>NW_012267218.1:14322025-14508427 GCF_000151885.1 Dipodomys ordii | reverse complement strand
GAGGAGGAGGAGGAGGAGGAGGAGGAGGAGGAGGAGGAAAAGAAGAGGGAGGAGGAGAAGGAAGATCTAGAGAAGGAAATTTAGAACATGTTCCCTAACAAATGACAGATTCAGATCAATAATAAGCTTCAATTTTCAATTATGTGAGTTTTACTATATAAATACTTATTGTAAGGAAATATTCAGTAAATACCCTTTGTATTTGGCATCATCATTTACATTTTGGCAACTTCTTGACATGTTCAAAACAGACCTACTTCCATCTACTAAAATTTGTGCTCACAGAGCAAGTAGCAAAAATGATGCCTACTGTAGGGAATAAGATTTGATAAGAACAGCAGTATATCTGATGATGTTTGTGCACTCACCCTAGAATTCTCTGATGGCTGTCATGTTGATTTAGGAAATATCAAAAGATAGAGACTTGGGGCTGGGCCCCTGAAACTCACATCTGTAATCCTAGCTCCTTGGGAGGCAGAGATTGAGAGAATTGCAAGTTGAGTCTAGCCCAGCTGGACTCTAAATCAACCAACAACTGCACACAATGGTGTGCATCTGTCATCCCAGATACAAGGAAACCTAACTAGGAAGATCGCCATATAGCCAACCTGGGCAGAAAATAAGACCCTGTTGGAATAATGACCACAGCAAAGAGTACTGAATATCTGCCTGCCTCTACACTAGAGTTAGCACAAAGTCTATTTAAAAATAGACTTCTGGAAGTGGTGCTGTGGCTTAAGTGGTAGAGCGCTAGCCTTGAGCTTCATGAAGGGCTGAGGGACAGCACCCAGGCCCAGAATTCAAGGCCCACGACAGAACCTCCTCCCCCCCAAAAAATAGACTTTCAACTTATATGAGCTTCTTCTATACATTGCCTCTCTACCCACACCAAGAAATGGGCTAGAAATATTCTCTGAGGTTGATGTTGTGAAATAGTAGAAAGCTGATCTTGAGCATTTGTGATAGCTGAGAAACTAGAGCCTTAGCCTCAGTGTCTGGTCAGGACTGATGGGACATAGCCTGCTGTGTGTAAGCAAGGCTGTTCAGTCATTGCTTTCGCTCTATGAAGAGCCTGTGTCTCCTAGATTGACCTCTTTAGCCCTGCAGAAGTGAAGGTAGAAGCAAGCTGCAACCTTACTCCCAGCTAACAGTCACTTGAAATATTGATTGCCACGTGGGATACACAACAGCTGGCAACTTCATTTGGGATGTTTTTCTTTGAGTGACAATACATACGGCTATCAATCCAATCCCCAGAGGCATTTCTTCCTTGTTTTCTCCATGTGAAATGTAGCTCATCTATAGAACTGACCATAGGTCATATTAAATCAATTACTAATAAATCTGTGGGGGGAGGGGTTTCTTTCATTGAAAGAGAAAGTGATATTTTAGGAATTAATTTTTGTCTTAGATTACTTGTCTTTGATGCTCAGCTGTGACCTCCTATATGTACTTCACAAAATGATTAGGTATTAAAAGTTTATGAATGTTAAAATGCCTTGAGGTACAAGATTTCAAACCATACCATGAGCCAAAATATTTCCAAATTTTAACAAATATTAATAAGCAACATAAAATGACTGAATGGCAGAGTGTCTGAATCATGGAATCTTTATTTGATTGCTAAAATAGTTTGAAAATGGTATTGTGTAAGAGGCTTATTCAATATGACAATTCTGATTAGAATAAGTACAGGAAATTAAAGTCATAAAGTGAAGAAATATATAACTATTCAGTCACTGGGGATGATATGAGCAACATTACCATCATTTGAGTTTTGAATTTGAACTTCCTGGAAGCTGAAAGAAAAATAACTTACAATAACTTTTAAAAAATTACAAGGGTGATATACAGAGGGGTTATAGTTACATAAGTCAGTATTGAGTACATTTTTAACAGTATCCAGACTTCCCTCATTTTCCCCTATTTTTCATCCTTCCATAATAACTTTTTTATCCCTCAGAAGTTAATACAACACTTAGTTAAAAGAAATATTTCCTCCTGTCTTATTCTAAAACAGAAGTATAGCACAAATTATACAAACTCCATATGTACACAAATCAATGTCTGTTCCAATGTGTACATTAAAAATCTGCCATCTACTGCTCTGAAATAAATACAGACACTTGGATTTCAAAACATTGTTTAAATTTTGTCATATGGGCTCATAAATAAAATAGATTTAACATTTAATGAAACATTAACAAAATAAATTTGTCTCTAATGCTGATCTTATAGGAAATACAAAATGAGTCTTATTTCATTATTTCTGGGATGATATTTTGAGAATGGCCAATTCTATCACATGGAGCTGGGATGGGAAATCAGAGGCTAAACAAAGTCCACATTTCCTTTTTAAAATTTATCTTTAAGTAGTGTGGAGGGGTTTCATTTCAAAATGTCCATTCATGAGTACAATGTATCTTGAACATATGTATCATTTTCTATGTTTTAAGCTTTATAGAAATTCATTAGAATACAACACAGAGTAAGAAGAATGACCTACCTGTACATTTCTGTTCCAATATCTTAGAAAGGCTAACTGACAGCCCAACACAATAAATACCAGGAAACAGGTACTCAAAAGCGGTAAACTGAGGAGACAAATGAAGATAAGGAAGTGGTAGTAATGTTTGATACAAATCCTACAAAATTAAGAAAATCAAGGAAAGAGGGAAAGGGGTGGAGTTGAGAGGGATGGAGATAATGATGAAAGAGGCGACTAGGACCAAGATGTGTTCTAGTCACAAATGACTTCATCAAATGGCGACTTTTTGTATAACTACTTAAAGATAATAAAAGGTAAAAAATGAAGAATAATTACCCATAAATTTCAAGTAATATCTCTGAAATCAGAGATTTTTTGTCTATGTTATTCTACTACTGAGTCCCTGGAGCCTGGCAAAGGATATGGTTCCAACTAGACATTAAAAACACATTTGTTGAATTGAATTTAACTCCATTCTGTTTTCAAACCTAACTATAGCATCTAGGATTCTCAGCAACATCTCGGAATGTAAACACCATCTTGGTCTTAAAGCTCAACTGTTTCCAGTTATAAATACAGTTATGTAGTCGTGTCTCTGCTAATAAAGTTATGATGTAAAATGAACCCCCAGAAAACTGATTCTTCTGATCAGAATTCTAATTTTTTACCACTTAAAATGTGTTATCATGAGAGCATAATAATTTTAGCCACAATGTGACTTACACTTATTTCAGAACATTGTCAAATGTTCACAAGGCATCCATAGTTCACAATAACCCACTATTTTCTAAGCATCTTTATTGCCAGTCTCCTGTGATATTACACATTTTACCACCAGAGTCAACCTGAGAACAACCAGTTCATTTGAAGGACTAATTGCCAGGGTTCATATATTGCCTGATATATTGGGGTTATACAATCATCTATCACCTTGTGGGTACAACATAGCCATATTACTTCAGCCATCAGAACAGACTATAGAAATTTCTTTGCAGAGGATAGAAAATGGAAAGGAATTAAAGACATTAGACAGTAGCAACAGTTTAAAGTCTTGACTTGGGTAGAACACATCAAGGGGCAAGCAGCAAGAGTAACCTACTCACATGCCTACCTAGGATCTATTTGGACCCCTAAAACTGGAAAATGATAAACATATAGATAGGCCAATATATCAATAAGCTGTAAACTCATGACTCACAGAAGTTGCTGGCATGCTTACTACCAATGACAAACAGAAACAGAAGCAACAATACAGCACTGCCTTTTCCATTTACTTAAGTAATTCACTGGCTATCCATTCTGAAGATATTCATACACACACACACACACACACACACACACATGCACATGCACACACACACTCACATTTAAAAAAAGGAAAGAAAACATAAAATTGAAATAAAATATCCCTAAAAATCTCAGCCTTAACCTAACTAGGCATCCAGAGAAAAGCATCAACATTTCATCAGGTGGTTAAAAATAAATCAGAGGCAATGTCTGTGTGCGAAGGAGAGGTTTTTTTTTCACACTAATTACACATATAAAAAATCCCACCTTGACAAGTTGGAATCTGATGGGCATATTACAGTTCAACTGCAAGAAGAAATGCATGTGTATCTTTTAAAAGCCTGTGCTCTATTGGGTCCACACAGTAATTTTTTTTCTCCCCATTTCTCAGTACCATTGTTGAGTTTGTAATTCCTGCTCCCACTTTAGACTATTTTAAAAACAAAACTTCTCCAAGCCTTCTGTATTTAAACTGCTGCCAATCAAACAGCAGCGGCAGAAGCAGCAAGAGTCTTGCCTCTTGAGCAGCAAGCATCCTGAAGATCAAGTCCACAAATGTTATTGCATTTCTTATTTAATCTACACATCAGCAAGAATATAAAAATAAAAAAAATCTACCCTGGAAAGTTATCTCTCATGAAATGTTTTCAAATACTTCCTTGTTTGTGGTTAACAACCATAATCACTCAGGTAAGTACCTGAGTTCACAGCACTGTTCCTGCTGTGAATGTCTTATTCGAGAATATTCTATTATTGGCAGTGTCCCTGTCAGCATGTAGGCATGCACAACACACAGCAATATTTCAAAGACTAAAATCCTGTAAACACTTCCAGTGTCATGCTTACAATCTTATTATTTTCATGGATTCTCAAATAGGTTCTAAAATTAATCTTGCTCCTGTGTTTGGGTTTTGACATATTATGTATATCTTAATAGATGCACATCACTTCAGAGAAAGGCATCCCAGGAACCTCCTAGCATTAAGTCTGTGCCTTGAGTTATTCACAGAAGGGGAGTGTGGATGCCACAGTTAGAAAAACTGTCAATCATAGCAAGTGGATTGATAGTTCATGAAAATGAGTTTATGTTGGCCAAGCACTGTGGGGCTTTGAAAACTTGGTCTGGCTCTTCCCAATCTGGGAAGGGAAGAGGGTGAGAAGTAGGAAACAAATGATATAAGGGACAAAGAAAAGCCTGCTAAAGACTCTTGCAAATCTCGTACAAAAACTCAAGAGTTGTAGGCAAAGGGAGGTATAGGCCAGAAGGCTGAGACCGAGGTGTTTGATAACTTCCTGACACTTTTCTATATTGAAGAGCTGACTGAACACAAAATCACTCAGGCCACCATCCACTTCGATCATCATTGGCACCAACTTCTGAAGGAGAAACTGACTTTAATAAACATTTTATGCCTGCCGAAGAACAATATCTACAAGTTTGTTAAGATTTAGCACATGCTATTGAAGACAAAACTTGTGGCCACTTTTAATTTCCGTAGTGCTTAGGAAAGACTTTCTACTCAACTAAGTACCTAAAGAAATTTTCCAAATAGTAATCATATGGCTACTGAGGCATTTGTAATATATGTAATACAAAATATATCCTTAGCCAGGCTTCCAACTGGATTTTCATATTTCATTGATGTATACAGTTAACATATTTCTTCTGCCTCTTTTCTGGTCACCATGACCATAAGGTTAGTTGAATCTGGTAAGTATGCTGTAGATTTTAATTTCCTATGTCCCCGAAGTAAGTGGATTAATGACCAAGGTTGGAATATGAAAGTGTGGAGGTCCAGATCCAGTAGATATAGATGTGTGTGTGTGGAATATTTATAAAGATTAATGATGACACATGTCATCATGACACATGTCATGAATGTTTAAGTGAGAAAGTGGTTTTACTACAATATCAATGAAAAAGTGGTAAAAAAAATCACAAGGTAAAACTCAGACTTAAATTAAGGCTTCGGAGTGAGGCTCAGAGGTAAGGGTGTGATCTGTGACACCAGTTGTGTGCAGATGCATGTACGTGGCAGGTCTAAGCTCAATTGTGTGCAGATGCATGTATGTGGCAGCTCTAAGTTTTTCGGTCTGGTTTGTGTGGTTTGAAGTATTTGTGCCTTGACCATCAATTGCACAACCTGCTTTCTTCCTTCTTTCATTCTTGCTCTTCTTTCATACATATTGTTATGTATTCTCCTCTTACCACATCTATGAAGATAAGTAACCTGTGAATAATATCTTAGAAGACATATTTCTCTACTTATATGCACTTTTCTCAAACTTTAATGTTTATAGGCATCTCTGGGTGATCTTTTTAAAATGTAGAGAAAATGAAGATTTCTAATCGATTACCAATCTACAGGTCTATGGGACCCATTCTTAGACACAACCTCTATTTTGACTGTTTGAACCTGCCATTGCTAGTGTCTGAAAATTCTAGCACTCAGATTATATCCCCAATTCCAATTTTGTTCTGGGTCCTCAGTTAATCCAAGAGAAAAGCTAATAGATTTTCTTCATCACAAAAAAGTATCACAACTCTTTGACTACTAGGGAAAGTCAATGGCCATCATCCTGAGAAGTAGCGAAGAAATCATTAGATCAAGTAGTTAAAAGATCATGAGCTAAACAAAGCCTACAGAATTTTAAATTAGCATGATGACCTTGACTTTAATTTAACACTTAATAAAGTTTCAATAATGAGCAACCCTTTTTCCAGGTGTCTTGACCATTTCTATATGCACAGCATTCTGAAACTACAGGTTATAGGACAATAATATGCCATGATCATCTTGCCTGATTACACTTCCCATGTGCTGCTAGGTCCAATTATCTTGGTGCTAAACCACCCTCTAATTGGGTGTGAAACTCGTATCAGAGTTAATTGCACTACACACCACTATGAGGCCTTGAAATAATTAAGAATGTTTTCATTTCTCAACTGGCCTAGAAAAAAAGTACATATATTTCAAGTTTCATTCCTTAGGGATTTCTTTCAAACTCATGAGATCAGCTGTATGTGAATTTATGCAAATTCCTAACCCTAAAATCCAATATGAGACAATAAACCTCTTATCATAGCCAACATACTTTGATCTACAAAAATATAGCTACTTTATGAGGAGCCTATGACCTCTCATTCTCAAAAAACAAAACTATCATGGAAACATCTGTGGTATTTTTAACTATATTGTATTCATCACTTGAAATTATAAATCATTTGAAGGTACCTTTTTGGGAGCCGAACTTCACAACAAATATTGCATCATCAAGGCCAAATGCATTATAGAATATTGATTATTTCATGTATGAGCAGTAATGAGAAAATTGGAAGATAAAAACTGCTACTAAGAACAAATTTTAAAAAGAATAAAACCTGGAAATATAAGGAGATCTAGGAAATATATTTTTATAGCCAAACTGAGGCATGACCCTTGATGTTACTTGTGTGTGGATTATTAAAAAATGAATACATAGAAGTTTCAGAATAGAATCATGCTAACTACTGGGCTGGGGGAGGAAGGGAATAGGGAGTTGCTGTTCAAAAGGTACAATGTTTCTGCAAAAAAAGCAAACAAAAATAAATGTTGGGACCATTACATAATAGAATCATGGTCAATAAAATGTATATATTTCAAAATAACTATGAGAATGAATGTCCAATGTTTCACAATAAAAACGATGAATAAAGTGATGGATATATGAATTAGCTTAATTTAACAAATTAACATTTATACATATATCAAAACATCGGATTGGAGCCAGACATGGTGGCTCATTTCTGCAATCACAAGTACTTAAAAAGATGAGACCAGGAGCACCACAGTTTGAGGCAAAAAGTGTTAGTTTGATCTCATCTCATTAAGCAAGCTGAGTGTGATGGCATGCATCTGAGGATGCCAGCTAAGGAGAGGCATAACAAGCAAGAGGATCACAGCCCAAATAAACAACAACAAATGCTGGTGGAAATGCAGCCAAAAGGAGCTCTAACACACTGTTGGTGGGAATGTATGTTTTGTTCAACCATTCTGGAAAGTAGTATGGGGTTCCTCAAAGAAATAAAAATTAAAAAAATAAAACCCTAAGCATAGAACTTCCCTAGGATCCAGTAATCCCACCGCTTTCTGGGCATTCATCTGATAGGGCACAAACCAGGTTACAGTAAAGCCATCCTCACAAGCATATTCATTGCAGCATTATTCTCCATAGCCAATATAGGGAATCAGCCCAGATGCCCCTCAGTGGATGAAGGGGGATCAAGAACAGGTGGCAATCATGCTCCTCCATTAAAATGATACTGTACCATTGTCTTACAAATGTAAGGCAATGGAAAGATTTGGAAGAATATCATATTAAGTGAAATAAGTGAGACCCATAGAGAAAAAGGTTGCATGATTTCCTTCATTAGTGGTAGACAGACTGTCCCTATAAATCTATGAGTAAACAAGTTGAGCAGTAGGCAGGTGGTTAAAAAGAATTAATTGAAGTATAATAGACAATTTAGAGAGCTCCAATAGTATAATCTTTTAGAAAGACCAGGTCAAAGCCCAACAAGTCAGCACCAGAAAATGGATTCCTTCAAGAAGGCAGTGGTAAGAAGAAAAAAAAAAGGCAGTGGTAGACAAATGACAGGGAAGGGAAAGGGGAGAATGTAGTCAAGAGTTCATTGTATATACCACAGAAAAGGGTTGGTGGAATGGGGGTATTAATACTGAAGGGGGTGTCACTTTTCAAGATGCATTCATAAATTGCTTTGCTCTCTGTACAAATACATAAAGATAATTTATTGTTTTAAAAAAAGGATCACAACTACGGCGAGCTTGGGATAAAAATATCAACCTTACCCAAAACATGACTGAAGCAAAAAACTTTTTAGAATGCCTATCTAGCAGAGGTGAGACCTTGAATTCAAGCTTCGGTAATACCAAAAATGACATTAAACCCTATAAATGTGTATGGTTATGATTTTCCAATTAAACATGAGGTTGATTTTTAATAGCAAAAGTAAATACAAGGCATGCTGTTTACAGAACTCATTTGAGCTACATCTGTAATCCACATTTGTGTAGGTATATTATGTACTTCTAAGTATAAATTCAGCACTAAGAAAATGTGAAGAGGTTTTGTTGTTGTTTTTGTTGCTTTGCTTTTGGTTTTTGGGTTTTTTTCCCTCCTTTGTCCCTGTTTTTATTATTATTATCATTATCATTATTATTATTTCTGTACTTTTTGTTTTATAAGTAAGTGTATGTGTTTGGGGGAGAATAAGAGGGAACACAGAAATGGTGGGACAAAGGATGAACAAATGCAGCAGTGATAATCACTAGACATCACGTTGACAATGAGCTATACAACTTATGGTGGGGGTGGGGCAGGAAGGAAAAAAAACTGGAAGAATATGAGAGAAGAGGTGACACTGTTCAGAACGAAATGTACTCATTACCTGTAACTGTAACTCCTCTGTACAAACTTTTACAACAAAATAGCTAAATAAATTTTTAAAAATAGAAGTCGTGAAGTTAACAAGCGTTAATATTCCCTGAAAGACTATAGATTCAAGTAGGTGAAACACGGGAATATCAATGGCTTGTTTCCCAACGCCTCTGGTCATTGTCCTGAATCTGTGGCTGCATTGACCTTTTCCTTGTTGCACTATGTCTTGGCCTTACTGCAAGTGACTCATGATGTCTTCAAGGATTTTCCTCATGTAATTGGCTGACCCTTCCAAGCTATCTCATCCCCTTCTCCTAACACATTTACCTCCCCAGTCTTCATTCATCATCTGCTGCTCTCCTCCTATTTTACCACACCTACTGGTAATGACCTCAGGCTGTCTTAGATCCATAGTTCATGTTGCTTGAAGCCAACTCTTGCCTATTACTCACCACTAGCATGGCAAGACTTAGCAAATAGTAAATCATGATAACTCAGCTCCAAATCTGTTATTACACTCTGCAGCTGCTAGAAAATGAACATCATAATGTATCTTACGTTTTGGTCCTGTTCAATCACTTCGAGGGGTCAGAATTTCTTCATAGCAGTTTATGTAACTTATCATCTTGTCCCAGAATGATAGGAATAAAATTTTGTTACTACTTAAAAAAAAACTATGGCATTAGTATGTGATTTTCCAGTGTCTCGTTACATTATTTCAATAAACCAGTGTATTTGCCAGGGCCAAAATAAAAACTCTGAAAATAACAAATGTTTATTATTTAAAATAAAATAAAATGCTTGGATAATTCTCATTACTATGATCTCTGGAACATTTTCATTAGGAACTGAGAATGTTCCAGAAAGAATGTCATACCAACTTAATTATTGTACAGCATCAGCAATTTAGTTGAGGTAGGAAATAAGTATATAGGATATCTCCTCTTTCTTGCTGTTCTTGAAAACCTAAGGCGATCTTATTTCACTTGGCTCCTTTCAGAAAATAAGAGAGGTAAAAATGGACCTTACCATGATACTTCATTCAGCTTAAAGATATAGCACACACCTATAATCCTAGCTAGTCAGGAGGCTGAGGATAGCAGTTCGAGGCCCACCTGGGCAGAAAAGTGCCCATGAGACTCTTATCTTCAATAAAATACTCAAAAACTGAAAGTGGCACTGTGGCTCAAGTGTTAGAGCTATAGCCTTTAACAAAAACAGGTGTTCAAAAAGAGATAGCACCTAAGCCCCAGCCTTTAGCACAAACACGTGTTCACAAAGGGACAGCACCTAGGCCCTGAGTTCAAGCCCCAGAACCAGCCAAAACAAAAGAGTATACAAATAAACTTTTATGATGACAACACTAGTTCTACTACTTAAATTAATTTTAACCATCTTAATCTACCTTTCTACTCCAGGATGGCAATCTACAACTTGAGCAACAACTCCCTTTACAAACTCTAACATTTCCATTGGAGATGAGAGTCTCAATGGGCTTTTCTGCCTGGGCTGGCTTCAAACTGTGATACTTAGCCTCCTGAGTAGCTAGGATTAGAGGCATGAGCTACAAGCACTAGGTTTACACTCACTTTTTCATATTAAATTTATTGCATTTCATTTCATTTTTGTACTATATCCAAAACTCTTGACATTTCTAAGATCTAGCTAAATCACTTAATACTTTGTATACTTAGAAAAGTCAATGTAAGTATTAATGCCTTACAGTTTCTTTTCATGCTAATGCTACTGTTTTATTTTTAATGTCTTCAGAAAGCACTTATTTAACATTTTTGTATGCCAGATATTAGTGACACAAGCCTGTGCTAATCAGATTTTCATCATTGGGAGAAATAATATGAAAAATGAAAAAATGTACCTCATGGTTTCAGAGAGTTTAGTCCCTGGCTGCTTCTCTCCATCACCGTAGGTCTGGTTGAGGCAGAGGATTCAGGTATAGTTGGCTTCCTGGAGCAGAGCTTCTCACTTCATGGAGACCAGGAAGTAAAGAAAAAGAGAGGCCAGGGAAATGCTTTCAAGGACAAACCCTTAGTGAACTACTGTACTTTCTCTAATTAGGCCCTACCTCCAAAAGTTTCTATCTTCCCCTCAATAAAGCCATCAAATTACTAATCCATCTGTGGATGAATCCATTGATTAGATCTGAGTCTTTGTAATCTAACCACCTCCGGACAATTGGATCCACTAGTTGGGGATCAGCCTTTTGGTGGAGATTTAATACTCAAACCAAAACCGAAACAGAGAAGATTTAAGACTGTGTCCTGACAATCTGAACTGTACGAGATGGAAGAGCAATTCATTGACTTCTCATGCTATTTTTTCATGATACACTACAAGACAATAGAAGAATACTATGTTTATTCTAGTAATCATAATCCTTTTATTGACTGGTATTTGAATGAAAACTGAAAAAGTTCTTTCATCAGATGACAAGTAAGATTTCTTTTGTAGACAGAAGACAACCTGTATATAACTCTGTGGCAGAAGGAGTAGCTAGAGCAAAGAAAATGAGGGAGTTGAGCCTTAATGTGCTGATCTGGTATTGCTCAATCCTCAGTTACATCTGGCCTTTTCCTAACCAGCTACAGACAATCCTCAAAATCACAGGTGGTTCTAAAAAGATGGGTACCATATCTTTTTTTAAAAAATTTTATTTTGATTAAGTGGTTACATCATTCCCTAAATTTCACAGTATTGTGGGATAGTGATGTTCAGTTAAAGTCACAAACACAGTCTAACTTTCCTGGAGCAAATTGTCTATCATGGTCTATAACATTTATGAGTTCTATGAGCTTTGCGATAGTTATTTCTTCTACATTGGGTGGTATGTACATTTCTTTTGTTTTGCATAGTATCAGCTGTTCCCTCTTTCCCACTTGTTCCCTGCCTCCAATTGCTGCCATTGAGTTGCTTAGTTCATTTTGGTCAATGTCCAGTGCAGCTGATGGGTTTTGCTGTTGTATGTTTTTCCCTGATTCCCTCTAGTTCTGTGTCATCTTCCTGGTTCCCTCCCGGTGTACATATATATACCAAAAATGTTATCAGTAGTGATTCGACCAGATGAGTGGAAGTCCTTTGTTTCTTAAGTCCTGTTAATTTTGTGGTGTCACCTAACATTTTGGATTTAACATTCACTTATCAGGGAGACCATGTACCATTTGTCTCTTTGCTCTTGGCTTACCTCGCTCAACATGATTTCTTCTAGCTCCATCCATTTCCCTGCAAATGCCATTATTTTGTCATTTCTAATGGCTGAATAATATTCCATTGTGTAGAGATACCAGGATTTTTGGATCCGTTCATCTGTGGTGGGACATCTGGGTTGTTTCCATATTCTGGCTATTGTGAACAGTGCTGCAATAAACATGGAGGTGCATATGTCCTTGTGTACTGGTTCCTGTTTTTCAGGATAGATGCCTAAAAGTGGTATGACTGGGTCATAAGGGAGGCCAATATTTAGCTTTCTAAGGACCCTCCAGACTGCTTTCCAAAGTGTTTGTATAAGTGTACATTCCCACCAGCAGTGTAATAGGGTTCCTTTTTCTCCACATCCCCTCTAGCATTTGTCGTTGGCTGACTTGTGGATGTGGGATATTCTGACTGGGGTAAGGTGATATCTCAGGGTTGTCTTTATTTGCGTTTCCTTCACAAGCAGGGATGGTGTATATTTCCTCATGTGTTTGTTTGCCATTTTTATCTCTTCATCTGAGAAGTCTCTCTTTAGTTTCCTCGCCCATTTAGTAACTGGTTTGTTAGGATTGGGAGGGATTAGTTTCTTGAGTTCCCTGTATATACTGGATATTAACCCCTTGTCTGATATATTGCTGGTAAATATTTTTTCCAAATTAGTTGGTTGTCTTTCTAGCTTGGTTGCTATAGCTTTAGCTATGCAGAAGCTTTTTATTTTAAGGTAGTCCCATTTGTCGAGTCTCTCTCCAATTTGTCGTGACCCTGGGACTCTGTTCAGAAAGTTCCTTCCTTTGCCTATAAGTTCAAGTGTCTCTCCTTACTCTGTCCTGCAGTAATTTCAGAGATTCAGGTTTAATGTTAAGGTCTTTAATCCATTTTGAGTTGATGTTGGTGCATGGTGATAGGCTGGGGACCACTTTTAGTCTTCTGCATGTGGCCTCCCAGTTTTCCCAGCACCAGTGGTTGAAGGGGCTGTGTTTCTTCCATTATATGTCTTTGGCTCCTTTGTCAAATATCAGCTGACTGTAGGCATGTGGATTTATTTCTGGATCATCTATTCTATTCCATTGGTCATTGGGTCTGTTTTTGTGCCAGTACCATGCTGTCTTTGTTATTATAGCTCTATAGTAGAGTTTGAAGTTTGGCATGGATATCCCTCCCATGTTGTCTTTATTCCCTAGAATTGTTTTGGCTATTCTAGGTCTTTTGTTGTTCCATATGAATTTTTGGACTGTTTTCTGTATTTCAGAGATGTACATCATTGGGATTTTACTAGGAATTGCATTGAATTTGTATATTAATTTAGGTAGTATTGCTATTTTCACTATATTAAGTCTGTCTATCCAAGAGCATGGAAGGTCTTTCCATTTCCTAGTGTCTTCTGTAATTTCTTTCTTTAGCTTTATACAGTTTTCATTAAATAGTTCTTTCACATCTTTGGTTAGGTTAATTCTTAAATATTTTATTTTGGGGGAGGTTATTGTGAATGGGGTTGCTTCCTTTATTTCCCTCTGGGTACCAGATCTTTTATGAGTTGAAGACTTATAGCCTATTACTGCATTGTGGTATGACCTGTTGGGATTGAAACATGAATACTGGTGTTCTGCTGTGTAGATGCTCTGTACTAACCTAGACTCTCATCCTTGGAATCCATAAATTTGCTGCAACACCCAGAGTGGAGTTAAATGTACAGGATTTTATTATTTTTTTTAGAAAGATAACTCTAAATGAAGATCTGAGGTACAAAACAGATCTGCATTATTCCAAATGCTGTGTTAAAGCAGATTTCATGGTAGTTGGCCTTTGATTTGTTCTGCAAGGCTAATAATGACTTTAAAATGAAGACAAGCATCTGTCTAGAAAACTTTTATAAAACTTCATTTAAAATAATAGGCAATAGCAAGTAAATAGGGTTGTGATTTAAATTATCTTCTTCCATTTTTTATAGCAGAAATGAATAGTAAGATGCAAAAGATATACTCCTTTATATTTTGGCAGAATTCTGCATTTTATAATCTTCTCAACTATGCAATTACATGACATGGGTTTGGGGAAGTATGCTTCACCAGGGTGGTAGAATAATATGACCTTGAAAAATAACTTTAAGCTGAAAGATTTTGAAGTTTTTTTAATAACAATTATTGGGTTATAAGCTCTTTACAGGTCCAATTATACATGAGCAAAAAAGGTAAAAATATATTTAAAGAATAGCATAGCGTAGGGAGACATAAATGTGCTACATAGAACCAAAATGGGATAATTGAATGCATGACTAGACAGCAATGAGAGTATATTCACCATTCTAAAAGTTTAATCTGGAGTAGACCCCAATTTTGACTATGATCTTTGGGTGATAATGCTATATCAGTGTAGGTCATTGATTGCAACCATCCAGGTCAGTGATTTGGGAAATGGGAGAGACTTTGCCTGTATAGGACTAAGGGGAAATAGAACTTTCATAACTTCTAGTCAGCTTTCATTTGATCCTAAAGTTGCCCTAAAATATAATTCAGCTTTTTCAAAAGTAAAATGACAGCAGGGCACAAGGTGCTCACTCCTGTAATCCTAGCTACTCAGGAGGCTGAGATCTGAGGATCACAGTTCAAAGCCAGCCTGATCAGGAAAGCCCAGGAGATTCTACTCTCCAATTAACCACCAGGAAACCAGAATTGTGCTCAATTATGGTTCAAGTAGTAGAGTGTTCTCCTTAAGCTGAAGAGCTCGGTGCCTAGGCCCAGAGTTCAAGCCCTACTATGGACAAAAACTTTTAAAAAAGTAAAATGGCAATAATAAGAAGAAATCTGACCAAATAAATTATTATGATAATCACCATTACTTTGTCCCAGTTTAAGTTTGTGATGTAGGAATACTTATCCACCGCTCATCTATCTCTATGTCAATGTGGTCATTGAACAGTAACTGTACTGTTCGGGAATGGTACTGAGTGGAGCTTTTCTTGTCCATTTCCATAGTGATCCTTAGCTGTGTGTGAGGCATTTCTGCACATCTTTCATTCTAATACCACCCTAAAGACCTCATAGGATAGGAACTATTTTTCCTTCCTATTTACCAAAGGGGAGATTGAGGAAGTTGAGTTAGAGAGTAGATTGAATGCTTCAATATCACATAAATTATTGCTGCTAGGGGTATAACACTAGTTTCAATATGCAAATGATGAACTCGTCAGCTTGGCATTTTATTTGGGGTGAATAAATGAGAATGCTTTAAGAAGAAAATAAATGCTTCTGTACCCAAAGAGGATTGTTCTCCTGGAAAAATGGAATGTAAGAACAGTTCATGTAGGTAAGTTTATGGATAAAATTTGAAAAGCTATCACAGTTCACTAGGTCATCCAGGAAGTTCAAATTGGGTTAAGAAAGAATTGCACACACCCATTAGTTCTCTGCCGCTGTCAAAGATCTGAGCACAGTCCTTTACCAGGCAGGTTTTAGTAATATCTAGTGTCAAGCTAATGGAAGAAGCAGCAGAATATCTTCTAGGCACCGAGAATCATATAAATAAAGAGATAAGGATGTTTATATACGTAACTAAGGTACTTTTAGCTATCTCACTGATTAATAGAATTAAAATCCATCCCAAAGGGTCCTTACTAAAGTCTCCTTAATAGATACCTCACTCTTCTATGAGTTGGTAAAAATGGTACAAGAAAGAAAGGTTTCACTGGTATCTTCTAAGAGTTTGCAATCCAAAGAGAATACAGAAATATAAAATAATCAGATCAATGCAAACTAAGCTTTCTAAGGTTTTGAATATCTAAGTGATGTTTACTGGAAAATTGACAGTTGCTGGAGGTGGTAGAGGGGGAAAAATGACGACATTATAAAAAGTCTTCCCTACTTCCTAATGCAGCTGGGTCACATTTCATATTTGATCAAAGGAAAACATCTTAGCCTAGGCTCCAGTGGCTCACACCTGTAATCCTAGCTACTCAGGCAGCTAAGATCTGAAGATCCCAGTTCAAAGCCAGCCAGGGCAGGAAAGTCTGTGAGATCCTTATCTCCATAATCTCCTTAGAAAAAGCTGGAAATGGCAATGTGGCTCAAGTAGTAGAGCATGAACCTTGAGCACAGAGAGGCTCGGGGATAGAGTCCAGGCCCTCAGTTCAAGCCCCAGGATGGGCAAGAAAAGAAGGGCAAGGAAGCAAGGAAGTAAAGGACAGGCTGTGAAGTATGAGGAACAAGAAATCAAATTCCTCTTCTTTCTCCTCATCCCCATTTCTCCTCTTTTTTGTTTGTTCTAATATCCTCAAATAAGTATTATTTAATCCTATCTTGGAGCAGTTTTCATTTATCAAAATCAGTTTAAGACACTGTTTTCTTATGTTTGCTATCCAGGTGTCTACTTTCTCAAGGTAACAGAAAGGTTCACAAGGATTCTTATCTCAAACTGATAAACACAAGCCAAACAGCGCCAGGCCTATCTAGGCTACCACAGGACCTGTCTGGCTAACTGCCTTGATAGATCATTCTCCTGATGCCCACTGTTGTTATTGCACCCAGCATAGCTGAGATAGGACACGTTTAACCCCTGACCTTCCAGCTGCTCTGACCAGGCTACCCAGGAACTAACCATTGCTCATCATCACTTCCTCCCCATGGCAGCTAGAAAGAGATCTGTTTCTAAGCAAATAGCAAAGGCTCTGACCTCGTCATGCATCACACATCTGTCTACCACTTCCAAGAGTCCCCTGTATGTATTTACACAGCTTGTCAGAGTTCCTGACAAAGAAGATAGTGATTTTATGTTTCATAAGATTCACACTAACTGTGGAAATGGTGATTTCATAAATAGAAAATACCTTAAATGACTCCTTGTGTTTCATACGAATCAACCATCTCATTTCACCCCCTTTGAAGGTAACTTTTCCAACCTTGAAATGATAAAAAGCATCAAAACCTCCAGATAAATAAAGCTAACCCATGTCGTTTATTCTAGGGAAATACCTAATTATTCTATACCTTAAGGCATGATTTATAATTACTATATGACAGGCTAAATAAGGTTACTAAAATCAGAAGTGAGAAACAACTATATTTTATCTGGAGTAAGTCATCCTTCTCTTATTGAATGTTTCTCACATCTTATTCTCAAGACTTGCACTGATATGGTTTTAACAGATACTGCCAACATATGGTAATTCAACTGATGACAGTACTGGTTCAGTATTTCTGGGAGAGAAAATTATTTTCCATATTACGCAACACTGCAGAAACATTAAATAGGAATAATACAGCAGCAAGTTGATGTTTCTTATGACCATTTGTGCTAATAAAATTATGATGTTTTTATGAAAAGGCAGAGTATAAATAGAGAAGCAGAAATATGTCATCACTATGGAGTTCTCTTGAATTCCTGTTCATTTTTGCTCAATATCTCAAACTTAAATAGTTATGAAATATTACAGTCTATAGCACTTGAGGAAAAGATCCACAGATACATATTGCAGTTCAGGTTCCATAAAACCATTTAACCTAAAATCAAAGCCTTGTGGTTTAATTACAAAACAGCTTCTCTGTTTCCTATACTCTGTTTTACACACTCTTTAGACCTTTAATAATTCTCACCAAAAACAGAACTATATTTGAGTTGTGTAATCAATTCCTGAAGGCTATTGTTGTTATCAATCATGGTTATCCATCCCACATATAATTTCTTGGTATTTTCCTCTGCTTATTAGGAAAGCAAGATTTCATTACTTGAAATATTGAGTGGAAAAAATGCAATATTGTAGATTTCTGAGAACAAAACCAAGACAAAAAAACAACAACCAATGCTATCTGTGTATTTGGGTGTACTTTGAAGAAGTACATGATACAGAAGAGGTTCTTAAAGTCAGAAGATGGTCTAAGTACAGATCTAAGTGTAGACCTTTAAAAATAAATCAAACCTATTTTTCTAAATCTTATTTTTTTTTACTTAGAGTTAATGAACTTTTACATTTCCATGATTTAGGCAAAATATATTGCCCAACACTATAAGTAAAATTTAAATGAGTAAATACTTGACCAAAAGACATTTCCTGTCCTTTTTGGATAACTGAACAAAGATTCCAACTTCCTTTAAAACAATTTTGAGAATAATTAACTGAATTCCTAAGTTTTGTTCTATAGGGACATAGCTTATATTCCAAACAGATAGAAAATATAGATTATGTATTCACATGTTTGTTTTATCAAAAGATATAAAGAAATTAAGTTAAAGTTTTGAAAGTAATAACATATTTACTAGAAAATCAGGGAGAGGAGGATGCCAAACAATAAAATTGGAACTTAAGACAGAATTCTCTCATCAATAAAGAGGAATAATAGTTCTCATCTTATAAAATTATTTATAGCATTAAATGAGATAATGGCAAATAAATGACTTAGCATAGCAGAAAAGATAAAGTTAATACCTACCATTTCAATACTATATAAATAGTATTCATATAAGTTGATGATGAATGTGAAATTATTCTGAAATGGTTGGGAATGTTAGGGTTCTCATACCCCAACAGATTAATATCCTTTCACAACTATTAATTCATGATAGCAAAAATATCTTTGCCAAATTCCCCTTTCTTTATTCCTTATCTATTTCTTCAGCCAGTGGCAGACATTCAAGTTATTGTCAACATAATAACCCCTGTTAGGACAAACTCCAGAATGTTAGGTTCACAAGAAACATCTTCTTTCATTTTTTTTTAATGATTTATATAAGTAAAACCTAAAATTTATCACATCTTCAAACATTTGGATCTGATGAGCCAGAACATTAGGCAAATCATTACTTGAATTTTAATAAATCAAAAAAAGCTAGACTGATATGCTGAAAAAAGAACTAACAAATATGGGAAATATGAACTCAGATTTTGTTATACTACTAATGTCTATCTAATATCTTCCTATCTATTGAAGTATTTTTAAATGATGGCTTCATTCAGTTAAATGATTAATGTTACCCTGATTTTTTCTCTATAAATACTCTACAGGAAAAAATGAAAACATTATAGGAAAACAACTTTTTATTTACTGTACTAAAACCCTCAGTCACTACTTTACTCACGAACAACTGTGACTGTAACTGGGTATAACATCACAGTAATGATTTTTTTTTAATTATACTTCTCATTTTAAAACAAGTAAGCAATTGGAATTTATTCTGTATTAAAAACAACCTGTGAGATGAATGTTATAAATCTGAAAGCAGAAAAGTACGGTAGAAGTAGTCATTTATATTCTACAATGGAGGGTTTCACAATTTTTTTATTTAACAAAACATATTTTATCCTGCTTACACCTTGATCTATAGGACCCCACTGATTACCAGGCTGTAAATTGCATGAAGAGGCCTGTTTTAAAAAATCATAAAAAGGCACCAAGGGGGCCTTATATCATGGAGTCACTTAGTCCAAGGAGTCAAGTAGGACTTTGATACCCAGTTGAAGCTCAACTGTATATTCTTATTAATAACAAATAGCGCCACTTGTTTCAATTTCATAAGCCCAGTGCACCAAAGCTGGTGAGATTTCTATTACCCGTGACTTGGGTATTAATCCTTTGATTTAACATTTTTCTAAAAGTCTCCATCTTTCACATGTTGACTTAATACTGGAACAATGAGAAACAACTTTCCCAGCAATTCTGGCACATTGTACAGGGAAATAAGGGTGGCCATTCTTTGTTCACTTGAGGAGCTATTAAAAACTCTTTTGAAAGAGGAAATACTTTTTTTCTCTCCCTAGGCATTAGGGGATATCTTCAGGAAACTAAGTAGATTAATTACATGAGCCATAGCTCAACTTTATTTAGAAGTCCAACATAAGCTTTTAACATTTATCCCCAAATACAAAATTCTTTAAACATTTTGTTAGGCTGAGAAATTTTGTGTGAATGCTTTGCTACTGACTCAACACCTGATGATAACTTAGGTGTTTTCCTTCCTTTTAAAAAAAAAAAAAACTTTTTGTAGTGTTTAAATTTGCCTGTGCTTTTAACATGAAATAGCAAGATTTCAAAGCCTTATATTTTTTAAACATATAAACTGAATATATGTATATATATATATATATAAAACTTCGCAACTTTTTAATCTTTAAATTTGCATGGCCTTAATGACTTTATATAAATTGTTTTTCAACAGATTTCTTAGTGGGAAAAAAATAAAACAGATGCTTCACTTTTATTTTCTTTGAATGAGAATTATTCTGCTTTCTGGGACATATTTCCACACAAGCCCACCTTTTCTGAAATTCTGCTGAGGTTAAGTACCACTACAGTTCTGAGGGAGGAGCCACAGATTATGCCTCTTTTGCCATTCTACTTGGCAAAGACATAGGAAAATCCCACAAACAAAGCATGTTACATGATGACTGCTCGAAGTTCAGAGCTAAATACGGGGCAAGAAGTCATGGTGGAAGGAGAAAGCCTCAAAATAGAAGAGCTGAATCTTGCTTGAAAAGCCTGAGTCCAATATATCCATTAAAACAAACCATAATGAGGTGTAGCAAATACTTTGGAAAAGTGGGGCATTAAAAGATTAAAAGTGGGAGGGCTGGGAAGTTGGCTCAATGGTAGAGCGCTTGCCTTGCATGCCTGAGGCCCTGGGTTCGATTCCTCAGCACCACATAAGCAAAAAGAAAAAAAGCCGGAAGTGGTGCTGTGGCTCAAGTGGTAGAGCGCTTGAGCTGAAGAGCTGAGGGACAGCACTCAGGCCCAGAGTTCAGGCCCCACGACCAGACCCCCCCCCAAAAAAGATTAAAAGTGGGGCAATAAATGTGTTCCAAGGATACTGTATGAATCTGTGGAACGACAGCAGTGAAATGCCCTGTTTTACTCTTGATGTATGCTAATAAAAATGAGCATATTTTCTGCGTGAAAAGTAGAAATGTAGGTAGAAGCTATGAAAGGGATACAGGGAGACAGACTGGAGGAAAGATACGAATCCTGGGAATGAAAGGAGACCAGTCTCAAACAAGAGTGCGCACATCATGTGTTGTGCATTCTAGAAGCCTGGGAACAGATGACGCCATCCGCCACGGGAGGTGAGTGCTCAGGACTGTCTCTACCTATTCCAGCTCTGTGTATTTTTTTGCCCCCAAAAACCTTTAGAAAAAATAAATGGGGGAGGGGGGGAAATAACGCTAAGTATCGATGTATGTTTGTTCATGCAATTTCTTTAAACTCTGGACCTGAGTCTAACTGACAAAGACAAACATTCCATAGACTTTTGGAGTGCTAGTTTGCTTCCAACTTACCTCTTTCGTAGAGAATATCCCCTTGATGGTAACTTTGCTGAAGCTCAGTTTCCTCATTGTAAAAAAGATAATAGGGCTAACGGTGTTGTGAAGATTTACTTGTTCAGTTCGGTCAAGAGATTGAACTGGAATTCCCAGAACCCAAAAACTCTCACTAGGTGCCGGCTGCTACTATGGTAGTGTCCCAAGAATTGGGACAGTTGAGTAGTCTATGTGGTCATGTGCAGTATTTTGCTTTCTAATTTCTGCACCAAACACAGAGTAAAGAGTAAGATCGAATCATTAACTAGCAAAAGAGTGATCTATTAGGCTTGTATAACTTGCAAACACAGTATTTTGTGACTGAAATTCCATTTTACTCTTCCCCACCCACTGCTGCCTAGCCATTTTCCCTGAGTTACAATTTCAAAGGAAAGATAAAATAAAAACCAAAAATCCTCATTTAGGACTTTAGTGGGTGACGCTGTTCTGATTAACCCCTGTGAGAAAGTTTGAACATCTGAAATCATTCAAGATCTTCCAAAGTCCCCCCAAAGAGCAAGCAAATCCAAAGACAAGCATAAAACATTTTATCAGCGGAGGCCTGTCTACAAAGAGCAAAGGCACAACCCATGTGGTAATCCTGGTAAACAGTAGTGAGCCACGCCCTCCTTTGTTCTACTGTGAGTGAAAAACTTGACATTTAATGCTGCTAAAGGATTTGGAAGAGACCACACCAGGAATTCTGTGCACTGATATGAGAAATATAACCACTGTCAACAGAATGTGTTTCAGTCGCTTAAGGGTCTGGGGCTTTCCCAGTGCCTTTTCAGATCATGGAATTTTCTACCACCCTCAGCTGAGAGACTGGAAGGGTAGCATGTCAAATAAAATTAAATGTCGTCAGTAAACTCATCTGCATGAGTATTTTAGAACAAATCTAGAATAACTATATGCTACCAAATGAAGCATGATGAACTAGAGGAATTTAAAACTTCCATCAGTAGGTCACAGTCCTAAGACTGAGGTTGCTATTAAGCCAAAGGACTTACCTAGAGTCCTTGGAGCTCTGTATTTCCAGAAAGTTCAGCTGTTCTGTCCCTCAGAAAGCTGCTGATACTGTGGGACAAGGAAAACCCACCTGGAGAACAAGAACTGGGGACTTTCTGAAGCACTAGCTCACTTCAGCTTCAATAGAGTAAATCTGCTTTCTCCCAGAAAGGGCGAGAGGGGGAAAAAGGATAAAATGTTTCAGCTGCACAGAATTAAACTTCTTTATAACTAGAAAGAGTAACAGGTGGTTCCTTTTATTTTCTAGACCAAGTGATTTTTGTTGTTGCTGTTTTTGTTGTTGTTTTAATTTGGACCCCACTCCCCATTCCCCAAAGGGGAAAATACATCCATTTTGGTAGGAGAGGAAAAGAAATTCTGGAAAGCAAATGTAGACTCTGGGGGAAAAAATAATAAACTAAAAAGGAAACTTTTTTAATGACACTTTTAGAATCAAATTGATTTTACTAGCTAATTAATGTAACTGAAAATGATAACTGCACATTTTCACTTGAATCACCAAAGTTGACTGTAGCTGATCTCTAAATGCTTGTTGCTACTAGATTTTAGAGCGTAGGAATCTAGCTATGTTACAGATGAAGTAAGTATATATTTCATTTTTTCTAAACAGAAGTCCACAGTCTGGATTTAAAACAAAGTTAACGGTATTTAAAGTAAAATTGTGTATTCCCTAAAGTTAGAAAATGTTGGTGATTTAGTAAATGTTGTATTCTGTCTTCACATCTTCTTGTAAAAATTACTGTCTTTAAGTAGTTGTGCAAAGTAGTTTAACAAAGCAGTGTATGTAGACAATGCATCTTGATCAATGTCACCCCTTTCAATTCTCTTCACAAGTTGGATGAATAAGTAGGAAATCAGCCATTGTATGCCAAACACTCAGGTGTTATTTATTTTCTTATTTACACAATTCAAGTCAGAATCCTTCCTGTATTTCTGGAGTTACTGGGATTAACATCTCAGAATGTCTTAATGCACCCGGAAATGTGTCTTTTTTTAAAAAAAAGAAATCTGCATTTAGGGGTGAAAAATATAGCAAGAATATTTAGGTATGTTGCTGGTTATCTGTTTGAAGACAAACGTCAAATCATGCTTTGACATTTTTTACCTCCTACAGCTTTGAAAAAGTGGAGTTATATCTAATCATCACTGAATATAAGGATGATTTTTCTTCTTGGATTTTCTTTGTTCCGCCATGACTGAATACATGCTTATAGATGTTCATTCATGAGGAGGTTAAGAACTATTATCTCTCTTTCTCTCATGCTGAGGGAGAAAGGAGGGAGAGAAGGAAAGGAGAGAAAGTGTGCATATGTGACAGACTGCAACCCTTAAAGAGATATTTCTACAAAGAACTGAAAAATGCCTCCAGGCAGCTCATGCTCAGTCATCAGCCTAACACCCAGAGGTGTGAGAAGAACTGCTTAAAAGGTTGCAGATTGGAAACTTGATGTTTGTTAGCTCACAGGCTTAAACCTGATTGTCTGTTATATCCCCTCACAATCCATAATAATGTGAAAATGACCACAGTCTGGAAAAAAGAAAAGTCTGGTTTATTTGTGTATATAAACAAATACAGAGAAGGGATTCAATGATAGAAATGACCAGATTCAAAGGTATTTAGATTTCTTTGTAGTGGGCAAAATGTAAGAGTAAAAAAGTGTCTGTGGGACTTAGCTTGGGTAAGTGTGGATTCCTGCCTTTTCCTACTAGCTTGTGGATTTTTCTAGGTAAGATGGCACAAAATGGATAGGTAGAATTAAGAGCCTGATGTTTTAAAGCCCCAAGAGATGCCATGAGAAATGAAATGATTGATGAGTAGGTCAGCTTCTTGAAGGACTGCCACTCCTTTATCAGACCTAATGGCAAAGAACAAAGTCAGTTCACATTTCAGAGGCATATGGGGACTGTATTAATTTTTTTGTGCCAATAGGTTCCTATGGATGCTTCCTTCACATTATCAACAATAATGTACAGTTCCCAGGAAAATGTAAAATGAAAAAGTGCCTCATAGTTAGCATAGTAGAAATTTTATATAAAAGGTTACAAAGGAATCTTTCTGCTATGTTGAAAACATTTGACTGTAGTCAGAGAAATGACAAGGCCTCTTTATTTCCCTGGGAAGTTCAGAGACTGAGTGTGGTGACTCAGACTTGTAATCCCAGCTACGTGGTAGGTGAAGACCAGTATTAAGGTGAAAGTGAAGCTACAACAGCATACCTTGACATTGTTTATGGCTATCATAAAAATGTAGAAAAAATTATTTGTGAATTATACATTTGTTTCTATAACACAAGTTATATATACCTGTAGCCTAGCAAATAATACTCTTCTAGTACTTTTGAAACAGTTGAGAGATAAACAACAAAACAGGCAAAAGAAGATCAAAGTAGCTGTGTGTCGTGGATAACAATTGGAAGGATATAGTTGGATATGTTGACACAACCGGCATCCTAGTGGCTCTAAATAATACTACTAAATAATACTACAACCAACATTGGTTTCCACCTGTCAGAAGCAGAATCTGAGAACCAGGCAGGATGCCCAACCTCCATGGGGCTAGCTAGTTCTCAAAGGAAGAGAAGGAACAGGGTTGCTCTGAGCTCACCAAGAAAGTTTCTTATCCAAAGTCAGCATTCTGACCTCGCCTTCTCTTCCCATGGGGTGCAGAAAATATGAAAGAGTGAAGCAAGAGACCAGGAATGTTTAGGGGGAAAGCATTCCAGATTCAAAATAAGAGAAATAAGAAATAAACGAACCTTCAGATATATAAGGTAGGATATTGCATAAGACATAAGGTAAGATATATAATCCTACAAGCTAAGCAAGCTCATGGGAAGTTTCCATCCAGCAGTTTGTCCCCAGTTTCTAACTTCACTGAGATTATTTGTAGCTCTCCTATCGACCCACGGAAATAACAATTCCTTCTAGAAAAAGTCTCTCACGTAAGATAAATTGCTTACTGTTTGGAAAGCTCTAGACTGCAGGAAAATGGATGATTTACCCCCATGACTTAGCCCTTCCCCTACACTAGATTATTTTCCCCTGTGAGTTTCTAAATACAATAATAATAACCCAAAGGGATTCATTCAAGGAAATCAGTGGTGGTTATTAACGTCTACATTCCAGGGAATGATCTAGAGAGGCAAGGTGGGGCTTTGGGATTAAATCTCTGCATTCCCATCCTATCAGGCCACCGTGGATGATCCTCCTGACATCTTCCTTTGTAAACTGAAGGGATCTTTTCTGTTGTCTTATACTGCTAGTCACCACAGAGTTAATATTGACTCAAGGTCAGCATCCAAGGACAGGTTATTTTTTGTTAAAATATCACAGGTATAGTTTAGCATTAACAGATATCATGACCAGGCAAGTTAAAGTAATAATCTTTCAAAGCTCCTACTACTAGTATTGAGCCAACACCTTGGTCTTCTGACACCAGAGCGCTTTCTTATAAGACTTCTTTCTCTTTTGAGAACCAAATCATAGTTCTAGAACTTTGTATGAAATATCCAATTAGTACTGTGTAACTATTTAAGCCAATTGCCCTATAAAGGGCATTTGAAATTTATTTTAATGACATTAGAACTGGCAGCTCTGGCTGAGGACTACCTCTGACTTTGGGCAGAAATCGTCTGCATTAACAGTTTTCAGCATTATCTTATTTTTCCTGTCTTAAATGAAACTTATTTTCATACAGCAGATGGTGAGCTCTTGAAAACACTGACCGGGTCTTATACATCTCTCAGATCTCCCACATGATGTGTTCAGTGAATGCTAATTGATTGGGTAAAGAATCTGTCCTGGTCTGACACTGTGTTTGTGCTTAAAATTGCTTAATTACTCATAGTTCCTTATCCGAGTGTCATGTTTTGATACAACTTAATGGCTAGAGAAGGAGTTGGAGGTGGTGGAAGAGGAATAAGAAATTGAAGCCAGACAATAATTAAAATGACTCAGCCCAAAGCTATCCTGCTAGTTAACAGCAGATGTGGGCCCAAAGATTTAATCCTCTTGATTCTTCCAGTGGAGTTCCCAGTTAACCATGTAGAATCTTTCTGTACTATTGGACAGTTTTTTTCTAGTCTAGGAAGGGTGAGATCCTATCTGAAAAATGGCTAAAGTTAAATGAGCTAGGTGTGGCTCAAGTGAAAAACCACCTGCCTCACCATTACGTAGCTCTAAGTTCAAACCCAAGTACTAAAAAAAAAACCTTTTTAAAAAGTATGATTTTATTTCCAGACTAGCAGAAAATGAAATATTATTTGAATACCATTTTGTGGTCTAAACCTGAGTAAACAATTCCAAAATGATACCATAGTAGACATGAAGAACTGAGAGTTTTACATGAAATACTTAGAACTAAATAAACTGCACCATAGGTGCTGAATACCTAGCTATGAACGTAATTATTGCTGCTGCTCTCACAAATATTAAATTTGTCTCAAAATTGCAAGTGTTGCCTGAGCCATGGAAATTGAGGAAGCATTCAACTCTTCAGAAACTTGGTGAGATCTCTAAATTAAAGTTTTAGGAATTATTCCCTCAAAATAATGACAGTACCTCAATATGTAACTGGTTTACCTAAGTGTTTCTTTCTATAGTGATTTTTAAATAGCTCTGTCTGTAAGTCGCATATTAAAGAGAAAAGTTTAAAAACACAAAAACAATTGTAACATTTTATAGTGCTATATATATAGGGATTTTAATGTCCTTGATTTTTTTATTGAGTTTTAATGTCCTCCCTTGATTTTTTAATGTCCTCAAATTTTTTAAAACTAAGTATATAAGTCAGAGAAATACAGTCTACCATAAATTTCCCAGGGTCTCAATTTCAGACCAACATTATACTGCTATAAATCCCTCCTTACCCACAGTGTCTACCACTATGATAGGAGAATGCCATAAAGGGATGTTAAGGGATTTGGTAAACCATGTCATCCAGGCTCATTCTAAAAGGGAAGAAGCGGGACCTAAATGCACGGTTATGGCTGTGGACAAGAAAACAACCTCCAACGCAGATCGTGGATCACTGGGGCCTCCTAGCCTTTCATAACCAGCAGATCGTAACCTTTTATGTCTGTTGGATTACTCAAAGAGCCTCAGGAAGACCATATGAGCACACAGAATCTTGAGATGTTCACAAGTTCTGGAGTCATTAAGAAAAGGCTCGTATATTAGTATTTAATAGATGTATAGCTAGAACTGAATGCAGTCACAGGAGATCACCCCTCCTTGCCAAAGAGCCCTGCTTCACTTGGTGACTTGGGGAAGAGCAGGCGCCAAGGGCAACTGAGAGATGTGTAGAAGCAATGGGATACTGTTTACTTTGCAACCCTAGAAACAGAGCTGGGTGCTTCGTTCTGGGAATGGGTCATCTCCAGACCCTTCTCCCTGCTTCTTGGCTGTAATTCATCATTGTCCCATATTGTAATTTGAGTTGTATTGACTCTCCCTCCTCTACTACCTGACACCAGTACAGTGGTCCCTTCTCCTGTGTTACGTGACGATCCCTAATGATATTTCCCTTGTCAGACTTTTTATCAAAGGCCCCGAGCAAGCATTGTCCAGCTGAGCCTAGTCAACCCAGAGAATTATGAGAGCCTCTTAGAAATAGCTAGTGTTTTACAAACGTAAGCTTAGAGCTAATTGCTATATAATAATAAGTAAGAAACTTCACTATGAAATAGTAGAGCCATACGCAAACGCTACTTAGAAATATAGTATAATTTGTAGTTAAGCATAAGGAGCCTGGTACCAGTTGCCCACTGCTGTAACCTGAGATACTCAAAGGGCTGAAGTTAGAAGGTTCCCAGTTATCTCCAGATAAAACTTCACAAGACCCCACTTCAATCAATTGCTAGATACAGTAATGCATGCCTATCTTCCTAGCGATGGTGGAAAACATAAAAATAGTCCAGTCAGGACCAGGCAGAAAGCAAGAACTTATTTCAAAATTTTTTTAAGCCCAAAGTGTTGAAGAAGTGGTTCAAACAGTAACACACCTGCTTAGCAGGCACAAACCACTAACTTCAAACTGTGCTTGAACAATCAGGAATTGTGGCACCTCAGGTAACAACATTTATGTCACCTTTGCAGACGGGAAAGGCTCTCTAGAAATGGCAACAGCTGAGTTGGATGTAAAGGGACATGGAGAAGGGGATAAAGACAGAGAAAGTGCAATGAAGAAAGATGGGAAGAGGAAAGAGGAAAGAAAAGATGGAAGGGGAGATAGGAAGCTATTGCTTAGGGGAAGGGTTTACTCAAGCACACATGAATAGGTTTGCTTCATTAGAGAAAACAGCATAGCACGAATGAAGGTGAGGTTATGAGGAACCGGTGTGAAGAGTTTGAACTAGGGTAGGTTTAAGTCAGAACATACAGAGCTCTTCTTGGTTTGCTTATATTTCAGACTATACTGAGGGAAATGGAGGTCTGAAAACTGCACATTGAAGAGCAAATATGCAAATTGCAAATTCAACAGTAATCTAGAGTAGACAATAAGAAAAAGTAGACACACTGAAGGCAGGACATTCAATCTGAAGATGGCAATACACACACACACATACACACACACACACACACAAACATACCACACCAACATACACAATATCACTGAGGAGCAAAACAAATGGAATATAGAGGTGCAGATTTCAATTCGAATTAAGGAGATAGCGTCAACAATGCATGAATACTGATGAGATAGAAAAAATTCAAGATGGAGTGAGTCTAAAACTGAATCCCAGCAAGGTGCAGGTGGCTTACACCTGTAATCCTATCTACTCAGAGGATGATATCTGAGGATCATGGTTCGAAGCCAGCCTGGGCAAGAAAATCTGTGAGATTCCTCAATGAACTACTCAGCAAAAGCCAGAAGTGGATATGTGGCTCAAGGGGCAGAACACTAGCCTTGACCATAAAGAAGCTTAGGGAAAGTGCCCACGCCCACAGTTCAAACCCCAGGAATGGCAAAAAAAAGAATAGATAAATAGATAAATATGAATGAATTAGTTTAAATAAACTGGGCTCTGCTTTTCAATTATAGCCAATTACTGGCTAATGTTTGCTCCTCATAAAGATGAGGAATAGAGACCAAGCACTAGAAATAAGGAAAAGTTAAGGAATACATGTTGGGCTGGGAATGTGGCTTAGTAATAGAGTGCTTACCTAGCATGCATGAAACCCTAGATTTGATTCCTCAGTACCACATAAACAGAAAAAGCTGCAAGTGGCACTGTGGCTCAAGTGGTAGAGTGCTATCTTGAACAAAATAAGCTCAGTGACAGTGCCCAGGCCCTGAATTCAAGCCCCAGGAATGGCAAAAAAGAAAGAAAAAAAAAGAGAAAAGGAATACATGTTAAACACATTGAGTCTAGCATGCTTTCATTCATTCAGAGATGTCAAACAGCTGAATGAACAGAAAGGTCTGAAAGTCAGATAGAGTTTGTCAAAGATAGAGAGAGCTGAGAACCATCTGTATGCAAATGATTATTATAAAATTGCAGTAGTGACTTAGAACATTTTACCAAGAGTGTCGTTAGTGCCTAAAGACCCCAAACAGAATTGCCAGGAAGTGAGCCAAAAGAAAATCTGAAAACTCAATGACTGCAAAAATATATACCCTTTTTGACATTTTAACACCTCAGAAATTCAGAAGCCTCTTAACCTAATGGAAGCTGTAGTGTATTTGATAATCCTGTTCCTGAATGTTACACGAAGTAATAGCATCTTGTAATCAATGTCATGTTAGATTCCATGAAATCAGGTAGCACATCCCAGAAGGATAGATCTAGTGATTATTGAGGAAAGGGCTGTATTTATTTCAATTTGGGAAAAATATATTGGAAAAAATACATTTAAAAATAGTAATGTGGGTAATATGTTAGTGAGAAAAAATAACTAGCTGACTAGTGTGATAAATTTGAGAGGACAAATTTTAGTTCCCTAAAATTTGTGTATTTGCAATCTAATTCCCAAAGCCACATTTTTTATTACTATTGCTTTTTTCGTTGATGCATAGGAGTTATTTACATTTATTGGGTTCTTTATGATGTATTGACATGTCTATAGACTGTGCAATGTTCAACTCAGTGTAAGCATATCCATCTCTGCAAATATTTATCATTTCTTTGATGGGAGAACATTCCAAATCTAGCTCCATTGAAATATAAAATATACACCATCATTTGTATTTCCCTAACTCTGTAATCAAACTTCGTGGTTGTTGTTTCAATTTTTTAACTGTTGTGCTAGTACTGGAGCTTGAAGTCAGAACTTGGGCACAGTCCCTTAGTATTTTTTCACTCCAGACTAATTGAGCCACACTTCTACCTCTGACATTTTGGTGATTAATTGAAGATAAAGAGTCTCATAGACTTTCCTGCCCAAGCTGGTTTCCAAACAAGGTCTTCAGATCACATCTGAACCTGTAATCTAGGATTACAGGATTACCTAATTGTAATTGAATAGCTACTGACTAAGCTTTTTCCATCCCTTCCTCTACCATACTATCTCCAATCTCTAATAACATCTATTCTACTCTTAAAATATTGTGAGTTTAACTCATGGTCTAATGCTAGTGGTCTTTGAAAGGTGGAGCTGTGGGACAAGATTAGATTATAAAGGCTCTGGATTTATGAATGGGTTAATCTAGTTATGGATTGGTGGACTAATGAGTCTTGTTGAGGGAATGGCTTTGTTGGGGATGCTTTTCTGTCTCATTTGAGGCTGTGTGGTTCTGCTTTGGGGCTCCACAGACCAAGAAGACCTTCTGCACCTGTAGAACCCCCCCCCACTCCAACCTAGGTTTTCCCAGCTACCAGACTCATAAGAATTACACACACACACACACACATCTATATGTATATATGTGTATATATACATATACTTGTGAGTATATATATATATATATTTTTTTTTAGATCACCCAGTCTCAGCTATGTTGCTATAGCAGGAAAACAATAAACTAAGACACCATTCTAAAAAGTTAATAATAACACAAATAGCTATTATTTCTTGAACAATATTGAACACTAGTTGGGTACTAACCATTGTAAGCATGGTTACATTAACCATTTATGTGTATTAATTTCAACCTCAAAGAAATTCCATGGAGAGAATAATGATACAAATCAGGAAACTCAAACATGAGCACCAGTACCTAGTGATTTTAAAAAATATATATTTTTAAATGCCTGGAATAAAAACAACAAGCTCATTCAAAATATAATAATTCATGACATGCCAAAATGATAGGAAATTCTAAATTCAGTGTACATCGCTAAAGTTTCATTCATTTGCATGTTGTTCCTGGTTGCTGTTCTGCTGTTCTAACAGAGTCAAGTTCTGTAACAGAGACCACACAAAGCCTTACTCTTATCTTACAGAAAGAATGTTGGCTGACTCTGTTCTACATGAAAAATGAAAAATTTCTTTTAAGCCAATCATTGATAACTCCTGAAAAGGGAGATCTCAGAAGTGAATGGATGGATTTCAGCTTTCAATTTGGAGGGGAAAATATCTACCATCTCTAACTCCATATCCCTGTTTTCCTTTGGCAAAACACATTCTTAATTCTAGTTATTCTTGTTTGTTTTTAGAACTAGAACATGTTGTGCTTTTCTTTGAGTTTCTGTTCCTGAAGTTGGCTGCATGGAATATTTTCTCTTCCCCTTCTCATTCATTGCTATCGTTCATTGTCAAATCTTATTAGTCTACAACAAAACATCCAGATAAACTGAAACATATTTTTAAATTAATATTTCTCTAAGTCTATAAATGTGGTATTTTCTGGATTGAACTATGTTCAGTTACACTGACTATGTTCAACATACATAACTACCTGGCAAACTTTGACTAACCAGTTAATCAAATAAATATTATTGTACAGCCATAGACTAAATTTATTTTTTTATATTTTTTTATTTAATTTTAATTTTTATTTTTTGTGAACATACTGTACAGAGGGGTTACAATTACATGGGCAAGATAATGAGTACATTTCTTATCAAGCATTGCAGCCTCCTCCTTTGTTTACCCTTCACATCCCTTCCCAGCCTCCCTCCTCCCCCCCCTCAATATTCCCCCCACCAAAGTTGTAAAGTTCGTTTTTGACATGACAACTTGTACTTCTCCTAGTTGCATCAGGTCCACCTGTATCCTTAAACAACTGTTTTTCCCCATCTCCTCCACAAATTATACCGACATCAAATATAGTGAAAGCAGGGGTTATACTGTGGGGGAGGGACATAGAAGCTACAAAGTGTGGGGGATAGCAAAGATGGCCCTGAGAGGAAGTTGAGTGGGCAGAGCTGGGTTTGTTTAGGTTCAGTGTGTAAACATCTCATGGAAGCTTAGGTGCATGATAAGGTGTGGCCTTTCAGTGATTGGTTGGTTCCATTTGCTCTCCTCCCACGCAGTCTTTTGCTTTAAAAAGGGGATGCTCCCTGTTAATAAACGAGTTCCTGCTTGACTTGACTCCCTGCTGCCTCTGATTGTCTCCTGGGCTAAGGGAGGCTGGGGAACAGGCTAGAGGCCACACTTACCCCTCTTCAGACCCCATCCATCCAAAGACGGAGGAAGACCCAACAACAAAGAAATAATCTTATAAATGAGTTAGAAACAAATGCATGAAAGAAAAAAAAACATTTAAATACTTATCTAAGGGTTCATTTTCCTAACATCACATTATCTGACCTTTTCTGCTTGACTCATACATATACTAGATATTGCAAATAAGGGAAACCATGGGACCTATGTTACTTTGGGCCTGGCTTACTTCACTTACTATAATTTTTTCCAAGCCTTTCCATTTCCTAACAAATGTGGCAATGTCATTCTTTCTGATGGAGGCATAGAATTCCATTGTGTATATATACCACATTTTCTTGATCCATTCGTCTACTGAGGAGCATCTGGATTGGTTCCAGATCTTAGCTATGGTAAATAATGCTGCAATAAACATAGTTGTGCTGGTAGCTTTAGTGTGGTCTTGTTTGTAAACATTTGGGTAAATGCCCAAAAGTGGGATTGCTGGGTCATAGGGGAGCTCTATGTGAAGTCTTTTGAGGAACCTCCATACTGCTTTCCAAAGTGGTTGAACAAGTTTACACTCCCACCAACAATGTAGTAAGCTTCCCTTCTGTCCACATCCCCTCCAGCATCTGTTGTTGTTAGAGTTCTTGATTATAGCCATTCTAACTGGGCTGAGGTGGTATCTCAATGTTGTTTTGATTTGCATTTCTTTTATGGCTAGGGAGGTTGAGCATTTCATCATGTGTCTATTTGCCATCCTTCTTTCTTCTTCAGAGAAGTTTCTCTTCAAGTCTTTAACCCACTTATTTATTGGGCAGTTGTTTCTTTGAGGATTTGTTGTTGGGGGATTTAATTTTTTGAGTTCCTAGTATATTTTAGATATGCGAGCCTTGTCTGTTGTATGGCTAGTGAAGATCTTCTCCCAATCTGTGGGCTTTCTATTGATCTTGCTAGCTATGTCCTTTGCCATGCAGAAGCTCTGTAACTTCATTCAATCCCATTTGTCCAACCTTTCTTTGATTTGTTGTGCTTCCGGGTCTCTATTAAGAAAATTTCGGCCTGAGCCAAGGAGGCCTAGGGATAGACTAAATTAATTTCATCTGTCATTTGCCTTGGTTGATCTATGTTATTGATGAAGGTCAATTGATCTATAGATATGGAATAATATTCTATCTTAAATGTCACAAGGCTCAATCATTTTCCCACAGTTTTCATTATTGTCTTTCTAGATGTCGTGAGAATAAAAGAACACATTTTTTTGGAACCATAAGTAATTAGTTAAGAATTCAGAGAATTTGTAGAGATTGACTCACCTTTAGCATTTCACCACAGAAATTCCACAGTTATCTACATTTAAAATATTTCTATTATGATTTAACAGTTTTCCACTGAATAAGCCTTTCATTCTTTTCTTGTTTTTGTTTTGCTGTTATTGTTAACAAATAACCAGAAAGCAGATACCCAAATAAATTTATTTGCACAGTTCCCAAGTGATTCTCACCATCATTATTTCTGTATACACCTGATTATTAACACTTCTTGGTAAAATCCTAGTGGCCTGCTTTTCTTTTGTAATGGGAAAAACAGGAAAACTGCTTTAAAAGGGAAGTGGATAATTCCTATGCCAGCTTCATCAATGTAAGTAAAGGGTCAGGTTAAATTCAACCCTTGTCTAGACTCTAATATCTGTACAAGTGATTGGTCCCTCTTCCTTTCCACAAAATATCTATTCAAGTCTCTACGATGTATGCTGTCCATGCCATGTGAGGAGCACTGCTCTAGTGGATGTAAGTGTACTTGTTGTATTTACAATATTCACCTCTGTAATTTCAAGTGACTGACACAAAGCGTGGGCATTTCTATTCCATACTTTGACATGTATTATTGATCTAGTTGCACCATAAGATACTTTCCTTTTTATGATGTAATATTTTCCTTCCTTGCCCTGTACATATAATCCAGGAATTTATAGATTTCCCAGTTGTTAAGATCATCCTAAATGTCTCAGCATTCTAAGTGTTTTTCTTAGAAGCCCTACAAAGAAATCCAGTTCAATGCTCCCAACCATTATTGTGAAACAGAGGCAAGCAGCTTTGGGCTGTGATAAGCTTACCTTTAAAAACAAACTGTATGGCTTATTGAAAGACCAGATTAATTAACACTTCTAGAGTTAGGTTACATTTGCAGGATAGAGAACTTAGTAGATGTGGCTTCTGGTCAAATAAGAGTAATAAGTTGCTAATTAGCTTTTGTTATTATTTGTCTGAAGACATTTACTCTGTGTATGAGAATAAAGTATATATTTGAGCTGTTTAAATTATTAAAAAATCTGATACATTTTAGCTAGCTAAAAATAGCAATGAAGCGAAAGAAAAGCCTGAATACATTGATGTTTCCAAAAGAATGTTCATTTATATTGAGCTGTTTTCTATAGTTATTTTTTCTATATCCAAAAATAAAGGAGGGATAAATCATAATCCCAGAGATCTTTGTGGCAGAGCCCTTTCCCAGTGTTGCAGCCCCTATCAAACACCCATTTGTCTATAAAGGCAATGAATAAAATTGATTCCATTCAATTTCTCCTAAACCTGCTGCTATAGTTTTTTTTTTAATAAGGCAGAAAAACCAAGGGCAAAACCATCTAAACATGCTACCTAGAGTGGCAGAATTAGCTGAAGTCTCTGGTTCACATTGTCTTTATAGATAAAACACCATAAATTTCAGGACTTGCCTTTCTATGCATGTTTTTTTTTTCTTTATTGGCACTGTGTAGCCAAAATTGCTGACCAAGTTCAATCTCAGTTTCTAAAGCAAACATGGAACTTTTCCTTTCTCTATTCAATAGCAATTTCTCCCTAAGAAATCTGGCTTGTCTTCCTGAAATGACCAGTATTTTTTTTAATCATACAATTCACAAATACATCTAAAATACTAAGAACAGCATGAAACAAGAGTAGTTTCATTAAAGGGAAACATGTAAGTCTAAGTATGGGCCATATGATTGTAACTCAAGTAATATTTACAATACGTCACATGATTTGTATCACTGGATGCTCAACTGGGGAGCAAGAAGGTTACAAGACTAGTAGCATAGATTTCCATATATCATTCAAATTCAGTGTACTTCATATGCCGGCATATGAAGTACATATGAAGTACATATTCCAGCATATGAAGTTTACAGAGGAGCACTCATTGATAGTCAAGCAATTAGAGTAGTCAGTATCCAGCAGAAGACTAGAAGACATGATGCTTCCCCTTCTCTCTTGGGGATAGAAAATCACACTGCCAAAGCAGTTCAGAATTCCCGAAGCATAGATAAACAAGTATTGACTGCTTCTTAGATAACCATAAATGAATGCAGTTTATCCAAACATAGGCTATAATTTACCCTTGAGTTCAAATGACAATAGGTAACACACTGTACAAGCACCTGAAAATGTTTCTCCTTTAGGATTCCCAAGACATACTATAAAACAACAAGAAAGTATGTTTGCATGAACTTGGTTTGTGTCTGTAATTCCAGCAACATGAAAGGTGGCAGCAGGAAGATCATGAGTTTGAGGCTGGCATAAGTGTTATGAGGTGGGTCTTAAAGAAAGACTTCTTTTAATCATGAAGGTTCTACTCTCCTAGATGGAAATTAATGCTGATTTATCATAAAATAGCTGCTGATTGATGTTTTAATACCTTTCCCTGGATATCTCTTTTTCTTTGTCATGTAATAATACAATGAGACAGTCCTCACCACTGGCTAGCTCCTTGATCTTGGACTTTGTAGACTATGGAACTATAAGGAAATAAACTATTATTGCCTAAAATTATTCAGAATCAGGTATTCTGTCATAGCAACACCAAATGGAATAAGACACCTTCCTTAGGTCTCCTCTTCTAAAGGACATCTTCCACCCACCAAACTTTATAAAGAATTGGCTTAGGAGCCAGGCACCAATGGAATAAGACACCTTCCTTAGGTCTCCTCTTCTAAAGGACATCTTCCACCCACCAAACTTTATAAAGAATTGGCTTAGGAGCCAGGCACCAGTGGCTCATGCCTGTCATCCTAGCTATTCAGGAGGCTGAGATCTGAGGATTGTGGTTCAAAGTCCAATAAACCACTAAAAGTCCAGACGTGATGCTGTGGCTCAAGTGGTAGAGCGCTCGCCTTGAGCTGAAGAGCTGAGGGACAGCGCCCAAGCCCAGAGTTCAAGCCCCATGACCAACAAAAAGAAAAATGAATTGGCTCAGGAAGCCCTATTTTGTTTCAGGTGATGTTGGTGCTCCCAGGTTGAACTGATTGGACAAGGAACAAGTCACAAGCCAATGCCAGGTCTATGCCCACTTTACCCTCATTTTAAAAAAAAAAGAAAAAAATAGCTATGTAGGGTTGGGGAAGTCAATGAACTGGGGATGGCTAGAAGGGTCATTTGCACTGCCTGGGAAGAACAGCCAAGGACACATGAATGCAGAGGAAGGTGGTTTCTAAAGCAATGTGAATAGAGCCAGGGGAAAGCACAGGAGTAGAGAACCTCTGATATAACCATATGCTAAGAGAAGCCTTGCTTCTAAAACTTCCAGTATGTCCCTAAATCACTGCTTTAGGAGCAACTTGGGTAGATTATATTTTCCTAAGAGGTAGTCTAGTAAATTCACAAATTAAGTGCCTATAAAGCAATATTTGCACTAACTATAAGAGAAATTTATCTTATTCATTCATTTGAGCAAATATTTGTTAAATCCAGTCTGCTTGCCTGAAGATGTCAACAAACAAAACTCAGAATTACAATTAAGTGACTCAGTGCTTAGATCAAGGGCCGAAAACATATTTTGCTGGATCAGAATTTTTTGAAACAAATGAATCCAATAAATTACTTGCAAGTGATCACTTCTGAGTAGAAAGCTCAGAACTACTCAGCCATATTTTCAATTATGCTTACAAGATCAGGTGTAGTAACTTTGTGGTATCTTATTTTGTCCTTAAGTTTCAAGCTGAAGATCAACCTTAGTGAGAGAATACAGAAAGACATCTTTTCCAAGAGGACAAAAACTACATTTTGGTTGGTGATGCTGATTTTGTGACATCTATTGTGTGAAGGTGACAGAAAAATAGATACCAGAGACATAAATCATAGAAAGTCTGTCACTGAGGAGGGATACAACCAACAATTTTACCATCAAAATGCAATCCATAATCAGGAGAATAGGGAATTGCTTTGGGGTGTGATTCCACCCATGATAACTAATTAATTAGATGCCAAGTGCTAAATATCGGAGCCAAAGCAGACAAAGGGCCTATTTTCTCTTCTTTGCAATAAAGGCATTTATCAATGGATCATATTTGCTTTTCAAAAATGTTATTTAGTCAGTTTGAGATGTGAAATGAATCACATTTTGAAGCTCCAATAATTAAAATCGTTAAGGTGTTGGGTATAAATGTGCAAGTTGTTTACTTTAAAAAGGTGATCCATAGTATTTATTCCACATATCTTTGAAATAACATGGTATACTCCTAGGAAAACTATAAACACATGTGACTACCTAGAGTGAAAATTAAGTAACTACCAAACAAAGGCAAGACAGGAATAAGATGTATTTTTGTATTACATGTGTTTTATATTTTCCTGTTATGAGTTTAAAAGGAAGTCAAATATGGAAAGAATGGAATAAAAACTGCTGTCATTTTGCTTTCAGATTTCAAATCCATTCAAAGATAGGTTTTAAGAAGATAGTTGTTTTTATCTGAATTGTTTTCTTTTCTTCCTATCCTAGTTATTAACCAAATTAGAGTTATTACCCGAAGAATAGAGGTCCTAGAATCAAGCCCAAAGGGAATGCAAGGGTAGCAGCTTTTGTGTGTGATTTGGGCTATTCTATTCAAGAAAGCCATTCAAGCTTTCAATAACTTCCTTTGTTTTCATCAAGGTTTTAGGAGGAATGATTTTAAAAAACAGATTAATATGGCATGTGCGTGGAGGCAGTTGAGATATGGGATGAGTATGATCAAAAGGCAATACTGAACTAACTCTTATGTTAAGTTCGGTGCTATCTCAGGTCTTGTTACCTTAAAGGTATCCTCTCTTTTAGGTGAGAAAATCCAGAACCTTATCTGGTAGATATGAATAATCTATACCACTAACTACCCCCTCCCTTTATCCTTCATTTTCTGGTTCTCAGGGAGCTTTCTGCACTGGAGATCTCAATCTAAGTTAAGCTTATATGACCAAAAGCATCAGTCATTTCCACTTGACACAAATTAGTTCATTTGACACAGCCATTGCATCATTATTGAATCCTCATCCTGTGACAAACCTATGTAATACCTTGTGGGGATATACATTTCCTGTGCTCAAAGAGAACAGAAATTCACCAGTCTATAGTAGGTGAAGATCTAACACACAGGAAGCAATAAAGTTGAGGGAAAGGAAGGTGGAGAAAAAAGAGGAGATCTGGGTCACATTGTAATATTGACTTAAAAAGAAAAAATGGTATTCCTTTATTATTGTTTCTCCTAAAAGAATTAACTTATGAGTTAATGTCTGGGGCAATACCCATACAAGTAAAAGCTAATTCTGTTAAATTGTGACATTCATTAGAAATGATGAGATAATGTACGTTTGTTAAATTTGTAAAAATAATAAAAACAAGGAAAAAAACATATTTCATAGTTAGCAGGTACTAGGAAGCTTTTCTCTAGCTGTCTTCAATATTCTTTTAACTTTAATGACTTGCATGGTCAGGTTGAGAAGGCATGAACTTACCATGGAATCCTTCTTTATCACATCTCTCACCTTCTAGAATGCCATCGGCTGCTAAAGATGCCAGTATCATATATCTATACTTTTACCTAACTATTTAATATTTCTTCATAGCATGATACATAGAGGCATATTTGAATAGATAATTAAAATATAAACCTCTATTTTCTTCACTTGTTATACAACAGTTTTAAATATTTTTAGTATTTTATGTAAATTTTCCACAAGGAAAGATAAACATCATTTGTGTTTTAGAATGGCATGGAGTTATCTGAGACCATTTCATTTACTGAGAACATTATGGCATTTATACTTCAGATAGTAGTGGACATTTATTAATATGAAGAATTACCAGTCTTGCAGTGATATTTAAATACTTTTATTTGTTTCCATAGAGCATTAAAAGGAAAAATTGAGACTGGGAATTTTATTCCTACTATATTGTTGAACTGTTCTTTGAGCAGATCGCATAAAATCACTTTTCCTTTTTTGTAATAATAATAACAACATAACTACATAGCTAGTGGAATGTAAAGCAAATTGTCCTAAAGACTTGTTATTTGAAATGCTATGTCCATAGCAGTAAATGCACATGTCTCAAAAGCACCATCCTATTTGGATGATGTAGAAATTAAACTCAGAAATTCTTAAGAAGGATTTTTGAAGAAAAGGACAAAGTAGCATTTTTGGCTCGGAAGAAATCCCTGCCTCGTTATTTTACAGTTTGCCAGATTTTTGGTGAATTTTTTTTTGAGACTTGGTTTACTTAATCTGTCAATAGAGATAGCAACACTTTTCACGGTTGTTATGATGAGATCATTTACTTTATGATACCAGCAAAGTTGGTTGAGCTTTTATCATATCCCACTATTCTTGAAGCTGGAATTCCGCAATAAGCAAATTAAATACTCAGCCCATGTGGATTTTAGCTCAAGGAAGCAACTAATAAATAAAATGAGGAAATTTTCCAGAATGACAGACGGTGATAAATTTGAGGAAAGAGGAACAGGAAGTGTCCAGAAGTGGGCATTTCCACTTTATGAGTGGAATGTATTGTTAGGAAGAATGCTTGCTGAGAGTTTTTTTTGTTTTATTTATTTATTTATTTTTAATATGGACAGGGAAAGGAGAAGGCTTGGCAGTTAACTGAGAAGAGGGCGATGAATCTTGGTGACCAGAAGTGGAAGCTAATCTGACATTTTGAGGAAGAGCAATGACGCACAGAATTGGAGTGCAGTAAACAAGGGAAAAGCTAAGGAGTAAGGTTTATGGGTGCCATTGTAGTGACTTTGACCTCTCTTCAGAGGCAGGATGCTTCCGAAAGGTAGAGAAGACATAGGACTTGAGCTACTTTTATTGATCCCTTGGATGCAGAATGTTAAGAGGAAAAGTACTGGTACTTTCACTGAGAGATTATCATTCAGACATTGGGGACCACCCTCTACCAGCCATGTAAGATGATTCTGGATGGTCTTCATTTCCATCCATCCCTCAGAAAACACCAATCTAGAGGGTTTGAGGACATTTGCAACGTTTTGCTTACTCTTGGAGGAAATACGATTAAACCAGAAAGAAGTTAATGGAAATCTGTAGGCAAATTTTGCATTTTAATTTTAGGACATGAAAAGGGGTCAGGAGGTCATATTTCTGAATGTGACATGTATGGAGTCACATAGGGAATGACTGCTCTACTGTAGTCATTACATTCCAGGAAATGTAAAACTCAGAATAGTCAGTGATTCTGTGGGGATGTACTTAGCCATTATGCAGAGGATTGATGGACAAATATAAAGTTGCTATAGAATCAAGCAGCAGTTTATTTACTGGATCAAAACCAAGTGAAATAAAAATTGTCTACTGCTAATGATCAAATCTCATCCTAAACTTGACAATTAGCTTTCTTATAAAAACAGAAACTAACTATACAAATAGTATGTTATGATAAATAATGCCAAAAACCAAAGGTTTTTGTTGTATGCATATTGTTTTTGGTGCTGATCCTGGAGCTTGAACTTACATTACAGCTTGGGTCCTTTCCCTGAACTTCTTTTGCTCATGGCTAGCATTCTACCCCTTCATCCAGAGCTCCACTTCTGGAGTTTTTGGTAGTGTATTGGAGATAAGAATCTCATAGACTTGTCCAGGCTTGGCTTGGAGCTGCAATCCTTAGATCTCAGCCTCCTGAGTAGCTAGGAATACAGGAATGAGCTGTCGGCTGTTGTACTTTTAATTAAACATCAAGGGCACACTTACAGTAAGTACTCCACTTCCTCTATAAATCCCCAGTTAAATTGGCATGAGATTTTAAGCATAGTTTGTTAGTAATTATACAGAGTACACAGTAATTTTACAAAGGAATTTTATTATGGCATTTCTATACAGGCATCTAAAGTACATTGATCAAATTCACCCACTCTTTACTCTTTCTCAGTCCCCACTTCCCTACTAAAACATTTTCAGTGGTTTCATTATTCTATTTCCAAGCATGTGTATAAAGTACCTCTTCACCCTATTCACACCCAGTCTACTCTCTGTCTCTCAGTCCTCTCCAATCTATAGTTCTTGAACAGTCATTTCAATTTTTTTAGCTCTTTCAGTTTATAAGGTCTAGAGTCACCATATGGAGCAAAACATGCAATATTTGTCTTTCTAAATCTGCCCTTATTTTACTTAACATGATGATCTCTGGCTCCATTCATTTTCCTGCAAAGGACAAAATCCATGCTTCTTAAGAGATAGGAAGCAAGGCATAGTGAGAGAGGTTACTCTTCCCTTTAAAGAGGAGGACTCAAAGTTTGAAACTCAAAAGCCCAGATCATTCTGGTACTTTTCAGAAAAAAAAAAAAGGCCTTAACCCTAAGGTCATTAAGTCCCTTCCATTCTGGGAGGTGAGCTGATCGCAAGTGGCTCATGCCTGTAATCCTAGCTATTCCAAAGGCTGAGATCTGAGGATCACAGTTCAAAGCCAGACCAGACAGGAAAGTTCATGAGACTCTTATCTCCAATTAACCACCAGAAAACCAGAAGTGGCACTGGGCTCAAGTGGTAGAGTGCTAGGCTTGAGCTGAAGAGCTCATGGACAACGCTCAGGCCCAGAGTTCAGGTCCCATGACCAACACATAAATAAATAAATAAACTGGGAGGTTAATATTTTTGAATAAAGCATTGTGATTGCTGTTGTAGATAGAATAGGTAGATTTAAATAAATCAAGATTAATGGCAGGTAGTTCATCTTAGTAATTATTATAGGCAAAAGTACAAGATAATCATTGTTAATTTGTATTGGTAATAGCTAGGAGATTACGAACAACTTTGCTGTGTAGCCAGAGACATGAAAGTGAGGGAGTACCAAATGTAACTTACCCTCACTAAAGGATCATTGAAAACTGGGAAGAAACCCTACAACATGTTGTACAAATGCAGAAAAGCCAGATGGCTCAACAAGTAAAATGTGATTATGACTTGCATGAGTTTTCTTGCCACCAGACAACTCTTGTAAGAAATAAAATATGAGATTATTTCTTTTTTCTTTTCTTTTCACTTCTCTCTTTGAAAGAACAATAAAAAGGGGGAGGAGGTGGAGACAAATCACTGTGTCTCGTTAATAAAAGAAAAGCAGAAAGGCAGTCAACATATGCTAATGGCTCAGTTGTGTATTCACTTCACCAAATCTGAACACTTGAAAGAGCACAAGACAAAAGAAAGCATTTGAATTACAAAATCCTAGAAATGAGTAATAGACTTGGAAGGCCTGGCTGATGTTTGGATGGAGAAGATTTTATTTGAATCTCCTCAGGTTGAGTTTTGATAAGCCTACAATTTTTAGATAACAATATTTAAAATGTTTCCCAAATGGAAGCGTTTTAAAATATGTGGTTTCCTTTGTCTTCTCTTTTATCTTTATCATGTCAGCTGCCTTCAAACATTCAAGGTGACAACTAAGAACAATGCACTTATATTGAATACCATGGATATTTGGTCAGCATGAAATCCCAACAAAGAAAATGTAAAAGGGGGCCGGCCGAGAAGGTGGTTCAGTGGTAGAGCGCTTGCCTTGCATGCCTAAGGCCCTGGGTTTGATTCCTCGGCACCACATAAGCAAAAAGAAAAAGAAAATGTAAAAGGTTTGATTCAGTACAATGGTCTTATCCTCAAGATAATTCCTTCCACCAGCTAATCTCTGTGGTATCTGGAGACATATTAAATTCTCATGATCGTCATGGATTTGCTGGCATTTTGTAAAGAAACGCTAAGGATGGCGCTAGGATCTTATAAGGCAGTTGCTCGTTACAAAGGGTCATCTTATCCAAAATGCCAATAGAACTGAAGCGGAAAAATACTGGGCTAGACCATCCAGGGAGTATATGAAGTGAAGTAGATAGAGAAGGATCAAAGTATAATGGGGATTTTTCTGGTTGTTTGTACTTTTTAAAATTATCTGTAAGTTTTTCAAAGGGTTTCAATTCCACACGTCTGTTTATGAGTACAATGCATCTTGATCACTGCCATTCCTTTTGTTGTTCTCTTCATCTCTGCCAACTCTATCTCCTCAACTCAGTTCCACAGTCATGTATATATATTGAATATTATGAGTCTATTTATCTACACTTCCTCTCTACATTTCTCTATACCCCTCCCCGCCCCCACAGACACAGTGTATTCTTCTTCTTCCTGACAATACGTTACTTGTTCATAGGAATTAGAAAATATAATGTGAGTAGTTTCTTTAGGAATGCAAAGGATGCAAGAGAAGTACTTTCCATCTCCAGTGGTATTTGAACTCATTTTGGGGGGGAAGGTCAGTCATGGGGCTTGAACCCTCTGGAGCCTGGGCACTGTCCCTCAGCTCTTCAGCTCAAGGTGAACATTCTATCACTTGAGCCACAGTGCCACTTCAGTTTTCTGAGTGGTTCATTGGAGATAAGAGTTTCACAGACTTTCCTTCCGGGGCTGGTTTTGAACCATAAGCCTCAGATCTCAGCCTCCTGAGTAGCTAGGATTACAGGCATGAGCCACCGATGCCCGGTTGTTTGAACTCCTTTTAAGTAAAGAATGTTGGTTGACAGAGTAAGTAAAACGAAGATTCAACATGGTAAGACCCAGAAGTCAAAGTGCCATCATTTGGTGACATTCAGGAACACACAGAGCTGAGGAGATGCAAGGAACAAAATGATATGTAAAATACCTACTGGGTGCAAAGAATTTTGCTCTCTGAACTGAAACTTTTACAAGTAATAAAGACAGTTTTTAAAGATGTCTTCACTCTTTGAATACTGGGTTCAAGAGCTTTGGCTAATTCTATACCTAAGGTGAAGCCATTAGATGTTTCTATAAACCTGAATGATGTAATGAATCATAGAATTATATTTAGGTAAGTCTGGTGACAGAGAATGAAATGGATTGAAGGGAAAATAAGTTGGAATGAACATTACTGTGACATTTTCAAAATGAAGTACCATTGGATAGATTCTGTTGTGGACAAATAAGTTTGGAACAGTGCTTGGTTAAACTACATTTGGCAAGCTTTCTACTATAACACCCACAATGTTTTGTTGTGAATCCTGATTCTTCACAAGAGGCTGCAATGTGAAACAATTTCCATCTGTATTTGCCTAAGGAAATTTTCCAGTTTATACAATAGGGATAATGTTCCAGAATGTAAGGTAACAGTTAAAAAAATTGGATGATAGCAGATTAATTTAAGACCTGTTAAGAGAATTATCATGTAGACTTTCCAGTTGAGACATGGAGCAGAAAATCAGACCCTAGAGAATACCATTAGGGCTCAAGATATTCACTGGAATATCAAATGATTACATATCCTTCCTGGAATTAGCAAGTAAGGTCCCCTCAGAGTTGGACCAAGCTTGTAATCTTAGCTACTCAAGATGCTGAGATCTCAAAAGCCAGGTCAGGCAGGAAAGTCCATGAGACTCGTGTCTCCAATTAACACTAAAAAAACACCCATAAGTGGCACTGTGGCTTAAGTGATAGAGTGCTAACCTTAAGCAAAAAAGTTCAGGGACAAGCCATTAGTACTGGTCCAAATACAAGTGCACACACACATACACACACACACAAACACATACACATACACACACACACACACACACACACATGTGGGGTGGTATAGGGGAAGAGAATCTCTGAAAAACTTCCAGAAGAATTCCTGTGCATTTGTTAAAACCTATTTCTGAATAATGCCCAGTCATCATAATTCTATCGCAGATAGTATTTGAAATTCTATCACAGATCACTGAGGACTAACTTGAGCAGTCAAGTCATATAGTTTCCCTGTAAGGTATAAAAATGGCTAGATCAAGCTTGCTTGTCTAGTATCTTTAAAACTTCTTTGTCCGTCAGAATTATCTTCAAAAGAAACCTCACCTAGAAATGTAAACAGATACAACAGATTAAGCTAAAAACTGTCTTGAGTGATTTCTGTTCTAGAACCCCACCCATTCCTATTTTTCCTTCCTTCTTTCCTACTGACATCAATACCCTGACAGAAGCTGGGTAGTTAACTAGTCAATAATTTAGTTGGGGGGGGGATAAAAAAGCTCCTAACCCAACCAAGATAGGAGGAATAGAGGGTCCAGGAAAGGACACCAAGCTAGCGAACCTGAGTTCAAAATCTTCAGTAGTACCAAAGTTGGGGCATGGGGAGAAGCTCAAAGATGTTACATAAAGTAGACACAAGACACAAAGGTGTCTACTTTAACAGGGAAAATGCTTCTCTCCATTTTTCCCATTTATTGTTTGAATTAGCATTCAGCAAATAATAGGGAAAATTTCCACAGTGAGTTTTACCACTAGGCAAAATAGGGGGAAGCTTTTGGTCCACATGACATTAACATGACATTGACATAACATTGACATGACATCGACATGACATCCACATGACATCCACATGACATCCACATGACATTGACATGACATGGATATGACATGGACATGACATGGAAATGACATGGACATGATATTAACATGCCACCAACGTGACATCGGCATGACGTAAACATGACATCGACATGATATCAACATGCCATTAACATGCCATTGCATTGTCATACCATTAACATGACATCGACATGCCATTAACATAACATTGACATGACATGAACATGACATCAATGTGACATTAACATAACATTGACATGACATCGACATGACATCGACATGACATTGACATGACATTAATATGGCATTGACATGACATTGACACGGCATTGACATGGCATTGACATGACATTGACATGACATTGACATGGCATTAACATGAAGGACTGGAGCTTATAGTGGAGGAACCCAATGGATGCCCAGAAGCAGACAGACAGAGGAGACTGAAAGTCAGGAAAATCTATGAGAAAATCATGAAAGACTTGGAAAAAATTATATTAAGTGAAGTGAGCCAGGCCCAAAAGAAACATAGGTCCCATGGTTTCCCTTATTTGCAATAACTAGTATATGTCTGAGACAAGCAGAAAAAGTCAGATAAGTTGATGTTTGAGAAATGAACCCCAAGATATGTATTCAAATGTTTTCTTTCTTACAATTGTTTAAATGATTTCTATGTTGCTTTGTATGTCCCTCCCCCACGGTATAACCCCTGCTTTCACTGTATTTGATGTTGGTATAATTTGTGGAGGGGAAGGGACAAAACAAATTGTTTAACTAGGGATACAGGTGGACCCATTGCAACAATGAGATGTACAAGTTGTTATGTAGAAAAATGAACTTTACAACTTGCGGGGGGGGGAGGATTGGGTGGGGAGAGGTGGGGGAAGTATGGGAAGGGACAGGAAGGGGAAACAAAGAGGGGGCAACAATGCTTAATAAGAAATGTACTCGTTATCTTGCCCATGTAATTGTAACTCCTCTGTACAGTATTCTCACAATAAAAAAAAAGGATGGGGAAAATCACCACATAAATAGTGATATGGTAAAGTTTGAGAAACTGAATTAATATCAGCAAAAGTAAAAATATTTTGGTACCTTTTGTATATAAGTTTATGTGATTTGGGGAAGGGAATCACAGAAACAGTGGGACAAAGGTTGAACCAAAGCATCTCACTAGACATTATGTTGAAAATGAACTATACAACTTGGGTGGAAGCATAGTCAGATGGGAGGGAAAGGGGGAGCAAACAAGGGAGGGGTTGACACTTATGTAACTGTAACCACTCTGTACCTCACCTTGACAATAAAATAAAATTTAAATTAAAAATATGTCTGTAGCAAACAGATACTCCTTGGCAATAATGCTTGCTCAATCTTTGAAGTTTTGAAATTTCTTTAATTATCCAAGAATTATTTCTTTGTATTTTCAGTTGTAAACTTAATCATTGGTCCTGTAAACTCACAGTGAAGTGCCAAGTGCAGGAACAATATACTGTAAAATCATATTTTGTGTTTGAATCAATGGAGAAGTATTCAAGAACAATGTGTCACTTTGACAAGCTTCAGACTGCTAAGGAAATTGGCAGGTACTTGTTTTATTTTTTTCCAAAAAGGACTGAATGGGGAACAAAAGTGAGCTAGTAATTTGCACTTGGACAATAATTGATGTTTTTATCTGATGTATACTTGCCATTATTTTTAATCACAACAACGTCATGTTTTTTGGTTTTTTTTCCTCACTTCAACTGAACTCTAAAGATGCATAGTTATGAGCGCTTTCAATTCAGCTTTAGGTCCTCAGTACATGGCGTGGTGTTCAGCCAATGTGCAGGAGACTCCAAGTTATTTTTTTTCTGGTCTCTAGATTATGTGAAAAGTCAGCTAGCTAGCTGAAAAACTCTAGTTTTCTTTTGGATATATACCACTGAGGGCATGAAATGTGAAACTCAGGTAGATGTAAAAGCCTAGACACAGAATATACTCTTCCTTAGTTTTCAAACACCAGAGTTTGCCAGGCACTGGTGGCTCATGTCTATAATCCTAACTATTCAGGAGGCTGAGTTCTAAGGATCGTGGTTCAAAGCAAGCCCAGGTAGAAAAGTCCATGAGACTCTTGTCTCCAATAAACCACTCAGAAAACCAGAAGTGGCGCTGTGGCTCAAGTGATAGAGCACTTACCTTGAGCTCAAAAGCTGAGGGATAGTGCCCAGTCCCATAGCTCAAGCCCCACAACCGACCAAAAACAAACAAACAACAACAACAACAAAAAAAAAAAAACACCAGAGTTTGGAGGTTACTGAAAATATATTTCTGTCTGTGGATGAGTATGATTAGTAAAATTAACATACATTAGGTAAGGTCATTTTTGATTCATTATTTTTATTTATATCAGTCTTTTAGTAGTTGTACAGAGGTTTAATTCAACATATCAGTTTATAAGTTCAATGAACAATACAAATTAATACGCATGCCATAAACAGTCAATCTCCAGAGATTCTTTGAATGACTTACGGAGTTACCTGTGGAGATCCGAATTTTTATAGTGGATATTTAATGCACTGACTTTTGTACTTTGAATTATCTAAAATGTCCTCTTTGCACAGTAGCAATGACATTTTGAAGAGATACTCTTAATCACCATCTCTGGAGTTGTTTCAGCTAAAGCAGTAAGTTTTTATAACACATTGTGAATATGATCTTTCAGTGGCCTTAATAGAACCAAAAAAGTAATACAGAAATGTATCTGCAGACACGTAATTAAGGAAAAAATAAGTTAGCATTTACATATATTAATTTTTATTGTTTATTCAGAATATGGATGTATTTGTATAACTTAAGACAAACAATCTTAGATGTGAATGTTTGTAATTTTTTAAATGAATATGTGATCATCTTTGTGGCTATATTTGAGATACAATAGAATTATCCTTTTAAAAAAATTACCCTTTAAAAAAAAACAAACCTATGCTCTATGTTTGTTTTTTGAAATGGTCATAGCATCAAGGGTTTTTAGACCTGTATAGTTGTAGACTAGAAAGAGGAGGACCAGGAAAATAATAAGACATAGAAAGTGCTTTGGAACATACAAGAACTAGGTATTTTAGTTTCTAGACATGCATTTTTCCCCCTCTGAAACCGTAAACCTTCATCTATGGATAACCATGCATACACCTACATGGACTATTCGAAACAGTCTCCAGTTGAATGCTTGCATATTCCTTTTGTGGCAGGCTAAATGAAACCTTACTACTGTACATCTGGACCCACTTGGGGCTCATCATGTGGGAGTTAAGAAACGGCAATGGCCTTTACTCTGCTGTCATTCCCCCCCCACATTTCTATCATTGTCTTCCCTTTAAAATCGGACATTTGGACAACTGGAGAGGTGGGGTGCAAGGACTTAAAGCTAAAGCACATTGAGTCGACAGAAAAGGAAATGTTTCGTGGTTTGGTGGTGGTTTCCACATAAAAGATATTGACATCAAGTTTTCAGAGTAAAGAGATTGACTGGGTGGCAGGAGGTTGTGGGGTGGGGGAGAGGGGAGAGAATGGGAGGGATCTTTGGATTCTGAAAGCTACAAGCCTTGAAAATAAGCTTGAAGCTCCAAGTCATATTTGCCAGGAGTGTAAGAGTTCCAACCGTTCCCATTGGTCTGTGATGGAGAAATAAGCCAAGCAGGAGGGTACAAGACTTTCCTGTACTCCCAGGATCTAAAACCTCCCAAATCTCTTACAGAGCCTTGTAATTAGCAGTTGCCAAACATTTTAACATCACATTATGGCACAACGGCCCTGACTCTGCTCATCTGTATCACATGAAGGAGGAAAGCAAAAATGAAGATGGAGAGGAGGGGAAAATTGCTTGAGAAAAATAAAAGCTACATCTGTAAGGCGATAGCAGTGATTTTCATCATGAAAATTGGTAAAATTCCAGTCTTGAATAAAGATAAATTACATATGAAGCCACTCCTAAAAGGAAAGAAATGGAATAAGAAATATGTAACTTTTTTTTTAAGGAGAAAAAGCAGATTCTACTCTCTTATCTCCTCAGAATGAGATATTGCACCATCTGTTCCCCAAACCGTTATGTCCCATCTCTCTGGATTTTTCCTTGGTCTCCTCCCTAGATTTCTCTGAGTTTTCAGATGGGCTTTCTTCCTGTGAGTCACATACTTTCCCTAAATGCTTCCATATTTCTCCCTTGCTCTACAGCTTATATGTGACTCCTTGTTAGGCATTTCAAAACATTACATGGTACTGCGTTGTTGTAACATTTGTCCTGTATCTAACATCTCTTATTTTCAGAACTCGGTAGTGTTCAAACAAATGCTGTCTTTCCGAATTCAATAGTTAGAAAAATGAGTTTTACTGCTGTAATGTTAGATCAGGGCTTTTGCACTAGGAAAAATGGCTACTTCAAACTTTGATTCAACAATACTTAATCTAAGTCAGTGTCTTCAAGATCTCCTCCAGATTATAATCACTCCTACTGTGAGGCTATTGTCCTTCTACATGGTCTGTTAACTCACATGCTTTAGAGTTACTCATGGGCAATTATCACCACAGCTTGAGTAACACAGAAACTCACTATCTCCTTTTTTATTGCTAGTTCGTGAGACTGACCAAATCTTTGGAATTTTATCTAACTAGCAGCTCTCTCAGGCTTGCAAGCTATGACCTATGGTTCAATTCCAGCCAGCTGATTTGTTATATAAACAAAGATTCATTGGAACACTGCTATACTCATTTGTTTTCACATTCTTCATGGCGGTGTTGGGTAGTAAAAGCAAAACTTGGGTGTTATGACTATCTCATTTGAAAAATTTCAAGGACTCCCTGTGTCTGTCAACACAATATTCACTTTTGTAAACTAAACTTGCAGGTCCTACTTCTAACTTTTTCTCCTCTCTTTTCTTTTTCCATGCACTATTGATATTACAGACCTAAATTTTAAAAAAAAACAACTTTACTTAGATTTCATCAATAGTCCATGCAATTCCAGACATGATAAATGACTGTTTTTCCTATATTCTTTAGAGATAATCCTCATGTTTGTTCTAATTTACAACATTCTAGAATTGTTCTTACTTGTAATCTTTTGCAATATAGTCTGTTAGACCTACTGGTGTTGCTGGCACATTATGAGCAACAAGATATTTAAAATATTTAATGACACAAGAAAACATAGACATGGCTTACATATAGGAAAAAGAAATCGGTCACAACAAGATGAATAATCTGGAAAGGTACAAAGAGAACAGTCAAGGCGAAGAGAAGTTAGACAAGGTGGCCGAAATATTATAAATTTGTATTGGATATTTGCTAAATTTTACTAATTCATAGAATAAAGTTATGAGATCATGATATAATACCTAGACATATTTACTGTTACGTGAAGATCAGGAGGCATTTCTATAGTTATATTTCATATTTTTCATCCATTTTTATAACATGTTGATACGCTCATTGGTCTTACAAATGATTCTGATATACCTAGTACAAGTATATGAACGTGAATTTTTATAATTGTTATTTCTTTTTTATTATTAATTTTTATCATAAACGTGTTGTACAGAGGGGCTCCAGTTACATGAGTAGGGTAATGAGTACATTTCCTAGCGAGCATTGTTACCTCCTCCTTTATTTTCCCCCTGCCATCACTTCCCTTGCCACCTCCCCAACTCCTCCCGCCCCCCAATCCCAACATTGTAAAGTTCATTTTCAATACAGTGTCCTGCACATCTCGTCATCACAATGGGTAAGCCTGCATCCTCAAGCATTCTGTTATATCCCTCCCCTCCCCAAATTACAACAATATATATACAAGGTTCTTATAATTGCTCAAATGGACTCTATTTTTGGAGAGTATTAATTATTATAAAAGAGGTTAGAGGGGCTGGAGAAGTGGCTCAGTGATAGAATGCTTGCCTCGCATGCATGAGGCCCTGGGTTCAATTCCTCAGCACCATGTAAGCAGAAAAAGCTGGAAGTAGCACCGTGGCTCAAGTGGTAGAGCGCTAGCCTTGAGCTGGAGAGCTGAGGAACAGCGCCCAGGCCCAGAGTTCAGGCGCCACAACCGATTAAAAAAATAGAGTTAAATTAATTAATTCCAACATTTGTCTTATTAGATAAGGTGTCTGCATGTGATGACCATGGGTTTACCTAGAGTGCAAATGAATGGAATGGGTTTAAGATAAGAAAATCAGCCAAAAACCTAATAATTTTATCAAATATTTTCTGACATCTGAACCTCCCAACAAAACTTAGAAATTGAAATGTAATATAGCCTTCAAACATATCATAATATTACAAATATTGAAATACATATTTCAAGTGCTCCGTATAGATAGATTCCATTCACACAATCATTCAAGTGGTCTTGTGCCACTTACTCTATCTGGATACTTGCTGTTATAGCTTGAAAATATAATTGCAATTGACAGATGTGTTTTTAAACAGTTCCAGGTGGGAAAGCATAAATAAATCCTAGTAGATCAATAATTATAATAATAAAATATTGTCGGGTGCCAATGGCTTACACCTGTAATTCTAGCTACACAAGAGGCTGAGATCTAAGGATTGTGGTTCAAAGCCAGCCCAGGCAGGAAAAGCCGTGAGACTCTTATCACCAATAAAACACTCAGAAGACCAGAAGTGGTGCTATGGCTCAAGTGGTAGAGCACTAGCCTTGAGCTGAAGGGCTGAGGGACAGTGCCCAGGCCCAGAGTTCAAGCCCCATGAACAACTATATATACATATGTATGTATATATATACACACACACATATATGTATATATATGTGTAATATATATATATATATTATATATATATACATGAATTTTAGAAGCCTTGGAAGCCAAATGTATGGATAACTGGAGAGACCATCTTAGTCAGAGGAGCTTTAAATTCCAAATTTCCCCTAAAATCTGTAATGGCAAAGACAGCCTAGTATCTCAGTTCCATCAAGGCAACCCATTCTGTGATTTTTGCCAAGGAACTTACAAACCAATTACAAATAACGCTTTTTAAGTTTTTCATCTAATATATTCACAAGAAGATTGCCAGTGTTCCTTGCCTAGCTATAACTTTGTAGTATCAGTTTTCAAAGACAAATCAATATAGAATATTATGCGACTCACAGAAACAATTGGACTTACCCTGAGAAAGGAAAGCCCAGCCCCCTACTGTTCTAATAGCTATATGATGGGAAGAACCATGTTGGAACTGTTTGAATACATATCCCCTTACTGCTGCCTGGTGGGATTCATAGTCACCCAAGAGGTAAGGTTAACTAATGACTGAAATGAAATCCAGTCATTTAAGGAAATCTCAAAGGCTTCCCGGGGGTTAGCTTGGAAAGATGTCACTGAGAGAAGGGCCCTATTTGATGCCTTTGCAATGTTTACAGAACCTACAACACAACTGAGCATGATTAATGAGGCTCTTCAAGCTCTAACTCATGAGTAAGACTTTGTAGTTGCTATATCTACACATGGGCTTTTCTCACCCTCACAACACCAGAAATGTAAACCAGAACTACTCATTTCCTCCAGGACTTGCCCTGGTTTTTATCCTCAAATAAACTCAGCAGTTAAAGGGGAAAGATTCTCCTTTTCTTAATGAGAACATTTCTTTTTTGCGAATACCATACGGTCCCCTTAAGTATATTTACATTTATTGTTTATTTACTTTTATTATTAGGAAATTATGGAAAAAAACCAAGTTTGTCAGAAATGAGTATCATCTTGTGGCATATGAGACATCTGGGTTGTAAAGGCCATTTTTAGGAACTTTTCTATAGATTCAGTTAGTTGGGACATATTTGAGATCCAAACTTGGTCTGATTCTTTTTCAAATAGACTGTGACATGCTTTTTAATTTTAATACAAGTTATGAGACATTAGACAAAAATGTTTTGGGCAATGAGCTATTTTTCTTAGTGTCTTCAAATATAGTTTTTCATTTTCACCTGAAGTCTAAGAGTAATGTGAAAAATGAAATGTGACTTATGTTGAAAAAGTGCTTTTCACTGTTTCAAGTTAAGAGGTGTATCTCAAAATCTTCAGAATTGTGGGTTTTTTTTTCTGCCCATTTCAAGCTCACACCTTATTTAGTATGCTCATCCCCCATCTCTTTTCTTTTGGGATGCTGTGAACAGGTGATGGTTGCTTTTGAAATCTGGCAGATCTAGTCAGAGTTCTAACTTCCTTCATTCTATCAACAGTTCCTTGAGGATGAATAAACATGGATGTGGCTGTTGAAAGGTCATTAAAGACTGTATAGACTCAATTTTACGGCATCTAATGGACAACTTCTGTTTGAGAAAAATGAATATGGAATTTTTTTTTAAAAGCAGGGTTTGTGGTCAACTGAGATCAGCCATCTTCATTATCTTGAAGCTCTTTGGGTATGGATTGTAAATCCATACTTTGCAAGTTCTATAGCACTGAAGGCTGAGATGGATTATTCTTCCTCTACATTTCATCAGCAGCAAGAAGCAAAATATTATGACAGTTATTCAAATATAGGAGACACGACATGCCCTTTGATTTTCTTTTTTTTCTTTTGTGTAGTAATTTTTTTTCCAAGCCATGATCCTAGTAAGATCACAAGTTTGTTGATCATTTTCAGGCATTACCGTGGAAACCACAAAGAAACACCTTTGATGGTTTTGCTTATTTATTTTCTGGTTGCTTCTAGTCCTGGAGCTGTCATCATTTGAGCAAAGATAGACCTTTGATCTGAACTCCTTGATGGACGAGATGTTGTCTTTATTTTTTTCCTCCTTTGGCAACTGATACTATGTCTGATTTTCTTCTTAATCCATCTGTCTTCTGTTTTCTTTTCTTTTTTTTGCCTTGACAGAAAAGAAAAGAGAAATTTGACATCCTCACAGATTTTTATATTTTTTTATATCTTCACAGATTTTTATATCCTCACAGATATATATATATATATATATAACTGGATAGAGTCAATGGAATAAACCTAATTATTGAATACCTCAAGGAATTGTTAATATGTTGCACATAATCTGTAGATACATGCAAACAATTTGAATTCTGTGATCAAAGAACAAACACCCATCTTATCTTAAGCCATAGTAAACAAAGGCCCTAGGAGTGTAAAAACAGATATTTTTTTTTTGTTTTGCAAAAGAATCTGGTGCTTAGAAAACATAATACAAACCAGTACAATTTCTTTTGTCTTCTATGTTCCCAAGCATTTTTAGAATGATGTTTTTATTTTTGGTCAGTCATGGAGCCTGAACTCGGCCTGGTCTCCTCAGCTCTTCAGCTCAAGGCTAGTGTTCTATCACTTGAACTATGGCGCCACTTCTGGCCTTTTCTGCTTATGTGGTGCTGAGGAATCAAACCCAGGGCCTCAGGCATACAAGGCAAGCATTCTACCATTGAGCCACCTTCCCAGCCCCAGAATGATGTATTTCTTAAAAGAATAAAGTGAAAACAACGTTAGTTTGCATTTTGTTTTACCTCTGAATTTTACCTTTTACATAGAGAATTTAATTACCTTCTCTTTTGAAGAACTAGGGTGCCACTAAGGAATTGCCTAAATGTGTGTGTTAGTTTTCAGTTTGTATTCTGTTCCATATCCCTAATATACTATTCTTAAGATAAAAAGTCCTATTTATTGATGGCATAAGAAACCCTAAGAAGTATTTCACCAAGATTAAATAGTCATAGCTATTGACATCTTCCTTCTTAGGGATGAAAAATAATTTCATGTGGACCTATTTTATATTGCATATTTTATTCGCTCTTTTAAAGTGTAAAGCTCAACAATTTTTAGGAAGTTTGTCGAGTGGTATATCCATCACTGTGAACCAATTTTAGGACATCATTTTCTTCATGTCATTATCATCCCTTTTAAAAGACAATTCCCCTTTTCTCCCCTGACCCTGCTTTCTTCTGAAGCCAGCAATCTACTTACGGCTTTGTAGCTTTTTAGTGTCTGTATATTTTCCTACATTAAATATAAAATTTAGCCACGCTCACTTTTGTAATCCCAGTACTCTGGAGATGGAAGCAGATGGATCACAAATTTTAGGCCACCCTGGGCTTTTGAGGCATGGTCTCAAAAGTTTAAACAAAAGCAAACTTCAGTCTCCTATGCGTATCTTCTTTCACTGGACATTAACTTTTCAAGATTCATGCAGCTTCAGGCAAGTGACAATAGTTTGTGGCCCATTTTGCCAAACAATTCCATAATTTGTCTGCGCCGAAGGATAGACAACTAAGTTCTGGCCAGGTTTTACATATTGTAAACAACGCTACTTAGAATATGTGGAAGTGTTCTTGTGGACAGGTTCTCATTCCTTTCAAATAGATCCCTAGAGGTGAAAAAAAAAATCATGTAGCATATTTCTGTTCAACCCTTAAAGTAACCCTATTGACAGAAATGTTTATTATTTTATGTTCTTATCAGTACAATTTCTGTACTCTTTTTTAACACTTGTTATTGTCTGCCTTTTTTTATTACAACCCTTTGTAGTCATTATTAAGCAGCATTTCATTATGATTTGTGTTCCCATTTCCTCACTTTGGTTCAAGTCTGTTTAGCTTCTCCTTCTATCATTTTTAAAATCCATTTGTTCAAGACAAATATTTGAGGAAGACACTTCAGGGTCATCTAGTTTTTACTTCAGAGATAATTTAAAAAAAAACTTAGAATCCTTTTGGATTTATCTACAAGCGTGAAAACAAATATTCTTCCTCTGAAAAAAGAAAACATAAGCCCAGTGCCAGTGGCTTGTGCCTATAATCCTAGCTACTCAGGAGGCTGAGATCTGAGGATCAAGAGAGATTTGAAGCCAGCCTAAGGAGAAAAGTTCGCCAATTATTGAAAACTGAAGAGGCACTGTGGTTCAGAGTGGTAGAGTGCTAACTTTGAGCAAAAGAGCTCAGGGACAATGTCCAAGCCCTGAGTTCAAGCCCCACAAACAGCAAAAAGCAAAAAGCAAAGAGAAGAGAAGGGAAGGGAAGGGAAGAGAAGAGAGAAGGAAGGAAGCAAGGAAGCAAGGGAGGAAGAAAGAAAGGAAGGGAGGGAGGGAAAGAGGGAGCGAGGGAGGAAGGGAGGGAGGGAAGGAAAAGAAAAGAAAGGAAAGAAAAAGGAAAAGAAAAGTGTATAGTGGGCAATGGGCCAAACTAGATATTTATAACACCATTGTGTGATACACAAAATTAACTGTATAGGTGGAGGAATCTGGGACAATCACTGAGAAATATTACCTGTAAGTCTTGACCATAAAGTATCGAATGATTTCCTGGGTCTTAAATGGTCAACAGAACTTCCTACCCCTTGATCTAAAGACTGTCTTCTGGATAGGTAAGAAATTCTAATTGCTGCTTCATTGTGAACTTGAATATGTAAATTGCACTTTTTCTTTGTCAAGATGGATGTTGAGTGGTGCTCTCACGTAAAATAACTCAGGAATGTTTTAAGGGATAAAGATTCAGCAGATGGAAGCTTAACTTTCCATCAACTCTATTCTATACTCCAGAGCAGTATATGTGCCATTTAAAACATAACACTATACCATTCATAACGCATTACATTAAAAGGAAGAGGGAAACTCTGTAATATAAATATGAGAATACAGAAATAAACACTTGACCAACAGAATGATGCCAACCTTTCTGTGGCTTGACATTGTTAGTAAGATCAACCAGAAATCTCCTCAGAACACCAAGAAAATTGGAAGGATTTTCCAAAATTATGTGTCAAATGTCTTCTCTAGAAAAAAAAAAGCTTTGTCAAGTCAATAAATAGAGACATACACACATCCATACATAAAACAAGCTAGCAGACATAATTTCACTTTAGTGCTCTCTCTCTCTATATATATGTATATGTGTGTGTGTATATATATATGTGTGTATATATATATATATATATACACAAAATCTTTAAGCAATTGTACAAAGAGGTTAATACTCAGTGAAATGGTTTATAAAAACAGTGCATTTTATCTTTCATGCTTAAGAAAAATTTGATTCCTTCTCCAGTAAAGATCAAACATCAAATACTACTAAATGACTTATATTCACAGTAAACAATTTAGGATTGTTTTCAAAACACTGACCTACTTGGGATTTTTAAAGTGAAAATACAAAGACAGAGAAAAAGACACTTTCTGTGAGAAACTCTTTATTTAGATTTTTATTATCAAACTTTAGCTTGATTTTATATTTCAAAAGTAGTTTCAGTGGAGAAAGAGAACACATGAAAACCAAGTTGTTCCAACCGAATAAGTAAATGAGATAGCTAAAGCTGGGAAACTCAAACATTAAAATAAATTTAAGAATACAATGGAGAAACAAAAGAAAAGAACCATTTGTAAAACTTTACACTTCTGTTAGTTAAGAAGGAGTGTGAAAGAAAATCAGCAAAGCAATTTACTTAAATTTTTAATGCTATACTGCAAGATAAAGCTCAGAATTCCCATAGTTGAGGGAGTTTATTTCTTGGATAGGTTAAAACTTGGTAGTAAAAGATAGTATCTGATGGCATTATGAAGAGGAGCTGTGTAGAGGCTTAGCAGTTCTTCCATACTATTGTGCATGAAGAAGGGTTTAGTAATAGCTCAGGAGAGAGATCTGGGGATTAAGGTTCAAAGCCAGCCAGGGAAGTTCATAGGATTGTTATCTCCAAATTAAATGCCACAAAAGTCAGGTGTAGAGCTGTGGCTCAAGTGGTAGAATTCCACTTTGAATGCAAAAGTTAAAGGACAAAACCTTCTGAGTTCAAGCTGTAGTACCAGCAAACATATACCCCCCCCATACACACATAGAATTAATGACCTATGTAATACTTTGTGGAACACCATATATTGGATATCATGCAGACTAAAATATATGTTGTGTGAAATTATGTCCAGCAAAACACAATTATATAAAATAATGACTTCATTCTTATTTGAGCTTCAAACTCACCTCAGGAGATCCTTATGCATGTACCCTAAAGGATAGATTTACTTGATTTTTCTTATTCTTTAGGAGGGATACTGAGACACTGATTCACAGTAACTGATTTCTTGATAAGATGATGGAGACTTGAAGTGAGAACTTGCAAGTGCAAGTTTAGAGTTCTTTGTAATTGTCCCAGCTCAAGTGAGGCTGTTCAGATATTGTCCAGAGAAGAGTCATTTTTGCAAATGGTCTCTGCCCTTCTAAGGGATAGAAATGAACATTTTAGTATGTCAATATATGAGGAGACAAAATAAATGTCAGTATTAACTCAAAATCTTATACACACTAACTTAAATATTTTCTCTGAATAAAATGTCACCTTCCTTCATCAGAATGATAGTTTGATACAGAAACCTCAGTACTTTCCCAGTTTCCCACAAAGGCAGCATCTAGAATCAAATAAGTCACTGAATAGTTCCTTCATCTCTTTTTATACCTCCTTCTAAAAGGCATATTTTTCTCAATTATTCCTCCCGGTGCAGTTGGAGAATGTTTGTACCAAGTTTTTGCCAGCTTCCCTTTGGAACACAGAGCAACTACTTACCAAATGGCAGGTTTATGTAAGAGGAAATCTCCATGGTTTAATGTGCTTTTGTTTCCTGTCACTTTATACCTTCTGTTTTTGTTCATCTATAATCATCTTGTAACCTGCATAGAAAAGCAAAGGACCCAAGGCGTGAAAAAATGAATATTCAAGCATTTTCAAATACACTGGTTTTCTAATTCCTGGACTAAAGGGCTTTCCCTGAGATAGGATACTTCAGTAGCTGGCAATGCTGCATGCAAAAGACTGGATATAAAATTAATTCCATAAAGTCCCCTGTAAAAATCAGTATAGTCACAGAACTTCAGCATCATTTGAGTGGGGCTTTAATCTTTTAGAAAGACCCTATTTCAGGGTACTAACGGACTTTGCACATATCCAAATTGCTATATTTTTTTTCCAGGGCTGAGAACCAAACCCAGGGCCTTGCGCGCACCAAGCGGGCGCCCTTCCACTGGGCTAAACCCCCAGCCCCAAAATTGCTATATTTTTGTAGTGAGCATGCAATTATTTATCCATTAGATAGAGTTTGATCATATAGGGGCTGGCAGTGTGTGTCAAAGGCCTGCTACATGGGTTTTTGGTTTTGTTTTCAAATGTTTGGTGTGAATACATTAACTGTACACTAGAGCATGGCATTTCAAAATACGAAGTCACAGAGCTGCCCAAAACAGGTCCCATTCACATACAAAAAAAGGATTTCATAGATTAGGTATATTTTCTACTCATGAGAGAAGAAAAGTTAGCTTTCCACTGTACACTAACCCTGGATTTCCTTTCAATGATCCTCACCACAGAAGGAATTTACTTAAATTTTTAATGCTATACTGCAAGATAAAGCTCAGAATTCCCAGAGTTGAGGGAGTTTATTTCTTGGATAGGTTAAAACTTGGGAGTAAAAGATCGCATCTCTACCTATTAGAAATTTTATTTATGAAAGTCCAAGCAGTTTTTGAGCATCTACCAGTTAAAAAGTGCTGTATTAGATATTAGGGTAAACATCAGAGAAGTAAAGCCCACTTAATTCTAGTGATCTAGGATAGTGACTGAGACCGAACATAGTTCTACAATAGATTATAATCAAGTGTTTAGAGCTAAAATCACTTTAGAGAAGAATGAAATTGACAGGAGTTAGTCTGATGGATGTCTCTTTTCCATCAAAGAGTGAAAAATTTCAATCAACAAGAGATATATTCAATGGAATTAGAATACAAAAAAAAGGAAACATTTCTAAAAGCATAACCAAGGCTTGGGTAATAAACTGGCTTTGGGAACTATAAAACATAGCTTAGCTGAAAATGGCTTCAACATAAGCAGACAGAGATCATTGAGCACTTGCCTTGAGAAAATATTGAGGTGCCTTTCCTAAATTCTACATTGGAAGAATTTCCTAGGTGATTGTTCCTGAGAGAATTTTATTTATTGGAGTGTTATTGTGTTACGTTCACTGCTTATTTTGTTCATCTGAGGACTCTTGATTCATGGTTGAGGGCTAGACTTAGTGATTTCCTTTCCAAAGAAAGTAAACATGGAAAAGGCAAGCAGATAGCTTTATATCAGAGAAAACAGAACAGTGTCTTAGAGTATTAACACCATAAGTGACACCTGACTGTGTAATTAGTAAGGCATTCCACCAATGATATTTTGTCACAAAATCCATAATGAGCGATCAAGAGAAAATATCAGATAGTCACAGATAAAGTGACATTCAACAAACTCTCTGATCATTGTTTTACAAAACTCAGGATCAAAAACACAAGGAAGAATAAAGAGAACAGAAAGATTTGATACTTCAATGCCATAAAGTATTCACAGTGGGACATGACTATCATTGAGAATATGATGAAATAAAACTACAATCTGAGTTGGGCATTGGTGGCTCACACTTGTAATCTTAGCTACTAAGAAGGCAGAGATCTGAGAATCACACTTTGAAGCCAATCAAAGAAGGAAAGTCTGTGAGACTCTTATCTCCCTGAAGTGGCACTATGGCTCAAGTGATAGAGCGCTAGCCTTGAGCAAAAAGAGCTCAGGGACAGTGCCCAGGCCCAGAGTTCAAGCTCCAGGACCAGCACGAAAATGTAGTTTGGAGCTCAGTTAATAATACAGAATAGTGCTGATTTCACGATTTTGATATTCAGAGATAACGTAGGATGATAATATCTGCTAAAGCTGACAATGTTGAGATTGATATGTGATTTGGTTTGCACTGAAGGCTAAAACTATGCGATGTAATTATAATACCACCAATAATATGTTTTAAAGCATGTTTTACCTATGCCAACTTGTAATGGGACAATTTTAGGATGATAGCTTAAGAATAATTGATATTCACTTTCCAAATGAAAAAAAACAACAACAGCAACAGCAACAGTAACACAACAGAACTGAACTTCCTGAAGATCAAAGTCATCTGTGCCTAGAATTTATGTGGTCTTGTAATCTAGAGACTAGAAAGACAGATCAAGAGTGTGTGTGTGTGTGTGTATGTGTGGTGTGTATGTGTGTGTGAAAAATGGTATAAGAAATTCCAGGGTAAATGTAAAGAATTTGAGAAAACAATCAAATTTCAGTTGCACTGAGAACCCTATGAAGGCCTAAAAGATCACGAATAACTAAAGAGAAAAACTTCTGGCTTAGAATCTGCATTCTGCTCTATTCTTGTGTATTAGTGACAGTTTCTCACTAGAAAAAAGTACCCTAATGGTCACAGTTTTGTGAGTCTGCAAAATCATTGTCATTTGGAGCCTGTTTACTACATCCTGTTCTTCAGCTTCCTCTGGCTTAAATCTCACACATTACTAGAGCTGATGGACAGGGAGGTCATATGGATAAGAAATTTATCACAACAATTTTCCTTATGTATGCATATTTATATTTCCCCCTTTTTACTTTCTTTGGCTTGATTGCTCCTAAGTTAAGGAAAGGAGTGTGGAAGAAATGGATAGACTTTAGTAGGAAGAACACGCAACATTGTCTTTATATGATTTCAAAACAAAAATATACATTCTGTATATCCACAGTCATCCTCTCTCACGGTTTTTAGACTCTTTCACTTCTCAGCAGAATAGATCAGAAAGTAAGGTCCGTGCAAAGTTCCATTTTGTCACGAAAGACAATTGTATTGTTAAAGATGAATTCTTTATACTTCCCTCTCAGATCAGAGTACGAAAAGAAGAATCTCACACCAACACTTAGGTACCTTTACAGAAGGAAAGGTATGTTTAAAAGCAACTATTTAAAAGGAACTGTTCTGAAATGTGGGTTTCCCTGTCCTTCAGGAAGTCCTAAGAGCTATTCCTGTGCTTTGCTGCCACCTTGGCAAACTAGAAGGATTTGCACCAGAATTCTTCACTGGGAGGGCTAAAAGCACCTCTTGCTGCTTCTCTGAGCTGGCTGGGCTCAGATAGGCATTTGAAGTGTTTATTATGATTCAGTTGGCTCTGATATGCTGCAAAGAGCAATTAGAGTATCTATCCTATGGGGCGGGGGGAAAGCACACTTTCCTCTTCTTAAAATAACTCAGTTACAAAACCGATCCACGTGCTACCCTCTGAGTACTTTTCAAAGATTTCCTCTTTCTTTAACCCAGAATGGAGACAGGAAAGACGCGATGATGACTATGTACTCTGGAAGTTTGTGCTCTGAGGGAAGTCCTGGCTCATTTGGGTGTGACGGTGGCAGCCAACGCGCTGGGTGGACATTTTTCTCTAAGTTTCTATTGCGTGTTTGCAGTGATGACTCGCTCTCCATTTCAGTTAACTTCTGGGGAGAACAGGGTGGCTAGTGAAAAGTAGTTACTAATTGAGATGAGGTAAATTCTCTGTGCAAGGAAAAGTATATTCTCTATTTTCATCTGCTCCAAAGGAGCTGGGCAAACACTGCTGATCCGAATCCAGACCTTTAAAGCCGAGTTACTCTTAAAATATTGGAATTTATTATTATTATTGTTATTTTTGTTTTGCTCTATTTTGTTTGTGCTGCCTCTATTTTTAGTCTTTCTGTTTGTCTCTATGTCTGTATGTCTGTTTTTCTCCCCTAGCCTCTCCCTCCTTCCTCTTCAGTTCTCCATTCACCCTTTTCCTTATCTTCAGGCTTCTTCCTTCTGGTTACTTCTACCTTCTGGGTGTAAGAGGATGTCTTTGCCATTTGAAAGCGTGTCATTTGGCTAACTTGTGCTCTCCAGATAGGCAGGTCGGAGGCCCCTTTCCCGATGGTTTCATTTAAATTGGCATGAATAGGTAGGTGCCTTCCTCTCTAATACAGCTTAAAAAAAATCCTGGAGCTAGAATCACAGACATGGGTTTGCCAATCTTCAAAGCAGGAGCTAGGAAAAGAAGTAATCCGAAGGAGAGGGAGATCGAGTAGCAAAATATAATAATAATAATAATAATAATAAATTTGCTGCAACTTCAATAAATCAGGTAACTGGAGGCAAAAATTAAAAAAAAAAAGGCTCTAGGGCTGAGTCTGGTCCCGATGAAACGTTCAGGCTGTTCCTCCCCTTCCTCCCTCCTCTGAGTCTGGCGCTGGAAGCCCACCGCTGGCTGGGGCCTCCAGACAGCAGCACACCCACTGGAAACGCACGTGAACAAAGCTCCGGCGGCCCCGGGAGCCGCCGCGTGCGGTTTGCTAGTGAATTCCAGCTTCTCTAGGGAGCTGCAGGAGCACACAGGGTTAAGTTAGTTCCCTCCCCGGTAGGAGGGAGAGAGGAGGGGAAAGAATCACACAACCTTCGCTGGCTGGGTCCCTTGTCTCTCTAGTTGTATGTTCGAAACCTGTCGCCATCACTTAGGAGTTTGGCATCCTCCTTGGTCACCGCGGAAGAGCCGGGGCTCGGACCTAACCTCCCGCGGCCGCAATCTCTGCACCGTCCTGCTGGGCTTCCAGGCACCCCCTGGTGCCTCTCTGGTCCTCCATCCCCCGGAAGTCCCGCAGCCGCTAGACAAGACAACTCGGGGCCAGCCTTCGGTGTCCACCAGCGAGCCCGAGGACCCCGGTTGCAGTTCTCAACGATGGGCAAGAGGGACCTTGACGGCGACCCCTAAAACAATACCATGCCCCGGGAGCCCCGCTTCTACCGCGTCGGCTTCTTCCCTCTCCACCTCCCCGACCCAGTCGGATTCGGATGAGCGCTCGCGGAGGAGACTCGGCGGCCAGGTAAGGGAGGGACTGCGGTGCCAGGTGAAGTTTCTAGTCATCTCCCTCATCCGTGGCTAAGCGGACACCATGAGGTGTGTGGACGGAGAGGAGTATTCGGGGGGTGGTCACTCGGGTGCGTGTTCTTTATACTGGGAAGGAAAACGAACTGTCTAGGTCCACCCAGACTTTGCAGGGACATTACCCTCAAAGTCCCATCCGCTTCCTCCGAGGAGTTTTTGAAACTGAGCTCTGGGTAAGAACGCTCATTTCCTTGCCTGTTAGAAACATCGATTTTTAAACCGAGTCTTTCTGAGCCTCTAAGCTGTACCGGGAGTCCAGGCTGATTTTTTTTTCCTTCCAAAAATGAATGAATCTCTTAACTTCCCCAAGAAACAACCGGCTGTCCCCATGAGCATTTAATGTCACCAATGCTATTATCCAGCGGTTATATCTCAAACTGGATCCCGCTCCCCCTCCCCCCAATAATCCAGGCCCTATATTAGAGGCTAGATGTGGACACACACGCTTGTGTGTGCACGCGCGCACGCTGGCTCCATGTGGGTTATCCAAAACCAAGTCCCTCTCCAACCCTGCCAGTCCTTCCCAGGGCTAGCAGTCACTGAGCTGGGGCCATTGCGCTTGGCTGGTGAGCTAGAGGCGGTGGCAAAATGGCTTGGAGCTCAGGCTGAATCTCGATCTTGTTCAGGGAGCCTTGCACTTTGGGCTCTGGGACACAGGAACCCTTCCTGTAGCGCCCCCCTCCCCCACCCCTGGGCCGCTGAAGGCGGAGACAGGAAACCCAGGCTGTGTGGTTGGAGCAGGACCTAGTCAGCTGCCCCCCAAGACCCACCGGGGTGGGGTGCGGTTCCAGGAAAGATCCCTCCGCCAAACTGACCACTCCAGGACTGACCCTGGCATTTTCAGTGCTGCTGTGGTCATCGCTCTTTCATAATCAGGGTGATGATCGAGGTAGGGAAGTTATAAGTAGGGTAGGGAGTCAGCAAGATCTAGGCTGGCTGGGGCAGGACACACCCACAGTTTGTGCCTGGAAAACTCCTGGAGCAGGCAAGAGGCTCAGGCCGTGGCAATTTGCTGGTGTAGGCTGAAGCCACCCCTGCTGTCATCACTAGTGCGTTTTGTTCCTGGAACCTCCCAGCAAGCTGGCACTCAGAGTCGATTGGTCTGTGATTAGCGCCCCCCATCAGCGCCCCCATCCTTTGCTGGATCTTTGTCAGTTGTCCTGTCCTTTGATACCGGAGATAAGCATGTATCTATCTATTTGGCCAGAGACCTGCCCTGCGCATCATGTATGCTCCCACACGCACACGGACACACACATGTACACGCGCGCGCACACACACACACACACAACCGTTTTCCTAGTCAGCTTTGGCTAATGTAATAGGAACGGAGGCAGGCGCTGGTGAACTCTAGTGAGTGTGTGAGCGTTTGTGTAAACTCGCGTGTCTGGGTGGATTCATGCCTGGTTTGGGAGACAGACCAGTCGCTTCTCTAAGTCAGTCGTGTTGACTTAGGCGCTCAGAAGAAGGTAGACACAACAGAGATGGAAAGGAAATAAAAACACGAAAGTGGTGCCAAATGACTCAGGCTTTGAACTCAGGACCCTGGGGTGTGTCAGGAAATCGTCTCCAGACAGTTGAAGACATCGCCCTGGTGTCTCTTTCCTAACTCCAGGACGTGAGTGAATCCCTGAAGTGTGGGTCCCAGGGGCTGATTTTAAACTTGCTGGTTGTATCTTGTTCTGGCCCCACCAGCCGTGCATTTCCGCGCACTGCAACGCTTGCCTGAGGCTCTTTCTCCCTCTTCTGTTCAGATTCAGCCTCTCCTTGGACTTACTCAAACAAGGTAGCAACTTTACTGGAGGCAGGAGGAACAAACCAGAACCCCGCTCCAAGAAAGAGACCCGTGCTAGCTCTTTTATTTTACTCTTTAATCTTTGCAAAGGGATTTTAGAGTGGAAACGTTCTCTGTATACAAATGGGCCTTCTTTAACTGACCAGCCTGTTTCCCAAAGGTTTGAGGCTCAAAATTTTTGGCTGTCCACTGCAATCTCTGGGGACAAGCGATCTATTGAACGGATGCTCTCAGCAGTAGCATCCAGGATAGGAAAACGTGGAGGTGTTTAACATGCTCATATTAAACTTTGTATTATTTTCTAAATTAAAGTGCATTTAAGAAGGGACGAGGGATAAGGGAATTCGGGATGGGTTGTGTGTGGGGGGGCATCATCAAGATTGCCAGCATTTTAAATAACGCCATTTTGGTTGAGAGACTTTCTATATTTCTACCCTCTAATCTCACATTTCCATCATTTTCTCGGAGGCTTGGAGTTTAAGTAATAATAGATCCTCCCTTCCTGCAAGTATTTCAAACAAGCAAGGAGGGAAATCTCTTTCAGGATTCAGGGGGTGGATTTCTTAAAGACGGGGAGGAGGGGAAGGTCGGGGGCGCTCCTAGGCAGCCGGGAGAGGTATGAGTGGTCTGGTCCAGGTGGCATCCACAGGGCTTAGTACCCTGTAACTCTCTCCAGGGAAGACAGGGTTAAAAAAAATCTGTCTGACTTTGCCTCTTGGAAAGCCTTGGGTCTCACCCGCTCCTCCCCAGCATTCTTTAAACCAGAAAAAAAAAAGTGGGAGGGACTCCATGAGGGAGGGAGAGAGGGAGGGAAGGAGGGAGAGAGAACTGGGAGAGGGAAGCAGAGAAAGAGGGGAGCGCGCGCCAGAGTGCGAGGGACGGAGGGAGGGCGCGGAGGAGCGCGGGAGCCGCGGAGGCGATCCTGCGAATTCATTACTGTAAACATCTCCCGGGTGTGTGTGTGTGTGTGTGTGAGTGTGTGTGGGGGGGTGTCAGGAGGTGTGGGGGTGGGGGACCTCGGCGCCTACATTAGCCCGATCGCTGTGGATTGAAGCAGCAGTTGGGGCTGAGCCACCTTCACGCCGGTCGCGGTGGGCGCACTTGGAGCGAGCCCCGCGCGCCCAGCCTCCTCCTCCTCCCGGCGCAGCCCGCCGCCGTTCAGCCGAGGGCGGGGGGGCGCACTCCCTTCCCGGGGTGTGTGTAGGGACGCAGGGAGGGGGGTTCTCCCAGGAGCGCCCCACCTCGCTCTCCCGCCGATCCCCGGGCTCCTCTGTCCGTCCTCACCACGAGGCGTCCCGGCTGCGCTTGGCACCGCCTTCCCCGCCCCCCGGAGCGAGCGAGCCAGCGAGCCGAGAGGAAAGTGGCATGCCCCAGCCCTGCAGTCGGAGGTGGCGGAGGCCGGGGGGAGACGATGCCGCCGCGGCTCCGTAGGGGACTTCGGCGAGAGCGAGCGAGGCGAGCGGGGCGCCCGGGCGCCGGCTGGCTGCGGGGAGACGCGCGCCGCTCCGAGGCTCCGGCTTCCGCCGCTCCCCTGCGCCCCAACGCTGCCGCCGCTGCTGCCGCTGCGGGCGACCGGGCTCGGCTCCGGCAGCCGCCGCCACCGCCGTCACCGCCGCCGCCGCCGCCCCGGACCCCTCACAAAAGTTTGGATCTTGGGGAGGCCACAGCGCCGGGCAGAATTACCAGCGGGGCTGGCAGGAGACCTCCAGAACCTTCCCAGGTAAAGCGCACCCCTAACTTTTCCTCCCTGGCACGCAGCCTCTCGCTCGCTGCCCCGGGTGAGGGGGGGCTCGGAGAGGAAGGCGAAGTTCAGGAATCCGAGGGAGGGGCGCAGCGCTTTGGGCCAGACCCCCTCAGTCATGGGGCAGGGGCCCCGGGCGCTTCCCCTAGGCTTGGTAGGCAAAGGTGGCGGGTGTGTGTGTGGGGGGGGACGGCAGGCGAACCCCCTTCCCCCACGGGTGGATGATGATCCTGGGCCCCAGCTGGTGCCTCATCTCTGATGGCTCTTAGCAAATTTGGAGTGTGAATTCAAAGAAAATGATGGATGTGTTACACTCATCAGCATTCCCGAGGTCTCTCACTCCTATTTGATTATATGTATATGTGTGCATGCATATATTTATTTAATGATTCGAACCTCTTCTCACTTGCCTGTTTTAGTGTAGCTGGCCCAAGACTTAGGACCCTCAAAGGTGTGGAGACTGCTAGCATAGGGGAAAATGGCTTTCTCCCTTCTGACATCCCTGAACCCCACCCCCACCCCTTCCTCCAGTCCTCCCCTCTTTCCCTTCCTTTCGCCTCCTGGCATCATAAAATGGGAACTTTAGAAGTCAGGTTTATTTTTGAGGGAGTGGAAGGAAATGCTGAAGTGATTTTGAAATATTATCTGTGTGTGTTGTGTGTGTGTGTGTGTGTGTGTGTGTGTGTGTGTGTGTGTGTGTGTGTGTTTCCTGGGGCTGAGGGTTAGGGGTGTAACAGAAAGGCAGATTTTTTTTTCTTTCTTTATTAGCCTGGTGCTTGGTAGTGCCTGGGAAGCCAAAGTGGCTACTCTGCGTGTGCGCTCATGCTCAGGCTCACGCTAGGGCTGGGGCTCCCGGAGAGATCTGTTTCCTGAACAGCAGATTTAGTTAGACTAAGAAAATAGCCGCAGTTCACTCTTAAAAGAAAGGTTTCTTCCACATCCTCCCACCATGCCCCCCCCCCACCTCCCCGGAGAGTTTTGAGTTTTGAAGCAGTTCAATTTTAGGCCTGCTATTGTCTCAGTCATCTGATGATGATTAATTCACCTGGAAAGTCCTCTTGCTCTCCCCCCACCCCCCAAGAATGGAAAACAGTCTCTAAGAGCTTGTGATTAATTTTGATGGAAGGGGATCTCCTATACAGCTTACAGTAAGCTAATCAAGTGGCTGCGAGGCACAGATCCCTGTAAATACTGTAGGGTGTGTGTGTGTATGTGTGTGCAAGGTGCTGATTAGATTTCTTTACATGCTGTGTTTGCTATGCAAAGCCTCTTTTAAAAGGGAGCCACCAGCTCTCCCCATTCAGCTGGAGGCTCTTCAATCACACAAGGGTTCAGGGAGCTCTGGAGCGTGTCCACTCACTCACAGGCTTATTGCTAAATTTATTATGTCTAACTTTCTCCAGCCTAAAGCTCATATAAAGGCTATTTTCCATATGTGGACCGAGATGGTCTTTAAGCTAAACTGGTCTGACCTTCCTAAATCCCCAAAGAAAGCATTCCTCAAACCTTTTTGAGGTACAGTCGAAGGTGGGATTGGTATTAGTTGCAATATGCTTGGGTCAGTATCTGGAATGTGCGAACTGGATCACTCTTATTTATTATTTGAGTCACTAAGCAGTCCGCATGAGCTGTATAAGATCAGCTTGCCACCATATTAGAAAAGGATCAATCTCTGGATAATATGCACACCCAGGCAAGTTGCTTCCCCGTTCTCTCCCCCCCCCCCAACAACATTATTCCTACTGAAAATGCCACTTTGCTTGTTCTTTCCCTCAGAAAGATTGAACCAGGAGAGGGTTAAACCATTTAAGGGATTTTTAATAATCACAGATGACAGTGCAACACCACACTGTCATGTTGAGTTGCAAATATCTGTGACTGGAGGAGGTTGGAAGATGTGATTTCAAACATTATTCCATGTCTCTGTCAGGAGGTACACGAAATTGTAAAAAGAATTGGACTTGCTGTACTGTAGCAGAACCTATTACAGACTTCGTATGGAGCCATGTTAGGCTTTTTTTTTTCTTTCCTCTAAAGTGTTCATGTTTTAACACTTCGTGGTTTCACTGTCCCTACAGAAATTCCAGGGGATGCTTTTAACAGAAGAAAGTAGATTCCCAAATGACTCCATGCTGAGCTACTCTGGGTTTCCCAAAGCACTCATGATTTTTCCTCTATGCTAAGTTTCAGATGATGTGATCTTATCCGAGTTTGACTTTGACCGGCTGGATCTAATTTGAACCTTCTCTGATGCCGGTTACATTTGTATTCTGGCCTGCCTGGAGAGTTTGATTTAGGATTTAGACAATCTCCCTAAAGCAACCATATTATTTCCTCCCCCAGTTTTGAAACTGTGGTTTCAAAAAGGCTTGTGTGTCCCCAAATCTAGGATCCTTCTTCTATAGAGAGTCTCTGAGCATCTAATGGAGTTTGACTCAGGTTCTGGACTTTTCAAGAAAAGAATTGCTGCCTCTAAGATCAGAAGCATCTGAAGTTAAAAAGGAAAAGAAAAGAAAAGGAAAGAACAGAAATGTCCAAGGGTTCCCAAAGGCTTTTGGTTTTCATCTTCCTTTAGAATATTCAAGAAAGGTCAAGGTGATGGAGCGTTATTTCTATTCAGGTCATGTTATTTCTATTCGGGTCACACCTTCTGGATAATCATCTTTGGGTATCTTTTTAGTTTTAATTCAAGTTCATTTTTCACTAGATTGCTTTAATAACTTTGTGGTTTTCTGCCACAGCGATTTAAATTCAGTCCATTAGTGACCTCTATCTGTGAGAAGTGAATTCTCATTGCTTCTCTTCCCTCTCCTCAGAGCCTATAATGATGTATGTGCCTGTGTGTGGAGGGGGTGGGATCTTTCTAACTGCTTCAGTTTTGGTAATTTTATTTTATTTTATTCTTAGAGGTCAGTGTGGATAATGATATTTCATAACAGTAATAAAAGTGTAAAGGGCTAATAGAGTTCCCCCAAATGGTTATTCCATATAGCATTGATAATGTGATCAACATAAATAAAATGCCAGTGCTCTCTACTGCCCGAAAGGACTGTTGGGGTCCCATTATGCTGCTGAATGAAAGTGAAATTTTATTGACCCTCAGTGCTTACATAACAAGAGAAATCTGAGACTAGCCTAGAAACATACATGTGGTAACTAGAATCATACTAACTCCGTGTATGTCTTTAACTTCAGCTTGGCTTCTGTGAACATAGGGTGATGTGGAGTGTGAGAAGGATATTTGTAAACAGATGGTCCTTCTACAGAGACTTTAAAACTCTAGTTCCCAATCCACTTTTGTCATTGAAGAGTTTTCAAATTGAAATTTCAGTTTTAGTTGATGATTCTAAATGATAATTGAAAACCAAGTTTGCTGAATTTCTTAGGTGGGTGGATACCGTTATCTGACATTTTCCAGATGGTTTTGATGTATGGTATTTTGGGGATATGTAGTTTGGGGGAGGTTTTTTCTTTTCCCTTGGGTAGGTTTTATTCAAAAAGCATTTAAAAAAGACCAATTATTGTTATTTTTGAAGTTAAACAACCATTAACGTACTCTGCCAACTTTTTTTTCTTTTTTTCATGCCCTCCATATTTCCTTCGGTTTGTGAAATTATGTTTTTCTTCCTAAAACTAGATGTTTGGAATAGGAGTAGAATTATCAATGTGTTGTTAAGCAACTTCTAATTAAGTATCCGTTTATACTGAAACACACACATTACATACCCTTCTAGCCATTTCAGACAGAGATTCTTTTCAAGGTTTTGAATATGTTCCTTTTTTTAAGGGCTATGACACAAATATTGTAATAAAAATATCCTGTGTTCTGATGAATACAGAGACTTATTTCAGTTTCATGAAACAGTAAAACACTGTATTAGAAAAATAATCGGTGGTATTTTGAGTACATGGCCAAAATCTGTTAGAACCTTCATGTAGCATTTTTTCTTTAATCCCTTGGCGAATTTTGCATCTACTGGTCTTTTTGGGTTTTCTTTGATTCCTTCTACTGTGGTTCTTTGAAGTGATTTAAAATTAAACAGTAGCTACTTTTTTTAGGGAAATTCATCATGCTAGGTGCAGGATTCCAGAAGAGTTAATGATGCAGAAAAAGTCCTGTAAAACATCTTTCTAAAAGAAGTCCTTCTCTAGCTGGCTCTCCCACTTATTGGCCTCATGTATTCTTTGCAGTGAGTTGGAACTCCGTTATTTATTTATTTTTCAAATACCACCTCTAACTTAATTTATTATGGGATGTGTGCCTGCAAAAGCGTGCAGTGCCTTGTGTCCCCAGTCGCCTGAACAAAGCAGTGTGGCTGTTACCAATCTGTAAGAAAGGTGTGTGTGTGTGTGTTTGTGTGTGTGTGTGTGTGTGTGTGTGTGTATGGAAAGTCAGAAGGCCATATTCACGGTTCTCAAATACTGGTCAGTTATTCTGCTAATCTTTAATAAGGACATTCTCTTCTCGCTGGCAGTTTAGTGGTTAAAGATTTCAGCCCCTTTTGCAGTCATTCATGGAATAAATTTCTATCACTGCTTCAACATTAGGTGTTATTTAAAACTGAGCCTTCTGCATCCCTCCACCCCCATACCCCTTGTCACTTTCTTTTCAGGTTTCTTGTAAGAGAATGTGGCAAAGCCTCGGGAAAACATCATCCATTTTCCTCAGTTCACAGGTCAGACTGTTGTCTCTATTACAGCTTCCAAGGTGTAGATAAAATATTCTCCCATGTGAACTTTTAAAGAATCCAATGGCTTTTGAATTTAATACCTATTGGAAAATATCATCCCAAAGTTCAGAGATGCTATTAAGGCCTCAGAACCCATAGAATGGCCTTTCCCAGGGAGAAAAGAAGAGAGGTTGGTAAAATGAGTTTGGGAATAGACAGTCCATCAAAGTCCACCAAAGTCCTGTGGCTGAATGGAAAACATCAGATGCTAATGAGTCCTGAAATAGGCTCACATGCTGGTGTCACTCTTGGCCCCAGCTGGCTCTGGGTATCACTTTCATGAGAAGCCAGCGTCAAAACAGCCTCTGTGATAGTTACCCTTTCCCATTTTACACTTAGACTCTAGTGCTTACAAGAAAGAAATAGTAGAAAGGATTGTGATACTCATTATACATTAGCGGGGGCCAGCTATTAGGTGACTAATTTGGATAAATTACTCTCATACATGATTCCAGGGAGCTCTTTTAAAGTCTGATATCAAAACACAGTCCTATCTCCTCAGCCCTTACATTTTTCACTTCTCACATGAATAATTTCATTGATTCCTCCCAACTTGCCGTGTGAGTTGATAGAAGAAAGCCCTACCTTCTGATGGGGGTAACTCAATCCACAAAATGTCAAGGGCTACTGAGAATTGACGTGTTACATACATACAGAATTCTCCAGAAACAGTTTAGAATTGTCATTCTTTCTGAACCTACTCTAAATGATTGGAATGAGTATTACTTTCAATAGTAAGAAAACCAAACTAAATATCCACCGCAACAAACACCAGACAAACATAACAGTCACAGATAATTTTAGATAGAAAAAAAATAGCTTTTTACTACCTCTCTGACATTAGTTATGACAACATGAGTTCATGTTTTAAGCAATTTTACAATGTGAGCATTTGGACCCTTCACCACGGTAGAGAGTGAGGAACAGAGGAAATTGTTTTTGAGGAAAGAAAATAAATTCTGCATTATTATGTTGGAATCCATCTTTCTATATTCGACCTTGTAAAAAGTTGCTTTATCTCCTACACTCCTATAGCTCTTAATTTCTTCTTTGTGGAGTTCAACAGACTTGTTGAGGGGTCAAACAAGATTAATGTGTGTGAATATGCCTTGATATCAGTATGGTTATATTCCCCTCAAGAGGCATTATTAAACTCAGTAACCTGGATCACTGGGTCACAGTCTTGTGAAAAGAGAGGCTAGGTTTTATTTTACTAAGAATTACCAAAAACAATACCCTTGTGATAAGAGAGGCAAGGATTTATTTTACTTGGAGTAACCAAGAATAGTACCCTGCCTTTTAGAAGCTTTTGTTCCTATGGGTGTGGTTTCACTGAACTTGTGAGGTGTCTAGTGCTCTGTGCATCATATTTCTCCTTCCATACATTGAGTGGTAGGTTGTCATTTGTTGGAATTTGTTTCATCCTGATGAATATATCCATTTCAAATGTCAGAACTAATTAGGGTGAGTAGAGTTTAAGGGCTACATTTTCCTGGAAGCCTTGGCTTGCTGATAGTGACTGGATTGATCATGAGTGGATTCCATTGAAGATGTGTTTTGGAAGAACCCATCAATATTTCTTGAAATAAGATGGCTTTAGTCTCTCTCTGGGTTAAAACTTGAGCTATGGGCATTACTTTTGTACAGATATTATTATTATTAATAGAAAAGATTACGGTTTTCAAAATTTTATTTTACAAAATAAGCCTGGCTCGTTCAAAATACGATTTTTTTCATTACTTTGACAAATCTCAGCTTGTTAACAATGAATGGAAAGATCTGATTTATTACAACACTAACATAATTGTGAAGCTGTGATTGTCAATAGGGAAGTTTCTTTGCAATTCCATATTTTTTTCAATTATATTTTTACATTTTACATTTATAAATTCCATTTTTGCAGTTAGATCATATCTTAAATACATATATGCTCCAAAAGTGATCATGTTTATTTGACTTTGCTAATTTATTTACATATGGAATCTTATAAAAGTTAACTCTTAATTAGTTCAGTGTGGCTTAACTGAAGACTTCAACAATGGATCCATTGGTGAAGTATTTTATGGGTGGATTGTTAGTGATTTTTGTTCAGAATGAATATTTCATTCAGTGAATTTCAGTATCGACTCTGTACTTAATGTTGTTTTCCATTATGGTTTTCTACTTTCCAAAGTTCTGAAACTTTTATTTTTCAGGTTGATTAGTACTTTTGTAGTGCCTTGTAAAAGTGCATGCCCATCGACATATATTTCAATCTGAATATTGCTTTGGGGATTGACAAAATTAACCCAAGCATCATTTTATTTTGGCAGTGAGGAATGATATAATGATAGTACTTTAAGAAGAAATTTTTCTTATGACCTGAATACTTGAAAAATAAAGTAAGAAGTTCTATATCTTTTTTGTCATTTAAACATGTGTTTTTATACAGCTTTGAAATGCTGCCATTAATGTATCTCAGATACCTAAAAAGAGGAAGAAAAACTTCTATATTCTCCAAGCTAGGTGACCTCAAATAGCTATCCTCTTCATGACAAAATAAGTCTCTCCAATATCTATCTATCTATCTATCTATTATTTATATATTTCTATCTAGCTCTATAGATACATATCTCTATCTATCTATCTATCTATCTATCTATCTATCTATCTATCTATCTATCTATCTATAGTGTGTGTGTGTGTGTGTGTGTGTGCACGCGTGCGTGTGCCCATGCTCACACATGCATGCACAGGCCTGAACTCCTGGCATGGGCACTGTCCCTTAGCTTTTTCTGTGCAAGTTTCATTCTCTACCACTTGAGGCACTCTTCTACTTCTGGCTTAATTGAGATAACAGTATTATAAACTTTACTGCCCATGCTGTCTTCAAATTGAGATAAGATCCTCAGATCTCAGCTTACTGAGTATCTAGGATTTCAGATGTGAGCCACTGGCACTCGGACCCAGTTTGTATTTGTTTGTTTGTTTGTTTTTGAATTATACTTTTTTTGGGTCTTTTTCTTTTCTGTTCTTTTTCTTTTTTGGAACTGGGGATCAAACCCAGAACTTTGTCACTAACTACATGCCAGCCCTTGGCAGTTTAAGTTTTAATTAATATTTTCTTCTTAACAAAAGTATACACAAAAAAAGCAAAGTGCCACCAAAAAAGTATGTTTTTTCTTTGTGAGAGTGGCATGAAGGAAATATTATACTTTGGAAGGAGAAGGTCATAGCGTATGATGAAGAATGTTCATTTAGCACTTCTAAATGGTAGCTTATAAACTACCAGGAAAACTAAAGTATCAAAACACAAGTGGTTCAGGGTATCTTGTACTAAGGCTTTTTGGGCTAGTAAGGGAAGCTGATGATACAAAAACTCTTATACATGACAGATGACAGAAGAGGTGACACTGAGAATTGCACCAAGTATATGTAGTTTTAGAAAAAAAAGGAAGGAGGGAAAGGAGGGAAGGAGGGAAGGAAGGAGGGAAGGAAGGAAGGGAGGAAGCAAGGAAGGAAGGAAGGAAGGAAGGCAGGAAGGAAGGAAGGAAGGACAGAGTCTGCATTTGGATCGGATCATCTCAGGTTTTAATGCTATCTTTGTTACAGGTTAATTTTATAATGAGGGTCAAATTTTAAATTGTCTTTCAATGTTTGCTTCCCTAACTTACTAGGTAGCTCCCTAGTAGAGTGCCTGCTTAGTGCATGCAAGGTTCTAGAGTTTCTTTCTCAGGGGAGGGAGAAGGGAGAAGAGAAAAAAAGTAAAAGAAAATATGGGAAAACATATTTTACGTGAATAGCTATTCTTCAGAGGATGGCAATAACTTTGTAAAGTGTTCACCTGCTCTGGCGCAAAGTTGAGCATAATAAATGATGACTTCAGATCCTTCCTTCTGTCTCCAGAATTATATCTATTACATTATGCTAGATTTCACCTTCAAAAAGTATTTTTTTCCTTTCTCCAAAATCCAAACAAGTCTTTTTGCTCGTTGATGCAGCCTCTTTCACAATGTAAGTTTTTGTTACTTATTCATAGAACATTCAAAGGACAAGAGAAATAAACATTTCAAGCACTGACAAAAGGAGTCTATAGCTAGTGGTATACAGTGTCAGATGATGATTTAAGAGTTGGGGTCAGTGAAAGAAGGGGAAGACACAAATATGGACTTGTCTCAGTTTAGGGAAAGCAGAATGTGTAGTGAGCTAGGTCTTGCCTAACTTGGACTCTTTTTCTTCACTGCAAGTCATTACTTCATTGCAAGTGAAAAGCTTTTTTCCTCCATAAGAATGGACCCACCCAACTCACAGAAGAAGTCTAGATTGGGACAGAGCAGCTGGTGTCATCATGATGAGCTTTTTTTTTTTTTTAATGACTAAAATTATTTGAAACACTGGCTCCACACAGTTTCACTTCGCACATGATACTTGGTTGTCCTGAAAATATATTATTGTAGAATATTAACACAGAAATGATTGCTGTGCTTCTTGCCTATTTTTTTCCTAGTGGAGATGTTTTTCCCTTGCTTGCATCATGATAGGTGTTGGAATCTCAGTGGTGCTATTGGATTGTCAATGCAGCATGGAAGCATTTCTCTCTGGAGGTAACTGTTCAATTAGGTTAAGTGAAAGAACTAGTCGCTGCTTCTCTAGCAAATACATCTGCACAAATATAATGCACAGATACATTGCTCAAAATACTCATTAATTTTAAAGTCATTCTAGTTGCATGCATGAAATACGTGGAATAACATTTCTACATTCTAGTCTACAATTGGGATTTGCTGTTTCTTAATACTGTCAGTCTATAAACTGAGTGTCTTTTTTGTTCCCCATTAAAAAAATTATCATCAGTCAGTTGTACTAGAGGATGGTTCATTTTGTCATGTCTCCATATGTATGCAAACTATCTTGTTCAGACTCACCCCCATCAATGCTTCCCCATATCCTTCCTCTCCACTTCTCAGGCCACTTCTCAAAAAGCATCCTTTGAATTTTTACCCATGTACATAAAGTATTTTGATCATATCCTCTCACCTTCATCTTTCCATTTCCCTTCCCACTAGTACCTCCATCCTGGAAAATGATTAGCATTCTTCTCTATTTAGCATGCCTCTCTATTTAGCATGCCACTATTTTTTTAAGTGTATGATAGTAGTTTAAAGATGTTTCACCATAGTTTTTCACACATGTATATACAGTATTTTAAGCAGGTTCACTTACTGGATGAAGCTGTAAAGTTATTGATTCAGAAAAGTAAAGTTGTATTTAACAGGATGTTAGACATGCCCCAGAACTCCAAGTTGGGAAACACAGTAGCTTTTCCTTTGACGACCACATAATATATAATGTAATATAAATACACGTAATTAATCAAATTAGAGCAGTTAGAAGCAGGCACCAGAGAACATTTTATAAGCTGTTAACATCTTAGTAAGAAGCTTCAGAACTAAAATTCAGCCCAACATAAAACAATAATACCTTGTTTTAGTACTTTAGCAAATGTGAGAGATTAAAATTCTTTGGGAAATGGTTTTGAGAAAAATAGGCAAAGAAGAAGTCCAGGAGTGCTGACAGCAAGGAAATTTAAAACTCCAGACTAATAATCTCAGTCTCCAAGGAATGCTAAGCAGATATCCACTGGACTCAGGAGCTTGGAATGGAGGATTGGACAGAAGTTGAATCCTTATCATGTGCTAGGCACCATGCTATTTTGTGCTAGTCACTCAGGATACACTTTCAAACCAGACCTATTCCCTGCTCATGAAGAATTCAGGTTTCTGAGACTGTAGTCCTGGAGATTTCAATGCAATAAAACTTCTGTGAAGCCGGGGAGTGTGGATTCTCCAAAGTTCTAGGACTAGCAATGACTGACCTGGATCATTTTTGGAATTTCTTTTGACACAGAAATTCCGTAGTCTTATAATCATCAAATTGAGAATTAGTTAAGAATTTTTGAGAGTATATGTGCACAATTTTTCCCACTTATGAAATACTGTTCTACTCTTTTAGGAAAGAACCATGAGAGACACCAGAGAACAGGGCTCACCCTTGGGTGTCATTATCTAATGCTGCCCTTTTTACCATGGTCATCTCCTAACCATTATTTATATTGTTCTTACTTTTTCCAATTCATTAATTCCCTTCCCCTCAATCTCTCTCTGTCTCTCTCTCTCTCTCACACACACACAATTTTTGTCATCTACCTCTTGGATACTCTGCTCATCTAGACAAAGCCTGTCATACATACTCGGTTGCCATGGCCTCAAGACTCATATGGTTTTTGAACCACCAGGGAAGACAATGGTCTCAAGTATCTATTCTTTGCAATCAAGTTGTAAAGATATCAAGGTGTGGCTCTCATAAAACTGAGCCCCTTTAAGTGAAGTAAGCCAGATCCAAAGAAACATAGGATCCGTGGTTTCCCTCATTTGTAATAATTAGTATATGCTTAGGATAGTCCTAGCAGAATTTCACAATAACCCAAGAGCTATGTACATATGACCATATAAAATAATGCCAATCAAAATGAACTCCATAATATGGAAAGAAGAGTTTTTTCCATCTTTTTTAACATACTGTTTACAGTTATTTCTTTTCCCTGTGGTCACTGTTTTTGATTTTTGTAACTTTTATCTTGTACTTAAGTCTATCTGATTTGGGGAAGGGAAGGAGAATCACAGAAACAGTGTGACAAAGGGATAATAGTCGAACTAATGCAACAATGATACTCCCTAGACACTATGTTGGAAATGAACTTTACAGTTTGGGAGGGGGGAAGGGGAGTGAGTGGGGGGAAAGGGAGAAAATGAAGAAGGGAGTAACACTGTTTGAAAAGAAATGTATTCGTTACCTTACTTATATAACTGTAACCCTGTGTACATCACCTTTATAATAACAAGAAATTAAAAAAAAACAACTAAGGCCTTTTCAAACTATTTTATCCATTACTTGAATGAACAGTGCTTACTCTTCATTTAACAGTCTTTTCATTTAATTCCTACATGGATCTCACTTTCCATCCTGGATAGAATGAATCACTTTTTTTTCCTCTGGGCATTTGTAGTACTGTGTTTAAACTTTTGTTGCTTCCTTGTCCCAGTTGTATTATAATGTGTCTGCTTGCACCTTTGTCTGTCTCTCAGTGGACTCTAGGGACTCTGGCTCATTCATTGTGTCTCCCTGATGCTAGCAAAAGTGCTCAGTGCACTGGGTTCTGCATACAGGTAATTGAATGGACAAGCGTGAGATTGTACTGACTGATTTTCGGAGAGGAGACTATCTTCAAAGTGTAGGAAAGCACTCTTTTCTCAGAAGTACCCCCCCCATAGATTCGTTGCCCAATGGAAAGAAACAACAACCACATTTTTGCTTTTCTCTAAGCAGGTTTGTCAGGAAAATGCCTGCGATGTAACCCAACATTAAACAGCATCAACATTGTTAAATCATGCGTGATACAATTCAGATGTCACACTACAAAGATCTGTTTAAAGAAGACATAATCTTCCTCGGCACTTAGTAAGACTGTCAGTAGAAGTTGATGTTCACACAGATGTGGGTGTTATTTTTTTCCCATAGACAGAAAGCTTTATTTATTTATTTGTTTGTGCCATTGAGTTCAAGGCCTAAGAGTTGTCCTGTAGCTTTTTCAACTCAATTCTGGCCCTCTACCACTTGAGCCACACCTCCACTCTGGCTTCTTAATGATTCATTGGAGGCAAGAGTCTCATAGATATCCCTGTCAGTGCCAGCTTCGAACTTCAGTCCTCAAATCTCAGCCTCCTGAGTAGCTAGAAATACACATATAAGCTACAGGATTCCCAGCCAGCATTAATGTTGCCTGTTTGTCTTAGCAGAATTGAAGAGGGTTGATAAGAGAACTTGTACAAATTTGTGTATTTCTTCTTTTTTGTAAAAAATTAGCCGGAAGTAGTGCTGTGGCTCAAGTGGTAGAGCGCTAGTCTTGAGCTGAAGAGCTGAGGGACAGCGCCCAGGCCCAGAGTTCAGGCCCCATGATCGGACCCAAAAAAATTATTTTGTCTTTATTTTATATGTTTTTATCCCAGATATATTCTTTCCTGATGGTGATTTGTGAGGAGTCAGGGTCCTTCAGAGAGGAGAAAAGAAGACTAGAAATTTCAAATCACAATTTCATAATCACTTTGTCCCTACAAAACAAGATCTACTTAGTCTTCGTTATTTGCATATTAAACACAGCAAAAGGCCATGCAAAGGTTAAGAGAAATTCTAGACTTATATGGTTTAATATGATTAAATAGTTAATCATGATGGTTTCAGAAAGTGGACTTTAGGTCTTTCTTTTGGGTCAAAAGAGAGTTCTGGTACCACTTTGCTACTTTCATGGTGGATTAGAAGTTAGTGGGAAGAGATGTGTACAGATGGTGCATCTGTGTGTGTACTTTAAGCATTTCATTGTCCTCTCTCATACTTTCTAGCAAAATGAATGGTTGAATGAGTAGAAGTGGATGGAGTTTATTTTGCTACACTCGTTCATTGGCCCTTGATTTTTCTTAGGATTTCTATATATTATGAATACTTTCTAGTCTAGTGAAAAATAGTGGGGCCAAAGTAGACAATTCTTCACCACTAGGGGCTTATACCACTCCAGATATTTCATTGCTAATATAAGAGACTGTTTAGAAACAATGTAGTCATGTGATTCTAGAATTACACTGAATGTTAGCAAGGCCACATTCTCATCCAGAAGATCAATAATAATATCAACAGTGATAATAGATAACAATAATGGTATCGATTGTAGGTGTTTTCTTTCTTTCTTTCTTTAGAGTGCTGCTTGTATATTTCATGTATGCTATCCCATTTAAATCGTCACAAAACTCTTGTAAAGCAGGTTCTGATGATTAATGTTTCTAATTAGCTCTATTTTGCACACAGGAAAACTAAAGTAGAGTTGTCCTGGGTGGCTGAATTTATTTTATGGTTGCTGCTGTCTTTATAGGAGGAGCAAGAACTGTGTAATTTCCAAAATTAACTTGAAATTTATTTGTCCTTGGCTTAAAAATCAAATCAAGAACTCAAACTGTTCAGTGAGCACAAAGGAGCTACTAACCAAATGGTTCATCTTCTTTCTACATGTGACTTTTAAAATAAGGAACTATCTAAGAAACACTGTGGTCCTTGACATTTGGGGGGGAGGGGATGGAGGGCAGTCCTGGTATTTGAACTCTGGTCCTAGGCATTGTCCCTGAGCTTCTGTGCTCAAAACTAGCATTCTACTACTTGAGCCACAGCTCCATTTCTGACTTTTTGCAAGAGTTTCACAGACTTTTCTGCCCAGGCTGGCTTTGAACCATTATTGTCAGATATGAGCCTCCAGAGTAGCTAAGATTACAGGAATGAGCCATCGATGCCCTAGCTGTCTTTGCCATTGTTGAGTGAAAAAAAAAAATTCTCAGGTCTCAGAGTGTATTTATGCAAAGCTGGAATAGTGGAGATAAAGTATGATGACGTTTAGTATACCTTCCATGCTAATGCAGTTCTATGGATAAAACCTGGTGATTAAGGACTTCATTTATTGTCAAGAAAACTTTCCATTCTTTCTCCTGTCCTTTTATTCGCACTGCTAATAAATACTTAAATGGATTGATTTGAGATTCACCTCATTTCCCCATGGAGGTGATAATGGACAATGAAGTGTCCAGAGGACAGCTAATAGCATGAAGTTGAGAGCCTGAGAGCATTGGAATAAAGGGGAATTGACTGTGTTATAAATAGGCCAGATTCTCGATCCTTTTCTAAATCTGTGTGATTGCTCAGGCAGTAGACTTTTATTGGGTGAAAAAATGACCAGGGGTTGGCTGGGAAAAGCTTGTTCCATGTTCATTTGAAAATAAGTATAGCACAAGCTTTCAAGTCTTTACCCTGCTGAACTGAATTTTTAACCTTTCTCCCTTCATTTGACTTTCTGCTGATGCATTTGTCTTTAAGTCCCATCTGGTATCTGCCTGCGGTATTTGCATGTACATATGAATACTGCTGAAATTAGGTATGGTACAGTATTTAATTACTTCATTTCTGGGGGCAGTAGCCTGTGGCATCGGTGTGTGTATGTGTGTGTGTGTGTGTGTGTGTGTGTGTGTGTGTTTGTCATAATATCTCTGTTATTTGCTATGAGGCAACTGAATTATTTTGGACCTGGATCAATCTAGATGGTTTCATAAATGGTGGTGTTTATGACACTAGGAGAAGTATGGCAAGTGGCAGTGTAATCAATCCAGCTGTAGGATTCTATGGAGACACCATTAGTGTTTGGTTCTTTGGTAACTTATACAGTGCTTCAATATCTGGGGCTGTGTCCTGGATGGAATGAAAACTTCTGCTACATTGTAGCTTACAATGAGAAATCAGGCCATGTAGATGAATCTTGAACATAGCTGGAATGGCTGCCTGATGTGTCTGGACGATGTATACCTGTCCAAGATAAGTCTAGGGCATGGTGTTGTCTCTTTGCTCCCCACTGTGTGCTGAACTCACTTGAATTTCAGATCAAAGTCAGTATGCCAGACAGAGCTATTCATTCTGAATAAAGTTACTGTCATCCTCAGTTCACAATTCTGTAACTCAATAACATATAATACCAAAGGCCACTACTTTTTTTTTTTTTTGGGTCCGGTCATGGGGCCTGAACTCTGGGCCTGAGCACTGTCCCTCAGCTCTTCAGCTCAAGGCTAGCGCTCTACCACTTGAGCCACAGCACCACTTCCGGCTTTTTTCTTTTTGGTTATGTGGTGCTGAGGAATCGAACCCAGGGCCTCATGCATGCAAGACAAGCACTCTACCACTGAGCCACCTTCCCAGCCCCCAAAGGCCACTACTTTGAATTATCTTTATCCCTTCTTTTTATTCATCTTCATCTCTTCCAACATGCCATTTGGTATGAAACAAAACAAACAAAAAGAAAACGGGACAAAAAATCCAATGCTTTCCTTCTTTGGGACCATATTGGTTCCTTGTGGTGAGTGGAGTGCACCATACATACCTATCCTCTTCCTTTTCTCTTCCCTTCTCCTCCATGCTTATCACATAACTTTTCCTATCCCCTGTCAGTAACATGGCTCCCCATTACAATAATCCTGACTTAGACCCTCAAATTGTTCCCTCTGCTACTCTCCCTAATTTATCTGAAGCAAGTTACTCTTCTCTTCTGAAATAAATGCAAGAGATGCCCTTACTTTTATCTTTGTAATAGTCTTGTCTCCATGAGCACATAAAATCTCACCAAATGTTCTTCCTCTATTACCTGACTGTGAGCTCATTCATGACAAAAAGCCATTCCCCACTATGTCTGAGGATCTGAATTGAAATCAGGTGTTTGACTTAAACCTACCTCTGTGAAACTTGTAATACACAGCTATGTCCTTCCTTAGATATACTGTTCACTATTGAACACATTAGTATTTACAGAGTTTGCACAAATAACTCTGATGTATGTGATTTATAAAATGATCTAACAGGAGAGGCTTCATTTGTTGTCTCCATGGAATTCTCTTTGAAAGCACTGTGGTCTCTTGCTTTGAAAACAGGAAGTTAAGATGTTCCAACTGCATCGTGAGCCCTCTGTTTACATTTGTAATACCTGTACTCTTTCCAGGCCTCTAGGCAAAAGCAAATGAAAATAATCAGAGGCATTAGAACTTGATTATGTTGAATTAGATTCTTAGAACCAAGTCTTGATAGCTAAAATTAGTGGTAAGGCAGTTTATTCTGAGAGAGATGATGCTAGTGATATTGCAAAACCATAGATTCCAGCCTTCTACAACCTTTGAAGAAAACATCTGGATGTTTTGAAAAAACATAATACATACTTTTTGCTAACTCCAGAGTAACAACGGGTTTCTATATCAAGAGGCATGCTATGGGGAGATGGAAGGCCAAGGAGTTTGTAGCAACTGTAAAATGTTTAGATTTGAACCTTGGTCCTGTTTCATCCACCTAGGATGCTTCTTTATCTCTGTGTCTTCCTTTTATGCAGGGGAAACACAATACTCATATGGTAACTATGAGTATTCTATAGGATGGACAACTTCTGTGTTATCTGGCATGAGGGTACATTAGCTTCCTTCCCTTTTGCCCTTTTTGAAGTAATATGAATACTGTGCCATTCAAAGAGCTCTACTTAAGAATTTCTCTGTGGGGGCCATAGTTCACCTTGCCTAATATCTCCCTACCAATATTTATTTCTACCTGCAGACTAACATAATATATCCTGGAAATAGTCACTAACTCTGTCTTGTTCATTGCTGAAGAACTCCTAAGAAACAGAAACAAAAAATTTCTCTTTCTGGAAAAGAAGGTTCAGCAGGCTCATTACCACAAAATAGTGGATATCAGAGTTATTAGAAATAAATCACCCAAAGTGCTTTTAAAATAACTGGCTGTAGAGAAATATGACTTATCAAAAGGAGAAAAGAAAAAAATTACTGAATTTCAGCTTGTCAGTATAAATGAGAAAATAGCAACATTCATGATATATTCTACGGAGATACAACGGTGAATGTTTCCACAAAGTAGTATTTACAAGTAAGAGCTTCTAAGAATGAACATGTCCTTTGAGACAACCTGAGGGGTTATTAGGGAACAGGTAGATGAGCAATGAGAGGAAAGTCAAAAAGGCAAATCAAATGAATAAATTCCTTCCAGATCCCACTGTGGAAGATATTATGTGATCTGGGACACATTTTATTTCATTTTGCATGCAGAATCAATGTAATTACAATTGGATAATGGATGCTATTTCCTTTTCTACATAATATTAATAACATCCAAAGCTATAAAATGTTTTTCACATCCATACTCTACTAACATGAAACATTTTTTTACTCTGTTGACTTCTTTTTTGTGTGCTTGAATAGCATGTCCATGTTCCATTAGCCTTTCCTTCAACTTGAGTTTACAGGTTTATCCACAAACTCAAAATTCCATGTTAGAAGGTAAAGAAAGATCTATGAAATACAACTAAACATACACTCATAAAGCAACAACAACAAATACTCATTAGAGTTTGTAGCTGATAAAGTTCTTTATATGAAAGACTGGATCTCCTAGTATAATATTCTTTGCAAATCTGAAAGAGATTTCTAGGAAAATCTCAACATCATTGATCTTCAATAGTGGGAGTAATTATGTGAATGATTGAGTTTAAATTTGGTCTGCTTATGACAAATACATAAACAAGTGGGCTGTCATTATCTCCTCCTGTTCCATGCCTACATACTGCGAAATCATCATTAAAGCAATTTATTTGAACACATATGCTAAATAGATTTCAGGAAAAACTATGTATTCAGATAATTTTTTCTCCTTAAGTGAGAAAGACTTTTAAATAATGAAATTGAATGAAAAAAATGTTGGTTTCCTTTAGTTGGTAACTTGGAAAGTATTCAGATGACATCTTTTTGTTATTGTTGCTTTTTAATTAAGAACTATCGCTTGAAGAGGAAGGATATCATCTTCAAACCCCATTTCCTTCCTTCTTGGAGAGTAACAGTACCTTGCTTATGGTGCAGTGATAGCTTGTATTGGTGAAAGTTTGTAACTGTATCACTTTGTTATCATTGAAGTGATAGGAAAAAAAAACAGGCTCATCAGAAAAGATTAGGAAATGCAAGAAAGATAGTAGGGAGACTTGATTATTTCCCAGGCATGTTGTTTAGTAGAAATAACTATCTAGTATTTCCTTTTTAGTGTATGGCAATTCTTACACTTTTCCAAGAAGTATTTATTGAGAGTTCATTTAAAAACAACTACAACAACAACAATAACAAAATGTTTTCTTCATGCCACTCCTGGACTTAACTCATTTAAGTGACAGTAACAGAGTCCCCATTTTTCCTGTTTAATAGGAGGAGGAGAAGTGTAATCTGTGTCTGTTAACAAACCCAAACATGACTTCAGAAGATGGTATGTTAAGCCCAGCGTCAGTACTGGAACTCTGTGGACCAGATTTGAATCTCAGCTTTCTTGCTTGATGGTGAAACCTTGAGTAAATTATAAATTTTAACCCAAGTCTGTCCTTTAAAATGAAGATAGCAATACTTGTAGAGTTCTCATAACGATTACTAAATAATAGAAGCTACTACACAGAGTATTCTGCATAGTATGATTTACAACCATCTTAGTATATAAATTTGATGGATTACCTCTGGATCCTTGGTTCTTTAACAAATGAATGGAAGAAGATATCCATGCTTGGAAAGGGTGAACATGTAAAAGGGTTTTTCTCTCCAAAGTTGCTAAGATTTATTAAGATTTCAATGGGTTCTAATGAGATCATTGAGATTTAATTCAATTATTGCTAAAGAGAAAGTAAAAAAAAAAGAATTGAAGGTACATCCTTTTCATCATAATCATTATTGGTTTTAGAAATTGTATTTATTTTATGCCTTAAAGTTTTCATTTTTATATGGCATTTTCATTTCTTAGCTTCCATAAAAATAAGACATTAGAAAAGCAGAAGGTAAAAAGTAGAGGGCAGAACACTGAAGAGGTTTTGTGTAGCATTGTGCCAATAGGCATCTCAATAATCTGCAATATAAATTAAATGTGCTAGCGGCATGGGATGTTCAGTAGGATGAGCAGGGTACCAGTGGCTCACTCCTATAATCCTAAATCATCAGGAGACTGACATGTAAGAATCAAAGTTCTAAGCCAGATTGGGCAGAAAAGTCTATGAGACTCTTACCTTCAGTTAACCATCAAAAAGCTGGAAGTGGAGATGTGGCTTAGTATTTGAGTGCTAGCCTTGATCACAAAAGTTAGAGGCTGTGCCAAGACCCTGAGTTCAAGCCCCAGTACCAGCACACACCTTTAAAACAAATAAACAAATACCCAATAGGGTTGTACACATACTGAATTCTGCTTTTTCTTTGTGCCATTAAAAAAATACTTGATTTATGTGAAATGGCTTAACCTTAAAGCATTTATTGTTTTTTTTTTTTGTTGTTGTTGTGTGTTTTTTTTTTAAATCTCCACAAGGTCAGGCGGTTTGAACAGTTCTCTGGTTCTCAGGACCTTGGAAGCCAGCATAGATGACAAGAGGCTTGGCTCTGGCTTCGGTCATCCTGGACAGGTGACTGCTTGCAGTGCTTCATAAATCTGTCACATTGCAAGGATATGTGACCTTGTGCAATGAGGATAGTGATGATAAAATGACCTTCATGAGTTGCCATGGGGATTAGATGAGGTGATTCACAAGCAGGGTTTAGAAGAGTACATAGTACAGCTAAATTCTTAGTAAGGATTAGCAGACATTCCAGCCTGGCTTATTTTTTAAAAAGTTGAAATTAAGCATCATTGGTAGTTTTGGGGGGGCAGGGAGGGGGGAACTGTTGATATTAACATGTTCCTATAATGTTTATCCAACAGACCTAATCATGATCATCAAAGCTTCCTAAAAGGTGGAGTCATCACAGCTAATCCTGGAATGTCCCATAAGCCTCCTCAAAGAGAAACATAGTCTCTCAGCAATTGTTTGTAGATGAGATTCTTGAAGATTCTGTAGAGCGTGGTGTTTCTGGGCACAGCTAAGGCATAGAGTCCTTTGGGGTTGATGGTAGGATTTGGAAGGCTGCTTATGGCACCACTTGAGATCCCTGAGCCACTGTTCTAATGGATCTTTTGCTCACCCATCTGATGATTCTGCCCCTGTGGTAAATCTCGGAAACATTCAGCAGCCTAATATCCAGGATCTATCTCCACAAGACTGCAGAAGTAATAATCTTCCATTACACAGTGCTCTAAGTAGGACTCCTCTAACAATGATTTATAGTAATGGGAATTTTGGAAACCAAAGACGTTCAGGCAAAGCAGATACAATGTAGTGAACAAGGCAGGGGATAGAGTGGCCACCTCTCACAGATTGGCTTTTTCCTTCATACAGATAAATGCATCAGTCTTGTTTTTGCAATTGTACATTGAGCTCTCTCAAAATGATTCAGGGATATTTACTGGTCACTAAGCATGAATACAGGAAAGCTTGTAATGATAAAAATATTAGAATCCAAAAGGGATGCTCAGAAGTAGAATTTTTGAAATGCATCTTCCTCATGCTCAAAGAAGGTTCTCTCTCTCTTTCTCTCTCTCTCCCTCCACCTCCTCTTCCATTGGTATCGTTTAAGATCATTTCTGTTTGTTGAAATACTCAAGTATACTCAAGGACTGCAGATATCAGAATCAACTTAATTTTCCTGATCCTAGGAATGACTGGATCTATAGTAGGAATTCAACAAATATTTATGAAATGAAAGTGTGGGTAAAATATGAGTGAGGAAACATTGAAGGGATAAGAAAAAATGATACAAGATTTCAACTTACTTTTGTTAGGTGATTTTAGATAGATAGATAGATAGATATAGATAGATAGATAGAGTTGTAGTATCCTACTAGAGAGGGTGTGTGTGTGTATGTGTGTGTGTGCGTGTGTGCACGTGAGTTTTGCAGGTACATTAGAACTCAGTCTGCCAAACTGTATAGCAGTGGAGTATATTTTTTTGTTTATTAGCTTACAGGGTATGGTAGGTACTTGTCAAATGTGATTTTGAAGGTTTAAATTACAAAGAAAATCCCATCAAATATCCAAAGTAAAGCCTCTCTTTTTATTCTCCCGGAGAAAACATCTTATTTTATTCTCTTTTTAAGAGCTTAACTTAGTAGAGACTTTATGTCACTCTTCTGCACACCATATATATTTAAGTAAAAAGAAAAAAGAGAGATTCCTGTGCGAGCTGGCAATCATCAAGCATTCATTGATGTTACAAATGCCAGAAAGTTCTAAGTGCTACTTTAGTGGTCATTCTGACAGATTTACCAGACTGTCATCTAGAACAAAAATGCTGAAAGCAAACATTTATTAGTGAGTTGTTGTAGACTGAAAATGTCTGTACTAGTGATTGGATATGTGTGCTACATTTCCCAAAATATTGATGGCATGGCTTAGACATTTTATTTGATACTTTTAGAAGAATGTCAGTGGACAAGATCTGGCCCTTCTAGGTAGTTGTAGTGTTTACATTTGTTGTGAATTTTTTGGTCATTTCTTATGCTGCAATTCCATATTCTAATTTGACTTATTAGACAGAGTTGAGGATGCATTTTGTGGGTTGTGTTGTTTCTACTTGATCCAGTGTTTGTAAAATTTAATTCACTGACCATAGCAATTAGTGCTCTGAAAATTAGTGTGGCTTTAGCCTAATCTGATCTTTAGTTGCTCCTTTCTGAATTTCAAAATAGAGTTCTGTTTTGAGTGTCAGTAAAGTTGGCCTGGTGAAAAGCAAGTTTGTATTACTCTAGGATCCTCCTTGCAGCCTGACTCTATGGTTCCTTTTCTGTGTTGGCTGAATCTAGTTTGCTATTCTGCAGTGCTGGTGTGGCACAAGTCAGCTTCCCACACAGTCATTTACAGGGTATACATTACACCAAACACAGACACACACACACACACACACAAAACAAACAGACAAACACCCTCATGTATATGCATTAAAAACCTGGAATCGCATGTAGCAATGCCTGTCTAATCCTCATATACTTCAACACAATTTTGGTCCTTGGAGAATTGCTATGCCGGTTAGAAATTTCATCTTCTTCTTTATGTGAAAGCTTTCTTCATGGGTGAGAGCAAGGAAATACAGGTGGTAACAAACTGAAGGTTTTTATTTATTTATTTATTTATTTTTCCCTGCTTCAAATTTCACAGGTGATTCAGATCTTGACCAAAAGTCCCTAAGAGGTTTGCAGTTCTAATACTCTTGCTATGCATTCAGACAGAATACATTCGTAATGTATTCTGTCTGAATGCATAGCAAGAGTATGTTGGGATGTCAGCATATTGCTAGATTTCTATAAGATACTGCATACCAAGAAGTAAAACTACTTCTCCCTATCAGAAAATTCAAAATCTGGTCAGGAGGAAATAAATCTGGAAGAAAAACAACTAGAAAACAGTTTGAAGATAGAAGGAGAGAAGAACATTAAGAGGTAGATCTGGTTCAGTTTCCTAGCCATGAAAAATATTAGGATACCATGAGTCCAATTAAGATATTCGCTTCTAAATTTGTAAACCCTATCTTGTGAATACAGATTTTTGTGCTTACATAAAACAGCAGGGAATATACAGATAATTCTCTTGAAATCAAAGCAGTGCTGTCTGGATGTTTAAAAAAATTATGTTTTAGAGTCACTTATGTAGATTTTATCTGTAATATGAATCATGCTGAGAGGATGCCCAGTGGGTGCCTGTTTAGAAGGGAGTGTCTGTGACACATTAATTCCTCAATTGGAGCTTTCCTTCAGGTTTTTAACTTGTCATTTGATGGACTCTAGATAACATCCTAAATACCTTCTTTTCTTTCCATGCATTTCATGTACAAGTGGTGTCCTATTAAGTTTTTAAAATGTGCATAAAAAGGCTAGGATGGTAGCTCAGTGGTAGAGGGCTTGCCTTATATGCATGAGGCCCTGGGTTCAATTCCTTAGCACCACATAAGCAGAAAAAGCTGGAAGTGGTGCTGTGGCTCTAGTGATAGAGCACTATCCTTGAGCTGAAGAGCTGAGGGGCAGCACCCAGGCTCAGAGTTCAGGCCCCATATCACATCTGAGAAAAAAACACGTGCATAAATTATTTTACTAAGATGGACTGCATTTAAGAAATTAAATCTATAGCCCAGTGTGGTGGGGATTGCCTTGGGTTTCTAGGGAAAATATATATATTTTTTGTCAACCTGTAAATTTTCACACACTCTGCTCTATTAGGGTATGCCAAACGGTAGCAATTGTAGGAAATGTCTAAGCTGGCCAAGGAACCAGATTCCCTCTGTGCCAACCCTATTCCCTTTATTCCATTACTTTGACAAGTTTCCCATTTCTCTATACTTTGGTTTTCTCATCTAGAGAATGGAAATAATAATAGTACTGCCTACCTTATAAAGTTGTGGTGAGGACTAAAATGATGTAATATGTAGAAAATGTCCAGAACTCTCCTTGGCACATGGTATTTGCATAACAATTGTTAGAGACTACTGCTAGTTGTAAACAATTAGCACAATTTTTATACCAGTGTTTGCTAGATATGGTAAGTGACATTATGAATAAACTACAATACTCAGTCCCTGTTACTGAAGCTGAAACTTAAAACCATGACCAATTTTCCTTAAAGCATTAAAAAAAATAATGTCGCTATGTAGCTAGTTTGCAAGTGTCTTGAGGTGTGGTTGATTTCACAGTCCATCTTGTAGTACATCTGCAGCACCTACCTGAGTATTGAAATGATGAACAAATATCCCTGAATTACTTCTTCCCTAAATTATCCAGGTTTTTCAAAAGGAGACAGATTGGCTGATATCCAGACATGGATCCAGATTGTTTATACAAACAAAAGCAAATAAAAACCCTTCTCAGAACAACTTTGCCTTATACCACTTTTTCTTATTAGAGAAAAAACAGTGATTTTTCTCAGCCTAAGACCATTTGAGAACATGAAGTTCAAAGTGGACTTCCCCTTCTCAGGATGTTCTATGAATAGACCATAAAAAAAATGGAGACTCTACACATTCTCTTTTGAACTTGTGTTATGTGTGCCTCTGTGTGGGTAAGCACATGTGTGTGTGTGTGTGTGTGTGTGTGTGTGTGCGCGTGTGTTCACACTGATATTTTTATATTGTCCACTGAACAAGAGGCAAAGGATTCTTACACTTAAATTTTATCTGAGTTTGTTTGGGAATTTATGGTTTTTTTCACTCTGAAATATTTACCTGATTTCAAAAATAAATTTTCAACCATCAGCAAATGAGAATAAACAGAGAAAACAAATTGGGCAGTCAGGAAGAATGAAGGAAGAGCCAGCATCACAGGAATGGGACAGAGCTTATCTGACTTAAAATGAGAAGTAAAACCAGGGCCCATGTTCCTGGAAAAATGTCTATATGCATTATTAAATGAAACAGAGGTAAAATATAGACTGTCAGAAGTATTTTTCTTCCAGAGACATGAGGAGAATTGAAATGGGGTTTCAAAGGAGAGGCCTCTTTGTGTGTGTGTGTGTGTGTGTGTGTGTGTGTGTGGGTGTGTTTTCAGTCATTTTATGTTTGAAGCTTTAATTACAGTCCTCCTTGGGAATTTATGCTTTCAGTTTAAAATCATACCACAAAAGAGAAGGGAAGAAGGGAGTGTTCAACCTGAGTGCAGCCACCCCACCACACTGAGGTGTTTATTCACTGGGGAGTTGCTGCTACATGATTCTTCTCTAGATCCACATTTTTTTGATTGCTTTTTGTATTATATCTCAGTGTTACCTTGGAGGGATTGCTGTGATACTGCTGTTGCCAGAACAGATGAATAACCTTTGGGAAATAATGGATTCTGAAATAAAGGAAATTCTTATTTGCCTAGGATTGTCTGGATGGGATAATGTGTGCAGCGTGGCTGGTGGGCTTGCTAAGGAACTCAGGATTCCTAATCGTACACTATGCTTTCAAAATGTATTTACAGAGAGAGAAGCACAGGGATGGATATGTCCAGATTCATAGGGAATCATTGTATACATACAGCGTTGCCATAGTTACTGATAGAGGGTAATGCTTTATTGAGTCTGGTCAGTATATACAAGTGTTGATATATATATATATATATATATATATATATATATATATATATATGTGTGTGTGTGTGTGTATATATATATATACATATTATGTAGCTAGAGAGAGCTAGATCTATCTCTGTCTGTCTGTCTGTCTGTATGTGCTCAGTTTAAAGTGTAATGCATCAAAGGACTCAGCCTCTGTTTTCAAGTTGCTCGCTGTTTGTCGTGGGGGGAGATGGGAGCAAAGACTCTCAGTCTGGTTGGTGGCAGAGTGCCCACAGTGGCCTAGTAGCAGAGCCAAATTTGGGCTCTTCTCCCTGAGGGGCCTTGGACAGATTCCAGAAGGTGATGGACTTCCAGCTGATCTTGATGAAGGAAAAGGATTAAATAACTAAACAATAAAGAGGTCCATCAGGTGAGGTGTTTAATCAATCTGGGTTTAAATTTATATTAAAAAGAATACTTCTTCTATTGTTTATAAACAGTTTAGACATTCTTTGAATAGATAGTTCAGTTATCCAAAAGAATGGGAATTAGAGAGTGAAACCCTAGCACCTTGTAGTAAAGATCATATTTAATCAGTTTTATGCAATGTGTATGCATGTGTGAATATGTTATATATATATATTTAATAAATTTATACTTTTTTATCTCCTTTCACCTCATCAAAAATCAGCTAGTCAGATTAATAGGGCTGTTAGTTTTGACAAGAGGACAGGAGGTGTGCAGAGTAGTGCTACTTTGGTAAGGTCACAAGACTCAGCTTTCTCCCAAGGATGTTCTGTGACTTTCAGAAATACCAGAAATTGCCTGGCCTACGTGACTCACACCTGTAATCCCAGCTACCCTGGAGATAGAGATCTGAGGCTCAAGGTTCAACGCCCTCTGGGCAGGAAAGTCTGTGAGATTCTTATCTCCAATTAACTACCAGTAACAACAACAACAAAAATCTGAAAGTAGAGTTGTGGTTCAGGTGGCAGAGTGCTAGCCTGGAGCACAAACGTTCTGGGACAGAGCTCATGACTGTAAGGAAAACAATTACTCTCTCCATTTTCCCTATATTCTTGAGTCTGTGTTGACTCTTGTCACCTTGAGATTAGGTGGCAGGTTGCAGGTGCCATTCTGACTCTGTTCCCTCTGTAGCATTAGCAGCTTTCAGGCAGCGACTTTCCTAGATGTGCCTGGATCTCTCTTTGTTCTGATGATCTGTCACAGGAAGTGCAAAGAATTTACGAAAAATGTGGCCTTCTTGACAGCTCTGCCAGATTCTCCTTCTTCTCCAGGAATGTCAATGGATCTCTTAGGGCAGCTCCCTCATTTCTTCCAGGAGTACCCCCACGGACTCACACCTGAATCTTTAAGGATAAGGAGTAGGTTTACCCATTGAATTTTAAAAGCTTGTGTCTCTGTTCTCTTCATGGAATTCCATTTGACTAGGAGAAACCATGTTGTTCTTTCTCATTTCTGTAAGCCGGAAGGTTTGAACATGCAGTTAATTGCAACTAAATCCAGATGCAGGAATCACCTCTCAGAGTTAAAAATGAGAATCCTTCAACAATAAGGATAATATGGTCATAGTAGTATAGTTCCCCAAACAGAATGCAACCTCTCAAATATTGCATCCATATTTGATAGTTTTTCCTTGCTCATGGCACACTGGCAGGACATTGGACAATCTTTTTTCCCCCTACTCTGTTACCTTTCTCTTACACACCATATATTTCTTGGTAGCAGAAAATGCCTTTTGCTTGTCTTTTACCACCTCATCATGATTTGAATACGGCTTGTGTACATCTCTCTAGTTTCAGAAGCAGTCTCGTGAGCAGTGTGCAAGTCTCCCAGCTGTTAGATGGTAATAGGAGCTGGACTGAGGGAGTAAAAATGCAGCCTGTGCTGAGAAAGGAGCTATTTATCAAGCTATCTCTCCATCTCAGTTTATGTTGTTATAAAATGGTACTGTGTTTATTCTGTGAGATTATAGCCGCTAGAAATTTGTCAGCCATTGTCAATATACAGTAAGGGGTAAGGATGTGTATTATTCTAGTCAACTTAATTTTATTCCTGCATTTCTTTGCCCTCATTTTCAAAGAGACGATCAGGGGCACTTGCTTAATGATGTCATCTGTTAGACTAGGAACAAGCACAGGAAAAATGCTAGAATGCTCCCAGAACTCTGGCAGGCAGATGACAAGGTGGCCTGATACATTGCTCCTGCCAACGTGGAAATTCTTACTCCATTATTATCACGGATGATCTGGACAACCAACACAATTACACAATGGTTGCCTATAGTTCAGTGATAAATCATAAGTGAGATCAAATAGAATCAAACTCCAAACTTTTCCAGATACCATGGCAAATTGCCCTTAGTTTAAGTGTATAATGATGTCTTGAAAATAATTAGTTGTTCTTTTTTTTGTTTTTTTCAGGCAGTCCTACTCTTGGTAGAGTGAACTTTCTTTCTTTTTCTTGCTAGTGTTGTGTTTATTGTTCTTTGGTATCAATACTAAAATTCCAGAAGTCCCCATCCTCATATCTGCAAAGTACTTTGGCCACAGAGTTATTGCGTGTTCTTCTGAATTCTTACCAGTGGGTTGGTTTCCTTGTAAATTGAAGACTCATTCCCTGGACAGTGAACTGGACTGATACCAGAGTTAACTGTTGGGTTTCTGAAAATACTGACACTTTATGGCTGTGAGTATGGCCCAGATTCAGTGGAGGAATTGGCCGAGACAGAACGTTAGACAGCCTCTAACCAACTGGGAGTATCTATGGGATGAAAGGCATTTCTTGCTTCTCCAGGTCATGGAGCACACACCTGGTCAGCTTCTGCAGTCCAAGACTCACAGGTTTTCAAAGGTAGATTTCATTTTCACATAGACAACTTCTTTTCCTGGTTATGGACAGTAACTGAAATGTGAGATAAAAAGCATTCTAATTTCTTTGGCTCCTGGATGTGGACATTTGGCATGGAGAAAATTGGAACTGGAGGTCAATCTCTATTGTGTTTTGGCTCTGAGTACATAAAGAGGTTGTTGGACTTAGCAAAAATTTGGTTTCTACTGTATACTGAGATTAATGATACCATTATCTAGGCTCATTCCAAGGACTGTAGAATAGAAGATATTGGCAGCTTCTTTTTACTAGTTCTCAAATCTTCCCTCATGCCACTCGTTGCTTCTCTTGGAATCCTGACTCCATGTCTCTAATGGATTTTGTAATTACCTTAAGGACATATATGGTTCATGGGCTTCAGTTGTTTTCCTGTCCTCTAAGACATTCATCAGGCCATAACAGCTCAATAACAGGAAACAATACCATCACATGATTGCATCATGTTCTTCAAAATGAAATCTATTGATGGCCCAAATAGCATAAACAACAAAGAACATAATTGGTCACAATGACCCAGGGGAAAAAGCCCAATGAAATTAAACAAAGGAAATTTTATACTGTGAGTTAAAAAAAAAATCAATGGATTGTAATAGAATCCCACAAGAGGAGAGAATGCTCTTGAGTCCTAGAGAGCCAGCGGTGCTCCTGAAGTACTGTGGCTTAGGTACTCAGCTTTTATTTTTTTGCTGGTCCTGGACTTGAGCTCTGGGCCTGTGCACTGTCCCTGAGCTTCTTTTGCTCAAGGTAGCACTCTACTACTTGAGCCACAGCATCACTAAAGCTTTTTCTGTGATAATAGTTGCATGCACAGATAATCCTGCCCAGGCTGGCTTCAAATTTGGTCCTCAGATCTTAGCCTTCTGAGTAGCTAGGATTGCAGGTATGAGCCACCAGTGCCCCACTCAGGTACTTAGCTTTTCATTCCATTTTTAAGACTGTTTCTACAGGGGCTGGGAAGGTGGCTCAGTGGTAGAGTGCTTGCCTTGCATGCATGAGGCCCTGGGTTCCATTCCTCAGCATCACATGAGCAGAAAAGGCGTGAGGTGGTACTGTGGATCAAGTGGTAGAGAGTTCGCCTTGAGCTGAAGAGGTGAAGGACAGTGCCCAGGCCCAGAGTTCAGGCCCAATGACTGACAAAATGAAACAAAAAACAAATACTAAATACACATGTAAACATGTTTTTTCTTCCTCCTCCTCCTCCTTTCTTCTTCTCCTCCTCCTCTTCTTCCTCTTCTTCCTCTTCCCCTTCTTCTACTTTCTTCTCCATCTCCTTCTCCTTCTCCTCCTTCTCCTTCTTCTTCTTCGTCGTCATCGGTAATGGTGCTTGAACTCTGGGCCTAGGCACTGTCCCTGAGCTCTTCAGCTCAAGGCAAGTGCTTATCACTTGAGCCATAGCACCACTTCCAGTTTTCTGGTGTTTTATTTGAAATAAGAGTCTACAGACTTTCCTGCCTGGGCTGGCTTTGAACCGCAATCCTCAGATCTCAGCCTCTTGAGTAGGTAGGATTACAGTCATGAGCCACCAGTCCCTGGCTCCTCCTCCTCCTGCTCCTGCTCCTCCTCCTCCTTTTCTTGCTCCTCCTCCTCTTCCTTCTCTTTCTCCTCCTCCTTTTTCTTCTGTGTGTGTGTGCACGTACTTGCATGTGTGTTAATTCTTATATGAAGTTATGCATCAGAAGGGCATCTGCTATTTAAAAGTGATACATTATTTTTGAGAATTAGGGTCTTTGTAGTACCGCTCTCATGTTCAGTTTAGTCACTACTGAAGCCAAGGGAAGTATGAATTATCACAGTAGTGTAGTGCCAGGTGATGCTGAAGCAGTTATGCCCTCATCAGAAGAGAGGATGGTAGAATAAGAGCGCCTGTACGCAAATACTCCATTGTCTATGTTGTATAACAAATACAAAATGTACTAAGTCCTTACTCTCCTTTTTGGTGACTGACAAGTTTCAGATCTATTATTTTCAAACCCGGGTACTTTGAGTGATCTTGATAAAAACAAGCAAACCCAAAAGAAATATGGGAAATTCTCTTAAAAAAAAGTGACATGTTGTGTCCCTTGCCTCTTAGGCAGATACCAGGAACATACACTAATTTGTACAACTCAGCATGCCTCTTGTCCCAATGCTAATGAAGATATGAGGCCTACAAGGAGGAGGATGCTGAATGCCTGCAGAAGCTCCATCAGGAAAAGTCCCTCTAAGAGAAGGTAGACTTGTATTTGGTTCAGATGGCTTATCCTAGAAGTGTGAGAACTAAATGCATTGTAGCATCATTAGCAATCTGAGTTGGTATATGGAGCCAATGATAAATTTGAGGCAGTATATCTACATTGGAGAAACCATCGGCATTCTAAATATATAGTGTGGAGAATCTATTTGAAGACATTTTAAAGATGGAAAAGAAACAGAATGGCTTTCTGGATGTGGGTCAGACTCGGAAATGACATACAAAGAAAGCTCGAATGGACAGTTAGACCCTAGTTCTTAGTTCTACATAAGGTGCCCACAAGGCTATGTAGATAAGGCAGGCAAATAGGCAGTTTCCTTTCTTTTTTTTGTTTTATTTTATTGTTTTGTTGTTGTTTGGTGGTGGTGGTGGTTGTGGGGCTTGAACACAGGGCGTAGGCACCTCCCTGCGCTCTTTTTGCTCAAGGCTAGAGCTCTAACCCTTGGAGCCACAGTGCCCACTTCTGGTTTCCCTCCTTATCACCTTGGTTAGCTGGTTTTCTATGAGGCCAGGCTACTTGCACTCAGCTAGTAGTGGAGTGCATGAAGGCTAAATCACATTCATACCTCACCTTTTGCTTTGCCCAGTGACATTGTGTAACTTCGATATTCATTGCATGGATTGTCTTGGAATGCTTATCCATTTAGAAGCCTTAGCAATCATTAACCTACATGTCAAATCCTGATTTGGATGTGGTCTCAAAAGTAACAATGTTTTCCCTAATTTTTATTCAAATGGCTTATCCTAGAAGTGTTAGAATAGAATAAAATAAACTGTAGCATCATTGGCAATTTGAGTTTGGAAATATATGTAGGTAATTATAAACTTGAGGCAGTATATCTATACTGTAGAAACCAACAGCATTCTAAATATACAGTGTGGAGACTCTATTTGAAGACATTTTGAAGATGGAAAAAAAACAGAATGGTTTTCTGATATAGGTCAGACTCTGAAATGACATCCAAAGAAAGCATTTGAAAGGAAGATTCTGATATGTATTCCATTTTTGATGTCTTTACTATATTAGTAACATCATTACTGAAAAATGCTACTATACATGATTAAAACAAATATGTAAATTAATGCCATAGTTCTTAAATGGTGCAGCATGCCAAGCACTGCAAATCAGCTGCTTTATCTATCTAAGTGAAGATTATAATAGAAGCCATTTCAGAGGCTTTTTGTATTGATGTGAGACTATATCTAAAAGTGATTTGAAGGTTGAAGGGTCCCATTCACATCTAAGTCTTAGTAGTGAGAATCAAAATATTCTTCAGGGTAGTTCATATATTAAAAATTTACTTCCTTTGGGGCTGGGAAGGTGGCTCAGTGGTAGAGTGCTTGCCTTGCATGCTTGAGGCCCTGGGTTCGATTCCTCAGCAACACTAAACAAAAAGAAAAAAGCCGGAAGTGGTGCTGTAGCTCAAGTGGTAGAGCGCTCGCCTTGAGCTGAAGAGCTGAGGGACAGCGCCCAGGCCCCAGAGTTCAGACCCCAGGACCGGAACACCCCCCCAAAAATTTTACCTCTTTTTAGTAAGTTGACAGTGGCTCACACTTGTAATCTTAGTGAATTAGGAGGCTGGTACAGGAAATAGTTTGAAGCCATCCTAAGTAGAAAAGTCTGTGAGACTTTTTTTTTAAATTAACCAACAAAAATCCAGAAATGAAGCTAAGAGAGAGTGCCTAAACTTTTTAATTCAAGCTCCAATAGCAGCATGCACACACTCACGCACATGCACACACACACACACGCACACACACACATACACACAATTCCTTTATTTCACTAAACTATTCTCTACATATTTCCTGTAAAGCCATGAATTAGTGGTGCTATTTTACCTATCTCAAAAGCAAACAATATGATTCAATGGAGACTTTGAGACTCTCAAACTTTGCTCCTTCAATACTGAAGATAATTTCAACTTGGGAACTGATAGTTTCCACCTAATTTCTAGGCAAGCTGATGAATGTATTTTGGTATTGTCCAAGTACCATGGAGATAAGATACTTCTCATGGGTCAGTAGGTTTATCCTGGCTCTGTCTTATGATTTATGTGGCAGCAAGAAAAATGAGTAGTGGGGTTACCCATTGTGCCAATGTTAGGTACAGACAGTGTAAGGAGATATGTATAACAGTTGAGCTACAAAGCCACAGGAATCCACTAGTTTTATTTTAGGCAAGACTTTCATTTTTGTGACCACTGTTCCTTTCAGAGATCTTAGGAAAGAGAATGAAATACCTTTGTTTAAAAAATAGTTACTGTTTTGATTTTGTTATTAGGGTTTCTTTTTTCCTCTCTTTACTGAGTTTCATGAAAATCTTTCTGATTCACATGACATGCAGGCTGGAGAGGGTGTCACATATTCTCTTGTACATAGAGTGAAAATAATTACTTCAGTATGTATGGAGTCATAAAAATAGCTTCAATCATAATGTCACTATGGGGCTATTACTTTTTCTCATAAGAAACCTGTCATAGTCATTTTAAGTTAAAATGTAGCGAGGAGATGAGTGGATCTGCAATTGTTTTAAATGGTCTCAGCATAGAAGTAATGGTTTTGATGCAGACATTCAGAGCATTATGTACGATTGGTGAATGTATGTTTTCTTAATGTTATTAGTGGGAATAGGAGCACCTTTCTATTGCATGCATGGTTGTTAGTGATCAAATTTATTTATTTATTTAATTTCTAAATTTTCAAATGACTTCAGGAACCTAATGCATGGAAATGTATTAAGATGAATATGATTGAGAGTCTTTGCACTCTGGTTATTGGTTTTAAAATATAGGCTGTTAACTTTTAAAATGATAGGTGCTATTTTGGGTTATCAAGTTTGAAAGACACTTGGAAATAGCATAAAAAGACTCCTAGGTTGAAAGAGCTATTGCAAGCCATGAGGGAAAATGTGCTAGAGGTGACACTGATATATTCACACCGATTGAATCCATGGGGCCTTGGAAGCTGTAATGGAATTTATTACAAAATACCAACCATCAAGCCTTCTCTTAAGGGAGAAAAGACATTGCTTTGTTAGTCTTTTAGACAGAAAATTCACTGCTTCAGGAATGATTTGAGTAGAGGCTAGAGATGCACAGTGCTCCCACATTGTGTAAGATTTCCCCTGTGAATCATTAGAAGGAGGAAGACAGTATTAGTTCTCTACCATATAGGACTTTGTCCTCTCTGATACTAGTAAGTAAATCATTATAACAAAATTACAAATATCAGGAAATCTGGACATGCTACTATCATAGCAGTAGTGCCTTCATGAAATCATCTGAGGATGCACACACTGGAGATTAGAGGACAAAGATTATATTGGCGTAGAGACTCATTTTCATTACAATACTAGCTGAGTTCATTCTGGTTAAGGGCCTTAGAGAATGCACATGAGCTAGCAAACAATGATGTCTAGATGTGGCAGGGAGAAAAACAGCCCAAGTGTTGTCATCTGAAGTACCCTGGTGAGCAGGTGTGCGTGGGCCAGGGAAAATGGTATTCACTGGGTGATTGTTGAGTCTGACCGTAGAGATTTACAAGGGAAGATTTCATTGAATTAACAAAAATACAGATATACCAAGGTATTATTTGAGACAAGTCAAGGATTTTCTGGGAATAAGAATGCTTCATCAATGAATAGAAAAACCTCATCTTGATTTTGCAACTCATTAAAGAACACTGGGAAAAATTTTTAAGTAAGGGGAAATCTTTATCACTACCATGGTTGTAGTGGTGGTGGTGGTGGGGACATAGAGGCATATAAAATGGACAGTTCTGCTTCTCTTTTGGTAAAAGCATTTGGGGAAATGTAATGCGTAGTATTGCTCACTGTTTGATCCAAAGATGCATGGTAGAGTATATGAGGTTTATATTCCTGGCCTTTTTGCAAGGAAAGAAAATGTCATCTGTTAACTGAAAAATTGTCTCAATATTGGGTACTATCAAATGGCTGGCATGAAAAATGAACATATCTCAACTATGAAGTGACATCTGAATTAAAATAAAACACATATAAATATTTCCCATGTGGTTGTTTGTGAATTAATCATTATGAAAAAGTAGCTCATTTATGTCAGATGAAGAATAATGCAGCTCAGAACTTCCAGACAGAATTAATATTTGTATTGTGGGTAAAAGGCAATGACTTCCTCATGGAAACTATTTCTGGACGTTGGAAGACGGACACATCTATAAAATTTTGTTTAAATGAAGAATGTGCTAATGCTTTTTGTGCACTTTTTTCTCTCCTTGGACCCTCCCTTTATCTTTGTACCTTTTCTCTTGTATGTAAGTTTGACTGTTCAGAGGAGGGTAAGCAGAGCACAGCAATGGTGATGGTGATCAAATGCAGCAGTGGTGCTCACTAGATAAGATGCAGAACATGGACTATACAACTTGTTCGGGGAGGGAGGTCGGGAGGGAAAAACGGAACAAATGCAGGAAGAGATAACTGTTCAAAAAGAAATGTACTCATTCCCTGATTTATGTAACTAGCTCCTTCATACATAACCCTGACAATAACAATAAAACATATTTAAAAATAAATACAAAAAATAGAATAAACATTAAAATTATAAAGTCATTGTAAGACCATAGATAAGGCGGTAGTACAAAAACGACAGTCATTGCTGGACAATTCATTCACTGTTTGTTTGGGTTTTTTTTTTGAGAAAGTTAAAAATTCTTCTGCTCTACAAGGCAGACTGTCATTTAAAATGTGCTTTCATGCAAGTAGTCTGGATTAGCCCTAGACCAAATGGCATAAGATACAGTGTTGAGCTTCATGGCCAGTTTGCCTTGTGGTTACTTTCTGTCTCTCTTCCTCTCCCCTCCCCTCACGCTCTCTCATTTCCTCTTCTGTTTTACCTTATATTGATGTCTTCAGGGGACAATATTCAGATCCTATCCTCCACGTCCTTAATTAATGAGGATATCTCACTTGGACCTCCACCCTGGCTTATATACTATTATTTTGTCTGTCTTCTTTGTCCTACCTAAATTTGAAATGAGGGGAGGGGAAGAGAGCTGGTTATTGAGTCCAGAGCATTAAGCAACTGCCCATACACTCTACCAGTATCCCAGCTACTTAACTCTTTGTGATCCAGCTTCACTTTTCATGAAGTGGGGATGCCACTTCTAACTCCAGAAATTAAGAGACATGGTGGCCATCCATAGTCCTGGGTTCTTAATCCATGGATCCAACAAACTGTAGATCAAAAATATTAGAAAAGGGAATGTGCAAGTGTATTGGATACACAATGTAATGTAACAACAGCTATTTTATTTACAGGGCATTCATATTATATTACAAAGCATTTGTGTTGTAGTTGGCATTGTGTGTAATCTGGAGCTGATTTATGCATGTGGGGAAGATGGGCATGCATATGTGCACCATTTTATAAAAGGGACTTGAGCATCATGGATTCTGTTATTGCAATGTTTTCGCATCAATTCCACACAGATAATGAACAGCAGTTGTATAAGACCATGTCTGTCATGACGGCTGAGCTATATTAGCCACCCCCTCTCTGCTTTGCATTTGTCCCATCTCCCCTTTGCCTTCATCCCCTCTTCTGTTTAATGATTTGAAGTTCAATCTATACATTTTTAAAAAATGTTAAAAACAATACCTTAGAATTGATCAGTAACTTCTTTTCATAATAAACTCTCATGATTCAATATCAATTTTCCTTGCACCTATCATGTTTTACTGAAATTAAAGCTACACAGTGGACATTGTAGGGGATGAGATAAACTGGTGTGGGCTCTGTGGGGTACAGGAGAGCACTCTAGCTGCTGTAGGTGATTCTCCTTTTGCCTTTGACCACTGTTTTTGGGTTTCTCCAAGGAAGAACACAGACAATGTGTCTGCCTTGAAGCTCTGTCAGTCTCCCACATCCTTGGCAGCTGAGCAATGACTGTCAAGGCTACCACTGTCAAAGCAGGTTTTCTTTTTCTGGCCTGACCTGGAACGAAAGGGGAAATGTGAGCTCCACTGCTTCTCCTGGCTCACCAGGAAATGGCACCAGGAACATGGAGGCAGACAGAGTCGAGTTGAACTCTTCTATGCTAGCACAGTGGGACCAGGGCAGGGCAAGGACAGAAGGAAAAGGAGAGGTCTTTTTCTTTTTAATTTTCAATTTTTTTTTGCAGCACTGCCTACCCACACTGGATGCCTTCACTTCTGAAGACAGAGATAGACATTAGGGCCAGGCACCGTTAAGAGTCAGGACATTGTACGTGTTCCTTAGTTTTCTAATCACAGTCTGCAGACAGTCATCTTAGAGGAGTGTGTTTTGAGAATTTCAGATGACGTTTACTTTTTCCGTGAGCCATTCCTAACCACAGGTTGTTTTGGTTTTATTAGAGATACTAAAAAATTGCATTTATTTTGCTAAACAGTGATGAGACAGTGGTACAAGATCAATCTTTGAATACTGTTATTAAGGCATTTTTCTGCTTTTTTTCCCCATGTGCTTTTGGAGAGATTCACAGTATATATAATTCCCAGAGTTGTCATGACCAAGCTGTTTCTTTTTAAATGTTTTGGCCAGATTGAATTTTCGGATCATGTTAATTAAATGTGAAGGTAAGTCTGAGTGGTATTTATAAGACATCACTTTGCCCATTTTGTTTACTATGGTACTCTCTAAACAGTTCGTCTCCAAATGGGCATATCGTCTTTCAACCCCAGAGAAAATTGAGAACTAGAAATGACAAGCTTTCTTGCCAAATAAGACTGTGTATGTCTACCATCCTCTCTAGGTTCCGGTATTGACAGCCATCATTGAGGATTGTAGACATGTCATTTTGACACATAAATTATACCTTAGCTCCTTCAAAGATGTTCTCTTGTTTCCTTGCCAAGTTCACATTGAAGATTAATGGTGAAAGACTTTGGATTTTGTAGAATGCAAGTTTCAACTCCAGATTAGAATCTATATTATGATATAGAAAACAACTAAAAATATACATATGGAAATTGAACATGTCATCCTTCAACTCCCTTTGCATTTTGGGTATTAGAATTCATAGTCGTGCTTTCTTACCTCAATCTGCACACAATATTGGATACAGCTAAATGACTTCACGTTTTGGAATTCAATTATTGTTTAAAAACATTATATTGGTATGCTTTAACTTGGATAGCAGATACAGAAGAGAGTGCAATGTACAGTTTTCAAGAATTCTTTACATTTAGATATGCCCTTAAATTCTCATTTCTTTGAAAACAGAGCTATTAACTAAATACAATATTCCATTAAACTTTTCACTGCAGTATGAGTTAAGAGATTGGTCTTTAAAACATTTGTTGTTCTTAATTGTAAGAGTTGTCTCTCAGGAATGTGTCTGATTCTGGCTTTCAGTGGTATTGTGTGATAACAGTGAATGCTGGTTCTGGTAAGAGGAGGATTTGGAATAGCTTTCCTTCATCTATTTTGCTCAAGGTTATAATGGTTTAAATGGGTATACATCATCTCAGAAGTAATCTGCTAATGTGTTTCAATAGAAAAATGTTTTAAGGGTACCAAGAAGTAAACCTAGAGTCTGTTGATTTTATATTCTAGAATTTCTCTCAAAATGGAAATTACTGCATCATCATTTATTTATTTCAGTAACTTTAATCTAATGGTTGTGGGGGGGGATAGAATGACTAGGTGGCAGAAGTATACATATTCTACATTTCTCTGTACTTGTTCCTTCTATTGACACATCCAAAGACTATCCTGACAATTCTGGCTATATTGATATATCCATAAATAGTAGAATCAAGTATAATCATTATCCATCTGATATTGCATATTCCCCTCACCATGGTGAAGGATGAAGAATTCGAGTCAGAGCACTGCGCTGGGCATTGTTGAGAAAAAGCCTCAGAAGCATTCTCATTGTCTTATTTCTTGTCTATTTGTTGTCTGAACAACAACAAAAACTCTGCATTTTCTTTAGTTATCATGCCTCTGACAAAGGTTTAATGGCTATGCCATTGCTGCCCATTGCAGTGACATAAACAATGTGTCAAGTGAAACAGTAATTGTGTGTGTGTGTGGGGGGGTGTTTGTATAGGGTAGGAGACTGCTTCATGGTGCTAATGGTGGAGCCATGTTGGTTTAATCAGCTTTTCCAAATAATCTCCTTCTGAAGTTACCTAGGCATCCCCCAAAATATTTTAGACTAATGCCTCGAGAATGGTCTTTATATTGTATAATGAAGAAAAAGTAGTAGATGGATCATAAAATAATCGAGAATGCCAGAACTAAACATCCGTGACTCGACTTTTGTGCCTGCTATTCAAGGCTATAAACAAGATGGAAAATCCCTCCGCCCTGTGTTGTCTTCCTTCTGTATTTCTACTGGTATTGGAAGCCTAAGATTCCTCCTCTCTACTTATCTAAACCCTGCTCCTCTTCCACGCCAATCTCAAGTGGCTTATCTTCACCTTCATGGACAGCTTTCACTTAAGATAGTTCCTCTGAACGTGTAGTCATGACCAATTCTACCTCTTTGGGCTGCTCTACAGGCACTGTCATTCACGCTTCTATGCTGTCCCTTTCTGCTTGTTATTTTAAGTCATTTTCCTGGACTTCTCAAACAGGTATGTGTTAGCTTCTCAGCCAACACATAGAGGACAGAGCAACATATGTAAGAATTTTTTGTATCATTCATATAAACAAATCTCATGTTCATGGCAGTGACTGTTTTATAGGTCAAGTACATGTAGACAGTAGATTTTGATACTCTTATAGTTCATGTGTCTTGTTCATAATTAGACACAAAGTAAAGATTTGCCTAAGTACTGTAAGTGTAGCTGGCTACCCTTTGGGTCCCTTACAAGTATACACTTTTACTTCTCTTTCTTCCCACATATTAGCTTACGTACTCTTGGTAGATTACTAAGACATGTAGAGAGCTTGAACATCCTGCCGAGATCTAATAGCCAGTCCAAGTTGAACCTGGGCTTAATCACAGGTCTGAGTAACCATCAAGAGACAGCTTTATCACACCTTGTGTTCTACGATACTGAATTTCTCCTACCTACATTCCCATGGTTAAGTTTTAGCATTTCAGTTCTGGGCCATTCTTAGCACAGAGTAGATGTGGTTTTTGTGTGAATATCTTTCTTTGACTGAGTCATCATTTTGGATGATTAAAATTCACAGCAATCTAGAATTTCCAACTAAAGTCTACGAGAGGGAAGTTCTTTTCAATCATAAGGGGAATGGTAGGTAGTGAATTATTTAAATGACAAGTATATCTATCACAGAGGAAATATTCTAAGGAGAGAAAGAAAAGGAGACACTCCTTACTCTACTCCATCACACATATGCGCACACATACATGAAGACATGCATGCAAAAAGATACCTACAAAAAGAAGTAGCCAAGCCAGGCGCTGTGGCTCACACCTGTAATCCTAGCTACTCAGGAGGCTGAGATATGAGGATCTCGGTTCAAAGCCAGCCCAGGCAGGAAAGTCTGTGAGACTCTTACCTCCAATAAACTATTCAAAAACAGGAAGTAGCGTTGTGGCTCAAAGCAGTTGAGCGCTCGCCTTGAGCTGAAGAGTGCAGGGACAGTGCCCAGGCCCAGAGTTACAAGCCCCATGACCGACCAAAAAAAAAAAAAAAAGAAGTAGCCAGGCACCCATGGCTCATGCCTGTAATCCTAGCTACTCAGGGGACTGAGATCTGAGGATCGTGGATCGAAGCCAGCCTGGGCAGGAAAGTTTATGAGAATCTTGTCTCAAATTAACCATCAGAAAACCAGAAGTGGAACAATGGCTGAATGTGGTAGAGCAGTAGCCTTGAATGGAAAAGCTCAGGGACTGCGCCTACACCCTGAGTTCAAGCCCCATGGTTGACAATAAATAAATAAGTAAAAATACAAAAATAATTGATATTTATTTTCCCTGAAATGTAATTAGATGTTTTTCCTTATTTACTTTTAGTGGTAATTCTCACTGATAAAAAGAAGGAGCAGTTTACATCTGGTGAGGTAATTTTTGTTTTGCTTGTGGATTTCTCTGTGACACATAGTGATTGGACAGTTATTTTGTGCTGAACAAGTTGGCACTTGAGCTAAGTGTCGAAAAATGTCTCTGCTCCTTCAGTTGGGTGTGGCAACTCCTTCAGCTGTTCAAGAAACAGGATGTAAGGGAGATAGTTCAGCAGTGACAGCATTGGAGGAGCTCTGGCATCAAGTGTCAGAAGTTCTATTTTTTGTTGTGCTTCTGGATTACTAATTTAGAATGAGGATTTTTTTCCCCTTTGTCCTCAGTGCCCTCATATTGGGGGTTAAGGAAATAATCTAGGACAATATTTTCTCAATCGTTATTTGAGTTTACATTATCTCCTTTGGATAGTCACAGGTTAATACCATCTTTACAGCGAAGACCTCTCAACTTGATTTCTTCCTAAAGGCACGGTGTTTTGATTTGAGCCATCTGAAAAATTTTCAGGCTTACTGTTTCTTCCTCATTTTATTTATTTGTTTAGTTATTAGTCTGGATGATAGTGGTTGATCTCAAACATTTATGCATGGAGACTGTAAACTCAGTGGTACTTGGCTCCTGAGAGACTTGGGCTCCAGGGGAAGGTCCTAGTAAGGTTTGTATTTTCTGAATGTATCCTGGAACTAGGAAAGCACACTAGTAGACGAGGACTTCTGCACATAATACACTAGCTTAGAATGAGTTTGTTCAATATTTGCTTATTAATGCTTGATTGTTCTGTTATGAAGGTGAGATATTTAATAAATATAAGCACATGATGCTCGATTACATTTGGATTCCTAGTAAACAATGAATATGCTCTACAGGTGTATGTTTCATGCAATAATTGTATCTTATTTAATTTATATATGAAAGAGAGCCAAGAAAAATCTTCATTCTTACACAGCAGAGTTCACAAAGGATTATGAGACAGAGAGGTTGTAGAGTCTTTTGTCCTGCTCATTTGCATGTGTCCTGAGTCCTCTTGTGAGAATCATTGTATTAGACATTTGGAGGTGCTGCTTTTATCCCTCCTCATGTTCTTCCTTTCCTGCTGCATTGTGCCAACACAGCATTCACATCTATTCTTTAAATAAATTGAAGATTCTTTTTTTTGTGAGTGCAAAAGAATCTTAGCCAAATGGCTTCTATTAAGCCATCAGTTCATATGGAAATTTGTTCCTACTTTTCTCTTGTATATACAACCACCTTCTCCTAAACTGCTGAATTTTATTTTGTTCTAAAGCTTATAGAAAGTCTAAGACCTTCCAGTTGGCCACTTTGGTGCATTCTCAGTTATTATTCCACATGGACTATTTCCCACAGTAGTTGACTTACCATTTTGGTGTCCTTAAACAAAGCAAGGCAATCTAGGATACAAAGACACTGGCCATTGTTCAAGAGGAAACCAGGGCAGCACCAACAGCTCCTGAGATTCATTTCCACTTAAATTCATCTCTAGATACCACCCACACTTATTATCAAACTCACCCAGTTGAAAAGGTTGTGGCCATTTTTTAAGCATATTTTTTTTCCTTTGGCATTTGGTTAAAAAGTCATCAAATATGATGTGTGTGTGTGTGTGTGTGTGTGTGTGTGTGTGCGTGCGTGGGCACGTAATTGAAATACTTGTCCTGTGAACATGGCAAAAGCCAAACCCTGCATATCAGTGAGTGTGATGGCTGAGAAAATACCAAACCTGTATATGAGTGTGATGGCCGAGAAAATAGTTCAGCTACTCACACCCAACCTTATCTGAGTCTGAGGTTGTTTGCTCTCAGTCTTTGTCCAAACCTAGCTTTTATCATCTCATTGAGCTCAGGAGTCTTGGAACTAGTTCAGCATACACATCAATTGTGTGTCTAAAGGAGGACAATGTTTCTTTGCAGAAAAATATCGAGCGGGTTCCTCTGCTACCTGTGCGTACTCTGAGGAGAAGTATGGGTGGGTAGAATAGGGACTCAGTGACCTAGAACACCATAGCCTGTTTTCTTGGGCTGATAAGTTTGATTAGTTCTTATTGAAATATTTCTCAGGCCAGGCACTGGGTGGCTCATGCTTGTAATCTGAACCACTCAGGAGAATGAGATCTGGGTAACTTGGTTTCACAACATTCTGGACAAAGAAGTCCATGAGATTCTTAGCTCCAGCTCACCAGCAAAACGTTAGAAATGGAAATATGCCTGAAGTGGAAGATGTTAACCTTGAGCAGCTAAGCCAAGAGAGAGCATGCAGCCCAGTAATGGATGAATATTAAAAGGGGTGATACCGACCCAGATGTATTATATTCATAAACTGCTTTGTTGGATGGCAACTCCTTTTGACAAGTACTTGAAGATAATAAAATAAATACTTTAAAAAAGAAAAAGAAAAACCAAAACAAGCAAAATACTTCTTCCAGCTCAAAAGTGAAAATTAAGGGCTTTGAAGTTCAAAAAATCTCCACAAATTTGTTTTCTTCTCAGAAAGTAAGTGCAAGTTAAGTTGGGACCTGCACATCTGCTTCCTTCGTGGTGAGCTCATGCCAAGAGCAACTAAATGGAGTAATGAGAAATGGACAGTTTGGACCCCTGAGACCCCAAGCTAAGATGTTTTACAGTAAGCATTAAAAATCCTGCCTTAGATGGCTCATCTTCCCATTGGAGCAAATGAACTAATGAAGAAAGAACATTCAATTGTCATTTAAAGCCTCAGCAGAGAAGCTACAGCCTGAAAGTGTTTACTTGAGGATAACCTCAAAGGCCTGGCTCTGCTGAGTCTCTGCTACCTTCGCATCAGAGTGCCATATCTACAGAGCCTCTACTTCTGAGTGTCAGGGGACTGTCTCTGAAGAAGTGATTATTCTACTTAAAAAACTGGGCTAGGAAGCAGACTGAAGAAAATTGTATATGTCCAGGGCCTGGGAAGAATTTAGTGAACCTTAGTGTTTTCTTGCCTTTACAACTATTTTTGGGAGTTGCTCATGGCACCATCTCGTTAAGAGATGATTCATAGCCTTTTGTATTCACTGTGCTTCTTCTGATCAATGATCTATCATTGACCTCACCGTGATCAAGCACGAGGTAAAACAATCTTCACTTACTCATAATTTGTACTATATTTGAAATTTTGGCCAACAGTGGCAGCCTTGGTCACCTGACCTAAACTGCAGTTTAGTTAAATTTCCTTCACATTCAGTGCTGTTTAAATTATATTCGCTTTCTTATTTTCCCCTTAGGATAAAAGCTATGTATTTTGATCACTATAGTTATCTCCTGATGCCTCTCAAAGTATTGGGCAATTTTCCTCTGTTTGGGCAAAGAAGCAGAAGAGACATTCCAACTTGTTGAAAAGTCTTTGTTGTCCCCAATCTGTAGGCAGAGTGACTTCCATCTATAAAATGTGAAAGTTTTACCATTGTTCGGTGTCAAATGTTTGCACACTTGGAAATTTACATTTTATTACAAGCTTCTAGCACCTTCTCTCCATCCTTTGAAAACTAATCAAGATGTTGTTTGCATCTGTTATTCTTTTAAGGAAAGCCAAAGACAGTGTTTATCAGTTTCTGCAAATCTAATTAGAAATGCCACCGTAGTCCAAATAGAGCCTACTTTTTTATGGGGGAGGGGGTAGGTTAACAAGCTCTTCACCCATTTTGTTTTTGTTTTCAGACTCCTTTCAGATTTACATTTCTTTACAGTAATAATAATTGCTTGTTTAATGGTGGAAATTTTTCAGTGCATTGGAGAAAACACCTTAAACATATTCCAGGTGTGGTTGCAAGTGTACTAACATACAGTAAGAATCCAGCAGAAATCCTGTCTGAAAGATGTCAGTCTTTTGACATGAAATTCACCCAGCCAGCATACACATGTGTAATGTTTCTTTTTAGAAAAAAAAGTAGAAAGTCAGCTCTACCAGGGTGTATTCCTGATCTTAAATATAGTTCAGGACATCTGTCAGTGAACTGTCAAGCTCTTGTTAAAAATAAAATGGAAATGGAAATTCAAATCTCAAAATAAACCGAGAACAATCTGTAACTCATTGCCACATGTTTTTTTTTTTTTTTTTCCTTTTCGGGCCTGTGGAATCTCATTGTGAGTGACCCCATTTAGGTAATTGTTCAAACACTATCAAATCTTTTATTTCGGAGGCTACATTTGCTGCTGCAGGAGAATGCTACAAAACTGAATTGATTATTTTTTGGTATGAATACATTTATATATTTTGTCAATATCTGTAGAAGTGGAGAAGAGGCAGTGAACCCATTCATTTTAAATGACGTATGCATTTATTTCCTCCTGCAATGCTGTTAAAAAACTCCGGTTGACATTGGAGCTGAACATGTTTATGAAGAGAAGTATTCAGGTCACAAGCTCTTTCCTGCTGTTGCTGATAGGAGATGCACAGTTTTCATTATTTCCCTATAGCCACACTCCCCTTCTGTGTTTTGCTTTCTAGGCAGTGTATACTTTTTGTCGGTTTATTAGCTCTGAGGACCAGGTCTTAGGTTCAAAATGTGTTTCCTTCCTTTACACTTTGTCAGACTTGCAAGAAAAAGTCAAGGACAGACAGATCTCGGCCTTCATTCTGCAAATGTCCATCCTCCTCCTCATAGTGTTTGTGGAGCTCTGGGTTGGGGAGGGAAGGGTTAGATGGTTCTATGTTGCATTCAGTGTCACCTTGTTTTTGTTGTTGTTGGTTGTCATTTACTTTTTTGCAGACAAGCAAACTCACTTTGTTTCTGAAAGTATACTGACACCTGTTTGCCTTTCCCCCAGTGCTACATGAAACCATTCAGAAATCTGCTAAATATTTCACTGCAGTAGCTTTCCTGACTTATGCCAGAACAGAACCCACAAGCATGCTATATTAACTAGGCAGTGTGAGAGCATATTGCAAACATTATTATCAGAAAGGAATGTCTTTATAAGTCTATAACCATTATGAACAATAATGGCAGCAGTAACAGTAATAACCAATGGCTGGATGATAAACTAAGAATGGATGCCTAACTGGCTGTCTCTAAGAAGTCAGTTTATAATGCAGTGGCAGAGTGGAGAGAACGAAATTAGTCAGTCAGCCTCTAACCCTGACACAGGCAAATAAACAGTCCCCCAACAATGGGAATTAATAGCCTATCTGGGAATATAATAAACCCATTCGAAGGATCGTTGTGCTTATTTCATGTGGTTATTTTATGCAGCTAAATCTAGGTGCAGTTTTCGAGAAAGAGTATTGTTTGAAAGCATACAAATACTAACATTTGGACAGCTTTCCCGTTTCTCACAGAGTAGCATCCCAAAGCCTGAAACAGCATCACAAATCCTGGGAAATGTCTGCGCAGCAGAAACACCTCCTTCCCTCTCAGTTGAAACCTCTTATCTTCTGGCCCTCCTTCTCATTATCCTTGATAAAAAGCAAACAGCATTGGGAGGATGCTAAACTCGTGATTTGATTGACTTTTCTATTTAAGTAGTTGTACAAAGGGATTTTTCACTCACCATGTCAGATTGTGAGTACTGTGCATCTTGATCGGTGTTACTCCTTCCGTGTTGGACTCCTGTTTTGAGGAGACTGGTGACTGCAGTGACTCTCCACACTTCTTCCACACTCCCCTGTGTATAAGCTCCTCCTTCCCATAGGCCTTGTTGGATCTTATCGTCCCTCTTCTTTCCAGAAGCTGTCTTGCAGGCAGTGGCATCTGTCTGTTCAGTGGTATGGATGGAGTAGGACATTGGAGGTCATATGACACCCATGTAATCCATGGGATCAGAGATTTCCCTTTTCTTCTTATACTTAGCTTTCTTTTGAAATATGTATCTTACCTTTGCTTAAAATCAATAAATAACTCCTCAGAGGAGCTATGAAAAGGTCATAGAAGGTGTGAATTCGAACAAAATACATTATCTACCAGTGTGGAAATACGGCAGTGAAACTCCTTTGTATGATTTCTACACACCAGTAAGATAGAGAAGGGCTTTCATCAGTGAGCTTGTTTATATGAGTTCACTGTGATGAGCATCAGTCACCAATGCCACTGGTATCAAGATTCAGAAATTGAACCTATACCTGTTCATTTAAGCTCAAGTTATTTGGGAGACAGGGGAGATTTGGGAAGTATCAGAACATTTATAAATGAATTCTGATGTTCTTTCCATATTAGAATCCAATTTTCCAGCTACTTGGATGATTTTTTTTTCAAATTTGATTTAATTTTTATTTTTTAATTATATTTTATTATCTTTAAGTAGTTGTACAAAGGAGTTGCCATTCAACAACAAAGCACTTTATGAATACATCATACTCTGCAATTTGGAACCCCAATCTTCATAGCCTGTAAAATAGAATTAAAATGACAACAACAAAAATATCCATAGTCCAAAAGTTGTTTTGAAGACTGAAGGATGCAGCATTTGTAACAACATTTCCTAGTTTCTAGTTCATTCATTTTAAGCATTTAAATCTTTTGTTCCTATATTTATGGCAAGGCCATTTCTACTAATTATGAATAGAGTTTAAAGGGTAAAAAAAAGTGTTAGTCTTAAAAATAATAGTGAATTCTTCTATGTGAATAAGTTAACAATTCCAGAGCTTGGGAGGAGGGTAGAACTCCCCCATGGAGGGCAATGGGATTTCCTCCATAAATGGTTATGCAAAGAGAATTCCTGAGCCATTAAAAAAAATGTCCTTGAACATGTACCAGCTTGGTTGAGTTGTCTCAATTTTGTCACTCAGATTTGCATCTTGTCTTTCTTTCTGTTTTTAGTTGTTTGGATTTCTCCCAGAGTATTTGTGACTGAAATTCTTTTTGGACTCTAAGCTGTCTTTTTTACATAAGCTTTGGACTGAAGTCAACACAAGTCAAGATGCCAGGCACATTCAGCCCAATAGCAGGTGGGTGTCTGCTGGACAGTGTGCCTCATTTGTGTAACAGTAGCAAATTTAGGCCAGAATTAATGAGCCAGGGAAGGTGCTATTGATGTCGCAGGATTTTTGCAGAGTTTTCAGAAAAAATTTCGATTTTTGTCTTCTACTGGGATTATGATTACAGAAGGAAAACAGGTTCATACATTTGTGTTTGTTTAAATAATGATAGTATGTCTTTGGGCCAGTGTATCAATAGAAAATGTTTTTTTCACATCTACCTAGAAACCTGAGTCGAGTTTAACGTAAGGTCACAGTTTGTTTCTGTCTGTTTAATGTTCAAAGAGAAGAAAGGACCCAGAAGCTGTACAAATTACTAAAGTTTGTGTTTTTATTCACTTACCTATTGGAGGAGCCAAGTTCAGAGGATAAGTTGTCAGCATAAAACAAGTCTCAGTGTAGAAAGGAAAGGAAATGGGGTTTGTATGTAGACAGTGCTGTCTTTGATTCTTGCATCTGTTGTTTAGAGTCTGTGCAAAGCCCATATTCTGTAGGTTCCTTTAAAGGTGAAAGTGCAAATGAAGTGACTGTTGGACAGGAGGAGCATTCACTAACAGTAGTGCTCTTCTAGCTCATCCAAAGAGACAGAAGACTTCAGCGATGATGTCAGTGCCTTCTATGTTTATATTTTTACTGCCCTTTTTGTTTTTGTTGTTTTTGTTATCTCTGTCTCACCACTGGCTTTCTCTTGTTTTGACTTTTAAGTGAAAATAAAATGCTGGAAACCATGCCTTTTAATTACTTACCGCCATTATCCCTTTTATTTACATGAACTCTCACACTGGGCTGGTAAAGCATCCTGTCTAGGGTTTGAGCAGAACATTAATAAAATGGGAATTAGAGTTCTACAAACTGTTTTCTTACTTGTCTGGAAATGGTCTGTAGGCAGAAGCAGGTTGAGGATTTTAGACTCTAAAGTAGAATGAGTGAGGCTTTGAATGAGAAGCTGTGGCTACACCTAACTTATCCTAGGATGCCACTCTCCCCAGAGAATACATGCCTCCCAATTTGATAATGAAGGACATGCAAAGAATATCCAGACAATGCTATGGAGTTCTAGTTCAAACAATGTGGAAAACTCTACTGCCGCTCAGTTTCTTGACAGAATATGGTGTTTTTTCCTTTTCTGTAGGTTCACAACCTCTGCCTTCAAGGGCATTGATAATCATGCTTATAATGAGTGATATCATTGGTGACTGATTTCAGGATAAAGACCCCTATTTTCTTCTGAGGAAACGTTAAGTTCTTCATGAAATTATGACATTACTTTCATGCAAAGTTTGTTTTACAGTGACAATTACTTTTCAATATACAGGATCAGGTGTTAAGTGACAGAATTATTTATTTTGATTTAGGACCTGATGTCTGTATGTGGCTTATGTTCTAGTTGGCTTTTTCCTATTTGGGACCATTTTGCAGTGTTGCTTCTTTGCATTGTTCCACCTTCCGTTTAGAATGTATTATAATTCCAAGTCTAATAAGATCCTGGATTTTGAAAGGATGCAGTCTTGGCTCTGTTTAGCAGCTGTAGAAGCAATACGAGTGTGGGCTGGGGTTAACACATAGTGAGTGACAGCCATGAAACAGTACCAACTGGAGACCCTTCCTTCATAATAAGAAGAGTGCTACAGCTCGTGTGAAATGCAGGGTTAAACATGTGCATGGGTCCCGTTCTTACATCCTACACGTCAGTAGAGAGTTTAAAGGCAATTAGATTTAGATAGAATTCTGTTCAATAGCTGCAGGAACCTTATTTTGATACACATTTAAATAAGAATTGAAGAATATTGTGTGTATGTGTGTGTGTGTGTGTGTGTAAATAAGGAGTGGTTGTAGGTTATTTTGATATAAGACTCTGATAGTTACTGAAAGTTTGAACTGGAGACCTAAGTAAAAGCTAGAAGGTAGCAGTTTAATAACTCCTAGAGATCTTTGTTGATGTCATTCATTGACTTTCATTTATACTGAGTGTAGAGCACACTGAGAAGGAGTCTAGAATCAGGCTAATATTTATTTGTGTAGATCTTGGGTAAATGGTTTCTCCACTCTGGAGTCTGCTTTTGCCACTGTGTAATGGAAAATGCCTGGAGAACCAACTTCTAGTGTTACTGTGTGGGTTAAGTGAAGATGCCTTAGTGGGGTGTCTGGCACACTGCTAGGCACCCAGACAATTGTGACTGTCATTAGATAATTATCATTGTGACATATCTCTGTAAAGGAAATAATTAGCAGTCTGGTCTTATGTTGTACTTGTAAGGACCCCATGAGATATTCATGTGACAAGTTGCTCTGCAAAGTAAATTCTGTTTTTACTTTTTATGATTAATTCAGTAAGAAAGCACCTCTGTTTAAACTCTTCCATAATGTCCATGAAAAAGCTACCACGTAAAGGGACCTGTGAATGATACATATCTTTGAAAATTTTTTTGCTATATATTCCAAAAATTTTCCGCCCCATCATTTCATTGCACAGCTCTGGAGATGAAAGCTAAGCTCTCTGCCCACATACGCTTCTCCCTCCTCTGGTCTAAAATAGAAGCCTTCTGAAAGAAAAGAACTTAAGGAAAATTCCAGTGAAACAGTCCTTGTGATGGGTTACAGCTCTAGAAACTGTGTACAGAAAACAATAAATCATTGGGAGATAATCTTTGTGGATGCTCACCATTATTGTCAATGATCAACTGGAAAGGTTAGACTGTCTCCTGCAGTACTTGTAATAGATCCAGAATGGACAGGCATTCACCTATAGCATCCACCTGCGTTTTTGCATGCCATTGTATAACACAGACACAGGAGTAATGAAAAAGAATTTATAATGCTCACTCATTCTATTAAATCAGAAATTAAAGAAATATTCTCCAGCCCTTCTGGGGGGCAAACTAGAGCAACCGAGATTTCTCCTACTAGTTGGCATCAAGGAGTTAATCTCTTCAGCAATGGGTGGCCACTGTCCCCTGAGCAGAATTCAAATGTGGATTAATGCAATGAATTTTAGGAGCAAACACTCCTATTTTTGGCAACAATTGCTCGAAGCACTCCCAGAATCAGACTGTCAGTGCCTTGGGAAGATACTCAGAGAACATCCCAGGACTTCCACAGGAGGAAGACAGAATCCCAGACAGCTCCGGCTCCATTCAAGAATGTTCTTTCAACACTGAGCAAGGAGGGGGAATAGCATTCATTTTACGTAACAACTCAGTGTTACACATTAGCTGTCATGTTCTAGAGACTGAGAAGCAAGAATCTCCCGAGGACCAGGCAGAAGGAGAACAAGGGCCTTTCTGAAGCGAACCAGAATCTGACAGTGACTTAAATGCAGTGGTGTTAGCTTCTTGTCATTGACAGGCTCCTGTGATGCTCCTTTTGCAGTAGGATTTATTTATTTACCCATGCGAGAGGGTAGGCTTGCCTGTCCCCTTACAGTGAGTTTAAAGGCTCCAGAAAGACCCGGTTGCCTTAACTTCTCTAGTCATTAGTGAACTGTAGATGCTTAGCTACTTACCTGGCATCCCACACAGGTGAGTTGATTAATGTTTACACGGGACCAATACATGCCTTTTCTGAATGGAGCTTGTATGTACCAGGTTGCAGAATGTTGACTCAGGATGTGGTACTTATTTCCTTGCTTAAGTAATTAGCAGAAGAAATTACATGCCCCCCCAGGGGAAAAATGCTGAAAGGTATAAATGAGAAAATGTGGCAGGGGAGATGACGCTGACAGCTGCGAAAGGCGTTCCTTAGGCTGTGTCTTTATTCTGTGTTTCTGGCCAGCAGCAGACATGAAGCCTAGCTTGGGTACTGAAGTTACAGCAGGACTGAGGCTCTTTCTCAGACAGTCTGCTATTCTCCCTGCCCTTCCTGCCTTTCAAGCCATGACAATATGCCCTCCAGAGTCACAGAGTCCCCAGCCTCCCATGCGTGCTTCTCTGCTCACCCGTAGGCCTGTCCTGTTTGGGCAGAGAATCACTCACTGTGCAGGCGCTGGCTGTGGCTGCAGATGCCCGCACACACAGAGTGCTAAGTGGTGCTGAAAGCTGTTTTATGAGCCTTGCAGAATCGGTGTGCATGTCTGCAGCTGCACTTCTGTGAGAATACTGGAGGCATCTCTGGCCCTACCTGACTCAGGCCTTCTTTGTGGGACTGATAGGGGTCTTTTGTGATCTGGCTTCATACTGTTCCCTGCAAATGGAACAGCACCCAAAAGCTATCTAGTGGGGGTGGCTGGTGGGGAGGGGTTCAGAGAGTCCATGAATAAAGATACAAGGAGGGCTGAAGACAGGAGAGGGACAGACAAGGGATTCTGTGCATGGAGAAAGGCTGTTTAACCTAGCCAAGAAATGTGATTGGCACTGTGAGCCTGCTGCGGCTGGCTGTGTGAGATGGAAGGCCGTTTCTTTCTCTGTGAAACGGTGGCCTTAATAGTTACCGACAAGGTGGGGTGAGATGAGAGGAGATAGTTGTCTGTAGTCAGCACTCCATAAACATCCCTCCCGCTCGTTGGAGCCATCTTTCCTCAGGTTTGACTGGGTTGAATATCTGCCCTCTGGGTTGAAAGAGGAAAATTGTTTGCTCAGGCATTTTATTGCTCTTACTAATCTTTTTCAGAATTGGTTTATCCCAGATTATCATTTTTCAAGGAAGTCTTTTTTATTACACCATGTCTATCCAGCATTCCCCACTCAAAGGGAGCTGGGTGAGGTTCAGCCATAATGGTTATACTCAAATGACCCCTATTTAAAAAAAATGTAAGCCTTTTGATGTCCGATTATAGCTAAAAGGCAAGTTTGTTGTGGATAATTTGGAAAATCTACAGGTATAGGGTACAATAATTACCAACTATAATCTCATCACATAAAAAGGATCAGTGTGGGGCTGGGAAGGTGGCTCAGTGGTAGAGTGCTTGCCTTGCATGTGTGAGGCCTTGGGTTCGATTCCTCAGCACCACATAAGCAGAAAAAGTCCTAAGTGGTGCTGTGGCTCAAGTGGTAAAGCGCTAGCCTTGAGCTGAAGAGCTGAGGGACAGCACCCAGGCCCAGAGTTCAAGCCCCATGATTGGCAAAAGAAAAAAGAAAAAATCTGTGTGTGTGTGTGTGTGTGTGTGTGTGTGTTCCTTAGGTATAATTTATAGTTTTATTTTTAGTTTTTTTATTTTATTTTTATTTTATACTTTCTTTTTCCTCCCACAGATACGGTCTTGCTTCTTGTCTAGGGCTGTCTAGACCTCGATCCTTTTATTTATTCCTTCTGCCTGGCAGGATGACTGGAAGGTGCCACTGCACTCAGCTTTTTTAAATGATTGAGATGAGGTCTCTCATACACTTGTTTGCTCTGTTAACCTTTGATCCTCTGGATCTCTGTCTCTACTCTTGAGGATTAGAGGTGTGAGCCACCACACGCAACTTAAGGGCTTTGATGTTGCAAAATGGTTTTCAGTGAACAAAGATGAATGAATTTCATTTTCTTTATATTTTGCTAAATCCACATCACAAGGGATTTGGAAGCAGAGAGAGAAAACTACCAGAGTCCTTTGGATTTCTTCTTGGAACCTGACATAAGGTTTAGATGAAGAGCAGGAAAACCAGGCTTCTGCTTTGCTTTCTCAAGGATAATAGCAGCAAATGTTTTCTTATGTTTGCCTCCTTCCCATTGGGTTAATTTGACACTTTTAATTATTATATGAATATGTTAACATATAAGATATGTATTCAATATATAATTGATAAGTGCATACTTACCCATGTACTATCTTCTGCATTCATATTCATACCTATATACTACATACTATAAATAAATATAGTATTGCTACAACTCCATGAGATGCAATGATTTTTATCCTTATTTTACTGATGAGAAAAATGAGATGAAGCAAAAGTAAATAACTTGCCGGCAAGTTGCATGACCAGTATTAGCAGCTAGGTTATGAAACCAGCGGAGTACAGAGCCTGAGATTTTACCTACTCTGTGTATGACCTGGCATGTGCTGGTGTAAGAGAAAAATGCTTAGTCAATGGACTCAAAGTGTTGTTGATACAAGAGGAAGAAGATCTAGAGAGCTACTGTACAGCACTGAGCTTAGGGCTAAAGATACTTTATTGAATTTGTAATAATATGTGTTATTGCTATAGCTAAAGGCATTTCAATTAAAAAGGAAAGAATAGGTAAAATTGGTGTTTCATAATTCTAGAAAATTCCCCTATAGTATTATATACATAGTTTTGATATGGCATTTTGGTATAGATGTAAATAATACATAAAGTTGTTTGCTGGGCACTGGTGGCTCATTCCTATAATCCTTACTCAGGAGGCTGCGATCTGAAAATCACAGTTCAAAGCCAGCATAGGCAGAAAAGTCTGTGAGATTCTCATCTCAAATTAACCACCAGAAAACCAGAAGTGGTGCTGTGGCTCAAGGGGTAGAGTACTAGCCTTGAGCAAAAGAGCTCAAGAACAGTGCCCAGGTCCTGAGTTCAAGCCCCATGCCTGACCAAAAAATAATAATAATAACACAGATTGATGATAGTGAAGAAATAAAGTTTTTTGTTTTGTTTTGTTTTTTTGGGTCCGGTCATGGGGCCTGAACTCTGGACCTGGGCGCTGTCCCTCAACTCTTCAGCTCAAGGCTAGTGCTCACCACTTGAGCCACAGCGCCACTTCCGGCTTTTTTCTTTTTTGCTTATGTGGTGCTGAGGAATCGAACTCAGGGCCTCAGGCATGCAAGGCAAGTGCTCTACCACTGAGCCACCTTCTCAGCCCAGAAATAAAGTTTTTTAGCTATTTATATGTCTATCTAAAAGAACAATAAAATTTTTGTTAATCTTTTCGTGTGTGTGTGTGTGTGTGTGTGTGTGTGTGTGTGGTTGTTGGTTTTGTTTGAACTAGTGGGAATTTTAATATTAGTCAGGCAAATTCTCATGTGAGTATCAGGTACAGAATCAGAGCCTGGTTGGTAAGGGTCCTGCCATTTAATCAACTGGCTCTGATATGTGTCAGTGTCAAGAAAGACATATACCTCCAAAAGGTTGATAAACAAGATAAGCGGGGTCTCAGGAGCTTTTTGGGGACAAAGAAGTTTCCAAGAGCAAATGTTAAAAATAGTAGATATATTTGTATTGCATTCCAGTTGATTTTCTTTTACTAATCAATCTAGTTCTAGTTTAGCTGTATGAAAATCTATTCTTTTTTTTTTTTATATAACCAGTCTCTAAGTATTTGGTGCTTGCCTATAATTCAGGAAAATGTGATGGGATTGCTTTTTCTTTCCATTAAAGTACGACTCTATTTTGCTTCAAAAATATGTTCTCTCTCTCTCTCTCTGTAGTTCAGGAAGTGGGTAAAAGTAGATTTTAGGCTTGAGACTGCTTTGTCATCTAGTTTCTACATGGCAAAGAAATGGGGGTGGGGGAAAGGCAGAACTCATTTTGGTCACTTTAATTGGCACTGCAGCAGAAAAGTGTGCCAATAATTCTAAGGAATTCCTCCTGAAGAGCTACTTCTGGTGTCTGAGACATTCTTGATTTGTTTTGTTTGTACATTAATGTATAATCTTGTGGTTTCTGGTTCTCATCACTACCTACGGCAGGAAAACAGATTTGCTTTTTAGGTCATTTTAACAGGAACTTGCTCCTCAAGTGCCAACTATTTCTACAAATTAAAGGACTTGACCAGAGAACTTTTTTTTTTTTCCTGCACTAGAAACTCTTTGCTGTTACTCAGACCTTACCACAATTCCAGCAGACGAATGCAAACTGCCTTCCTTAGATGTGGTTACAGCCTACAGTTCAAACAAACCGAATCAAAACTCTTTAAGAGTCTAAATAACAATTCAGTCATGGAATAAGAGCTCCTATTTCAAAGATGATATTAATAGGATAATGATTTTAACAATGCTTTTAGACATAAATTTCTCTTGCTTAAACACTAGCCACATTGTTATGTCACTTTAGTCATCCACTTACTACAGTTCTGAGGCCTGTGGCATGGTAAATGAGGAAGGGAATGTTCTGGAGAGACGGCCTCTGTTTGAGCTGCCTTTCTGATGGATGGTGATAGGATTGTATCAGGTATGACACTTCATGAATTAGATTTCTTAATGTGATTATGCACCTAAAATAAAGGCTTACATTTATGACTTCCATTTTTTTCTCCTCACGGGTTTCTAAGTACAGAAATTCAAGTTCTATTATCATTACTATTATATTATTATACAATTCTGATGTTATTATTCACCTAAAGTAAGTGCTTATATTTGTGGTCTCTAAGATTTTTATTTTTATTTACCTCTTCATGAATTTCTGAGTACAGGATATATAAGTATTATTATTGTTAATCTTATTATATAAGATAATAATATATCAAAAATACATTAATAATATTAATATGACACAATACTATGAATATTATCTATTATTGTTAATAATAATTGTTAATAATAATGATAATAATACTTGTAGCTCAGTATAGTTTTAACAACTGAATAAAAGTGCTCTTTTCAAATGATCTATAATAGTGCCTTCACCCAGCCTTCACAGCTGAAAATAATCCCTTAATAGAAATAGTTACAGATGAGGATATTTGGGTTTTGAGAAAATCTGTAACTTGGTCAAGGATCTATTACTTGTTCGGTGTTCCTTATATACAATCCATTGGCCTGTTAAATCTTATAGGATGCCATGCTGGGTGTGTTCTCGATGAAACTTAGTGGACCTCCATCATCTCTGTCCAGTCAGTGACAATCATACTCCAGCCTGTGACCATCAAACATGAAGCCTACCATGACCTGAGTTCTCTAGGGTAGGAGCAGGAAGATAAAAATATTTTATTTGAGAATGACTATACTAGTTATATGGCAGAACCTCAGAATATTCTAATTTCATTTCAATTAATTCATGTGATATGTAATATAATTCTTTTCTTTTTTCTCTTTTCTTTCCTTTTTTTTTTTTGTGCCAGAACTCAAGACCTGAGCACTGGCCTTGAGATTTTTAGTTTTGTTTTGATTTTTTGCTCAAGGCTAATGTCTTACCACTTCAGCCAGAGGAATACTTCTGGCTTTTTTGTTGTTGCTGTTTGTTAGTTAGTTAATTGGAGATAAGAGTCTTATGAACTTTCCTGCCTGGGCTGACTTTTTAAGTGCATGCTACTGATAGCTGCCAGCTCCTCATCTTCCTTTTTGCATTTACTTGTGAATATAAAAGTTTACCTAAAAGTGAATCACTGTCTGCTTGTTCCTCCTGGTAACTATGTGGGTGTATTGAATGAAGATAGTATGAAAGCCATATCACTTTCACAGATTCACCTGAAGAGGCATGTAGGAAGCATATTTGAATAGCTCACCTCTTCTCCTGACCCATGTGTGTGGGGGTGGGAGAGGAATAGGGTAGTCATATGTTCCCTGAGTCATACTTGCAGTCACTCAGAGCTGTTGAATCCTTGAGTCATCTGTTTCTTCTCCATTCCTTTCTGAGGATGGAGGAACCATCTTGCTCTTGTAAATATGACTGGACATTTGAGTGATATTAACTGCAAAGTACTTTGAAAACAATTATAAATTGTCCCATTCACTGAAAAGTAAATGCTTTGTTCATTGGGATTCATTTATGAGCCGATATAGTCCATCGGTCCCCTATCTTTTTTTTTTTTTTGGTTGGCCATGGGGCTTGAACTCTGGGCCTGGGCGCTGTCCCTCAGCTATTCAGCTCAAGGCAAACACTCTACCACTTGAGCCACAGTGTCACTTCCGGTTCTCTGGTGGTTTATTGGAAATAAGAGTCTCATAGACTTCCCTGCCTGGGCTGGATTAGAACTGCGATCCTCAGGCCTCAGCCTCCTGAGTAGCTAGGCTTACAGGCGTGAGCCACCAGCACCCAGCCCCTATCAATTTTTAAAATACTATAAGGTGCAAGCCAGGAGGGCGCAACAAAATCATTTTCCAAGTCAGGTGGCTTTCTGTTTTCTCAGAGCTAAATGCATTCTCTGGATGTAGAGTCCTTGAAAACCAAGTAAATGTAAAACCATTGTAGAAAAACTGCACAAAGGTGACTACTTGACATTGATGACAGGCATTCATTTCACAGAAACGGAAGATACGTCTTGCCTTTTTGAGAGTAGAGACATTGAAGGGCCATTGTCCTGTGGAAATGCTTTCTCCTGATTAGGGAGTCTGCTTTGCAAACAGGTTTGGCGTCTGAAGATCTGAAAATACACAGTCAGGGCCTGACTGCAGTCCTTCCACAAGCCTGCGGAATTCCAGAACAGGTTCTTACTGATCTCTTGAAATGTGACTTAGTATATCAAGATTCCCATTACATCAAGCTTGTTAAATAGCTGTCAATTTGTTTTTGCCAATTAATACGAAATATTGGGTAAGAATAAAACAAATATTTATTTACTTGGGGTTGTAGGCAACTAAATTACTCAATTACTTCTGATTTATTGCGTGACAGGTGTGCATAGCTACTCAATTTATAAATGAGGCGGAGTCTCATCTGGTGAACACATAGCATTTTTACTGCTTAATAAATACTTCACGAGTCAAGTCTCAACTCTTATAGATGTGAAGGATAAAGGGATATTTTACTTGCAAAGAGTGTTGTAGAATTTTAATGCACATTTATCTTATTGCTTTATAAACATACAATAGTCCATAAATGAATAACTCACACTGGAAAGTATAAAAATAGCAAAGTAAATTACAAATTGATTTAAAGTGTCAAAGTATCAAAATTTTCTTTATATAATATCATCCATGTCTGAAATGAGTCATTAAAATAGATGTGACATGAAAAAAATGAACATTCTTAAAATATAAGAAGTCTTAATTCTTCACTCACATCTATCTATCTATCTGTCTGTCTATCTATCTATCTATCTATCTGTGTATGCAGTTAAAAGGTTAACTGAAATTTTTAGTTCAAAGCTGGTTCTTAGTGTTAATATCCATATGTGTATATAAATATTTCTGGTCCTGTGTGTGCATATATATGTCTTTATATACACATACATATATATATATAAATAGATACATATAGAAATATATATCTCTACAGAGATATCTCTCGCCCTCTGTCTCTCTCTATAGATAAATATCTCTGTATCTATCATATATATATATGTACACATACTTTTGGTCTTGGGGCTTGTCCTCAGGTCCTGATGCTGTCCCTAAGTTTTTTCACTCAAGGCTAGCCCTTTACCACTTTGAGCACAGTACCACTTCTGGTTTTCTGGTGGTTCATTGGAGATAAGAGTCTCATAGACTGTCCTGTCCAGGCTGGCTTTGAGCCGCAATCCTCAGATCTCAGACTCTTGAGTAGCTAAGATTACAGGCATGAGACACCACTGTCTAGCTAATCAATATATATTTTTGATGATAAAAGAGAAACTAAAAGGGAAGAAAGTGACTCTAAGGAAGGATAAAGAGCCTCCTTTTAAGCTTATTGTTTTTTTATTTAAAAAATTATTTATTTATTTTTATTGTGAGAATACCATACAGAGGAGTTACAATTACATGGGCAAGATAAGGAGTACATTTCTTATCAAGCATTGTTGCCTCCTCCTTGTTTCCCCTTCCCATCCCTTCCCATACTCCTCCCCTCCTCCCACCCAATCCTCCCCCCCCACCAAAGTTGTTAAGTTAGTTTTTCGACATAACGACTTGTACATCTCATTGTTGCAATGGGTCCACCTGTATCCCTAGTTAAATGATTTGTTTTTTCTCTTCACCTCCACAAATTATACAAACATCAAAAACAGTGAAAGTATGGGTTATACTGTGGGGGAGGGACATACAAAGCAACATAGAAATCATCTTATAAATATGATAGAAACAATTGCATGAAAGGAAAAAATACAAAAAAAACATTTGAATACTTATCTTGGGGTTCATTCCCCTATCATCAACTTACCTGATCTTTTCTGGTTGACTCAGACATATACTAGTTATTGCAAATAAGGGAAACCAGGGGACCTATGTTTTTTTGGGCCTGGATTACTTCATTTAATATAATTTTTTCCAAGTCTTTCCATTTCTTAACAAATGGTGCAATGTCATGCTTTCTGATGGAGGCATAGAATTCCATTGTGTATATATACCACATTTTCTTGATCCATTCATCTACGGAGGGGCATCTGGATTGGTTCCATATCTTAGCTATCAATATTCCAACCTCATTCTTCAAGGAAATAGAAGAGGCAATACAAAAATTCATATGGAACAATAAAAGACCCCAAATAGCAAAAACCATCCTTAACAGAAAGAACAGTGCTGGAGCAATATCAAAGCCATAGTAATCAAAACAGCTTGGAACTAGCACAAGAACAGATCTGAGGACCAATGGAATCGAATTGAAAACCCAGAAATGAACCTAAAGACCTATAGCCATCTAATCTTTGATAAGGGAGCTAAAAAAATAGAATGGAACAAAGACAGCCTCTTCAGTAAATGGTGCTGGCAAAATTGGTTAACTACTTGTAGAAAACTAAAGCTAGATCCTTATATATCACCCTGCACCAGAATCAACTCCAAATGGATCAAAGACCTCAGAGTCAAAGCAGACACTCTGAAAACATTACAGGATGGAATAGGAGAAACCCTAGGTTTCATTGGCACAGGCCGAAATTTTCTTAATAAAGACCCAGAAACACAAGAAATCAAAGAAAAGTTGGACAAATGGGATTGCATGAAATTGCAGAGCTTCTACATGGTAAAGGACATAGCTAGCAAGGTCAATAGAAAGCCCACAGATTGGGAGAAGATCTTCACTAGCCATACAATGGACAAGGGTCTCATATCTAAAATATACTTGGAACTCAAAAAATTAAATCCCCCTAACAACAAATCCTCAAAGAAACAACTGCCCAATAAATAAGTGGGCTAAAGACTTAAAGAGAAACTTCTCTGAAGAAGAAAGAAGGATGGCCAATAGACACATGAAGAAATGTTCAACCTCTCTAGCCATAAAAGAAATGCAAATCAAAAGAACATTGAGATACCACCTCACCCCAGTTAGAATGGCTATAATCAAGAACTCTAATAACAACAGATGCTGGAGGGGATGTGGACAGAAGGAAACCTTACTGCATTGTTGGTGGGAGTGTAAACTTGTTCAACCACTTTCTATGGAGGTTCCTCAAAAGACTCCACATAGAGCTCCCCTATGACCCAGCAATCCCACTTTTGGGCATTTACCCAAATGATCACAAACAAGAGCATACTAAAGCTACCAGCACAACTATGTTTATTGCAGCATTATTTACCATAGCTTTTAAGCTTATTGTGTTGCAATAAAATAACCGTATCTCCATTTCTTTTCTCCCAGTCTAGTAGAAATTGGGTTTCATATTATGGGATTTATTCTAAATGGAGACCTCACTTCCTCTTTCCTTAGGCAAGTAGAATATAGAACTATATGGTTGTCTACCTGTTCTGAGAATTAATTGTCTTTGGATGGGGTAAAGAAGTTAGAGGTTTCATCTGCTCCATTAAAACTTAGAACCTTAGGAATTCTGCAGCTCTCCATGAGAAATGTCATAAAAGCATTATGGAAGTGCACTATCAGGTCTGCTTGTTAACATGAGCCCTTTGTAGGCTTTCCATAATATTTCCAAATTACAGAAACATTTTACGAAGTATTTTCAAGTCAGCATATTGGTAAGAAGTACTAAAATATGTATCAACTACTCTATACCAATAATACACATCTGGATATAGATAACATTTACCTTTTCACCTTAACTAAATAATTACCACTGGATTTTATTATGATTCTTTAAGAATAAGATCATTTACTACATAGCAAAAGAGCAAAAAGATACTTGACTGGATGTCCACATGATATATTTTTTTAAAAAAAACATAAATGGCATTAGATTACTAATCAATGAATTCTTAGCCATTTCCTAAATTTAATTTTGTAGCCACACTTCATGGGCATACATTGTTTTTGAAATTACACAGAGGCACTCTGTGTAATTCTTCACCTTCTGGTCTGGATATACAATATTAAGCATAATTTAAAGCTTGTACTTTTTGTATGATCCCTATTTAACTTCAATTGAAACGATTTCTGGTCTGATAAGACTAAATATTTGTTGAGTCTAAATCAGCCAATGCCAGGAGGACTTTATATTTTGTACTTTCTGAAGCTAACAAGCAAGGGGGATTGCACCGTAGCACATTTATCTTCTATATGGAAACCAATGAATAAAATTTCACACACACACACACACATATATATACACATATATTTATGTATATATATAGTCAGCTCTTCTTAACCATGTCTTATATTCTTTAGCATGGTTTCAATGGCTTATAGTTATATGAGTGCATTTTTTCCTTTTATTGAGATAATTTTATAGCTGGTTCTTACTATTAAAGTTACCTAGCATAAATACATATGGTAAGAACAAAAGTAAATAATGGATGGAACTAGAGAGAATTATGTTAAGCAAGAAAGATAAATGGTGCCTATATTCTATCAAATGGAGAGTCTGGATTAAAGAAAAAAACATGCAAGTAGAAGTATCAATATGGGGAGAGTGAGACCAGTGGAAGAAGTCAGGGGAACAAAATATGGTGATTGGGTTGAGGAGGCGGAAATATGATTGAAATATATTGTGTACATGTGTAAAAATATCAAGGTATACCAATAAAAAATAAAATATGCATATTTGTGGGAGAAAAAAAAGTTACCTAGCATCTATTTAATTTAAAAATTTTTTTCAAACGAATAGTTACCTCTTGTAACACTTTTGCTTATTTTGAGTATTACTCTAATACTAAACAAATCAAGTTGTGAAGCTTTTGAGATTCAATGAATGGGCAAAATTAGGTTCTGCTTAAGCTAAAATTTAAATTTTCAAAAGTAATGAGGTTTTGGAACTACTTAGATTATACTTTCTTCTTTTGTAGCAGTACTGGGGCTTGAACTCAGTTCCTGTGCTGTCCCTGGGCTGGCACTTCACTACTTGAGCCACAATTCTACTTCCAGCTTTTATGCTAATTAATTGGATGTAAAAGTCTCACAGACTTTCTGGCTTTGAACTTCAATCCTCAGAGTTCAGCCTCTTGAGTAGTTAGGATTACAGATCTGAACCACTGGTACTTGGCTTCTTTTCTGGACATTTTCGTGAATTGACTCTGGATTTAAGAGTATCAATACAATTTCTACAGATGATTGAAACGAAAGTTGGTAGAAGTAGGTAACTCATTAATGATAGGACCAAAAGGAGAGTCTTCTTATAATTGAGAATATGATGCCAGACATGGTAGGACAGCACTCTTGTTGTCATCTGCTGTGTTTGGATGTACAAGGACTAGATACTCTTCCTCAAATTTCATCAGTTTGTCTTTCTCCTGTTGTACTCTTTGGGACTATTTTGTAGATAATGATGCATACATCTACTGTTGTATGGTACTTTGTGAGTTGGAGAAGGTCTTAATACTAACACCAATGAACACAAATATTCCCTTGAGTTGACTGGTGATGCTAAGCTGGAAGAGGCCTGAGGTGGTGGATGTATGTAGAAGGGAGAGATGAGATGGAACGAATCAGCAAGCTCCACATGAGGGTACAAAGGGATAATCTTAGAAGAAATCCCACAGATCCTCTCTGTATATGTCAAGAGGGAGGGTTTTGATCTTTAGGAAAGTTACAGGTTTATAAAAGGAAGCAGCTCTTGGGCAGAAAGTTGGAAACGGACGTCACATTACAAAGGAGGGTACCAGGCTCTTGCTGTGGTTCTTTCTACCTGCATTTCAGGTTTGTCCTCAGTGAAAAGGGAGAAATGTAGCCCTCCATCACTAAAACTGGAGAAAGCTCAGCGTTGCATTTATGGGAGATGTGTGTTCCTGCCTTTGGTTGAGTGAACCGATCCTCACAATCCAGTTGCACGCAACTGTCCAGGAAACTTTCAGTTCAAAGGTCATTTATTAGAGTTCACTCTGGCTGTTTAAAACTGCTTCTGCTCAGCCTTCTCAGTGTACGGTAAGGCCCTGTTCCTTGAACTATATTTTAGAAAACATCTGTGAAGCTTCCCTCCAGCTCTGGAGAAGTAGGGCCTTTGGAGCTGCCTCATTTATTTTTAGTTCATACACACCTGTGGTTACATCGAAGTACTTTTGAATGTAAATCCTTTTTCCTATTCTTCCCCCTACCCCCATAATCCTGATTTTTTTTAAAAAAAACAACTGAAATTTTCCTCATAGTTCCGTAAGCATCCATAGTAATTAGCTAATAGGTGGTCTAAATTTACAATCTTGGGAAGTTGAGTAATCTTAGGAAATGCTGATGTTTGCAATAATTTGTCTGATGTTTAATATATTTTACTTTTACTTAGTCAAAAAAACAAACAAACAAACAACTCAGCCAGGCACCGGTGGCTCACACCTTATAATCCTAACTACTCAGGAGACTGAGATCTGAGGATCTTGGTTCAAAGCCAGCCTGAGCAGGAGAGTCTGTGAAACCCCTATCTCCAATAAACCACCAGAAAACTGGAAGTGGTGCTGTGGCTCAAGTGGTAGAATGCTCACCTTGAGCTGAGGAGCTCAGGGACAGCATCCAAGTCCAGAGGTCAAGCCCCAAGACTGACCAAAAAAATAAATAAATAAATTTGAGTGGTTCATAGCTATAATTCTAGCTACTCAGGAGGCTGAAATCTGAGGACCACAGATTGAAGCCAACCAGGGAAGAAAAATCCATGAGACTCCTCCTGTCTTCAATGAACCAACTAAAAATATAAAGTGGAGCTGTGGCTCAAGAGGTAGAGCTTCAGCCTTAAGCAAAATAGCTAAGGGACAGTGACAAGGCCCTGAGTTCAAGACCCAGCCAATATTAACACCCATAATGTGTTCTTGTTTATTTATGTATGTATATATGCACATAAGCATAAGAAATCACAGATTCCTTTAAAAAATATGGAAGATGGCACTTTTTGAAGTCTGTGTGAAAAAAGCTCAGGAATTAATGTCTCACTTTTTATTCCCAAGGTATGAGTGCCTACCGTGTTCAAAGAGTATCAGTTGGATTAATATTAAAATTTTTCTTTGAAGTCCTAATCCAGAAGAGCCTTGAAATCAAATCCATAGCTGTTTTGGTAAAGGAATGAGTCTTCAAAATCAAGAACAGGCCCAGTAAAAAATGAAAAAACAAACAACAACAACAACAAAAACCGTCTAACCCCCTCCCCCAACTAAGCTATTTCTGATTTTCTAAGATTTTAGGGGGGAGGGGAGGTCTTAGTGTATACGTGTATATGTTCATATGCATTTCTGGTTCCAGCCAGAAGATCTGGACTGGCTCAGCTGATTGGCAAGAGGTTTTCCTGTTCTTTGTTCTGTTGCTTAGGGTTGAACTATGCCAGTCCCTTGGGCTAGGTTTGCAAGTCCGAGATTTCTGCAGTTGGCAGTGAGCTAATTTTCATTCATATGTAGACAGGCTTCTAGCTGCATCTTTCAGGAAATTACAGTTCATTTTCTGACTGTCCAGGAAGAAGCTTTAAAAATTCTTGTGGCCTAAAAACAAACAGTGTATTCTGTACAAGGCAAGAAAATCACATTGCACCCAGGGGCCAGGAAACAGATTCTTCGGGGCCATTGCCTCTTTTTGTTTGCCCTGGTTATCTTCTGCTCCAGATCTGGTGCCAGACACACAAATTGTCCTCACAGATTAAGGTGGGGCCAGGGAAATACCCTCATTGTCATAAAAAAAAACTTACAATGAATCCAGCAGTTTTGCAAATATTATTAACATGGTTTTATGCACACTTTTCTTTTAATTTTGTTCTTTTTTTTTAAGAAGTGTGCAGCACATTTGTGAAATCATGAGCTAAACCTGAGATTAGATAATAACACAGGATAGGATGCTTTTGAAGCAACTCCGTGTGTGTGTGTGTGTGTGTGTGTGTGTATGTGTGTGTGTGTGTGTGTGTATGTGTGTGTACACGCACGCACACATGCACGCATGTATATGTCTAGGTGTGCTAGTAGTGGGACTTGAACTCAGGACCTGGGCATCACTTCTTAGATTTTTTTGCTCAAGGCTGATGCTTTACCATTAGAATCAAAGCTCCACTTCTGGCTTGGGTGGTTAATTGGGAGATAAGTGTCTCTTACACTTTCCTTGTCTGCCTGGGTTCATATACCAGGATCCTCAGATCTCTGCCTCTTAAGTAGCTTGAATTACAAAATCATGAGCTATCCCCATCTGTCTACTCAATGGAAATTTATTTTCTAGATATCTGTGATGTGTATATATTTGATAAAATTTCAAATTTAGAAGTTCTAATGATAATAAATCTATCATCATACTTTATTCATTTTTAAGATTTTTATGATTTAAGCTCCTTCCACCTGTTACCATGGTACCTGGGAGACTTGGGATGTTTCAGCATAACCGCACAGATCAGAGCATGCTAACTGTGTCTTGTTTTGTAATTGTTGACTTTCAGTTGATTCTGAGCACACTTTAAATGGTAATGAGAATGGCGAGCTGGGAAATAGTTAGCATATGGCTTTAAGGATTTGCTTCTTGAAAAGCAAACTTTTAGAACTGATAGAGTGTCATGATAGTAAAAGGAAGTTGAAGTAGGGGTGTGTGAATGACAGAAATTACTTCTACCTTATTATTTTTAGCTAAGCCTTTATTATAATCCTTTGTGTTGATATGAAAAAAAAATGAGGGAAAGTAGAATTTGCCACTCGAGTTTGGATCAAATTAAATATGACATAAAGCATTGCTCCAAAGGTATGATTACTTTGGTGCTCTTCAACTCACAATCAGCCTTTCAAGTAAAATTTAATATGTAAAAGTCAATTAAATTGTAATAAAGAAAATGTAGCTCCAAGAGTTGGAAAATGAAGAACTTGTCAGAGTGTTAGAGAAAGATGAGGAGACATGTTAAATATTTAGGCATAAACTACATTTGTATATATGAACACAGGCATATATTACTCAATCCCTATCCTCTTATTCATGAAGAGAAGTAGAAGCTTGAGATGACACTGTAATGATTTACCTTGATAAAACTACAGCCATCTTGGGCATTGCCATTCTCTGGTAGAGAGTACGCAGATTATTTGGTACCAGTGTCTGCATTGGTTATGAACTGACATTTGAGCATGCTGGTAGTTTGTGAGGAAGTCTGGGAACCTCTGACCACATCCCAGCCTAATCTAATATGCCATGTTGTAGAATCATGCATCAGTCTTCCTCCATTCTACCCTCACTGCGCCACCCGCCTCTGGCGACCCATTCTTACATCACAGGCCTGGCATGTCTGGAACATTGCCCTTTAGAGGTATTTGGTTTGCTTTATGAGGAGGGACATCATAGAAGACCATTAGAAATATGCCTTTTTAAGTATGTGCTATTGGACTTTGCTGGCTGTCTTTTCCCAATTAAGCAGCAGAAGTCTTTGAACGCATCACATTCTTAGTTAAAAGTTTGATACTGCAGTAAGAAAATGCAATTGACTTTAAGATAGGTAATGGATTAAAAAACAAAAAAAAGTGCATCAGCTGGAATCTGTGAATAAACAACATACTTGTTTCTCATTCAGGTCTTGGGATTTCTGCCAAAAAAAACCCCAAAGGCACGGATGCATTACATAGTAATGTATGGCTGCGAATTATGTGCCGAAAGTTGCTGCAACTTTGTGGGATGGCCTAGAAGATAGACTCTGGTGGCACGTTTTCACAACGACACTGATTTATTTATAGTCAGACGCATAATTGTCTGCAGTTGGTAGCACAGCTGAGCTGATGTCCTCAGTACTGACCTGTCTCTAATGACTTGCTTACACTGGCCACTATTTTACTTCATTTATTTCACTCAAGCTGTTAAGCTGGTCACTTGGTAGAGACACAGTCTACCTCTAATGATGAAAATAATGATTACTGTTTATTGAGCACTCACTCCATTCAGGCCATTTAGTAAGGAAAAGCTTTGCATAAGTGGCCTCATTTAATCTTTACAAACACATTGTAAGGAAATTTTGTGTTAGAGAAGTTAAATGATTTGCCAAGTATGTGTGCACAGTCCATTAATAGCAAGAAGTATTTGGACCTACAGGTTTGTCTGACTATAGTTCATACATCCTGGGCTTAAACAGGCTTCTTAATTAACTAAAGACGTTGTTCTGGAGTTCCAAATTGTCGTAGATTTTCATCAAAATTTTTGTTGTTGTTCATGAATAATACCAAACATTAGGGGCTGAGGAAGGAAACTTTTTTATATATGGCTGATTCATCTTAGGACATGGATTCTGAAAATTTCAGTAAATTGCTTGACAAGTAATTTAACTTCATCAAATCACAATTTTCTCACCATAAGTGAAAATAACAATACCTACCTTTTTTCCTTCCCTCTTTACTCCCTTCTTGCTTTCTTCCCTCCTTTCTTTCTTCCTTACCTTCTTTTCTCTTCCTTTTTCTCTTCTTTCCCTCTGTTTTCTTTCCTTCTTTCTCTTATTCTTTTAATCCTCCCCTCCTTCATCCCCTCCCTTTTTAATCCTTCCATCCTTTTTCCTTCCTTCCTTCCTTTTCTCTCTTGCCCTTGCTTCTTCCCCCCCCCCTTCACCTGATTAACAAATGCATAATTGCATTTTATAGATGAGTGAGGCAGGTCAGGAAACCACCAAATAATTTATCCTCACTCACACATCTAGAAAGTATTGCATCTGGAATTTAAATACAAGAATAGATTTTTTTTAGACTAACTCAGCTGTGGGAAGCAGACATTATATTATTGTTACAGGCAACAGACACAACAGTTTTGCAGGACATAATGGCTTGCACAATGTCATTTGCAAGTGATGGAAGGTCATTAGAAAGCCAGCCAAGACAAGGATTTATACAGCAGGTGTAGTTTTGTCCATTTACAGATTTACAGGGTGGCAGTGAGTATAGGAAGGAGGTGACACAGAGGAGTGGTGCTGTGCTCTGCTGAGGTGGATCTCCAGAAGATTCCTTGGGGAAAGCAGGAGGTAGTGCTGTTTTTCTTTTTCTCATTTTCTTTTGCTCTGGATAATTGAAAGAATGTTGATGTGTCTGGTCAAGATGGATAAGCCAGAAGAGCCTGAGAGATTCATTCTGGAGTTGCAGATGGATGGAAGGCCGTAAATACCCATAGAACTACATTTCAGATCCATCAACTGTAGTTGGGTTAAGAATTTAAGATCCAATTGTTGTTGTTTGGGGTGGGGGCAGTATTAGGCCTTGTACTAGAAACCCACTCTACCACTTGAACCCTGCCTCCAGTCCTGATTTCTGCTGTTTGTTTTGGAGCTAGAATCTAGCAAATGATTCCATCTCTGAGTTTGCTGCAAACTTGGATTCTCAAATCTCCATCTCCTGACCCGATAGCATTACAGGTGTGAATCACCTGGCTTATAAGTGTGAAGTGGTAGAATTTTCTCATGTATTGAAGAAAGGGGACCTTGTGCTCATTTAGGGGTTAGAAAGCAGACAGGTAAGAAAGGTGAAAGAATCTGAGAGGAGCAAAACTCATGGGAGATTAGAGAAAGGGATGATGGGTAAGAGTATCAAGTCTTAAGAAGTTGAGGTAAATGAGGAATGCAAGAGATCATGAGATTTTGTTGTAGGAAATCACATCATGGGCTGCTTTGTGAGCAGGTCCCCAGGTATTTCAGGATAGTGCAAGCTGGACTGTATGGGGACAGAGAATAAGGAACTTTGTTAGTATAATTTATATGAAAGCAAAGAGTAGTTGCTTGGTAAAATTCCAGTGCTGGCAAAGAGTCCTTGGACTAGAAAGGACGTGATCACAGAAGAGTTATTCCGAGTTTGTCTTTGACTTACGTTTCATGATTCGTGGAGTGTCTTCTCCTGTCTTAGTGCTAAGTGGATGTTTAGTGGATGACTAACTTAGCCTGTTGTCAAACCACAATGATAGATATTAGTCACGTTTTGTATGTGAAACTGTTGAGTCATAGAATCCAAGAAACAAATGGAAACTTTGTCCTTGAGGAGGAAGGCAGTGGGAGGCAAGTTGGATATTGGGGTACAAGTTAACCTCAGATGGTGATAAGCAGGGACAAATCATAAGAACCCTGTGATGCTGCGGAGACAGAGGTGCTGAAGGGAGTACAGAATGAGATCAGAGGGAAGGGGAGGCGGGAGAGAATCACTAACACAACATGGCTCCCACAGTCAGGTCCAGGACAAATCCTCTATGGCTTTAACTCAGACCATTGTCCATCCAGTGGGTAAGCATTGCAGGTCCCACTGAACATTAAACGGCACAGCACCATCCTCCTAGAGAAATGCTGGAGCACAACCAGAGTCTCAGCACTAACATTGTGCCCCTACCGTCATTCCCCCAGGGAGACCACATGCTCATCTGTAATGGAAGACCATAGGTAGCCCTTGTGAAGGGTAAGTTGCAATGGAGTAATTTCCTGGAGAGAAGCTAGGCAGACCTTCCCAACCCAAAAGAAAGAGCACAGCACTAGAGTCAGAACACACCAGGACGGCTTGAAGTCAAACTCTACAACCTGCAAACTCTGTAATCCTGAAAAATTCTGCCTAATTCTTGAGCCTCAGCTTTGACATTTATAAAGTCGGACCAATGACCATACTCACATCACACAGAGAGATGTTTTGAGGTAGCCAATGAGAAGCATCTGACAATATTTTATAAATGATCAATTTCATACAAATACTAGCTCCTTAACATTGATGACTATTAATGGTAAACCCTCAGGGATGTTAATGGTAAAGGAAGAGTACTAGCAGAAAGAATTTTCCATATTATCTTTGAGATCACCATGGATTTTTCTGAATGCTGAGATGGTTCTGTTCTGAGACTCTACTAATGATTTTTCCTGGATGTCAGATAGCATGGTTCATTTTCGATATTACATGATGTTTCTCTACTTGTACAGATACTTGCTTTTGTCACCTATATACAAAGATGTGAATTAAATTTGTCATTAGTTATTTATAATACAGGGTATTGAAATGTGTTGTTCAGATGTTCTGTGGTCTAGGAACAGTTACATATATGTTTATAAGCCAACTCTGAATCCATATATAAACTATACATGATTGTATATAATACTATATATATCTATATATATCTATATATATATATGTTCTTTCTTGAAAAAAAACTGTGCTTTCAAATGATGACACATTTATTCCATTTTCTTAAAGACATTGCTAGCACAACCTTAGATAATCCTTGTGCCAAAGAAAGAGTCATTATCAAGGAGGCTTTCCCGTCACAGGACTGGCTCTTCTTTCTGCCCTGATTCTTGATTGGAAAGGGGAGCTAGCCCTTCTGGTTTTATTAAAGCATTCTGTAACTCAGAGGCAAAATCAGAGAAATCAAGATTGATTAGATTCAGCACTCTCTTTGTCTTCATCAGGGTTTGTTTGAAGCCAGATTTGGAGTTTTCTTTTGTTTTAAACAAAAGATAAGAAAAGACTATTCAATATTTTATTGATTTTTCTATATGGTATATATGTATTTAATGAAAAATTAAATGCCAAGTAATACTGGATTATAAAGTTGGAGTTTTTAAAGAGAAACTAGATTAATGGAGACCATTGCTCAGTGGAGAGAATTGTGATTTGGGAAAAGTTCCAATTACGATAAAGAATGCAAGGAAAAAGTGATAATTCTTCTTTTAGGACTATACCTTCACATCAATGGAATTTGCCCTGTTATCTGAATGGACCTTTTTAGCAACTTATTGGGAGATAAGTCGTCTAGATGGTCACAAATGGATGGTATAGTCTTTCACACTTGTGAAGTCCTACACAGAGACTCTGCATTGCTATTTAAAATGAAGCAAGTAACCGTTTGAAAACCTACTGTGGAGAACAGCATAACCTCCAAATCAATTGTCATCTGTGTTCTTGGGCTGTTTTGTTGATAAAGGGTTCTAGGGATAATTTTCTTCCTTACAGCTCACTTGTGAGGGTAGGGAAGGGTGACTGAGAAAAAAAAATCACGGGAAACTTTTCTTGATCTCAACTTTCTCCTGTTCAGTACCTGGATATAATTTTGTTGAAATGTCTTTTTATGGCCTATATGGCCTTTCTGCCCTCTACTATTTATTGATCCATTCTTTTGATATAACTTTCTCCTAAACAGAGAAGTTGGACCTGAGGAAATCAACTGATTTATTTATTTGTTTATTTAGAATTTACTGAAGGAACTTTAGCACAGGCTCTCTGCTCAGAACACACTCACTACACACTTAGTAATTAACACTCTTGTTTCATTGAAGTCACTGACAGAGAAAATAATAGATCAAAGCCCTTTGGCTCTATAGGAAAAAGCATTGATTATTAAGGGGAAAATAAATTTAAGAGTTATGTCATAATGCTTTCAGAATAGCAGGATTGACTGAATAACTGATAACCACAAAAGCATCATAAAAAGAATGGCTCTATCTTCCTGCTCATTGCTGAATAAAGCTTTCTGATGAGGACAAGATAAGGGCAGATAAATAACTTCTAAGACAAGATGTTGCTATTCCCCATTATTCTTCAGTCTTTGTTTTGCTTCTTCTAATTTTCTGTCCCATCATGGAAGGCTGGTTTAAAAATGGAGAAAAAGATCAGTATTTAAACTTGTACAAATTTGAATAGCAAGTGTATTGATGGGGGACATTTTGACCCTGTTAAAATATACTACTATTATGGAAGCCCACATCTATTTCTTTCTTCCTTATTTTAATAAACTTGAAAGTTTCAAGAAGCAATTCTATCTGAATTAATCCCACACCATCCTATTTGTTTTTAAAATCATTTTGGTGGAGTGTTTTTCTGGTTTTAGGAAATGTGATGGGTTGGAAAATTGTCACCTATTTTAAAATTGGAAAGAAGCTTAGATATAATGATGATGTAATTATGTGTTCTTTGCTTCCATCCTGGTATCTAGCAAGATTGAGTGACATGTATACATTACTTGGAATATGGAGTTATACTGTCCTAACACCTCAGGTCTTCTTTTATTTATATTTGATTTCCTGTGCTTTCAAAATGTATTTATTTTGTCTGGAAGTTTACCTTACAATACTAAAATTATTGGGGGCTCTTGAAAGTTTGTAAGAAAAGATATTCTTGTAAGAACAGGTAGTTGATTTTTTTTCTTCTTACACTATAACCCAAGTGTTGGACATTATTATTTTTTATGAATAATGGATCACTTGGTTAAGAATAACTGGTTGCTTTGGGAATCATTTGTCTTCGCAAATTGGTGTGGCTGAAAAAAAAAATCAAACATAAATGGAAAACTCCATTGTGGAAGAAATTATAAATCAGAGAAAGACAAACCTGGGGATTGTTTTTAAGGCTAAGCTTTTTGATGTTGTTGTTGTTGTTAACTTAGAAATTGAACTAATAAAGGAACAAAAGAAGGCAGAATTCAGATAAACTAGTTCTCTAAATATCTTCAGTTAGTTCTCTAAATATCTTCAGTTCAGAGCACTGCTAGTGAAATGCTTTCATAGAAGTCTTTAAAATGAGAAGAAAAAGTGGTCCTTCTCACTGGGTATGTGTGGAAAGAATGGATTGAAAGGGTCAGGTTAAGAAGGAAAATGAGAAGACAATAGGTTTTCTTACAGTTAGTGATTACTTAATGCTGTTAGCACCAGCGTGACTCTTACACACAGTTAAGAATCATTACAGGTCACAGAGAATATGCCACTAAGATTTCATAGCCCTTTGGGGGCCTAACTGTAGTGAACTTGATAAATAATTTTTCAGACATGCCTGGGTATGGAAGTCTTTATATGAGTTTGTTCATCAGGAAAACCAGCTAATTCAGTAAAAACATACACTTTTTCTATCTACTTTCTTTACGGCAACAACTTGTAGGAAGCCTAGGGTTGGTTGGTTGGTTGGTTGTTTTTTTCTCAGCTACATGGTAGCTAACAAATATATTGGAGTTCCGGAGCCTAATTTTCCTCATCAAATGGTTCATTCCTAGTTGAGTTTTTACTCAGCTAGATTATGTGCACATTAGGGCTGATTTTCTGTGCTTTAGAACCATGACATGTCTTTAGAAATTTCTGTAGTGCTCAAGTTATCTAACAACAGATATAATACAGTTATGTCAATGAAATGAAGAAATCATAAAATATTAAATAAGATGTTATACATAATGCAGTCCTTATTGGACATTAATATTCAAGTTTTGATATAGATTCCAAGTTTTGGTCTGCCTATGAAACCACAAGTGAAGTAACATTGTTTACGCCCTTAAATTTCCAGTTCTCTTTTGTATATTGGAAGACGGGTATTCTAAGATTCAGCCCTCTTCATCTTTCTCAAGTATTCAATTTGTTTGCAATTTAAACCAGCTTAAAGTTAATAATCTTTTTTTTCTATACTATCCAACTAGTTTTTCATTCAGGAGTAACTTTATACCTCTATTTTCTTTACACTATTTAGAAAAGTATGAGTGGCATTATATATGTTTTGGAACTTTTTGTAAGGCTAGAGCTCAAAACTGTAGAGAAAAAGTAGAGTTACTACAAGAACACCTTAGCAACCACTAGCACAAGTATCTTTTTCAGCCTATTTTACTGATTGCACTAGAAGTGGGTTTTTTTTTTGTGCATTGATGAAGTGAAGTATCAGCAGGAAGTGTTCTGCTACAGAGATCCCAGCTCTGAATTGTGTAACCTTAGAAAAGTTAACTCAAACATTTGACACTTCAGTTTCTACTTCTCTAAAATGGCAAAGCAAATACCTCCTGGGGTTGCCATGAGAGTAAAATGAGCTGGCAAATGTCAGTGTGTGGTTTGGTACATTTCAAACTTAGAAATCATCTATTGTAATTCATAATTCTGTCTGGTAGCCGATGGAATTAACTCTCAGAAACTTTTTTTTTTGTTTTCATGTTACTCCCTATGTGGGTGGCTGGTGGATTTCTTTTTCCTGTTATGGAGGGACACAACATCACAAATCTTTCAATTTTGTTTGTTTGTTTGTTTACTTCTCATTTCCTCAAGAACCAATTTTCATCTTTCCTTGAGAATCCACGATCCGTTTATTTCAGGAGGCCAAACTGTCTCAAACCCAGGCATCAGAATGTCACATTAGCATGGAGTTTTCTCTTTCCTAGGAGTTAGTATTGACCAAGCATCCTGGTCCCCACCACCTGGCACACTTCCCTCTTCACACAAACACTTCAATTTGGAAATCAACGGTACACTGGATGCAGAGAAGAACTGAAGCACACCAATGGTCTTTAGGGTTTGAGATAGCAATTCGAGTTAGGCCATTTTACTTATCTTAATGACTACTTAGCAGCCATTTTCACTCTTCGTAATGGACTGCCATTGAAGATATGAAGCCATTATGTGTTGACCTGAAAAGCAGGGGTGAGCTGATTCTTGGAACTAGTGAGGGTGGAGACCACAAAACCTGGGAAAAGAAAGTATTCAACTCCAAGAATGTGTAATGGTCTTGGGAAGAACTGGATGCTAAAATTAAGTTCAAAATTGGCATCATTACCACCTTTCAAGACTCTTGATTTCCCAATATAGCATTCATCTAAGGTACTGGAAATTAGGACGGAAGCAGGTGAATTTGTGAGGGTGGTACCTTTCAGTCCATAATAGACCCATATAAGTTATATTTTACCCCTTCATGTTTTCATTTGATGAGTGATTATGATATGACTTAAAGGATGGGTGGATTTTTATTTAATTTCAGTCTCTGTGGAGTTGGAAATTCTAGCAGAATTAATGAATTAGATGATATGATGTTTCCTAAAGTGCTTGTGTTTCTCCCATCTGAAAGTATGCTCATGAGTCCAAATTTCTCAATGAAATGTCTATTTATTCAATGCAATGCAATGTGTGTGTGTGTGTGTGTGTGTGTGTGTGTGTGTGTGTGTAATGGGGCCTGAACTCTGGGCCTGGGCACCATCCCTGAGTACTTCAGCTCAAGGCTAGTGCTGTACCACTTGAGCCACAGTGCCACTTCCAGTTCTTTCCACTTATGTGATGCTGGGGAATAGAACCCAGAGCCTCATGCATGCAAGGCAAGCACTCTACCACAGAGCCACCTTCCCAGCCCCTTACTTTTATTTTTTAAGGTGTTTCCTGTTGTCATGCAAAGAGCACTCACCATTGGTAGGCTTGCCACAAACATTTGAAAAATATGATCAAAGATATATAGAAAGACAGATCTGAATACCCAAGACTTAATCATGCTGGTTGCTGGTGGCTCACATCTGTAATCCTAGCTGATCAGGAGGCTGAGATATGAGGATTGTGGTTCAAAGAGTTTTGGCAACAAGTCTGTGAGATTCTTAAGTCCAATTAACTAGTAAAAAACCAGAAATGGTTACTGTGTGTGGTTCAACCGGGAAAGTGCTAGCCTTGAGCAAGAAAAAAAGAAAGGAAGGAAGGAAGGAAGGAAGGAAGGAAGGAAGGAAGGAAGGAAGGAAGGAAGGAAGGAAGGAAAAAAGAGAGAGAAAGAAAAAGAAAGAAAGAAAAAGAAAGAAAGAAAGGTTTTTTAAAAAGCTGATGGACAGGGCCTAGGACCTGAGTTCAAGCCCATATGAGTGGACTTGGTTTTTTAAACACATAGGCAGATTGCAAATAGAAATGAATGAACGGAATCCTGTTCCCCTGAATGGGGCCTTCCCTCTCCTGTGGTGTTCTGGATAGCAGGCCTGTACCTTCCTCTGGACACAACCTAAAGCCTCTGAGAAACGTGTCAGACCCTGGAATCTACTGGGCACTTTATTGTTCTTATCATCAAGGTCAACTAAAAGCTACTTTTTCTAATGATGTATGGTTGCATGCCAGGCTGTGAACAGAGCATCAGAGGAAGCAAAGAGGCCAGTGCATTTCTTCACCACATGTAGTAATTTATAGGTAAGAACCAATTTACTTGCTAGGAAACAGCAGGTGTCCTGGACCTTCCCCAGTAGAGGGTCATTATGCTAAGCAGAGTTGCAGGCTTCAGTGCTCATTGTGCAAGGGAGGGGGGGACGGGGCGGGGGAGACCTTCTAATTAATTACATGACTGCCTCTACCCAGCGGGTGCCTCATTTTGTCATCAAAGCCCTTGTTTACTCAAAGTTATATTTCCTTTATTTATTTATTATTTATACTTCATCTAATTTGAAAGAGAATTTGAGATTGCAGGAAAAGAATCTGTCTGGGAGACTCAGAAACAGGACATGACTGAGAGAATTTGGAATGACATGACTGAGACAAGTTTGGAATTTTGTGGAGCTTTACCTTTTCAGGCTCTTTGTTTGTTTGTTTTCTCGGTCAAATTTTCTGTTCTCCATTATCCCTTCCACAAGAACTTCTTTCTGATTTCTGTTGCACACATCAAGGTCCTAGCATTTGATCTATCTTTTCTCTCACTGACTTATGCTCAAGTACATTGAGCTGTGGCTTTCCTACTCCTCTGAGATTAAAACCCACATGACTCCCAAAGCCCTAAGGGTTTGTGTGTTCCAGTCCATTAAAATCATGGTCAGTTGCTTCACACCTTACCTTCCTCCTCCATTCCAGGAATGCTGTTTTCTGTTTCCCCAAAGAATCAAAATGTTACCTCCTCATCTCAGGAGGTAAGTCCTGATTTATGCCGGGCTTAGCCTCTCTCCTCTCACGTGTGCCTGAACTCAGCCTGAATCCCATTAGGGGTCTCATTCATCAAGATGCCTTTCATCGGGATCCTATCTCAACCATCTTAGACCTCCTTCACCCTTCATCCCCTTCATTTCAAAGGACTCATACGTTTGTCTTTTTCAAGTCTCTTTCTTGTTTTTTGAGGTTTTTGTTTGTTTTGTGAGATTTTACTTCTTTGCTCTGTAAACCTATCACCTTCCCGACGGTAGTGACAGCACCTGTTTGGCTCACTTTTCCATCACACAGGAGACCTCCAACACACAGTGACAGCATAGATGAGAAATACAAACTAGGAGCGGTGGCACCCATCTGTAATACCAGCTTTTGGGGAGGCAGAGGCAAGCATATTGTGAGTTTGAAGCCAGTTGAGGCAAGTGCAGAAAAGAGATGCCGTTTCAAAAAGAAAAAAAAAAAAAAGAAAGGCAAAGGCATAACTGAAGTAGAAAAGCCCTTTCTTAATGTATGCAAAGGCCTGGATTCAATCCTGAGCAACAAAAACAGACAAAGATGTGTAGTGTAGGTCACTACTCCATTTTGTTTCATTTGGTCTGTCAGAAGAACTGTGTGCACTTTGGAGAGGTAGCTTTCTAGTCTAAATTAATTCATTCACAATCACAAAAGCTGTGGAGGATAGGCCTTGAAGGAAATGGGGCTCTATTAGGAAATGACAAGGCACAAAATGTTTATGGGCTTATAGTCTTTTTCTTGACCTGTGTTTTGTCTCAGAAAGTTCTGCCTTGGAATGAATGAGAAATCTTCTATGATGTTTCTATTCTCTAAGGTCTCATTCATGACTCCTTACCTAAACCTACTTCCACATCTCTCTAGCTATTTTCTATCATTCTTTCCTATTTATTTATTATTATTTTTGTGGCCATACTAGTTGCTTGAACTAAAGGCCATCTACTCTCACTTGGATTTTTGTGGTGGTTGTTGTTGTTGTACAAGTTTGGCGCTCTACCACTTGAACCACATCTCCATTTCTGGCATTTGGGTGGTTAATTAGAATAAGAGTCTCCCAGACTTTTGTGCCCAGGACTGGCTTTAAGCTGTAATCCTCAGATCTCAGCATCCTGAGTGACTAGGATTACAGCCATGAGCCACGGTGCCTGGCTTCATCATTCTTTATTTGCAATTTACTTACTCAGGGAAAGAGCCTGCGTGACAAGCAAACTTGGGAGTGAAGTCAACTCAGTCTCACTGAAGCTCAGGGTGATCTCATCGTTCTCTTTAGATACAGTTCATTATCCAAAACTTCCTACTGCTCTCTCATGTTTGAATTTTACTTTCAGTAGCAGTATAAATTAGTCATCTTTTTGTCCAGATATGAGGTGTCAAAAGATATGAGAAAATAAGGAATGAAAGCTATGTTTTTACTTGACATGTGGTGTGTGTGTGTGTGTGTGTGTGTGTGTGTGTGTGTGAGAGAGAGAGAGAGAGAGAGAGAGAGAGAGAGAGCGCGAGCGAGCGCACACATGCACTGTGGCATATGGGGCATAATGTATGACTCTCTAATGTTGTCTCCCCCTAGTGGCTGTTCTTCACACATGGCTCTGAGAGACAGGGTCTGTATTAGAATGTAGCTTGGTTTTCCTTTTCTTAAAGGCATCATGTCTTTTTTTTTTTTTAATTTTTAATTTGTATGCCCAACAATTTAATGGTCTAACTGATTGGCAGCCTATACTGAAGAATCTAGGAGCTTTTGACATTTTGGGTAAAGTTTATAAGGTGTAATGCTTTGTCCATAAACGAAATCAGTCCTGTGGTTTAGGAACATATCTCAAAAACGTATTCAAATGAAAAAAGCCACCAGTGGAGAATTTGAAGGTGGCTTTTTGAATCTCTTTTGATTATTTTTTTTGGTGTCCTTTCCTTTTAATTGTTTCTTTGATGCATTGTGTTGTTACTCTGGATCTAATATTCTTGCAGCTGATCTGGGGTTTTATTTTAAGCTTTGGAAATGATTTGATCTTAACCTTATCTTTTCAAATTCTGGGGGAGAAAATGTCCTTGAGAGAACAAGAAGGTGACGGGCAAGAAATAATAATCTTTCTTCTGTTTATTTCCCCTCTTGTTTCCCAAATCCAGAAATAGTCCTAGGAACTCAGGTTGCCACCCCAGCATGACACATGTTTTGAAGATGAGAAGGTGCATTGTAAAATCCTATTTATTCAGGGAGAAAAATTTCATACCATTTACATTCAGAGGCATCCTTGTGATACCAAAATAGACCATAGACCTCAGTGATGAAATTTTCATTTTTTTTCAGACTCAAAGCCAGATAAGCTGTGTAATTTTATTTTATCTGTATAATCAGTGCTGCCAATCAGAATCTGCATTCTTCTTGTGAAGTAGACATAGGATTCATTTTTCTATTTCACTATATATATCACATAGGTAATACAATATTCTAGTGGTAAAGTAGGCTGTGTTTATATTTTTGGATTCATATTTTTTGGTAACTTTTTTATAGCTCTCAAAGATACTGGCCTATTTCTTGTTGACTCTAAGCATGGAATGGTAAAATGGTATACCATTAATGCTCAGTTGAATTGTCCTAGTGTATTTATGTAAATATTTAGGAGTTAATGATAGTGTGTGTGCAGAAATGCACACATACTGTGGTAAACCACAAACATTTGCCTGGTTTTAGCTCACAACCACCATAGAATGGAAGTGTTAAGGCATTGGTATGCCTCTCATCCAAGCTGGTTGGAGTAAAGGTTCAACCAGATGCCATTTCCACAATCATGTACAGCGTAGCATTGAATGGTGTTTTGTAAAGAAAGTAACCATGCTTGCGGTAAACTGCCCTGACTTTCCAGTTGAATGTTCAGCAACTTTCACGAAGGTCATCCAAGTTATCCAGGTTCTTTATATTCACAGACACAATTCATCACTCTCTCCATCCATCCTTCAATCTTCCAACATAGGTTACGGTAGCTTAAAACACTTGAAAGCCGTTCAGAAATATTATCTCTGAGATTTCTTATGGGACCTCGGGTTGAAGATGTTGAACAGTTTTTCCAGCCTGCCTCTTCAAACAAAGTAATCATCAGAAGGTCACTCTTTGATTCGCTCACATATTCTGCAAACAGTTCTTGAATGTCTGTCGCGTGCTGCTGAGGGCTCTGGGGAAATAACTAAAAGCAGAAGAAAAGTGGATGGATGTTTGCCAGTGTGGAGCTTGTAGAAAAGCAGAATGGAATAGAGAACAGGGCTGTGCAGACCCTCTGGTGTTCAAGCCCAGCTCTAGCTCTTATTTACCGGTTGATCTAATATTGATGGGCCAATAAATGTGTTCATGTATTGGCAGGCTTGATGGATAGGAATGTTTAGGTTTGTTACTGAGGGAAAAATGTATAAGCTATAAGTGAAAGCGGGAAATGAAAATAATGAAGTCCAAGGAAGTAATACTATCAAATAAGGAGTGAATGAATGTTCCTTGTTAGAAAGGGTTTTGAAGCCAGTTTTTAAATACAAAGGACCAACACACACACACACACACACACACACACACACACACACACACAAAGTATATGTTTTACTCATGGTAGGTAATTGTGAGAGATGAATACTATTATTTTCTACCTTTTACTTGAGTTACCTGGGGTATGTGTTATGTCACTAGCTGTGTTAACACGTGCCCACATTAGTATAGCTGGTAACTCAATGGAAATGCTGTTCAGGTCATCTATTCTCACAAATGTATCTTTCTGCCTTTCTGCCTCTCTTAAACTGGTTTGCTTTGTGCCCAGGTATGAAATAGCAGTGAAAGAGTTTAAGTTATCACCACTACTTCAACCAATTGGGAACAATGTAAGAATAATCCATCAGATATGTTATTCTTGCCAAAATAGCCTTTTTTTTTTTTGGAAAAAGAAAAGGAAACGATAACAAGAACAATGCTGTTTCAATTCTAGACTAACTGGATCAGGACTTATGCAATGCTCGAATGCAATGTTGCCTTTCTTTCCCTCCCTCCCTTCTCTCCTTTTCTTGTCTTCTGCCTCACTTTATTTTCTTTTTTTCTTTCTTTCTTTCCTTTTTTTTTTTGTCAGTTGTGGGTCTTGAGCTCTTTTTTGAGGCAAGCATGCTACCTCTTGAGCCACAGCGCCACTTCCAGTTTTCTGGTGATTAATCGGAGATAAGAGTCTCAAGGACTTTCCTGCCCTGGCTGGCTTTGCACTACCATCCTCAGATCTCAGCTCCTGAGTAGCTAGGATTAGATTACAGGCGTGAGCCTCTGGCACCCTGCTCATTCTCTTTTTCTTAAAAAAGAAAAATAGTGACGTACTAAGGAATGTGGTTTCAAATTAGCAGGAGGCTGTACCATCTCTCCATGTTCCTTTCCTCATCTCTACATGTTGGCACACTAACTTTAGCACTATCCAATTGTGGTATGGGTTGTATTTATAACCTATCCCGAGGAATGTAGAAATGTGCAGGAGATCTATAAATTGCTTTGGTGTTTCTACAGTACAACAAATATATTTATAGTATAGCTGGGCTTGTGACTTTTGGCACCTACAAAGATCTGATTGAAGCTTCAGTTATCTCATCATAAGTCAGAGGTGACCCTTGGAAACTTTTCTAGGAGAACCCCTGTTCATTAAATTTCCCATTCATCTCTGTGTCTCTTCATGTACCACCCTGTCTAGTAACCATCCAGCCAGTGCCAAAGCCATCAATATTTAATTGGGTTGGCCCTAGTATTGTGATGTTATGAGAACAGCATTGTTGATTGACAATTTCTATTTTCTATTCTGTGATTTTTTTAACAGTCATAAGTTTATTAAGCACTATTGGAATACAAGCTTCTGGAATTAATTAAGAAACAACTACTGCTTCTTAGAGGCAGTACTAGGAGAGAAATACTTTGCACTAAGCTTTTACATGATTTATGGGCTTTGAGTCTCAATTCTTAGAAAAAGAGTTAAATTAACATAAACTAGCCTGGAATGGCTACTGCTCTTGCTGTCTTCTTTAAGACACTCACAGGGCTGGCCAGCCTTTCACTGTCTCCAAAGAGCATTGGTTAAATGCTGACTTACATTCAGGCTTTTCTAATGGTGTCATCTACATTTCTGTGACATTTTCTATTTTCACCTAGCACTTCCCTGTTTGGCTGTTCTTCTAAATCTCAGATTTCCTGGAGAGAATACACATTTAATACAATATTCAGAAAAAATAGGAAGAACATTTGCTTTCACTATTTCCAACTCATCTTAGGATAAATTTTGTATTTCCAGTAGAGACTTGGAATGAAGTCCCTAACGGTTTTAAAACATGAATTTAGCTATTATCTTCTAGAAACACAACAAAGTCTGCTACCAAGCAAAATTTTTGTCATTTCTCAGGGGCTGACCAAAGTTTTACCTCTTGGTTCAGTTTGCTAGCTGCTCTGACTGATATGCAAAACTCCCTGAATGGTTGCAGACTGGGCCATTCTTATCCCTCAGATCTTTGCTTACAGATTCCTTTCCCCAGAATTCTTTCATGTTTTCTGTTATCCTGTGGGATGCTTAGTATTCCTTTATAGAGGACCTTAATCCATCTTCTCCATCTGTTCTCTCCCTCTCACAAGAAAAAAATAACACCCAGCAAGGCACTAGTGTCTCATGAATATAATCCTAGCCAATCAGGTGGCTGAGATTTGAAGATGGAAGTTTAAAGTCAGCCCAGAGAGGAAAGTTCATGTGCCTCTCATCTCCAAAAACACTCCTCAGAAAAAGCGGAAAGTGTCCCTGTGGCTCAAGTGGTGGAGCCCTAGCCTTAAAGAAAAGAAGCTCAGGGACAGCACCCAGGCCTTGAGTTAAAGTCCCAGGAGCTGTGTGTGCGCGCATGCACAAGCGTGTGTACAGCCCCTCCCCCCTTCCCCCATGGCACTGTACTCATCTGCTTCCTCATTCTAGTGTCTCCGAGATACTGGTTAAATAATGAATGGCAAACATATTGCAATTTCATGCTTTCCTGGTGTCCAAGACAAAGAATATTTTTAGGTTATGCTCATTAAATTCTTACCATTCATTTTTTTAAAAAAGAAAATTAACAATGGCAATGCCAAGTTTCTCAGGCACTTCTAAGACAAAACAGGTCAGTGGTTCTCAATGGAAGATGATTTAATCATATAAATGGCAATGTCTGAAGACATTTTTGGATGTACGCTGCAGACTCATAGCAAAGCATTATCTAACTGAAAATGTCAGCCGTGTTGATATAGAGAAACCCTGGGGTAGATGAAAGCATATAGAGCTTGGCAGGTCAAAGATAGTTTTATTTTGTTCTATATATGTAAGTTCTCAGTTCGCATTCGGAGATCTCATCAGCAATAATAATTGCACAGAGAATAATAGCTTATACTCGTTATGTTGTGTGTGTGTGTTGTACACACGCGTGCATGTTTGTGTGTGAATTCAGAGGCTTAACCTCAGGGCCTCTTACCTCCCTTGCCTTTTTCACTGAAGGCTGGCATGCTATCACTTGAATCACAGCTCCACTGCTGGCTTTTTGCTAATTCACTGGAGATAAGAGTTTCATGGACTTAGCTGCCCAGGCTGACTTTGAATTAAAATCCTTACATCTCCACCTCCTGAGTATCTAGAATTACAGATGTTAGCCACCAGTGCCTGGCCACAAATACTGTCTTATTTAATCCTTTCAAAAGTGTTGTGATTTAGAAACTACTATTATTTTCAAGTGAGGAAAGCAAAGAATTTACTGAGAAACGAAGAAGCTGCTTTACTAATCTAGAAAATTCTGTTCATTGTCACACTTCGAAGAATCTAGTAGAATATTCCAAGATGTTAGATTCTAGTTTTGGGTCTCACTTTCCTACCTCTTCTCATGAGCAATTTTTTTTTGTTATTTGATAAAAGTAGATTTCTCTGATTCTGTTCACTTGTATGGACATTGAGATCCACAGAGTATCACCTAGAAGATTCATTTACATATTATATTCCTAGGGACAAAAGTAATTAGTATGTCTGCTGTTTTGACTCTTCTAAGAAGTATCACATGACATGCTGTTGAATTTGTTTTACATTTACTAAATTAAAACATGAGTGGTTAATTAACTCATCACTTTGTTTAGGGCAATGTTTCTCAACTTCAATGAGCTCATCCAAGGGTTTTGTAAAGTTGACACATTTTAACTTCCAGGTTCTGCACTTCTACCAGTTTCTTAGGTCAGGCTCATGCTGCTAGACCAAATGGCACAGGAGCAGCAAAATGTGAGCATGCTTTTTCAAGGCATAAGATGCTTTGAAATCAGAATTAATGCAGAGCTGAGGTGATGGCACGAGACTTTTCTCCATATTAGTGGTTTGATTCTTACATAAAGCATCTTGTCCATCTGGTTTTGTTTAGAATGAAATATCTCCTCCTCCTTTTAAAGGCTTCTAAGTATATACATATAAGTATATTAAAAAAGGTGTATATATATATATATATACGTATTTGTGTATGCATTTTATCATTTTTGGTTATCAAAGGTATTTTTTAAGAAGGTCTACAACCCTTTCAAATCACAGAAGAAATGTTATAGTGGCCTTGACACATAAATAATAACATTTACAGTGTTTTGTTTTTCTAATTACATTTCTAAAGATAGCAAAGGGAACATTTTTTTAAATGGACCCTCTGTGATTTTAGACATAAGTTTTTCCAGTCTCTGTGTCAGTGAGAATTAAGATACTTGCGGCTCACCGTGCCCTGTCATGCCAGCTTATTTTGTAAGGAAATCAAATGTGGCACCTTTCAATTAATTTTCTTTACTTCCCTAATCTAAAGACAGATGGAGCAGGCTCTGGAGCATGATTGCACTCAATGGATTTCCTTGACTTCCTCAATTTCATCTCCGTTCATATCATAATTTGTTAAAAAAAAGTTCTTCAGCAAAAGCTAGCAAGTACTTACAAACAGGAAGGTGTTAGTGTTGAAAAATAATTTATTCTCCATCATGAGTTTGGCAACTCTTCAGAGGCTCACAGTGGCAGATCTCATTTGTCCCTGAAGGTCCCTCAGGAGTGCTGAAGTAGAAATGTGTCATGGATTGGAGTTGGTCAGTATCCTTGGGAAGAACTTATGTGCAAGCTATTTTGGAAGAAGAAGAAAGAGGAGGAGAGGCAGGAAGGAAGGAAGAAAAGAGGTGTCTGCCTGCACACAGCCTTTTGTGCACTGTGGGCTTCAGTGTGTTGGTGAGATTTAAGAGGCTTACAGTATAGTCCAGTGTCAGGTAAAAAACGTGCCTAGTTTTATAATGACATGGACTGTGGTCATGACAAACTTGAGTGACAAACAGGGAGACACATGATGATCTGACTTTTCTTATGAGTGTTCACAGAAAATAAAACAACAACAAAAAAGAACAAGAAAATGGTACCAGTTTATCTCTGAGTGATATTGTCAGGAGCAATTGTTATTATCTTCTTTTCTATTTCATTCTCTAAAATTCTCCATTAAACAAAAATAAGCTTTTGTATCAGAATTTCAAAATGCAGTTTACAAAATGATAGAAACTAGCAAAGTTACAGCTTTAAACATTCTATCTGAGAGACCACAAATGATAGATATATTTGGAAATAAATATATTCTGAAGAATTTCTAGAGAAAGGATACATTTTTAGATGATTTAGCCTATCTTTGCATTTTTAAGGTTTATAACTCTACAGGGCTTCACGTTATTTTTTTTTCCTTTCAATTTTGCTGCTTGCTCAGTACTATCTGCATCTTAAAACAAGACTATGACCAATAGGATGTATAAGTAGTGGTCATTAGTGGACTCAGTCAATTGGGCAGTGTGTATGTTGTACTTGAGTATTTGGATATATAAATATATGTAAATATGTATGTTTATTTATTTTGTATCTCTCCTAGGGCTTGAACTCAGGGCCTAGACATTGTCCCTGAGCTTGTTTTACTCAAGGCTAGCACTATACCATGTGAGCCACAGTTCCACATCTGGCTAGTTGCTGGTTAAGTGGAGATAAAAGTCTCATGAACTTTCCTGCCTGGGCTGGCTTCAAACCGTGATCCCCAGATTTTAGCCTCCTAGGATCACAGGAGTGGTCCACCAGCTTCCCAAACTCACAAATAGATATTTAAGAGGAGATCTTGACTTCACTATTAGCAACATGAGTGTTGAAAAATACTCTGAATATATCAATTTAGTTACCGTGTTCCGAACGGCCACTTCCTGCTAACTTGCCTTCTGATACTTCGCCCCAATGAATACATTTAGAAAGGTGTATGGTCATATCAGTATGTCTTCTCTTACTGTCCTTCACTGACTCTTTTCTCTCTTCTTTCTTTCACCAGATTGCAGATTGTGTTTAAGGTATCTGTAGACTGATCAATGTGGGCTTGACCTACCACAGAAGCAGCAAGTTCAGTCTCCTCCATTGCGCTTGGTTGGGCACTGCTGATAAACTCGACATCACCTGTTGCCTGTGCGGAAAATTCCCAGTATTGAATTTTTGTTGTTGTTGTGCACGAAGGAGACCAGCAAAGACGGTAACACAGACTGATCAGACCAGAGACATCAGGAAGATTTTTTTAATTTCTTTTTTTTTTCTTTTTTTGTTTTTACTGTGCCCCCAGGACATTTCCTCTCCCTAGAGTTCTGGACTTTTAACCAAACCCTGCCCAGTCGTTTTGATTTTGCTATTTTGTTTTAGTACTTTTTTTTTTTTTTAAAGATTTTCCCCAACACATTGTATTTTATTTCTGCACATCAGAAATGGGCCTACAGACCACCAAGTGGCCCAGCCATGGGTCTTTTCCCCTGAAATCTTGGCTTCTCGTTTTCCTGGGGCTCTGCTCACAAGCATCACAACTCCTGGCCTGCCCTAGCGTGTGCCGCTGCGACAGGAACTTTGTCTACTGTAATGAGCGAAGCTTGACCTCAGTGCCTCTTGGGATTCCGGAGGGCGTCACCGTACTCTACCTCCACAACAACCAAATTAACAACGCTGGATTTCCTGCCGGGCTGCACCACGTGCAGTCAGTGCACACCGTCTACCTGTATGGCAACCAACTGGACGAGTTCCCCATGAACCTTCCCAAGAACGTCAGAGTGCTCCACCTGCAGGAAAACAACATTCAGACCATTTCCAGGGCGGCTCTGGCCCAGCTCCTGAAGCTCGAAGAGCTCCATCTGGATGATAACTCCATCTCCACGGTGGGGGTGGAGGATGGGGCCTTCCGCGAGGCCATCAGCCTCAAACTGTTGTTCTTGTCCAAGAACCACCTGAGCAGCGTGCCCGTGGGGCTGCCCGTGGACCTGCAGGAGCTCAGGGTGGACGAGAACCGCATCGCCGTCATCTCCGACATGGCCTTCCAGAACCTCACAAGCCTGGAGCGCCTGATCGTGGACGGGAACCTCCTGACCAACAAGGGCATTGCCGAGGGCACCTTCAGTCATCTCACCAAGCTCAAGGAATTCTCCATCGTGCGCAACTCCCTCTCCCGGCCGCCTCCGGACCTGCCGGGCACCCATCTGATCAGGCTGTATCTGCAGGACAACCAGATCAATCACATCCCCCTGACGGCCTTCTCCAACCTCCGGAAGCTGGAACGCCTGGATATCTCCAACAACCAACTCCGAATGTTGACCCAGGGGGTCTTCGATAACCTCTCCAACCTGAAGCAGCTCACTGCAAGGAATAACCCTTGGTTTTGTGACTGCAGTATTAAGTGGGTCACCGAATGGCTCAAATACATCCCTTCCTCTCTCAACGTGCGGGGTTTCATGTGCCAAGGCCCCGAGCAAGTTCGAGGGATGGCCGTCAGGGAGTTGAATATGAATCTTCTGTCCTGCCCTGCCACCACCCCGGGGCTGCCTCTCTTCACCCCAGCCCCAACTACTCTCCTGCCAACAACGCAGCCTCCCACACTTTCTGTTCCAACCCCCAGTAGAGGACATACCCCTCCAGCTCCCACCACATCGAAACCCCCCACCATTCCTGATTGGGATGGCCGAGAAAGAGCGACTCCACCCATCTCTGAACGGATCCAGCTCTCGATCCATTTCGTAAATGACACTTCCATTCAAGTCAGCTGGCTCTCGCTCTTTACTGTGATGGCGTACAAACTCACCTGGGTGAAGATGGGTCACAGTCTGGTAGGGGGCATTGTCCAGGAACGCATAGTGAGTGGTGAGAAGCAACATTTGAGCCTGGTGAATTTAGAGCCCAGATCCACCTATCGGATTTGCTTAGTGCCCCTGGATGCGTTTAACTACCGCACGGTGGAAGACACTATCTGCTCCGAGGCCACCACCCTGGCCTCCTACTTGAACAATGGCAGCAACACCGCATCCAGCCACGAGCAGACGACTTCTCACAGCATGAGCTCCCCTTTTCTGCTGGCCGGCTTGATTGGGGGCGCCGTGATATTTGTGCTCGTGGTCTTGCTCAGTGTCTTTTGCTGGCACATGCACAAAAAGGGGCGCTACACCTCCCAGAAGTGGAAATACAACCGGGGTCGGCGGAAAGATGACTACTGTGAGGCCGGCACCAAGAAGGACAACTCCATCCTGGAGATGACAGAGACCAGTTTTCAGATCGTCTCCTTAAACAACGATCAGCTCCTTAAAGGAGATTTCAGACTGCAGCCCATTTACACCCCAAATGGGGGCATTAATTACACAGACTGTCATATCCCCAACAACATGAGATACTGCAACAGCAGCGTGCCAGACCTGGAGCACTGCCATACATAACAGCCCAGAGGCCCAGAGTCAGACTGGCAGACAACCAAACTCTGGGGAACACACAAGTGCGTGCACATACAAGACACGCAAATTACATTTGATAAATGTTACCCAGATGCATTTGTGCATTTGAATACTCTGTAATTTATACGGTGTACTATATAATGGGATTTAAAAGAAAAAAAAAGTGCTATCTTTTCTATTTCAAGTTAATTACAAACAGTTTTGTAACTCTTTGCTTTTTAAATCTTAAAAAAAAATCGTTGCTGAAGTACTGTACAGGGTTGTACAATGAGAACCCAAGGCCAAGGCAGAAGAGTGAGTAATTCTTCCTGACGATGCACACCAAACACTTTGCTGTTTGGAGCAGTCAGAATGAATTCCCTTCCTAGATCTGATGGTCAGATGAAAGGTGAGGTTCGAATGGACTCATCAGGGTTCAGGGAATAAAGTAGCTAAAGCAAGGACTAGCCCAGGTATTTTCATGCTATTTCTCTATCTCTTGGGCTAAAAGAAAAGTGAATAGGTCCATATTACAAGACTGGAGGGGAGTTACTCTGACTTGACCCAAGTCAGGAATGGCAGAGAGCATCATGAGGAAGTGAGTTCCCAGGAGATGTTAACCCACCTTGACAGAATCAAGAAATTTGAGAGGAGATTTGAAAAATACCTGCAACACTAAGGGTTTACTTTCTGACTGGAAACTTCAAAATCACTCTTCTTGCTTCCTTGGCCCCATGTGATAACAGAGTCCTGAGTCTGATTCAATCATCAGACAACCAGTATATAATTAGTCTTAGAGAGAAGACTCCCTTAAAAAGTGTCACTAATTCAAATCATATGTCAGGTGGAACCACATTCAACAGAGATATATTCTAGAATAATTTTTTAGAAGAGGCTAATAAAATAATGGGAAGAACTATATTGAATGGAATTATTTTTGATAATAAGAATTATTTGGGTAGTTTCACTGAGGCTATATCAACATGATATTTAGAACAACAAGAGAACACTATTTGGAATATATCACAGTGTTTATTTAAAAAAGGACTGATACTATTTAGATACAAAAATAATCAGTCAGTAGTTCTGTTGTACTAGGTCAACTGACTTTGTGAATATCATGTTGAAATAGCTTGAATTAATACCTATATCCCCTCCCAAATTCTTGTCTTCCAATCATCTTTCATGTATTTTTGTAATTAAGTTATATATGCCAACTTTGTTTTCTCCCTCTGCTCAGTGTTTCAAAGGAAGATATGGATGCAAGTTTTGGTTGCACAAAATATCCATATAATTTCTCATTCTTGAGGATGATGTTAGGGATGTATCAAAGCTGGCCATAAGAAAATGCAAAAATTAATTTAAAGCAATACTAAGTTTCCACCTTGGACTGAATTTGATCCTCTTCCACATTTGAAATTTCATTTGTTCCTTTTCAATTGTGGATGTTCCTCTAATTTGGGAATTGTGGAGAGAAATTGGACCACCAAGGAAAAGTGAATAAGTCAGATTATGGAGTTTCCCTAATTTTGACAGAGCAAATTAATAGCAGAGGACATAGAAAAAAAGAGGGATATCTGTGCTTAATTCTAGATATTTTTGAAGCAAGTGCATCTTCAGAAAAGACATATAATTTACTCTAATCCTTGCCATCTCTTAGATGTAGAAGGGCTATAGATCACATACATTTTCTAAGAAACTAAAACAATAAAAACCCCACACGGTTGGAAAACTATTTTCAAAGTCTTCGTTAGGCATTTCACGCTGTGCTGTGTATTTCCTTTATGGGCTGACCATTATTTTAGAGACACATAAAGTGTCACGATTCTTTTGCTTTCTCTCTCTTTAAGCAAAATAAAACTGTGATGTGTCTTCTTTTTTTTAAAGTTTAGGTATAAAATGCTATGCAAGTTTTCCCTTATAGTAAAAGCTTTATTTTCTTTAATAATAGACCCCAAGTTATATGTTTTAATCTCCCTCATCCCTCAGAGCAAGCAGAAGAAGCTATAAATACAGTAGACACAAGAACTGAAAAGGTGCAGTCAGTAGAGCTGAACTTAGCTATGAATTAATTTAATTCTAAAGTGACTTTGATTTTCATTATAGTCTGTTAGCTGGGGGTGGGGTGGGATTAGGCTATTTTTTTATGCCACATAGGCATAGTAAAGGGAATAAGACAATCTCAGAAGGAGTTCTATCAGTAAGCCATCTAAAAATCGATGACATGGGGGTACCTAGCTAAATAATGCCCTTTCTCTCTCCTCTTCCCCTTGGCTGTGTAGATAAAACTGTGTTGAAATGATGGTACTTTGGATTCTGAGGTATTTTTATTTCTGTTATACACAAAATAATCATTCTCATTTATTTGTATTGTGCTTTTTTTTAAAAAAAACTCCCAGTGGGATTTCTGGCTGCTGAAACTTCTTTGCTTTGTTCCAGGAAGTGTAAGAATGGAGATGTTCCCAGAATAGCATGTGACATTCACAGAAGGGTAGGGGTTTCAGTGGCACAATGGAGAACCAGTCCCGTGAAATGATTAGGGTGTGCTGAAGGCATTCTTCTGTCAGAAAGAGCTTCTGTCAGAAAGAGATAGGCTTTATTTTGATTTCATGCACAAATTCGATGGAGACATCTACAATTACAATCAGTCTCCCGTTTGTAGTAACTAACCTGGAGTTCTTGCCTTCCTCGGGAGAGAACGCACGTAGTGGGATCTGTAGTGTCAAAGGCATATCTCGGAAATTGCTGAACCACGATCTCTGTTGGATTATGCTTTGACTGGCATTTTTAGTCACAACAGTGGTTTGCAATGCCTACACTGCATAGTGGGGCCTCTCTTGCCAACAACATAATGCATATCAAGGTGGTTAGTCAAGAGTCAGGGCTGCATGTTCAGGCCAATACCACTGGGAAAAGCCCATGTTCACTAGCCTATAAGAATCTTCACACTGACCAGTTGAAATGATCTCAGATAGCACCAAGCCAATCACAGCACAGGAGCTGTCAGTGTAAGGGGAACATTTCAGAAGGGAAAGGCATCGCCACCGTTACACAGATAGTAAATAGGTGATTCTTACCAAGAGTAGTCAATAATACTACCTTTTTTTGAGACCTGTGTTTGATCATGGAGAGCCCTAGGTTTTTCTCAAACACTTAGGACAGTCACAGGCAGAGATGAGAAGAGGATTTCCCTGCATCTTTTCTTTGTGCAACAAGGGGAAAACATCCTCCTTTGTGAGAAATCATGCAATTTATAAGTCTCCAGGTGTTGTGGAGATTATATTAGACATTTTCCCCTGAAGTTATAAACAAAAATATAATGTGACCAGTCCAGTTTAAAAAATGTATTCATCAAGTAACTACTACTATAGCACCACTTCCTATTAGCGTGGACCATAATGGTCTTTGTCATTTCACACAAGTCAGCACTTCCTTCTCTGCTAGGGAAGACAAGTTGTTCATGTTGGGGGCAAAAGCATTTATTTAAATCACCAACTTTGTTGTCCTGTAGAGCAAGTAGCACCATCGCATCCACTGCAGCTTTTGAGAGTCAAGAGGTGAATTCCCATTGATATCTCTGTTTATGGCAATTTTTCTTTTTGGTAACCTATAACAAGAAGACATGATAGTTTACTTTAGAACATAGGAACAACACATTCACCCATAACTTTTTTAGATGCACGATGAAAATAAAGCAGAAAAGAGTACCCAAAAGAGGAAAAATACACACACAAAACAATACCCAGTTTCCTGGTCTTGTCAAAGCCTGCCTGATGCTCTTTTCTTAAGTCAAAATGCTAATAACAGGAAGTAGTTGCTTCCATCTTTCTATGTTATCTTTGTGGGGTTGAATGACAATCACTGGGAGTGGAGGTTACTAATTGTGGGGACAATGATTTGTACACATAGGACAGTTTGAACGTTCGTTATTGCTGTTGTTTGGTTTTATAGCTACACACTCCACCAGAAAGAGCACAAACAAAGCCAGTGCAACAGCATTGTTTTTAATTCATAGAAAACATGTACATGTGTGCATACGCAGGTAGATGAGATGTTTGTAAAGATTTTGTGAGATGAAAAATTCATGATTGGGTTAATCTCCTATGCTTTCCCAGCACCTTAATTGAGGCAATAGAAGTAATCCCCACCGAGTGTTCCCTGCAGGACTGATAGATACATTCGTGGAAAATTCATTCTGATGATTTGTCATGGCTTGGGTCCTATTGATTTGCTTCTGGGCTGTGTGCAGTGTTTTCTCTCCAACAAGGGGCTACAAAAATGCTGGAAGATTGTGCACCAAACATTCTCTGAGACATCCCACGTTGCACACTTTGTTAACTTCAGATTTCACTCTACACTATACAGTACCTTGTTGATATATTCAGTAAAGGCTTATTTTAAAAGAAAACCACATTGTGTTGATCTGAGTAAGTTTCTTGGGAGATGGCTAATGCTTGGGTTGGTTGTTGATGATCCAGAAGAAAATGAGCACCACTTCCAGATGGAGCAAGGAGGCAGGAATAAATCTGGTGGTGTGAGTTTCATATTCTTCCCCTGTGAAATCACTTTCTGAAGTCCCATCTTCTTTTCTAGTTCCCCACTAAATGGTGTGTTCCTATAAATATCTTTTATGTAGACATACATACATACACAAAATATAATAACCCTTTGTATCTGTGGAAACCTTGTTTAGGGTATAAATAATATCAATGTAGTTATTCAATCACAAGGGGCCCCAGGCAGAATGGTCTTATATATCAGTTTTCTTTAAGAATAGGCTGCCTGGTTACTTTTCTCCTTCTGAAAAGTAGCTCGTCCACTCATGCTTTCAGTGGACAGACATGGCGGTTCATCTTTTCATAAGCTCAAGCTCCATTCTGGATTTGTTCTGTAGGATTTTTCAGAACCCTCTTCCATATTTTACCATGAATGTATTTGACAGACTGAATCAGGAAGCAAATTTGTGACAGCTCAGTTAACTAATATTACTTCTTGCAGAGGCTTGGTTGGAAAATGAACTGCACTACAAAAGACAGTGGTAACATGATTCCTATTACATTGGAGAGATATTACATGAAATAAAGTTCACAGTGTACTTGGCTAACTTTTTTTTTGTTTTTGTCGGATGTGGGGCCTGAACTCAGCTCTTCAGCTCAAGGCTAGCACTGTACCTACCACTTGAGCCACAGCACCACTTCTGGCTTCTTCTGCTTATGTGGTGCTGAGGAATCCAACCCAGGACCTCATGCATGCCACACAAGCACTCTGTCACTCAGCCACCTTCCCCAGCCCTACTTTTGACAAGAGTTTACAGACTTTTCCTCTATGAGACTATTCACTTAGCCAAGGAATACTATTTATTCAAAAGAATTGATGAGGATCCATCTCATCTTTTCCAGGCTCTAGACTGAGTTTAAAGCCCTCACAGTAGAATCAAATATAGTCTTAGCCAAATCATGTATAAACTACACCATTCTGTCTCTGAAGGTATGTATTAATTTACTCATCTACTATCTACTGATTTATGTAGGTTTTTCTGGGGATGCAGAGAAAATAAAGATTGCCATTTAGGAACTCATGGAACACATACTGAATGCTTGTATTATGCATTGTATTGTGCCACATGGCCATATATTCTTTCAATAAACTGGCAAAATACCCAAGATAAAAAGCAAAGCTGTATCTAGATGCTGGTTTTGGTTTTTAATGGGTGATGCAATGTCAGAGCACATTGACAAATCAGAACTTAATCTGAATTAAAATTTCAGATTCACACCAAAAAAATTGAAAATGTGGGAATTGTAATTGAAAATTCCATATGCTCATATATTTCTATGAGGAAGCAGAATGGAAATTGTTGTAAGTTATTAATAATTACGACACCTGACATTTATCAAGCATGCATATACATGCATATGCACATGTATGTGTGAACTTGTTTACTTTGGTACACATCTTGTATATAGCCATGTGATGTAAATTCACTTCTCAGACTTTCAGATTTTTGACGCGGAACTTCACAATCACAAATTCTATAAATGACAGAATCATAAGTGAACCCTAACCACCACTTCAAGAACTCCTGTCCTGAAGAGCCTCAAGACTGATTGACTCTCAGGACAAATTATTCAGGAATATCAAGAATTGTTCATTAAAGAGTTATTATAGTTATAATATTAATCTCACAATAGAGGCCAATATGAAAATTTATGGCAAGTCAATGGAACACTTTCAAAAACATCGCAGATACCTATCTATGTATTTGCAGGCTACTAGCTTCCCATTATTCTGTACAGTTCTGTTTGGTGATAAAGGCTGAACCCTTCTTTGATATGGAAGTTTCAGATAGAATCAATCCCACCCTCAGGGAGAACTGGAAGAATTATTCAGAGGGCTGGAACAGGGCTATTTTTAGGAATGGATTTGCTGCATACTGGAGAGATTGCTCTAAGTATCCTGTAGATCCTGCTGAAGGTGCACATATGTCAGAGTCAATTAGAGCATTGACAAACTGGCTTCTGAATTTAACATTTTTATAGTACAAATAAATATGTGCTTTATAGGGATAATAGAGGTTTATTTTCTTTACTTAGAACACTAACAAGTTTTTTTCGTTGTGCTAGGGGGCAGTACTGGAGATAGAATTCAAGACTTCAAATGGTCTATTAATTGAGCTAAAGTCCAAGTCCCCTGACCTTTTTAGTTTGTTTTCAGATAGGATCTCTTACTTTGGCCTGGGCTAGCCTGGAACCACCATCCTATCTCTGCTTCCTCAAGCAACTGGGAATACAGATATCTCTGGCACATCTGGGTCATGGATACAGAATTTTAGTGATACTTTTCAAACCATGATCAGTGGCATGAATACCAACTGATGATCCCATATGTCAGTTTTCTTGACATGAAGTCTAAAATAGATGACCATTTCAACATGTCCTTGGAGTGAGGGTGTCTTAGGATTTAATGACATTATAAATATGCATATTGGGTCAGTGTTTCCCTTATCAAATACAACAATGTACTGGATCCAGGAGTCTTAATAAATCCCCTGGTTTAGTTAGCATGGGCCTTAGTAGGTTTAGTTTTGGTTTTGTTTGTCAAGTATTTGCTGAAAATAGGTAAGTTGGGGTGGTGAGCAGAAAAGTTTTCAAAAGGAGTTCAATTTTACATCCAATTTGTATCCAGAAGTTGCTAGTAGTATTCTGAGCATGGCCTAGTTCTTTCTTCAGTGGCTCAGGTACCTACCTTTAAATAGTCAGCCGAGCATCTTGCTGTGTTCAACAAAGACTGGATCTCTCCAATGTATTTTCTCTTTTCCATCCTGCCACTACCCCTTGGCCTCTCTCAGGCTCACTTCAGCCTTTTTTACATACTACAGGGCAGAGGACAATCAGTCTATAAAGAGGGATTGAGAATGATTGACTTCCTGTGGAAAATGCCCATTGCCATTAAGTGTAAAACAGAAGTAGAACTCCTATGTTAGGTTCCACATCCCTACCTGTGCTGCCTCCCCCTTCAGTCTAGTTACTAGATAAGATCTGTGTTTAGCATGAACAAGCATGCATAGACACTCAGAAACCTCCAATGCTGTACTTCTGCTCAAGATATTTTATACCATGATTGTTGTCTTCATCTAAGAACATACTCATCAATTATGTTCCTTGGAAAATTGTTCACATCATATTTCCAACCATCTGAATCCCTTGTAAAGTTAACAACTTTGAAATCTTACTTTTTTAATCATCTACATACTTTAATGTGCTATGCTTTTGTTTCATGTCTATGCTCTGGGTACCCTGGAGGAGGAGAACACATTCAGTCAGTTGTTCATTATGCATAGTGAAAAGTACCATGCCCAATGCCTGGTAGACACCCAGCCACCTCTCACTTTCTTATGACTAAAGATTATTTAAAAAAACCTTCAGACAAAGTTGTGAGAATCTGAATTATATGAATTATAAAAAGAAACTAGTAGCCATTGTTGTATTTTTTCATATTTTTTGTGATTCTTTAGTGGCCATACATTCCTCTGATTTGGAATGCTTAAGATGAAGTCAGGGTATGTCTGTTTCTGCAGAGTAAGCTGAGTGAACTATTGAAATGACTTGAAAGACTTCCTTTGCTGTCTGGTACAGACAGTCTCAAAATGCTCAGGCAGCTGTTAAAAGATATATCTTTAAAAAATCACCTTTCAACAAAATTTTATGACAATAAAAAGTTCACAAAGTAAGGGTAGATAAAAAAGTCAAACTATTTGGCAATTTTGCCAATGACTTCTTCCCATATAAAACATAGGTTGATTTTCTTTTCATTTCAATCAGCAAAATCAAGAAACAGTCTTTATTCACTGTCACAACCTGCTGCATAAATAATACAGCAGGTATCATTTGGAGGTTTATATTATGTTTTCTTGATTATGTCTGGGGTGGATAGTCCTTTCTAGAAATGATATGTCTCTAATGGAGGAGGAAGTGATATTTTGTGTATAAAAACTCAGACTTAAAATCAGTCTCACTCATTCTAGAAAACCAGCTCTAACACCGACCAGACAAATTTGCTTTGCCAAATAACATACAATTGAAGATGATCTGTTTCTTTTTCCAGAAATGGGGACAAAGATATCATTATGGTGACATGTTGTTAACATGCTATCTGATACTAAGATTCAATAAAACATAGAATATATGACATTCCACACCATATAAGTAGGTTCACTCAAACCTACTTAACAAAGGTCAGGTGGCATTTCCACCTTTTATGGTGAAAGCAAAATTTCTTGAGTATTAGGATCAGAATTGAAGACAGGGTTTTTTTATGTTGAATCCTAAAAGTTCCACAAAATAATAATTATTGCTCTTTTATAATTGTATTTTGGAAGAGCTAGAAAAGTTACCAAAGGATAATAAAACTGTAGCCTGGATATCACTGACTAGCACTGTTGACTAGAAAGAGATCATGTTATTCATAATGTAGCATATCTTCTCTGTAGATTATAAAGGTCAGGTTGGTGTGGTTATTGTGAAATATCAGCTCAAGAAATGTAAATATTTTTATTGTACAGATACTGTACAGAGGGGTTACAGTTTCATGAGTAAGGGAATGAGTACATTTCCTATCGAGCATTATTAACCCCTCCTTTGTGTTTTCCCTACCATCCCTTCCCTCCCACCTCCCCTACTCCTCCCCACGGAAATTGTAAAGTTCTTTTTCAACATCGTGTCTTGTACATCTCAAGGAAATCTAAACCTTAAACAGTCCTGAGGCTGAGTGTTCTGAAAACACTAGAAACTAAGAGTTTTAAACAATCAAAGTGATAAAGTTGTTTCAAAAATCTAATTTTTTTCATATTTGGTCATTTGTTCAATTCAGTCAGTTCAATTCATTTTGTTCAATGCCAGGGATTGAGTCCATGCTGATGTGTACTCACAGCTCCTCAGGGTCTATAATGTCACAGTGCTAGTTAATTCCACTTTGCCATCAACTATAAAGTGTAAATCTACAGATCTATACTTGGGTTGCAGATGGTAAAGATGGTAGCAACAGAAGGAACTTTTCCTGGCTCATCAATATAACTTTCACCATTACTTTTTGCAGACTTACATTTGTGACCTGGTTTCAGTTCAGAAATATAATTCTTATCTTCTGGATCACATTGTTTTCCTTTTTGTACAAATGCTGTTGGTGGAAGTTGAGAAAGCAACTCTCACTATAGTCTCTAATAGCATTATTTCCCATTATTTTTGTATTTCTCTTGCTCAATGGATGCCAAGGTAAGATAGTCTTTTCTAGTTCATAGCCATATGGTTTAATTGATTTCAGGGCAATTATCAGGCAAGTATAAATGAATATCCCCATTCTTTGGTCTAGAGTCAATCTCTCTTGGGTTTGGGCCAGTGTTTATTCTGATTTATTGGCCTATTGCAAATTATTTTGTATGTGGGTTCACATTAGTTAGAATACGGCATGCTTCACTAGTCTTTTTTAAAAAAAAATTTTTTTTATTGTAAAAGGGAAGTACAGAGGGGGTTACAGTTGCATAAGTAAGGTAAGGGGTACAGTTTTTCAGTGTTATCCTCTCCCTCATTTTCTCCCTACTTGTCTCCCACCAACTCCCCCCCACCTCCGCCAAAGCTGTAAAGTTCATTTCCAACATAGTGTCTTGTAAGTATCGCTGCTGCATTGGTTCGCCCTTTGTCCTTTGTCTCACCATTTTGTTATTCCCCTTCTCTTCCCCAAATCAGAAAAATGTATAGACAAGACATAGGGCACCAAAATAAAAAACAATGACAATAGGAGATAAACCAAAGGCAAAAAAGTAAAAAAGAAAAAAGAAATAACGTCACACAGTACATGAAAAAGAACAAAAAACTCTTGTTTCCATACTTTGGAGTTCATTTTGATTAGCACATTTTAATATGGTCATATGTACATAGCTATTGAGCTATTGTGACCCCCTGCTAGAACTACCCCAGACATATAGTCATTATTAAAAATGAGGGAAACTATGGAATCTATGTATCTTTGGGTCTGGCTTACTTCACTTAATATGATTTTTTTCCAAGTGTTTCTTAAGTAAAGGGAACCAGGAAGTGAATTCCTTGATAATGGAGGCTATTCATATCAGATAGATAGCAGTGGTTGTCTACAGGCCATAACCTCTTAGATGGGAAGATAAAGTACTCACATAAAATACATCTCTTTAATTCTAAGATCAAGCTGTCTGGAGCTCTTGCACATGTTTATGCTTTGTTTTTCTCATCCACACTTGAGCAACTTGTTCGATGCCAGGGACTGAATCCATGCTGATGTGTACTCTCAGCTCCTCAATGTCTATAATGTCACAGTGCTAGTTAATTCCACTTTGCCATCACATGAGTAATAGCAGCACCCATCTGCACAATAATGGCACAGCAGAGTTCCAGGCACATACTGAGTGCTCATTATGTATTGACTGCTTGCAAGTTTGGTGGTTCTGGTCATTTCTGCTCTATCATCTATGCTAGTTTTCCATGAAGTTTAGCTTTAATTAATTGAGCTGATCTATATTTTTCTTGAAAATGTAAGATGAGGGCGGGATACAAACATAGAAATATTTCACTCAGTTCCATTTAGTGAAGGCTGAAATTTTAAACAATAAGGACATCCTTAACTAGACATGTTCAAGGCACAAGTGTGTAGCCTTGAAGAGCAGGAGCTGTGGAATCACAAAGAATGTTGCCTTTGTGTCTACATGTTGTTCTTTGAGGTTCCAAAGGTTCACTTTGAAAGAAACTTCTTAGGACTCAATAGAACCATTTATACTACCATCTTTGGTGACAGGCATTATGGATAAAAATTACAATTGAATGAAGAAAGAAGCAAATAGGAACAAAACGTAATTATTTCCAATGCTTTTCTTTCAAAAGAAAAGAAATGAAAACTATATTAATAAGTAGGCATATTTATAAAATACTTACTTCAGTAAAAATTATCAAAGATAGATCTCTCTATAATAAAATTGTATAAAGCCAAGTTATTTCTAAAGATATGGAATAGATTTTCAAACTTTGCAAGCCTTTTATGTACCAGTTATTAAGTTTTACATGTTTAACAAAGGGAATTGAAAGAATAATACCAGGAAAATATTAAATAATAAAAAAATTATCTATTTGGATAAAATGAACAGATTTTAACACCAACACTGGCACTTCTTTCTCCAAACAAGTTTCTGAAAACTATGCAAAATCATAGTCTTCATAAAATTCGAGGATGCTTTTTTTAAGAATAATTAGATAATTCTTTCTTGCAATGCATTTGTAAAATCACTGCTTAACAGATAATAATGAGATGTTAATTGCAGTATATTTGGACTTTAAAATGGTAGCCTAAAAAGAGCTTCCAGTAAACAGTAACTTCTTAAATCATCTAATACATCGATTATAAAATACTGTTTTGTTAAAGGTACTTATAAAATAGACTTTCCAGTAATTTATATTCTGGTACTGATTGATATGTTAAATTAATGACTTTTAATTTTGTAATTAGGAAATGACCCTTGGGACGTCAATTGATTTATTATTCCAAGTGATCCTTCACTTCATGGGGGTTATGTTTGAGTGACCCCTGCCATAGGTGAAAATCTACGGAGTAGCAGTATTATATTTATTTTATTATTTATATATACGATTTTATACATTCTTCCTACTCTCCTGTAAACCTTTCCTACTTTCCTACAACCTTCCCCACTCTCTTACAAACACTTCATATGCTCTTAAACACTTTCTATACTCTCAAACCTAGGTAATTTTAACAACATACAATGTTTTCTATGAGTATTCACCAGTGAAGTATACTACAACGTGAATGATGAAGAACATGTGCAGTACTGATGGTGATGAAGGTGATCACCATGAGATGGATGTATTCCATGGCCAAGAAGATCTTTACAGTTCTTTTGAAGGCACCATTTCCTCAGGTGCTACGTTAGGTGATGGAGTATCCTTGCACTGTCCCCTAACTTCTATTTCTGCTGAAGATGTAGGAGTAACTGGGGAGTTGCTGGTGCTGCTTTTTTCTTCTGAGAAGGTGTTTATAAACTGACAGGCAACTCCTAATTTTATTTATGAAATGCTGGAAATAAAGCATCTTGGGGTCTCATTCTTCAGCCACTTACTGAAGTTCTTCAACAATTCTGACCAGGGTTGCAAGATAGTCCAGTGTTAGCCCAACCTCCTCCTCTCCTCCAATCCATAGTTCATCTTGTTCCTCACCCTCTTCTTAATTTTCTGATTTCATCTCTTCCATGTTAAAAACTTGTTCAGGCTTATCACTCCCTTCCTCGATGATGGATTGGAACATGTTGTTCATGTATTCCTTGGTTCTGGCTTTATCCACAAAGGAGCTTCTCCATGCAGAGAATTGCTCTTGAGTCCAAAGCATCTTTGAAATTTGTTGAAACAGCCCTTGCTGTCACTGAATGGGGTTGGTCTGGTGGGAGAAGCACTCCAATGGTTCTGATTCTATGTTGTCTTCCTTGTCTTTATTTTCATCACTGTCATGAATCCTTGTGCTTTCAACAAAACTATAATATTTTCTTGGCCTTTGTCCAGATAGTGTTGGTATCCAACAAGATATTCTTCCTTGCAGTCATTTATCCACAGGGTCAATGCAGACTCCATCCTCAGAATGGCCTTATTGCAGGAAGCAAACACCCTCTTTGCAGTCTACTTAAAAGTCATTATTGCCGTAGACCTAATATAATAGTCTTCTCATCTTTATGTAGTGAACAGTAGATTCGTTGATCCTGTAATGGCAGCCTACAGCCTTCTTTTAACATGTCGAGACGTTCCACCTTGTCTTTGATTGTAAGCATCTTCCTCTGGCTTGGGTTCACTGCCAGAATTCCCAGAAGGCACAACACATTTGGGTGGCATCGTAGGGCTTGAAATAAATTCAACCTTTTATGAAAATTTCACAAAAACACAACACTGCAAAGCAACATTATGCATAGAGATCAGACATCAATGTGAAGTGGACAAAGAAAAAAGTTGAATATATGGGCAAAGTGCAAAAGCGTAAACAGACTGATGCTATGGACACTGAACCAATCAATGCCCAGGATACAGAACACAGAGCTGTGATTGGTTGCCTTCCATTCCATCAGCTAACAGTGTGCCATGTACAATCTCATATTGGCAAGCTTGCGCAAGCAGTAGTGGTGTGCTACATTTCCATTTTGTACAGTATGGTATTCATCAATTGATGAAATACATAGGATATTTTATTTCAATAAAATATTATTTTAATGTTTACATTAATATTTTATATTTTTATATTGTTTTAATTTTTACACAAAATAATTAAAATCACAAATATTATATAAATGCCTATGTACCACAAAATCCTGTGATATAATTAAAATTTCATGATACATAATTACAATATTTTTAATAAAAACCTGCGATACAGTAAAGCCTCAATAAGTGAATATCGATATAATGAGGGATAACTTAATTCTTTTAGTAGCGGTTATTTGTGTTTCTATTTATTAACTCTGTTGTGAAAGTTTTAAGTGTTTGTTAGGTCTGTACAGGGAATTTAATAAAATGTAACCAAATTAGAAAGATAGTGGTTTTCCTTAAAATTGAGACAAGTATTATGCATCCTCAATAAAGGACAGAAATAGTGGGACTTAAAAATATTGGTAGAGCTGGGATTTGAAATCATCACCTCATACTTGGCTAAGGTAGGTGCTCTACCTCTGAGTCACGCCTCCAGTCCTTTTTTATGCTGATTATTTTTAAGATAAGATTTTATTTCTTGCCTGGTATGTCTGTGAACATAGTTGCCCTATTTTAGCCTTCCTCTAGTGGTTGAATGAGAGGTGTGTGCCATCACGCCCAGTTTCTTCCACTGAGATGGAGTCTTGCAAAAATTTCTACCAGTGCTGGCTTAGAACTTCAATCCTACCTATCTTAGCCTCTCACGTAGCTGGATGAGAGGAACATACAACCATGTTCAACTATTGGTTGAGCTATTGCTGGGCTAGCCTAGAACCATAATCCTCCTAATCATAGCCTTCCAAAGCTGGGATTACAGACATGATCCACCAGCAGTTGGTTCAAAATAGCATTTTTAAAGGGATTTTAAAAAGTAAATTTGATATTGAATGATATTGAAGTGTTTGTGGCAAACATTAAAAGTTCTACCTGGTAATTCTGTAATACTACTAATATTGCTTAACTATAGAAAAATAAAGTGTAAAAGATTATAGTCACTGAAGAAGGAAAATAAAACCATCTTATCCATTTCAAGTATGTTATCTCAATAACAGGAAAAAGTCACTATTTTAAAGGGAACTTTTTTAAAAAGAAATTATTTTAATAAAATATAGCTGTTGGTAATGAAAGAAGTACTATAAATCATTTTGAATAGCCAGTATAAACTAGAAAGTAAGCAATGAGCCAGTGTAAAGACGTGAGTCATAAAACACATATGAAAACATTGCAAAGATATTTAACAAGGAAAATAAAACAGATACACAAGAAAAAATAAAAAATAAATAAAAATTAACCAATCCATGTTTTGCAGAACATTGATCAAAGGACATTGATGTGACATACATTTTTAGGAAAAATACATAAGATGGTTTGTGGATTTGCAAATAAACCTATTTTGAACATACTATTCATTTGTGGCATGGGTATTAATTTAATTGTCATGTCGAATGTAGAAATTAGGAAAAATGTATCTAGGCCAGGAAGCTATCAAAACCGTTAACATGCCGGGCGCCAGTGGCTCACGCCTGTAATCCTAGCTACTCAGGAGGCTGAGATCTGAGGATCACAGTTCAAAGCCAGCCCGGGTAAGAAAGTCCATGAAACTCTTATCTCCAATAAACTGCCAGAAAATTGGAAGTGGCGCTGTAGCTCAAGTGGTAGAGTGCAAGCCTTGAGCTGAAGAGCTCAGGGACAGCTCCCAGGCCCAGAGGTCAAGCCCCATGACCGACAAAAAAAAAATACAATAACTTAGTGCTTACAATAACTCTCAATGCTAGAAAATTATACTGTTCTTATTTAAAGTTATTCAAGATTTGGCATTGCACACAAAATACTGGACATAGTATTTGAAGTTTAAATATGGATTTGTTCTAGGTTTGTTTCCTGTGCAAATAACTTCATTTTTAGTTTGGTTTTCTGTCTTTAACAAGGTTTAATGGAAGCACCATATTGTTGAGGTGAGACTCCATTTATACTTATATACTTAATTATGCTAATTCCATCCAGTTTTGTTTCCTTCTGCTGTCAGTCCTGATGAAGTAGGTGGCACTGAGTACTTCTGTAATGATAGTAAACATTTGACATTGTTCTGTGAACTCCTCATAAACACAGAGATGCCCTCTCATGCCACCACGTGGCTTTGTGTTTGGATCCATTGCTTCGTATCTTTTATGGTCATCTCTCGCTTGACTTGAAGATAGAGTTGAGGCATGAAAGTTTCCTTTTTAGATTTTACCAATGTCTCTGAAAGTGAGAGGGGTACACACTATTGCAAATTTTTCAAGTTGTCGTCTCTCCCTGGCAATCACTATGAAGTTGACCATATGTATCCATAAAATAGTGTCCTTGAATGGGCATAGGCATTTTCTGTTATCCTTAGTCTTTGTTCTACCATCCTCCTTCCTGTTTAATATGATTATCTCTATCTAGATCTCTTGAATTCAATGCACCACAATCATGTGTACATGTTAGGTTTTCAAGAAGTAAATATATAGGTAGACATTAAGGTAGCAGATGGAACCATGTGACTTAACCAACTATAACCATCATCAGTAAAGGATAGGATAAAGGCAATTGCATGGAGCATAAAGAAGTGGAAGAACTTTGAACACAGCCCCCTTGAATAGACAAACAGGAATGGGGATTCCAAATTTATGCACAACATTACAGAGAGCAAGCATTGTTTGTGTGTTGGCACCAATACACAGAAGCTGGCAGAGAGTTCTTCTGCATTCAGTTCCTTTCCATGTTTCCTTGGCCAAGCAGAGCATGACATCAACTGTTCTTTACATGCATGGGAATCTCTGTCTCTGTGTCTGGCTCCCTTGAGAACCCAACTTTCATAGGCTACTTCACACCTATGCCCAAGCACCCTGAAACTTCACCAGGGGTAGAACTCAAGCTCTGTGAAGATGCCAAACTAAGGAGTTCCTTAGCCTGGTGAGCAGGTGAAGCAAATTTAAACTTCATTCAATCATCTCTGAACATTCTTCTACTTCCAAAAATTTGAACAATGCGCAGGAAGACCATTTTCTTATTTGTTTATAGAAACCAATTTCTGTAGATCAATAGTGAACCATTATCTGATGCTGTCAAGTTTCTAAGGAAATAACCTTAAAATGCCATAAAATCCAAAGCTCAAAAAAAGCAAACAGAAGTTAGCTAATATTACTTTGAATGAAACATCGAAAACTGCGTTATCAACTCAATGACAACAAAACCATCTAAGCAAATGTCAATCAAAGTGACTTGCTAGAAGTATATGTTGTGGACTGATAAAAATGAAACTAAATCTATAAGAATTCTCAGAGCTGGTGCTCTCCAGTCTATAACCATTTTCTCTCATGTTCTAATTCTTTTTCAGGTAACTAAAGATCCCGTAGACTTTCTGTCCTTGGCCAGAACTGGAGAATGTGGCGACTCCCACTCACTTCTGCTCCATTTCTAGTCAAAATGTACCTTGACAAATTCAGTTAACCACATGGCAAGTTATTTATGAGCATGCCTGATCATTAAGTTGACCAAATCATGACAGGAGTAAAAAAGAATTGAATTCTTTTCCTGAAGTGGTTTTTGGTTTTAGAATAAGCAGCTTTTCTTGAAAGGAGTTTACCTTCATGGACTAAAAGAGGACAGAATATTAAAGTCATCTGACATTAAAGGTCCATATGTACTTTCTAAAATAAAAGCAAAGAGAAAGAAGGTTCTGGCATCAGTAATTCTGAGACTGGTATTTCTTCTTTCTACTACTTTTTTTTCTTTTCTTTTTGTTATTAGGGTTTGAAATCAGGCACTGTGATTCTTAGATGAGTGCTTTACCACTCTACCACTTGAGCCATACTACTGGGTCCTTTTTGCTTCAGGTTATTTCTCAGTCTTATGCTTTTTCCTGCCCTGACTCTTCCTTACTCTTTCCCTCTCCTTCAGCCTTGAACCACCATTTTGCTAACATCTACCTGTTGAGTAGCTGGGATGAGCCTTTTACTGCAATTTACTTTTTAATGAGTCCAAACAGTAGTTCTTTGCCATACAGTGACTTATTTGCCTCAATCTTCTTGGACATTTGATGAGTTTTCTGTTAATGATTTTTGGCTAGGATAACTGGCTTTCTGACATCAAATGCATTACCCATTTTGCAGATGGAAAAACTGAGTGCCCTTGAAAGCCTGGCTAACATCTTAGGAAAAGCGATGGAGTGAGATTTGAAACACAGACTGAAGATTTAAAAATCAGGTTGCTTCTCTTCCCTGCTCCATACTGCCCCTCTTATTAAATGTCATATTGTTGTCATCTATTTAACTAGTGCACATTCTACTTGTGAGCTTGTGGTGGATCATTTTGCAGAGAAAGGAAATGAAATCTAGGCAGGACCAGTCCGAACACATCTTTCCCAGAATGATATAATTTGTCAGGATAGAAAAGCATTCTAAGGAACGGTGGCCATGCAAAGGCTGGCTGGATTTGACATCGTGAAACTCCTGGCTTTTACTGCAGATCATAATCAAATTTCCCTTGAGATTTAAAGTTTACTTACCAAAATGTATACAAAATGTATTAGCACTCCTGAAATTAAAATAATTGTTTAATCATTAGGAAAGCCACTGAGAGTCTTTATCCCAGGAGCAAATTAGGAGGGATAGATTAAGTTAATAAACATAATGACCAATTTCGCTCTCCCAGCTTTTTGCCATATAGAATCATTTACTTCCATAACTTGCCTACTTCTTTGAGTGAATCTCCCTTAAGAATACTCCTGTGCTGGGGCTGGGAAGGTGGCTCAGTGGTAGAGCGCTTGCCTTGCATGCCTGAGGCCCTGAGTTTGATTCCTCAGCACAACATAAGCAAGAAGAAAAAAGCCGGAAGCGGTGCTGTCGCTCAAGTGGTAGAGCGCTAGTCTTAAGCTAAAGAGCTGAAGAGCTGAGGGACAGCGCCCAGGCCTAGAGTTCAGGCCCCATGCCTGGACCCAAAAAATAAAAAAAAAGAATAGTCCTGTGGCTCTACACAGGTGCTACACTCATACTAGTCAGATCAGTCTTGTTTAGCTGTCTGCTATTGCTACTAAGAGATTTAACTTTGTTGATTAGAATATAGGAAACAGCTCAAAAAATGTGCAGACACATCATGAGAAGTTAACTCCTATTTTCCTCCACAAATAGCTTGAGCCCTTTCATAAACACAAACATTTTTTGAGTGTGCTAAGCCTCTTGCAGACTTGAGTCTCAATACTTCTGAGTTGCCTGTGTGAAAACTGTGACCTTCCTTTCTACTAACCAACTGACCTTGGTCTAGTTGCTTAAACTGTAGCCACAGTTTCCTAATAGATGTGGTATAAGTAGTAAATGAGGTTAAATGCATATAAAGCATGCACGACAAGTTCAGTTCTTCATAATGTGGGTGGAAATACCTCCCATAAAGTATTAAGTATGTGACTTATTTCTGCTAAAACCTACTAAAGTGAAATCCAACAATAGAGTAGGCTTTTAGAAACATAACAACCTCAGAGAATTATAGAAGAAAATATGCTGTTGAAGGATGGGGTGGCAGGCTACAAAAGTCAACATTTTAGGCAAAAGCCTGCATATGACTGACTGGCATTCATTATTCCAAATTCTACATAATTCTACATAATTTGCTTTATGGAACACATCATCTGTATTTGTCAGACTACTTTGCTTTTGGGTTTCATGTGTGAAGTAGGGCTTGACAATTATATGAAGTTGTATATGAAATGAAGTGGGGCTATCTTTCTGTTATACTGGGACTTGAATACAGAGGCAGGCTTTATCCATAGGGGTACAGATGTAATCTCTGGATAAGGGCCTCTTCTTAGAGTATAAGTTTATGAAGTAGACCCTGAATTCTCTTTCCTCAGAACTTTCACTGATTTTATGTCTGTGGAACACTTGTATTAAATCCTTTCTTGCTTCCAACAAACTGAAAATCATTCTTCTTTCCTGCATTTTTATCTATGTAGGTGAAGTATTTGGTGGTAATATTGGTTGAATGTCTAACCTGGTTCAATTGGAGAAAGGGAATAATCTTCAAAATACATAGTGATCATATTAAATGATCAACTGAAGTCATCTGGAATAAAAGGTCTACTATTGCAAGCTATGGGTGGGATGTGTAATTGTGCCAATAGAATTTTAGGATAAGAATATAAATATAATAATTCTTGGACAGTCTGACTCTCTCTAAATGGACTGAATAGTATAAAGAGAGAAACAGAGAGAGGAGAGAGAGAGAATAAACAAAAGAAGAAACCTAGAACTAAATCCGTGTTAAGTATTTGACTGAAGACTAATTATATGCCTAAAAACCTTTATGGATACCTCTTACAATCTTTTACATCTCACAATTGGTGTCTGCTGTTGGAAAAAGAAAAGGTTATGACCGAATATCTGATCTTCTTTGTGGCTGAATGAGCTAATGCTCATTCAGAGCATCAGCTAGTCTCTGTGAAATTAAAGGCATTGATTGAGGAAAATCAGAAAAGCAGACTTTGAGGATGTTTGCTGGAGTTAGATTCTCACCGCATTGAACTAACTCCTTGCCTTTATTGTCGATCTAAGTCCCTGATCTCTGTGGCACATGATTGGTCCTGCCATTTTTTGGAGAATGACCTCACCTGAGATAACAACTGTATAAAGTGTCATTTCTCCTGTCCTTGTCAGTATACAATATCAAATAGCCAGTGTGATCCAGGAAGAAAGGCCAAGACAATAAAAAATAGTAATAGCTTTTTGGTCTTTTAGAAGAAACCTTGAGGATATGGGTAGCAATAAATAAGCTGTACTAGATAGCAACAGTCATGTACAAGTTGAGCTAAGTTGACCAAAATAATACTTGCATGTATCAAGAGTCAGATTCAATGTGCATAACTCCCCTTCCACCTACCTACCACCACCAACCTCAGGGTTTATAATTGTTTTGCTTTCTGATTTGGTTGACTGAAATCTGGACTCATATTAAATAAAGTTGAGATGCAATAAATTTCTTGGTATATCATAGATTTTGAGTCAATTTTGTATACTATAGAACAAAACATCCTAGACTGGCTGGCTTCAATAAATCTTCAATAAATCTTTTTTTTTTCTTCACAGTTATTGAAATGAGGGAGTTCAAAATCTGATATCTGGGAAGAACAGATTTTAGACAACTAAAACAAATTCACATTGGGAAAGACAAGAGCATTTTTAAGAGTGCTTTGGGGAGAGTTCTCCAGAAAGAGATGCAGAGCTTAGAAACAGAGAAAAATAATGGGAGATTTAGAAGAGATAATTTGGGAGAGTTTAGAAAAACTTACAAGAGATAACAGAGTAAGAGAGTTGGAGAGACAGAAAGAGATGGGGGAGATCACATGAAGAAATAGCTCTCTACTGTCTTTTCAGCATAAATGTATGGATAAAATAGATATTCATTTCCTATAAGCTTTCCTTGAATTGTCCAACTAAGTAAATGATCCAGGTTTAGCAGACTGAAGCCTGACTAATTATTACAATGGATTAGCAAAGGTAAAGGGGTAACTTTTTTGCGGGGGTGGTCCGGTCGTGGAGCCTGAACTCTGGGCCTGGGCACTGTCCCTCAGCTCTTCAGCTCAAGGCTAGCGCTCTACCACTTGAGCCACAGTGCCACTTCCAGCTTTTTTCTTTTTGCTTATGTGGTGCTGAGGAATCAAACCCAGGGCCTCATGTATGCAAGGCAAGCACTCTACCACTGAGCTACCTTCCCAGCCCCCCAAGGGGTAACTTTTTGACTTGCTTCTTCAGCCTATGTAAAGGTTTGCTTTGTCTCAGAGCATCACAGATCAACGGAGGATTACTCTGGTGGTGAATCCAACTGCTGCTTTCATGGAGAGGATCAACCCTATTCGTATAAAGTCAACCAAAGGATAGCATCTCATATTAGCTACATATAGATTATTTCTTATGTTTAACTAAATAAGCAAAGAACAATAACACATTTCCATCTTCATCATTCCTCATGATGTCTTAGTCAGTTTTATATTGCTACAAAAGTATACATATATTTGTTGGCTAGAAAGCCCAGAACATATATTTGTTGGCTAGAAAGCCCAGTATAGGCTTCTATTAAAGGCCAACTTTTTACATGATAGCATAGCACAGAGCATTGTATTAAAAAAAGATCAGTGTAATAGCGATGGTTTCTGTTTCCCCCATAAAGTCAGAAATGCCAGCAAGGAGGTCTCACCCTTAAAAAGTTTTGGATGCAGTGTTATCTTCTGAAGTCCCCACTTTCAAATGAGTCTGGGGTTGTGTTTACAACACATGAACTTTTTGGGTAGCAGAGTCATAACACAGCACAGGTGAGTGTCATGAATTACTTCCAGGGACCTTGAATGTCTTACCACACAAAAGTTGTTACACAGGTCTGTTTGATAATATCACGTGACTACAGTTGAAGGGAGAATGTAGTAGTAGTGCAGTAGTTGAGTGCATCCAAGAAGATAGGAAGGAATTCTCAGGAAATCTCAGGGACCTAACACCAGTTTTGCAAATGGGGATGTCTGAAGAGTTAGTTCCTTCAAAGAAAGTAAGCTCAGTTTCTCCAAACGAATGGATCCATTCACATATTCAACAGTCAAGAATTGCACCATTAGATATACTGCTTTTGTACTTTCTAATTCACTAATTTTGGTTTGTGTCAGAGTATCAAACTTTCTAGCTTTTCCAGGCTGTGGTACAAGCTGCTCTCTTCCTCACTTGGTTATAAGGACACAGCAAATTAAAAATGGCTCAAGCATTTGAGGCATATGGTTATGCAGTTTGGAAAGTCTTGCAACTCTGAAAAATTTTAAAAAAGATCCTTGGAGTTGTTGTTGTTTTTTTTTAACAAAAACAACAATGTGACTCCTGTGAATCTTCTCTTTTAAAATAGGCTGCATTCTTATTGACTCAAGAAGACAAACCTTTAACATTGGACCCAGATGGCCATTCAGCCAGAATAATCTGGGATTTTCATCAACTAGCAAGAAACCTGAGCTTGAGCAGCACTACTTCTATATTGAGTGGAATGGCGTATGTGATTGGCTGAGAGATGGGCATAGTGATTCATGCCTGTAATCTTAGCTACTTGGAAAGTAGATAGTAGGAGCATAGTTCTAGATTAGTCTTGGCAAAAAATAAGATCATTTCTCAAAAACAAATTGGACATGGTGCCTGAAATCCCCATTATTAGAGGCAGATGTGTGAGGGTCATGGCTCAAGGCCAGCCCACACAAAAGCATGAGACCCTACCTGAAAACCAAACTAATGCACAAAGACTAGGGCTGTAACTCCAGTAGTAGAGTGCTTGCCTATCGACCATGATTCCCTAAGTTCAAACTCCAGTACTTCCAAAACAATAAACATAAAATAAATAAAAGCTGAGGCCTGAGGTATGGCTCAAGGGGTAGAGACCCAGTCAATGAAGCACAGGTGTCTATTTCCAACCTTACTACTGCAGAAAGAAGAAAGATAAAAAGAAGAAAAAAACCCAACAAAGTAGAAGAGATCAGCATTAGTGACCAACTAACTCTCAGAGGTCATTTTACAGATAGTCTTGGAGATCAAATTAAGGTATTCACACTAACTTATTTATTGAATCAATTTAAAACAAGGCTATGAAGTATGTGAAAGAGATGTGGTAAGTTTACATCCCTTCTTAGAAGAAGGTGGAAGTTCATTGGAGGGACCTTGAATCTGGAGCTGAGAATATTTACAGGTTACTCTTCCCCTAAGGTGGCACAGTTATGAGTTCTAAGGATGGGCTCTGGGAGACAAGTTGTATAGAGCCAGTAAATCCTATTGGGGCAGGTAGCATAAAGACATGTATGTACACACCTGACACCTCATCCAACTATATGTTTGCAATTATTGGGTGGAAAAATATGCATTATATTTGGTGTTCTTAAAAACAGAACAGAGATGTTCTGAATTAGGCTAACAGTGTGATTTCATTTTATATATTTCATATGTATTTAGTATCTGGGCATTACTAGACAGATACATGTCTTAGGTACCTCATATATACTTGGAGTACAACACAGGGATCATATTACTTGTAGACCATCAGATTGGGATTAAGATGAATCGAAGTATGAAGATAACCCAACTCTCAATGCAGCTACTGACAAATGGTACATGTATTTTATGCACATATGGATAGTTGCCATAAGATAGACAGATGTATGTTGTCATTTCTACTTTATTACTTTTTTCTCTTTTAAACATTTTACTTTACTGTTATTGTAAAAGTAGTATACAGAGGGATTACAATTCTGAGTTAAGTAATGAGTTCATTTCCTTTCAGACTGTGTCTTCCCTTCCCTCACTCTCTTCTAGTCTATCCTTCCTGTCTCCACCCACAGGATATATATATATATATATATATATATATATATATATATATATAGTTCACTTCCATCAGTGATGAAAATGATGAAAGTTCAAGTTCTAGGTCTTGAGTAGGCAAAGCGTGACTGTAATAGATACAGACAGTTGGTGACCACATTCACTCCTGTGTCCATCTGTTTGCCTTCTTACACCAAAGCAAATATGCTTTTCTTACCTACCTCATTGTTGGTAGTTATCTGGGTGACAATAAGATTCCACCATAAACACATTTCGAAAGGCACAAAAGAAGAAGAAGCTAACCTTCAGCTGCAGCTAGGGTTAGCAGGTTCATTGAGACCTGGGCATCAGTAATTCTTGAAATGAGGATGAAGGGTATACATTGCAGATGTTTTTGCCCTAGTTCACAGACAGCAATCATTCAGCTAGGCCCATGGACTTAGAACCAATGCTTGCAGTCCACATTTTTGCTCCCTGTACATTTCCAAGAACTTACTTTATATGTTTTCCTTTTGCCATGTTCTCTTTACCTCTAATATGTCTAGAGAACTTCACCATCGGTATCAATTCCAAGTGGTTAGTGGTTATTTATCACTATGAATATCTTTTAAATAACTGACTACCATTAAATTATACGATCCATAGGTGTGAAGATTTATTTTAAAGGAACTTAATTCCTGGCACAAAATAAGTAAAAAACAATTTGAGAGGAGGGTGGAAGATTTGAACTCAGGTAAATTTTAGGTAAAGGCTTCTGGGAACATACCAAGCCCTTTTTATTATAACTTATATTTTAATTTGGATCTCTAGCTTTTGTCCAGTGTTGACCTTTGTGTTCCTTCTACTGCCACTTTCCTCATAGCTAATATTATGAGATTACAGTCAGGATCATATTTTATAAAACACTATATGATTTGTTTTCATATTAATAGATTTTAAGCCATGCATAAGCAGGCACAGCATTTGACCTTGTGTTTTATAATTTACAATTTCCTTTGATCAGAGGGCAATATGCAATGCTGCCCATATGCAATGCTCTATGACTGATGTGAACAGAAATTCTGTATCTTTGGGCCAAAGTTAATATTGTCCATCTCAATGGCCATTACCTCAATGCAGCTGAATACTGCCACATACCTGGATGCAGAATCATAAATATAAAAGTATACATTTTAGAAATGCTTCAAGAATCTGGAAATTTACTATTAATTTTCTATTAAATAGTTTCCTTCTGAAAGCTCCAGTGCATTTATTCTTGGTAACAATTTCCTTGAGTAGAAACCACTTGACCCACATTTTTTGATGATTTAATAGCTCACGGAAAGAACTTGCCTGAAGCAGATAACAAAGTCTGTTGCAGATGCTATAATTTCTATTTGCATCCATTGGTCTTTTGGTTTATGAGCTTTAATAATTTAAATACAAGAGGACAATCAGGAACCATGATAGATATTTGTGTCTTAAGGCAGAACTTAATCTAAAACCATATAAAATATTTTGTCAAATGAACCCTTTAACCACATTTGTTATCAGAGGCACAGAATACATTGGAATAAGCACTTGAATAATGTGCAGGAGTGATAAGAAGTTGGTCCTAACAAACAAGAAGTTCTCAGTTGAGCTGAGTGGCTCATGCCTGTAATCCTCACTACCAAGGAGGCTGAGATCCAAAGATCAAGGTTCAACGCCAGCCCAGGCAGGAAAGTATGTGATATTCTTATCGCCAATTAATCACCAAAAAGCCCGAAGAAGAGTAGTGGTTCAAGCTACTGAGTGCTGTGAGCAAAAAACTCTCAGAAACAGCACCCAAGCCCTGAGTTCAACCACCTGGGGAGAAAAATTTGAAATTGGTCCAAACAAGAACATGATTTTTATAATACAAATATTAGGCTAAAGATGATAAAATTTTTAGAATTTGCTTCTGTTTTCTTTGCTTTTGTATTATCTTTAATTAATACAAAGAGGTTTCCATTTGACAAACCAATTTATGAATACAATATATCTTGATCAATGTCCCCCCTTTCAACATTCTCACCCATTGTTCCCTGACCTATCCTTTCCCTCACTCTTCTTAATTTGTACAATGTACACTTAATTCTTGGCTACAATTTCTCCCTCTTCTCTTCATTTTTTACCCTTTCCCCTTGATATTGCATTTCTAACAAATGACACTATTTGAGATCTTCCTTGCATCTACTGTATTTCACTTAATACATTTGTATACATATGCATACCACCCAACCTATTTATTTATGTTTATAAGCTAAATATAGTTTCTACATGTAAGTTAAAACATGCATCTTTTGTCTCCTGACTTGGATCATTTAATTTTTCCCCAGGTCTTTAATTTCTTTACAGATGGTACAATATCATTCTTTATAATGGATGAGTGAAATTCCATTGTTTATATGTAGCACATTTTCTTGATCCATTCGTCCATTGAGGAACAGCTGGACTGATTCTTTCCTACTGAAATATGTTACAGTGTCCATATATTTTCTCATTACAAGTTTAATTACACTTACATGACATTCAGTTTTTGTTAGGAAAAATTTTAATCACACACAAAACTGCAAAGGGTGATAAAAGGAATAATAATGAACTCATCAACCAGTTGTTTCTGCTCTTAATATTATCCTAAATTTGCTTCTGATTTTTATTCACTTAAAAGATTTACAAATACAACTGAAGCCATAAGGCTCTCATCTACCACATTACTCATTTACTTCTCAGGTTTGATCTACATTTCTAGGTATTGATAAACAATATGGCACTGCATTACTGGTTTCAAGTTTCTACATAAAAGGCTTTAAACCCTATGAATCATGCTGCATCTTATCACACTGTGCTCAATTTCATGTTTTTTTTTTTTTTTACAAAATCCATAGTCCTTTAAATGCTTTATTTTCAATATAGTATAATGTGCATTTTATAAATAAATTCCCATCATTTTTTGATTACAGAAATTTTAATTTTACTTTGTCTTAGAGACGAACATCCCAGCTGTTTTAGATTCTAGCTGTTTCCATGTGTGTCACATGAGGAAATTATCTTAGCATATGTATTTGGCATTTGAATGGCCAAAGTAAACATTCATTGTTCATTTGCATGTTTGATGGATGTTGCACTAATATCCTACACATTGTGCCATTTTTGTTTACCTCCAGTAATATGGAAGTTTATGATATCTATGACATTTGTTATCTTGATTGCAACAAAATCAAATTTTTTATCTACCTTGATGGAAATGAAGCCTCAATTTGGTTTAAATAGATATTTCTTCAATTTCTGTTGCATTTAAATTTAGTTTACTTTGTTCATTATCTGGTCATGATTTTTCCCCCATTTTTTTCTTTCTTGGTTTAATTTCTCTATATATCTTTTTTTTTTTTTCCGATTCCTCAACACCACATAAACAAAAAGCCGGAAGTGGCGCTGTGGCTCAAGTGGTAGAGTGCTAGCCTTGAGCTGAAGAGCTGAGGGACAGTGCCTAGGCCCAGAGTTCAGGCCCACAACCGGATCCCCCCCCCCCAAAAAAAGAAATCCTGACTTTCCAAGAGAAGTCAGAAAGTAAGAGTTTTGTTTGACTTCCTTTTCTTTTTTTTTTAAAAAAAAATTAAATTTATTATTATTTTTGTTGTTGCTCATGTGGCACTGAGGCATCGAACCCAGGGCCTCATGTATACTAGGCAAGCACTCAGCCCCTAAACCACATTCCCAGCCCCTTTATTTTCTATCTGCTCTCTTCTGTGCTGCCCAGATGTGGATTGACTTTCCTGGGTAGAGAATGTTCTCTGAAGAACTCCTTTCTTCCTTCCTTCCTTCCTTTCTTTCATCAGTTGTGGGGCTTGAACTCTGGGCCTGGGTGCTAACCCTGAGCTCTTCAGCTCAAGGCAAGAGCTCTACCATTTAAGCTACAGCACCACTTTCTGTTTTCTGGTGGTTTATTGGAGATAAGAGTCTCAGGGACTTTCCTGCCTGGGCTGGCTTTGAACCGCGATCCTCAGATCTCAGCCTCCCGAGTAGTTAGGATTACAGGTGTGAGCCACTGGTGCCCAGCTGAAGAATTCATTTTATATTTCCAGTAAAATGCCCTTTTGATTTTCACTTAACTCATTATTTAATCAAACATTAATTTCCCCTCCTTAGCTCTCTAGGAGGTATGATTCTTTTATGTTCCTTTTTCTTTCCCCTTTTCTGTTTTTTTTCTTATATTTTTATTTGTATTTTATTTTATTTTTTATTGTAAAGATACTATACAGAGGGTTACAGTTACATGAGTGAGGTAATGAATACACTTCCTCTTGAACATTGTTACCCCCTCCATTGTTTTCCCCCTACCATCCCCTCCCTCCCTCCCTTCCCCGAGGTTCTTTTTTTTTTT
>NW_012267218.1:14294875-14321675 GCF_000151885.1 Dipodomys ordii | reverse complement strand
TATTCCATTGTGTATAGATACCACAGTTTTTGGATCCATTCATCTGTGGTGGGGCATCTAGGTTGTTTCCATATCCTAGCTATTGCGAACAGTGCTGCAATAATCTCTATATATCTTAAACAGTAAATTGCAGTTTGTTCCTTAACTTTTAAATTTTATTTTCCTCAATATAAGGCTATAAATTTCCCCCTTAGTATTAGATTAGCTTTCTCTCACAAGTTTTTAATGTCATGTAAAATTAATATTCAGCTCTAAAATATTTCTTATTCAATTAATCTTATTTGTTCCATAAATTATTTAGAAGAATGATTAGTAATTACCTTTTTGTGTTTTTAGATATTATTGACAATTATTTCTATTTTCACTTATGTCAAAGGGTATGACTAAGAGCATATCTTTGACATTTGTAGTGATTGACTTTATGGCTTAGTAATTTGAATCTAGTGATGTTTTACAGATGGTTGCCTATCCAATTCTATATGCTTCCTTAGATTAGGCTGATATCTCATTTTATCTTTTACGACAGTTTTGGACTGCTTGATCAATCAGTTAATAGGGTTCAAAAAATGTACTTTCCATCTGTCATGATGTTTTATCAGTATACATTAATTGTACAAAGAGGATTTGATTGTGACATTTCTATATGTGTACACCTTTATCCTGATCAATCTCATGAACTCTCTCCACTTTCTAAAACAATTTCAATAGTTTTTAATAATGTATGCTCCTATATGCAAATAAATTACTTTGGCCATATTCATCCCTATTAACCTCTCCAACACATCTCTACCCTTCTGTCAATTATGACTTGTATTTTTATGTCTTATGAAATGAGTGACTTTACAATTAGGTACATGTTTGAAAGTGAAATATTCCTTTTTTGCAGTGATTAATTTCCTTTACAAGGTATTTTGTTTGGTTAATTTAAATTCTATTTTGATTGTTGCTGATGTTATTACAGATGGCTTTAATTTTCAGATATTTTGTTCTTACATTTTGGTCTTCCTCTTTTGCATTTCTATGACTTTATGCTTGGAATGTGTCTACTATAAACACATTGTCTTTATACAAGATTTGAAAGATGCATGTTCTATTTCTAAACCTGTTACTGGCTTTCTGAACAATCTCAGCATGCATATTTGATTTAAAGCCTAAAATTAATCAACACTTTCTCATTTTTTCTTGAACAATAAAATTATCTTCAAACACATTATAAATGATCACCACCTGGCTACTTACATATGCTTTCCCACCAGGTTTGAAGGCTAATGGATATTATATTTGTAAGATTTCTAAATTAAATACGAGAGGGATTTAAAGCAAGACTAAAAGAATAACATAAATCACATATTTCTCATTAAATCAGAGTTTATCAGGACAATATATATTCCTTACAGGTATTTTTATGTTGGAAATTCTTTCATAAACATTTAAAATCAGTTTTAACTCTCTTTCAATAATCTCATTAACTCAGATGAAACTTTTATGTTGTGCAACACTATTATGCATTCTTGATATACTTTGATAGGTTGCTGAAGTTCAGTAACAGCTATACTGAATAACATATTTTCAAAAATAAATTTGGACAAGATTTCCAGTTCTTGACTTGCATACTATTCATTAAGGAATATGCAAGGTAAATATTCTATGTTTTTCACCTTGATGTAGGATTACTGAGAAATAGTTCACAATATTCCTAATTAGACTAAAGGAACAAAATAATAATCTCTACTTTTAGACCAAAAGAATACGAATAAATCATTTTAAAGCTTTCATGTAAATGAAGAAGGATCTTTTGTTAAGTATAAAATTTAGAAACAATTCTCAACTATTAGTGAGTCAATTAGAAGATTTAAAAAATCTTTACTTTTGTTCACATTAACTTATATTAGGTTTTTCAGAATAAATACCTAAATAATAGGCATAAAAAGATCGCCAGTGACGTACAAAAATCTAGAAATTGTCAATGGCTTTTGGAATTTGAAAAGTTTCCACTTTGCAAATTTTCCCCATTCTTGACAAAGAAAAGTGACTACATTAATTTTTGTCCACTTCTCTACATTATAACACTTTAAAATCATTTGATTCTGAAGCTGTTAGAACCTTTACTCTTCTGATTCATTATTCGTTAGAACTGTCATAGTCCAGGCTGTGAGTGGAAGTCACCTTTATCCACATGAACCAAACGAAGAAAGTCAAGACATTTACCCAAGCCAGTTGATACACAGTGTCTGGAAGGATGGCCATTATCTAAAAGACTAAACTCAGTAGTGAATGCAAACATCTGAAATCAGAGCATCTTTCACTGAAACATTTTCAGCTTGTGTTTCTCTTAAGGACCTCGTATAAATAGGTTGAAGAGAGTTCCACATGGACAAATGGAATGTATTGAGCCAAGTTGTAAACCTATACAAAAAAATAGTTTTGCTAATAATCAGATGTAACTTGGAAAGGTACCAGACTGGTCATCCAAGGTGACAAATCTTCTGGTAACCTTAATGGAACACCATTTGGCTAGTCAGGCTGGATGAAGAATATCCTGAGGTTCTATTGGTAGTCATTGGGGATGCTCCATTAAGCCCTTAAAAACAAACTCTCTAGCAAGTGAGCTCTAGAATCTCAATTCAAGTGTATCCCTTTGAAGATTTAAGGAAAATCTCTATCAAAGCTAAAACACTCCTGCTAGGGTACCTATTAGTATTCTCCACATCACTACTCCAACTTGCTGCCTTTTCCTAGAAGCACATGAAAGAAACATAGATCCAAGTATTCGGTGTTTGTTTCACCAAAGCTACCTTGGAGAGAGCCTGCCCTGAGATATGGAGGCCCTGACTTTCTTTTTAAGAGCTCAGTCACAGTTACTTTCATTCAGTCACTTAACCTCTGTTTTCTTCCAAGCTCCACTTCTGGCCTGTGTTACAGGAATGATTTGAAGATAAGTCTCTGTGTGTAGATCCTTCTCTGTGTGTTGCTATTGGAGACATAACGCTTGAGCTAAGTAGAAGTATTCTAAGAAACAAACGAGGGGAAAATGGGATAGAATACCTATTTTTCACTTTAATTCCAGCACAAAGAAGCTATACCATTAATTGTCATATGTGAAGCTAAGAATATGTAGTTTCAAACGAATTGCAAATGTGGGATCTCAAATTAATTTTACTTTGTAGTGACTGGATTAGTACCATTTATTGTCTTGTTTCTCAAAGCCAGAGGATTAAAACCAGAATGATTTTGTTTAATGTGAAGAATGTTATACTAAATACTGGTTGAAAAATAATAATAACTTGATTTTCATACATGTACTAAACTTGCCCTGTGGAGTTTCTGGCAAACAACAATAGTGTAAAGATGCATTTTTATTTGTGATTTTTTATGAATAGTTTAGGTTTGCAAGGTATGAAAATATCATGGTATTAATTTGTACACTATATACAAACTTTATAGATGTAATTATATGTTTATTGTTGAAAAACCCAACATATGTATAAAATATATAATAATACCTACGATCTCTTCAGCTATTACTAATCTCATCACTTTTGTACCTATGACACATACACACATCTAAGCATATTTGCATCCCATTTGAAAAAGTTATTAATAAAATAGGGTTTTGAAACATAGTATTCCATCTCATTCATGGACCAATATATAATCAATAATACAATGGAGAATTTCTAGATGATGATTTTACTAACATTTACAAAGGAGTATGTAAATAGTTTTTGTTAGGTTTTTAAAAAGAGGTCAAGTAAGAACCACACAGTGCATGTGGTTTTCAGGTAAGGGGTAGGTTTATTCATCATTCCTGCTGGCACCAGGCCATGTTGGCACTCCATGACGCTGGGAAAGACCTGGGAAAGGCCCAGGGAAAAAGAGCATCTGGGCCTGGGCTAGACCTTATCTAGGGTATGGGCGGAGAAAGGTGTGGCCACATCAAATTCAGATGTGACCTCAGCAGATGCAGATGTGACCTCTTCCAGGTGTGCCAGTTGCCTAGGTAACGCAGGTACTGGGCGGAGCTTTGCTGTGAGGAGGGTGGAGTCTGCTAGCCATCCAAGAGCAGACCTTACAGTTTTACTTGTATATTTCATAGAAGTGACATAACTGAGCAATTCAATGTCATTTTAAGCCTTTGTTTGGTGCTTTCGTTACTGCAGATTTTGTTCTTATTTACAGATTCCTGCAGTGAAGGGAAAATTCAATTTAACTATGTCCTCCACGACATATTGTTAATTTACTAAAATTGGAGATGTTGCTGATGTGTGTTTGGTAAAACCATAAAGCAGACTTCAACCAGATGTTAAGATAACACCTGGCTATTAACCACAGTTAAACAAATTGAAGAAACATCTTCACACTCAATTCTAGGAGCTATTCCCCAACATTTGAAAAGCTTTAGGCAATCGCAGAGGAAGAATGCATTAATTGGAACCTAGGGGTCCATATGCTGTCTACAAATCAAACTCAATAGCTTTGCTTACCTTATGGTTTGGCTATCACATGGGAAGGCAACTTGACTGCCAAGGAGAGATAAAAGTGTACATTAAAAATACATCGCACCTTATCTCACGGAAGCAGGTGAAGAGGCAGGCTTTCATCCTTCGAGCACACTGACTGTACCTTTGTGTCCTATGTGTTTAACAGGGACTCTACACAACTGCTCACAACGTGCAATCTGAGCAGGTTGTTTCAGGAGCAGTGTCTGCCATCTGCTTGGGCTAAATGGCACTGGCCCAGCCCTTGCTTCTTCCCTGCCCCTGAAACTTGACTATTAGATTTTAATTACATGCTTCTATGATTAAATCAGAGAGATTGAAAGGTTAAAGCTAATGTCCCCAGAGGTGAAGCAGGCCCCAAGGCTTCTGAAACAGCTGGCATTGGGGAAGCATGCTACCTCTTGGCATGCCAGAGAAAAAGAAGGTAATGAATGCCTCTGGCATGATACTGTTTTGGTTTTATTAGAGGGGTTCTGATGGAAAAAAGAATTTCAAGTTCTCAACTGTGGAAAACGAATTTGAAAGCCTTCTGTCAACTTAAGCCCACATGACTAAAAATATTGTTTTCCCTGAATTTGTTCTGTGATTTCCTTTTGTCATTGAGCAATTCTGAGAACTTGGAAAATGTGGAGTATATTCTGAATGTTAAAATCAAAGGAGAGTCTAGGATACATTTTCAGTAGGTTGGCTGTTTCTCCTAATGGCTCAATACATTCTACATCAACATATCTGATACTTACATTAGCATAGTCATTCTTTTTTTAAATCCAGTACCAAGGATTGAAGGCAGGGTCTCATGCCAACTTTGTTTTCTTGTTCATGGCGGCTACTCTACAACTTGAGCCATACCTTTTGCTTGTTCATTGTAGATGGAGTTCTATATTTTTCTGCTCAGACTGATTTTCATCCATGACCCTCCAGATCTCAATTTCCTGGCATGTTTCTTAATTTTTAATTTGTGTTTATTAACTGTTAAAAAAAGGGGGTGGAGTTATTTCAATACACATTCATAGTACTGTTAGGTCAAATATATCTACTCTAGTGTTCTTTATGATACTTTCCTCTCATTTTTTGTGTAATTTTTAGGATTTCATAATTTTCATTAGCTCAGTGATAGTCCTGGGGTTGAACTCAAGGCCAGGCACCTGCTAAGCAGGCCCTCTGCCTGGAGCCAGCCATGTGCCACCTTTCTATATCAGTTATTTTTGAGGTAGGAAGTCATTTTATTCTGGGTCCAGCCTGAGCTGTAATCCTCATATGGATGACAAGCATGTACTACTTATTGTACCCAGCCATTGGGCTTCTCCACTGGTTGAGATGAGGTCTGGTGAATGTTTTCTTTGGGCCAACCTCAAACCTCAGTTCTCACATCTCACTTGAAGTAGCCAGGATTACATGTTTGAGTCTTCCCCCCAACTCCACCCCACCAGAATTCCCACTGCTGGCTCATTGTTTTCTTCTTGATGGACTCTGATATTGAGAGTAAAATTTGATAATCATTTCAGAAGGTACATGAGAAATCAATTAGCTAGGAGAGATATTAGTTACAAGTGATTGCCTCGCTACTGCAGTTCCATGGAGTTGAGAACACAAGGTAGTAGATTCTCTTTTACCATCCAGTGTGCTTACTTGTAGATCTATGGACAAATTCTAGTTCCGACAAACGAGGGAAACCATGCAACTGATGAGTTCCTATTGCTGTTCAATCACATGAGGTCAAGTTCTAATTTTTTAATGCAATTCTTCGTGTGCTAGTAATATCTTCTCTTTGGGGTCTATGAGGTACTACTATGGCTTTTTTGAGAAATTATTTTTATACACGCAAAATTTGATAGGTCACATAGATCTATAGCAGTATCATATGAATGTCAGGGCATAAGAATGACATTTTCAGCATCATTTTATCTAGGAAAGTGATAGAGACACTGGTTGTTACTCAGAATCCTCTCTAGTCTTTGCAGCAAAGATTACCCTTTCTTTTAACCTTGTACTTCCCTCAGTTAATCTCTGTTGGATTTCATTGCCAGGAGCTATTTACAAACTTGTACGTTTTTTTGTTTTTGTTTTTAATGTATCTACAGAGTATAAGAGAAGTTTCTGCTTGTAAATGGGAGACTGTTTTTGTTAAAGCAAGAATCGCTTATTATAGGGATTTACATGGAGGTTTAGCATGTGAATCAATGCTTCAATTCTGGGCTATCAGGGAAAATAAACATTCAATGAAGAAGATAGACACATATACAAACTTTGCAATAGGGAACATGGTAAAAATTGCAAGCATCAACATTTATCTACTCATTTAGTCCTGATAATATTGCTTGCTTGTATTTCCCTAGCTGTACAAAAGGATGATGTTTTTGAACTCAGCACTTTGTAGTCTCACAACCATCATTCTCACAACCATCATTCTTGACCTTGATGCTACACTGTGCTGTGTGGTGTTTATGGAGCAGTCTAAGTGTCCTAGTAACCATGTCACCAATATTTATGGACCTCTTTTCTGTGGGTGGAGCTTTTCTAAGGTATCTAAATATTCCTTATGTATATGTTCCATCGGAAACACTGTGAAGATGAATATGATATTAGCTCAAATGAAGAGATTGAAGCCTGAGGCCTGATTCACTCTCAAGCCCTTTGAATCAAAGCCCATCTTCTCAACAACATGATTTATGTTAGGATATATGAGTTGATGCTTCAGACATTTTAGGGTTTAGGAAAACAACAACAACAACAAACCTAAGTGACTATATAAAATTATTAGAAAAAATAGAATACAGAAAATGATGATGTGTTTCGTGGTTGGTGACCAATCAAAAGGCCCAAGATATAGATTCTGATCTGCCATAAATCACTGTATCAACTTGGATAAAATACTCGAAACATTTTGTTAAATAAAAATACTATGTGGATAATTATATATTTTGTCAGATGATCATTCTCCATGTAGTGCAAAATTTGTTGTTACAGAACAGATTAAGGTAATTAAAAGGGAAGAATGCTTTTTTGAAATATAAAACTTTACCTGATACTCTCATCTCAGTTTCTTAATTCTTGCAACTCATTTTCTTATTGTGAAAATACTGTACAGAGGGGTTACAATTACATGGGCAAGATAATGAGTACATTTCTTTTTTTTTTGGGTCCGGTCGTGGGGCTTGAACTCTGGGCCTGGGCATTGTCCCTCAGCTCTTCAGCTCAAGGCGAGCGCTCTACCACTTGAGCCACAGCACCACTTCTGGCTTTTTTCTTATGTGGTGCTGAGGAATCAAACCCAGGGCCTCAGGCTTGCAAAGCAAGCGCTCTACCACTGAGCCACCTTCCCAGCCCCATGAGTACATTTCTTATCAAGTATTGTTGCCTCCTCCTTTGTTTTCCCTTCCCATCCCTTCCCATTTCCCCCTTCCCTTCCCTCCAAATCATTATGTCGAAAAACAAACTTTACAACTTTGCAACTCATTTTTGCAATACAGGATTTTTGTCTAACACAGAATTTCTTTTCTGATCATGTCTAATGACTTTCTACAATATTTGTTTTTTTTTTTACTATTCATATCTCAATTGAAGGAACTTTTCCTGTACTGTGAAATTTTAGTTTTCAAGATTCTAATGGAATCCATGAAACTTTTTTTTCTGAAATATGAAACTATTACATCAAAAATACATCTCTATACATGGTTTCATGTCATGTGTGGTCTCATGAATTCTGTGTGGAGCTCTAGAAGAAAGGAACTGGTTATAGTCCTTGGAGTTTGACAATTTCAAAGACTTCTATAAATCTCTATTACTAAAGGTTGAAGTCGTATGGCAAGTGGTCATAGATAGAAGAGTTTGAGACAAGGACTTATTTAAAGCTTGTGGAATTTCTTTGTGGAACTAGAAGTATAAAAACACATCATATCAAGTCTGGAAAAACATGAGAAACAAAGTTTTGAATCATCTACAAGAATAGGACACAAACTTGGATATTGTGGAGTTATTTGACTAAATTCTATCTATTAGTTCCTTGCTTCTTCCCCTCCCTCCCAAAAAAATAAAACTACAGGCACAGGATATCACCATAGTATGAGTCCTGGATAGGTACTGAAGAACATCTGTAGGATTTTCATTCCATTCAAGTCTTAGTTGAGTCATATCATCATTATGGCCCAAAGAGGAGAGTCTTACAAACTGTTCTGGCTTGAATTCCTTGTGTTTGTTTATCTGTGAGTTTGTAAGAGTAATAGTAGACTAGAGAAAGAGGTGCTATCTTGCTCTAGGAATAGGAGAAAGAAAAGCTAAAGAGACAAACTGAGTGATCAGTAATTTAGGTGACAAACACACACTGATCATTTCCTCATTTTCTCACTCACATCGTATGTGACATCCCTATGAGGTCCATTTAATGTTTTCCTATAAGTACCTGAAATTGGGGATATCAATTAGATATCAATGAGAACATTCTGCTTATCACTGAATAAATAATGACACCTAGATAGTTGTTTAATGACCCTGAAACTCATATTCTCATAACTTTTAAGTGTGTTTTTAGGTTTAAAATATTGTAAAAGGTTTCAGAGTGATTGCTAGCACAGAACTGTGTTAGTAGTGAAGAGATGAGTCAAGACATAAAGACAAGGTAATTAAACAATTCATAATGAGCCATCTGATTTCCTAGTTTGAAAAATATTTCTTAGATGTAAGTAATACTTTCTTCACCAAAGCTATGGGAACTCCCATTTACATGTTTGAATTCATTGGTGTCAATATTAGCCAACCTTAGTATTTAAATCCCAAACCTTTTATTTTTAGCCATATATGTTTGTGTTCTCCAGAAAAGCAGAATCATGAAGATATATACATATATTTGTAATTTATATAGTTTATGCTATCTATCTAATCCAATGACTTTTATTTAGATAATACATAAGTATGTGATCTTTCTATATGCATATATAGAAAGAAATATTACTTGAGAGATGTTATAAGGGATTGGTCAGCCCTCAGAAAGTTTTAGACTCAGAAGAACCAAACTTATAGCTCCAGTCTAAATCTGAATGTCTTAGAATCATAAGAGCCAGTGATGTAAGTGCCAATGAAAAAGTTGGCAGGATTGCGTCCATAAGGATGTGTGGTACCTTGTGATTTTGAAATCTTCAAAAAGCCAAACAGAAACAAGAACAGTTCCCTCATATTCAGCCTTTTGTCTTATGTTATGTAGGCCTTCAATTGTTTGGATGTAGTTTGTATAAGTTAGGAAGAGCGATTTTCTTTGTAGTGTACCAACTTAAATATTAATTTCAACTGCTAACACCTTTTCACATACACTCACACATTTGGGTAGTTTTCTGAGTGTATGTGGTCCAGTGTTCTTTGTGACTTATTTTCCATAAGAAGGAGGTTGCTTTAAGAAGAGACAGAATGAAGTGCCCAAAGCTACAATTAAAGGGGGGTAGGGGGAGACAAAGAGTTAAAAAAAAGCTCCATCTTGAATGTGAGATCAATATAGACGATCAAACTTTGCTGTGTCTCAAAAGTATTAGAATATACCTGTCTTGCTCACCAGAATCGTGGCAGTAGACACACGTCCTGAAATTTTGTTCCGAATTCCTCGTAGAGGAATATGGGGTGAGACAGGCCTGTGGTGGCAGAGTAGAACTTGGGCAGAGGGGAAGTAATGTCCTAGCATGGAAGTCAGCTAGATGCTACTAGATCCCCCTAAAAGTATTTGGAAATCTACCAACCCTCAATGCAACCCTCCCACTTCTTCATGCTTGCTCTTTCCCCATCTTTCACCACAACAGATCTTTTAAGGTCAGCACTAGTCGTGAAAATCTGGTCATTCCCTTTTAAAAAAAATGTAAAGGGTACCTTGATTTCTAGGAGCCAGGCAATTCTTAATGTGCTTTCTGAGCATGACAGGAAACAGATGTCAACCTCTAACATGATGTTTCCCTTGGTTTAATTTGAAAAGCTGACTACTGGATCAATCCTATAAAATCTACTTAAAGAGGTTACCAAACGGTAATAAATTTGATTTAGAAAGACCTTTGAATGCAGTTTAATGAGTACTCTCGATGTGATAGGTTTTGCAGGAGATTTCCTGTCACCAGTAATATCTAATAAACTCTCTGCCCTCTCTTGTTTCCTTACAGAGGCTTTACTTAGACAAGTTGAGATTTTTCTCTATTTTCTTTTTCCCTTTTCTGTTTCTTGGCTGTAGGAAGAGTCATATATCCCGAGTGCCAAGGGCTCGGCTCTTGTTTGTCATTTGTTGATGATATCACGTCTCATTTTTAAAAGAGAAAATTGCACTAGAGCCCATAGGCCATAGAAATGTCAAAAGTACTAAAGAGTTTGATCCTTCTGATAGTTTGGATAAACTCACTGAAAATCCCATGGATGTAACAAAGCAAGAGAAGGAAAAGAGAGAGAAAGAGAAAAATGAAAATAAAGTAATAACAGTATTCATTTCCCCTGAACCAGAAGCAATCAACTCTGCAATTACCGAGATCCATTTCACTGGACTTTATAACTTCGAATGAAATGGGTGAGAAATGGAAATCTCTAATGAAGGCTCAAGTCCCCACCCATTGTTTTATCTTCACATTCTACCAATTTCAGCACACACTCGCCAGCTTTGTAATTTGCAGCTTATTTTCTCACAACTTGCCAAGTAGCTCACATTCATTTACATTATTGCCATTTAACAGGCAGACAAAAAGAAATATGGTTTAAGATCTGATAAGCTCTGCATTTTTTTTGTCTCGTTGAGTTTGTTTTGCTGTTGCAAACAAATGTCTCCAGAGCTCCGTTTAATTTAGCATGTCAAACTGCTGCTGCCTTTAAAGGAAATTTGGAAATGCAATATATATATATATATATATATATATATATATATATATTATGTAAGATAGAGGCAAAAACTCAATGCAGGGAGTGTGGGTAAATGAAAAGCAATGAAAATACCAGCTGGGTGTCTAGCAGCCTTAGTGAGACTGAAAGGATGATAAATGAACACCTGTACTCCTGAGTTGAAGGAAACTGAAAAGAAGGACAAATAAAGAAGAATTTTTAATGACTATTTCTTCATTTTCTTCTTGTTGCTCTTTGTCAAAGATTACTATCTTTAAATACAAAGTACAAAGGAGTTGCCATTTAACAAAGCAGTTTATGAATGTGATGGTCTGTATCAATATCACCCCTTTCGAGATTCTCACCCACCCCTCTCCAATCCGGCCCTTCTCCCACTCTTTCTTAGTTTGTAGGACATACATTGATATTGTTTATCTTATTTAAGAAGCAACAACTGATTTAAATGATAACAGTATAAAACCAACAAATTTTTTTGTCCAGGAGTACAAAAATACAGATTTTTAAAAAGAGATTTCTGCTGTCTTTACTCAGTAGACATTCTCGACACTGACCACTTACCAGGCAAGTATATTATTTCTCCCATTCTGTGAGTTTCTCTTTTACTATTACTAATGTCCTTTGATATGTAGTTTTAAAAACTCTTGCTGAAATCTATTTTTTTCTTGCTTTAATCCTCTTTCATTGTTTATATATGTCCAGTAAGTTTCAGAAAGTCATCATGATGCTTAATAGATTTCTTTCTTTCTTTCTTTCTTTTTTGTCGGTCATGGGGCTTGAACTCTGGGCTTGGGCGCTGTCCCTCAGCTCTTCAGCTCAAGGCAAGTGCTCTACCACCTGAGCTACAGCGCCACTTCCAGTTTTTTCTGGTGGTTTATTGGAGAGAGGAGTCTCACAGTCTTTCCTGCCGGGGCTGGCTTTGAACCATGATCCTCAGATCTCAGCCTCCTGAGTAGCTAGGATTACAGGCATGAGCCACCAGCACCTGGCTTTAGTTGATTTCTTTTAAACATGAAATGACATTTTATATTGAAGTCATGGGAATATCAGGTTTTTGATATCTCATTACCAATTCCAAGGTCTGGAAAGCCATGGAAATGGGAAAGCTTTTGCAATTTGGTCCAGAATAAAACCCATCTCAAATGATCACAATGCTATGCTGTGTTTATTTGTCTCATTCAGTGGAAATGTTTTCTCTTTTGTTTTATTATTACGTGTGTTTGATTATGAGTGGCTTTTGTACATCTTATGGGGTCTAGTAATCAGCTGTGGGTACTGAAATTTGTTTTTCATTTGTTTTGGCACTCAGGATTGAACCTGTGAAGTTAAAATATTTACTATTGAATTCCACTCAAGGTTTATGAATGACTTCTGTAAAATGATTCTCACTATGAAATTTGAAGACATGAATATTCTAAAGGGATTTAAGAATCTGATGTAAGAATAAAGTCCATACAGTGCTTTCTTCAGTACTGCTTCACTTGAAACTCACCAAAGATTTTGTACTGATTATGTTTGAGTGACTTTCTCAAAAGATTACAAAATGTTACAAATGAGAGGTTATAGCCAGGAGGCTGGTGGCTCACACCTGTAATCCTAGCTATTCAGGAATCTGAGATCTGAGGATTGTGGTTCAAAGCCAGTCTGGGCAGGAAAGTCCTGTGATACTTTTATCTCCAATTAACCACCAGAAAACCTGACATGGAGCTGTGCTCAAAGTGGTAGACTGGAAGCCTTGAGCAAAAGAGCTCAGGGGCAGCATCCAGGCCCTGAGTTCAAAGCCTGTGATGTGACCAAACAAAACAAAAACAAAAAACAAAAACCCCAAACCCGGAATGCTGGTGGCCTACATCTGTAATCCTAGTTACTCAGGAAGCTGAGATCTGAGGATAGCAGTTTGAAGCCAGCCTGGGCAGGAAAATCCATGAGATTCTTATTTCCAATAAACTACTCAGAAAAAGCCAGAAGTGGCATTATGGCTCAAATGGTATAGACTGCTAGCCTTGCACAAGAGAGAAGCACAGTTACACCCCCAGGTCCAAAGTTCAAGCTGAGGACCTGCAATAAAAAAAGAGAGAGGTGATATCTCATGTCAATTGCCTCCAAATTCCAGTGGATAGACAGATTCTTTTTGCTAAGCACATGGATCTACTCAACAAGTAGATCTCCATGCAAAGTTTAATCAAACTTTCAGAAAGAAAAGGAGTAGTAGAGAAAGGAGAAAGGAGAGAGAGAGAGATGATGGATGGAAGGAGACATTTGGAGGAAGGGAAAAGTAGCAGTTTTCATGAGTACACAACTAATCTTTATATAATTCTGTTTCACTGGCATTTGATGAGGATATAAATGAACTACAATTATGTGGTACTGGTTTAAATCAGCTTATTCCCACCCATGCTCTCGCCTTGAAAAAAAAAGTGACCCCAAACTTCTTTACCACCAAGGTTAGGAATATCAATTACAAGCTAAAACAGTTTTTTTTCCAGGAAATATTCTGTAAAGCCAGACTGCTTAAACTAATCATATCATATTAAGGTTCAGTAGGTTACGGAATGTTTCAGAATTTTCCCAACTAGTGTTAGTTATAGGGTGTCAAGATTGTAATTTTTACAAAGGAAACCATACTTTTTTTCCCCTCTTAAGTCTTACAATTTTTAGGGAGAAACCTCTCCCCCTCCCTCAGCCATGCCACACATACTCCCCCCCCCCCACACACACTTAGAGTTATTTCTTCTCTCCTTTGAGCTGTTAAGCTAGGATAGGAAATCTCTTGTGAAAAGGTGGGAATAGATTTTCAAAAAGCTCTGGTGCTTAGAAACCTCCTATTTTGGCTGGAGGAAATGATCAGCACAAGTTGTAATATCAGATGACAGTACAGAGAAACTAAATGTCAGGGCTGGGAAGCAAAGTAAACATGATTGCCCAAGCAGGGGTGAAGATGATCTCATTCATTCCTCCATTTTGTGGGCGCTGGTTTTCAAAAGAGACAACAGGAACACAAGTAGAAAACGTGGGGCTTGCCCAGCCCAAAGAACAAACATTCCTATGTCAAGCTATCTGGATGGGTAAGTGGCCCTACCAGCATTTAATGATTCTTAGCTTCTCCATGGGTCCTTCTAGATCACACCATGACTCTATATGGAAAATACTCATTATCAGGAGCATTAGAAAGTTTTAGAGTGTTGGTATTTAAATAAGCCAACCTCATTTTAGAACATGGCAAATAATTTCTAAGCAGATACTGTTTTATTTTGTTTCCTCTAAATCTTTTATTTTTTGTATCAACTTGACTGGGTTATAAGGTGCCCAGACATTTGAGTGACAGATACTGTTTTTAATTATTGCTGGCAGTGAATAAAATTAGACTGCAAAAATCCCAATGCCAGAGTCATTAAAGTTATTTCAGTTATAGCCTGTATGCGTGTGAATGAATACTTTGTCTTCAACTCAGGTCAAAATCAAATTGTTATCTTTCATATTACCTGAGTGATTCTGAATGGTTTATTTCAATCTTGGATTTCCAAGTGAAATTGCTAAATTACGTACCTATTATGAAGATGTCATAGAGTAGGAATTGAAGTTAGTAGTTGATATTTAGTGAGTAGCACATTGAGTACAAAATACCTATGCAATGTAATAATGACTTGAAGTTAAAACAAACCAATAGTCATAAGAGAATATATGGTAAGTCTGTCTTCCAGAAGAATGAGAAATGCTGGCTTGTAGGAAGTGTGAAGAATGATTCCTGAAAAACTGACATTTATCATTTGCATAATTGAGGAGGAGAATTTTTTTTTTAGCAGAAAAGAAAATATCAGAAATGGTCCATTCTATTTTGATAGATTAATTTGTCTTAGATGTACTAACTTAGATGTATAAAACTCAGTGACATAAATAAAAGAGCTAAATCATTTATCATATCTCAGTGTATGCAAACATATTTTTCCATACTGTATTTGCCTGCATGTACAAATGATCCAAGGATCTGAATCTCACTGGGAACTTTGAATGCCTAGTGATTTAACGTATCAGATGAGAATATCACCTATCTTATGTTGAGGTAATGGATATTTATTTTACTAGATCTTTTTGAATGTCTCAATAAGCTGAAAACTCCTATTCATAACCATGATGATAATATTCCAAGTTGTTTTGACTCTACTAAGAAACATTTACATTGTGTTGCTATCATCTTAGTGTTGGTAATTTTCAAATTCATGTCCACTTGTTTTTTGATTTTTTAAAATATTTATTTATTTAATATTCTTAAGCACAAGGGGGTTTCAATATAATACATCAGTTTGTAAGGACAATGCATTTTGATCAATGTTACCACTTGATGCATTCATCAATGCTTTGAACAAGAATTGATTCAACATCATCCCTTAATCAATTTTTTCCCATTTCCCCAACCTCATTCATATCTTCAATTTATCTAGTTCCACTTCATCCTCCCCCACACATACACACACACACACACACACACACACACAGAGAAAGAGAAAGGAGAGAGAATATTATGAGATTATAACTCTGAGTAAAAAGTTTAGCTCTTGGTCTAAATTCTATTCTACTAAAAGTTAATATATATATATATATATATATATATATATGTATTTCCCAAATTAGTCATTTGATGTGCAATGAGTTAAGTAACTTCAAAAAGTACTTGCTGAGTTGTGTTTAGTACGGTAATCTTGTGAGTGGATCTATTACCTTTAACTCTGCTGAGGAAGCTAGTTTTGTTTTGTTTTGTTTTTTGTTTTTATTGTGAAAATTCCATACAGAGGGGTTACAATTACATGGGCAAGATAATGAGTACATTTCTTATTAAGCATTGTTGCCTCCTCCTTTGTTTCCCCTTCCCATTCCTTCATTTTTCCACATAACGGCTTGTACATCTAATTGTTGCAATTGGTCCACCTGTATCCCTATTTAAACGACTTGTTTTTGCCCTTCCCCTCCACAAATTATAACAACATCAAATACAGTGAGAGCAGGGAGGGAACCTTACTGCATTGTTGGTGGGAGTGTAAACTTGTTCAACCACTTTGGAAAGTAGTATGGAGGATCCTCAAAAGACTCCACATAGAGCTCCCCTAGGATCCAGGAATCCCCCTTTTGGGCATTTACCCAAATGATCACAAACAAGACCACACTAAAGCTACCAGCACAACTATGTTTATTGCAGCATTATTTACCATAGCTAAGATATGGTACCAACCAGATGCCCCTCAGTAGATGAATGGATCAAGAAAATGTGGTATATAAACACAATGGAATTCTATGCCTCCATCAGAAAGAATGACATTGCCCCTTTTGTTAGGAAATGGAAAGACTTGGAAAAAATTATATTAAGTGAAGTAAGCCAGACCCAAAGAAACATAGGTCCCATGGTTTCCCTTATTTGGAGAAGCTAGTTTTGATCATTAACTTTTATGAAAACCAGCAAAAGGTATGACTTTCACTTTGAACTAATTTTAGGTTGCAAACAAAGAACTAAGAATTCCTATAAAACTATTTTTTTCTGTTCAAATTTGATAAAAATCTTTTCATTATTTTAGTTATAATAATCAAAACTAAGAAATCAACAACTGAGCTACACAGCTAAATGATCAACAGAGATTTACTACTTACACTAATTGGCCACTCTGGTGATTTTCTCTCCAGTCCAAAATTCAATTGTAGTCCCACCTTGCATTTACTTGTCATGTCTATTTATTCTCCTCCAAACCAGGGTGTTTTGTAGTCTTTCATGATGTTAACGTTTTGAATAGGACTAGACAGTTACTGTGTAGGCTGCTATGACTTGGAATTTCTTGATGTCTCCTCTTAACTAAATTCAGGTTTACATTTTTGACAAGAATACCACAGAGGTATTTCCTCCTTTTCATGCATCTGAAAATATGAGATTGACTATCTTATGACAAGTCTTGCTACCTTTGATCACTTTGAAGTAAAACCAAGTTTGTGATCACTCTCTATTACCATAAAACTTGACTTCAATTTCTTTTTAAAAAAATACTCTGAAGAATGGTTGCTGTTGAGATGATAATAATTGCGTAAATTATAGTTGAAAGAGACAAGATTACCAATTACATTTTTCTTTCCATTCTTTCATCTCCGGAACCCAAATAATAAATTTTGTAAGTTTTGTAAGGTAAAGAATGGTTAGTATTTCTTTTTTTTTGGAATAAAAAAAGACTTTATTGTTAGGGGCAAAAGGATGCAAACAATATAAAAGTGAAAAGCTTATTTGGCATTTAATTAACTTTCCTTTCTCTGCTTGGCAAATGGGAGTTGGATGCTATTTGTACTTTTTCCTAAGGGTCCTCATCTGTCATAAAATTGTGGGTGGATACCTTACATGACCTTTCAGGAGAGCTCTTATGCAGTGGGCAGAAAGAAGTGCTGGATTCTATCTACTTTTTTCCTTTCTGCTTCATGTGTACTATGAAGTAGTCATTGCATGCAATGGTGAGGCCTGCAATTAGTGAAAAGAAGCTCTGCAAGCCCACTTTGCCATTTCGGAACTGATCCAGGTCCTTCATTATTTTGTTCACACCCAGGTATCTTTTTGGTTTTCCAAAAATCCAGGGCACTCCTTATCCATGACTACTCTCAGGTCTTCCTTTACTAAGTAGCCTTTATCCCTGCATATTTGTGAAATGTAAACATGATGGTTTCCATGGCGTGCTCCATGTGAGACGGCATTTTGGCACGGTCTATTGAAATCTTATGCGGGGGTGGCGCGGCACAGGCTGGGACAGTGGACGCGGAGGTGAGGGGGTGCTCTCAGAATGGTTAGTATTTCATTAATTCTCCTCCATCCTTTATCACAGTTGGACAAACACGCCATGCTAACACGACTCTGCTCTCCACTGGCAATATTGACTAGGAATGGAGCAGCATGAATCATATTTTCCAATGAAATCTTTCATGTAAACAATATCCTTTTGAGTTGATTCCCTTGGTAAAAATACCTTGCCAAATGCCCTTCCTAATTGAAGTGAATGAAATCTTTTGGGGCTTGACTTTTCTTTCATTGTTAAAGCAGGACATTATTTTAATTTTGATAAAATGAAAAGGAAAAAGACCCACTTGATTCTTGGCAACACAAAAGCAGGAGGGATGGATATGTTGCACTTATAAACTGTCCTGATAAATGGCAATTCCTTTGTATAACTACTTAACAATAACACTAAAACAAAAAATTCATAAGGTAAATTATAAGCAAAATTAATGGTTCATGTCTGAGTGTGAGAAAGAGAGTGAAACAAATCTTAACATCTCAAAATGAGGAATTGCATTGGAGATAAAAAGAACAAATACTAAACAGCCCAATGTGGATGCACATGCAGAAAATGAACTGCTTGACTCTTTATCTCCTCATATAATTGCTGTACTAGTAAGCGGCTAACAGTAGATATTCAGCTAATGTGTGGGATAATTCTATTCAGTTCATCATTAGAAATAAAGAATATTGTTGCTATGTTATATCCAAGTACTGTTGTTTATCAGTGAGTCTGAAATAGTTATGGAAAAATTCCATAATGGAATCAGAATTTAGCCATGATAAAAGGCAGTGTGTGTAACTTTGAAGCACTAAAAAACAATTCGTATCTCTAGTTGTTAGATAGTTGTGAAATAAAGGAGAGAAACATTTCTTTTGTCCATTCTAGGATTCAGATGAGTTAGTGGGAGAAGTCACATCTGCATCACATTTGTACAGGAACCAGCTCCTTATTCTTACTGTCTGGTCCTCAGGATAGAGGAGCAACTGAAATGCCTGTGGAGGAATCCACAGGCAGCTAATCTGATGCTATGTGAGAGTCCACAGGGCCTTGTCTACAGATCCCAACTGGTTTAGTATTCTTTCTCAGGCTCTGCCAATCTCAGCATTTGTCTCAACAGTAAGTGTTCCCTTGATAACATACCTGTATATGTACTCTATTCTCATCTCTCTTGACAATCTCATCCAATTATTAACCTGTCTTTTGGCAAAGGATTCCGTGTAATTAAATATAGGAGCTGTTTTCCATGCTGTATATTTTAAGACATACCAAAACCTTTCCTGTGGTTTCTTAATTCCTCCAAGAAAAAATAGAGTACTTTTTCTTTTTTTTTTTGGAGGGGGGAGCTATTTCATGATTAAGAATTGAGATGTTTAAGCCTTGGTATTTAGCAGTTCTGTTAAAACCTAACACCTTCTAAATCTGACTTCCATTTGCGAAACCAGAGGATCATTTAACCCTTGTTATAATTGCAAGTTGCTTAAAAGATCATGTTTAACACCAAAGGAAAGTACCCAGATTGAATGAAAGCAATTTCTGTGTCTGGCTGCTTTGGTTTGTCTTGTGTAAAATGCTCCTTTTATTTCAATTAGGCAAACAGCAGGGTTTCCTGGCTAATGAGACTGTTTGGACTATTGGTTTGGAAGTGTCACCTCCACTCTTTATCAGGTAATCGTAATTAGGGTGAATAATCCAACCAACCAAGTGGAGGGCAAGTCAAAAAACATACAGAATGGAAACAAAAAGACCTCCAACAAACAGACCACCAAGGTCTACTCAGGAGGAAAGTGTAGCTTGACAACACAGCCTGGGAAAACCCACTGGGCACCAGTGATATGACTTGGAGAATTATAGTCCATGGGAAGTTTTAATCCAGACAGTCTAAAGTGTCTAAGCATTGGTATTTTAATTATATCCACACTTTCCTCACTTCCACCCCAAACACTAACATGTTTATTTCTTTGTCTTTCTGCCATTTTGAACAGTTGATATGAATTGGAATTGCTTTTGTTGCTTTTCTATGCTCTAACTCTAGAATTCTTTCCGTACTATTAGAATTTCCCTGTTTGGGGACCAAATGTATCCTCTCAACCCTAACAATACTAGCAAATATTCATTGTGGAGTCCCTCACAGACTCATAACACCACTAAGGACCCTGCAGCTTTCTGGTTTTACAGTTTTAATATTGCTAAATATCTTTTTTCTTTAGGGAAGACTCCTGAGGGAAATTTCTAGGGAAAGCCAGACTAAGACCGGATCTCTGACTAAATACAAGAGTGTGGTAGTTCCTCTAGGCATTGGTAAGGTCAAGGCCGAGTTTTTATGAGTGATGCAAAGACAGAGGGGAAGGAATCATGCAAATAATTCAGTGGAGACCAGGAAAAGTAATTGGGAGTCCTAATGATTCAGTAACTGCTGTGGTACAAACATTCAGAACAGTGATTATTATTTCACTGCTAACACACACACACACACACACACACACACACACACACACGCATGCACACACACATAACCTTCCTTTCTCAGATATCCTCATGCTATTATCACTGGAAATGCCTTTCAGGGACACTGCTCAATATGCAGCTGAACTATTTTGTCACAAAAATATTGCAAATTTATTTAAATAAACCAACTATGAAGGTACACATATATAATCCTAGCATTTGAGAAAAGAGTCGGAAGATGGAGAGTGCTAGGCTAGCATGAGCTACACTGTGAGACTTTGGAGACTTTGTCTCCAAAACAAACAAGTAACCAAATGTATTTAAAGAAATGCAGATGGAACTTGCTGCTTCAAGTAATTAAAATGATCAGAAGCAAGTATCTAAAGTTAAGGTGAAGCTGAGTGTAGTTGCTAAAGGAAAGTCATCTGAGCTATATTCTAGAGTTCAGGCCAGTCATTCTAGCTACTCCAGACATTGAGATGAGGAAGAATGGCTATGGATTAAAGTTAGAACCGGAAAAAAATGTGCAATATCTATTCTTTTTTGTGATTATTTTATTTTTTATTGTACAGAGGAGTTACAATTACATGGGCAAGATAATGAGTACATTTCTTTTTCTTTTTTGTTTTTTTTGGGTCCAGTCGTGGGCCTGAACTCTGGGCCTGGGCGCTGTCCCTCAGCTCTTCAGCTGAAGGCTAGCGCTCTACCACTTGAGCCACAGCACCACTTCTGGCTTTTTTCTTTTTGCTTATGTGGTGCTAAGAATAGAACCCAGGGCCACATACATGCAAGCGCTCTACCACTGAGCCACCTTCCCAGCCCTAATTAGTACATTTCTTATCAAGCATTGTTGTCTCCTCCTTTGTTTCCCCTTCCTATCCCTTCCCATCTACCCCCCCACTCCCCATCTCCCTATCTCCACCTCCCCTACCCCCCCCCCCGCCAAAGTTGTAAAGTTCGTTTTTCAACATAACGACTTGTACATCTCGTTGTTGCAATGGGTCCACCTGTATCCCTATTTAAACGATTTGTTTTTTCCCTTCCCCTCCACAAATTATACCAATATCAAATACAGTGAAAACAGGGGTTATATCGTGGGGGAGGGACATACAAAGCAACAAAGAAATCATCTTATAAATATGTTAGAAACAATAGCAAGAAAGAAAAAACATTTGAATACTTATGTTGGGGTTCATTTCCCCTAACATCAACTTATCTGACCTTTTCTGCTTGTCTCAGACATATACTAGTTTTTGCAAATAAGGAAAACCATGGGGCCTATGTTTCTTTGGGCCTGGCTTACTTCACTTAATATAATTTTTTCCAAGTCTTTCCATTTCCTAACAGAAGGGGCAATGTCATTCTTTCTGATGGAGGCATAGAATTCCATTGTGTATATATATGGCATTTTCTTGATCCATTCATCTAATGAGGGGCAAGATCTATTCTTAACCAATAGTTGGATGAAGTGAGACAAACATATTATCCTAGCTGTTCAAGTGGTTGTGATCAGGATTGTGGTTCAAGGCCAGCATGTGCTAAAAAGTTTGTAAGATTCCATCTAAATGGAAAAATCCTGGCTATAATGACACCTCAGATAAAGCTACTCAGGAGGCTGAGATCAGAGAATCAAGATTCAAAGCCAACCTGGGCACAGTATCCCCAAGATTCCTACCTGCAATTAATCAGCAAAAAGCCAACAGTAGAGCTGTGTTTCAAGTGGTAGTGTGTTGTCTGTGAGTGAAGAAGCTAAGTAACAGTGACCGACCCTGAACTCATGGCCCAGCACTGGAAAAAAATAAAACAAAACAAAATACAAAACCCAGAACTGAGGTGGGTGTAAATTAAGTGCATGTAACCATGACAGTTTGGTTATGCATCTATTCCTTGGCAGACATTTTGGTCCTCCCCCTGTTTTAGCTCTAGAGGACAATGTGCCCTCTGCAGCATTATATATTTTTAAGTAAAAATTTAGAGTCAATAAATGCATAGTTTTTAACTGACAAGTGTTTAACATGGATTTTCAGAAAGATTATGATTGCCATTGGCTGGTATTAGAATCTGACAACTTGTAAACAATTTTACTATAAAATAAATGAAATGAGCATAGGTAGAAAGTTTATGGATGTGCATTCTGGAAGCTTATAAACTCTAAATAATAACAAATAGCTGCTTACATGTCTGTTATGAAAACTGGATCACTTAAGGTTTACCCTCTGAGCAATACTACCTGTGGTACTCAAAAACATGTGGTATCTCCACATGTGACCCACGTTGTAAACATGAGGCAAGGTTAAAAAGATGTTTTGTTAACAAAACAAAAAAAAAGCAGTATCCAAAATCTGCAACAAACAAAGAACTAAATAAACACAAAATAAAATATGAAAGGGATTCATGTGTAAGAGAAATTTTGAGAATTTGTCTTATATTTTAGAAATAACCAGAAAATAACTCTGTGACTAGAAAGAAAAGGGCAAGCCAATTGGAGCTATTTTATACACAGAATCAACAGCATAACAGGCCCTCATACACTGTCAAAAAGAGAACAAGTCAAGTATTTACTAACTGCATATACATGACGGCATAGAGAGAAAAGAATTAGACAGGCACTGGAGCCAAGTTGAAGGAGGGGATGGAAAAGTTCTCAATTATTTTCCAAGCTGATGTCAGATTCCCTTTCAGCTAGAGTTAACTTAGTAGGAAAGAAGTAATTTGCACCTTGAGTCATTTCAATAGATCTGCATGGTTTTCTTGTTCTTTGTTGGTCTCAAGGTCCATGTGGGACATTCAATACATTAGCACTGCATTTCTCAGCCCTACAGGAAGCTTATTTTAGTCTTAATAGAATAGTTTGTGCATATATATATATATACATACACACATATAGATGAGCATATATACATATTTGTATATATTTAATTTAAACTTTGAAATTCTTTTGGGAGGACATGCATCCTAAGGGTGAATTATAAATCTCACCTTGACCCTTTCTTTCTCTATAAAAGGTGAAAACATGTTGGGTGCCAGTGGCTCAAACCTGTAATCCTAGCTACTCAGATGGTTGAGATCTGAGGTTCACGGTTCAAAGCTAGCCCAGGCAGAAGTCCCTAGACTCTTATTTCTAATTAACCATCAGAAAACCGGAAGTGGCACTGTGGCTCAAAGTGGTAGAGCACTAGACTTAAGCTGAAGAGCTCAGGGACAGAGTTCAAGCCCTAGGAATGACAAAGAAAGAAAACAAAGAAATAAAGGTGAAAAATATGTACTATATGTACCAAACTACTTTTGATAACTCCAAAGAACTCAGTGCATCCAAGTTTATTGTGGGACATGTTGAGAATAGGCCATCTTATAACATATTCAGTGTAATGTGGGTCTTTATTATTTCATATAGTTTTTTTTATTCCAAGCAACAATCAAGATGATAAGGGATAGCTGTGTGATGTTAAAGATCAAATTCAAGGCTTTACAAAAGCTAGAAATGTACTCTACCACTGTGACAAACACCGAGCCCCAGGGTATTTGATCAGGAGATAACGTTTTAATAAAAATTTCTCTAATCCATGTTTCTGTAATTAATTTGACAAGAAGTTTTGAGTCATTGATTTCTGTAGTAACTTGTTCTGTTGAGCGTAGACTGAGATTAGCCCTGTCTACTTTCATGTTGTGTCAGTGAAGAAAGACCTAATTCTAATTTCAGGGCAAAGGCTTCGTAGTGCCCAGTGTACTTATTTCCTGGTTATACACGGCTTTAGAGAGCCTGGGAGAATGATTTCTGTACAGGGTACCCATGTGCTTTATTGGGACTTTTAAAGTGGTAGAAAATGTTCACCAACCAGATCTGAAAGTTTTCACTGTAGTGGCATCTGTGACAATCTCCTACTCACATTTATTAGAAAAAAAGTCACATGATTTCACCTGCACTGAAGGGGCCTATAATCCTAGCTACTCAGGAGAATGAACTCTGAGGATCCCAGTTTGAAGCCAGCCCATCTAGAAAGTATATAAGACCAATTAACCACCAGAAAAAATCATAAGTAGTGTTTTGGCTCAAAGTGACAGAGTTTAAAGAAAAAAAAAACAAGGAAAATCTGTTTCACCTACCAGACCACATCTTTATCATATTGTATTTGGGAAGATCTGAGTTGAGAGCAAGACAAAAGCATGTGTGATGTATTTCAAAATCTTTATTTCATTATATTCCTGTGAGAAATAGGAATCAGCAAAATAGAAAACTGTGAAGATAAAAACTTCATTGTAAATTACTACATTGCTATAATTCCAAGTGTACTTTTCAAGCCATAGGAAGTGATTGATAAATTTTTGTGGAGTGTGTAGTAATATGTGTTTTTTAGTAAATCATTTAAAATTGTTAAGGGCAGTTTAAAATTCATTATCTCAGAATTGTTCATGAGAAAGTTAGCTGCCTTTTGAACATTAAAACATGCTTTGTAAGCAAAAAATTAAGTGAAGGCGATTGTAGACAATTTTGGAATTTATGTCAAAGACAGAAGTATTTGAAGTTTATATGACAGGTCATAAAACTAAAGATAAAGCACTTTCTATTTTCTATATTTTTTTTAGCTTTTCCTTCTCTTTTACCATTAACAAGTCAGTCACATATATCCTAGATCACTAAACTATATTACACTTTTCTATGGAACACTTCAAAACTCAATTTGATTTTTAACATAGTAATTTCATATGTATGTATTGAGAAGCCAATACCAATATTTCTTTAAAAAAAACTACAGGGTAGTTTTATTTCTTTATTTATTCCACATTGAAACTATCACAGGAATTCATTGAATATTTTTCAGGATAAATGATCTTTTATAAATATATATGGAGGTTGTTTTTTATTTTTAGAATTATTAAAACTAGAGTTTTGTTGGGAGACCTATTTTGTAACTAAAAATATCTTTATATAGTTTACCAACATGCTCAGGTTTGGAGTACATGTATTTATATTCTTCAAAAAATTTAACTTGAAACAATTAAAATATCTTTACAATATTAATGATTCAATTATAACAGTGAAATGCAGCATGTAAAACACCTGTAATTGTTATTTGTTTAAAACATGTTATTTAAAGACAAGGTTGCACAATAATTTCAACATACACTTTATGCAACACCCTTTTTTGCAAAATGGTTTGTAATAAAGAGATTAATGGTCCAGAAATCGTGAGATTTATCTTTGGATGAGTTGTAGTACACGTTAGCATACTGATGCCTAGAAGACATTAGGGTCATTCTTACTTGTCTTTTAACTTAAACGTATATTCTGTTTATTTATTTATTTTCTTTGGTCCGGTTGTGGGGCCTGAACTCTGGGCCTGAGCACTGTCCCTCAGCCCTTCAGCTCAAGGCTAGTGCTCTACCACTTGAGCCACAGCGCCACTTCCGGCATTTTTCTTTTTGCTTATGTGGTGCTGAGGAATTGAACCCAGGTCCTCAGGCATGCAAGGCAAGCGCTCTACCACTGAGCCAACTTTGCAGCCCCTCTGTTTATTTTTTTAAAATCACATTTGTGTAGAATGACTCAGAAAATTAATGTTGATAAATACTTGAAAGGACAGAGAGTGTTGTACTAAAATGTTATTTTGAGCCAGAAGGCATGGACTCAAAATTTCTTTTATAATTCTTTATCTTGGAGTTCTTTTTTTCTTTTGGGTCCAGTCGTGGGGCCTGAACTATGGGCCTGGGTGCTGTCCCTCAGCTCTTCAGCTCAAGGCTAGCGCTCTACCACTTGAGCCACAGCGCCACTTCCAGCTTTTTTCTTTTTGCTTATGTGGTGCTGAGGAATCGAACCCAGGGCCTCAAGCATGCAAGGCAAGCGTTCTACCACTGAGCCACCTTCCCAGCCCCTATCTTAGAGTACTTAAATTGCAAAAGGAATTCTGACATAGCAATATTTGTATGACACATTTATTTTGAATAATTTACTGATTAAAATATGCATGTAACAAGCTAGGTGTCCATACTTCACGTCTGTTATTCTATCTACTAGGGAGGCTGAGATCTGAGGACTACAGTTCAAAGCCAACTCAGGCAGGAAAGTTTGTGAGGCTCTTATCTCCAATTGGCCACCAGAAAACCAGGAGTGGTACTGTGGCTCAAGTGGCAGAGTGTTGGCTCGAGCTGAAGAGCTCAGGGACAGCGGACAGCGCCTAGGCCCAGAGTTTAAGCCCATGACCCTTCCCCCCA
>NW_012267218.1:14260667-14294705 GCF_000151885.1 Dipodomys ordii | reverse complement strand
CACATATACATATACAGAGAGAAAGAGAGAGAGAGAGAGACTAAAAACTAATTCTACCTCTCATACTAATTTATAAGTTCTGCTTTGAGGCTTGGAAATAACTCAAGTTGATTGATTTGTTCTTATCCAAATACTCATTGAGAGATTGCACAATTCTTATCATTGTTAAGTGACTATTTTATGAGTCTGCTTCTAGGAGGACAAAAGAAAGAAATAAGAAGCCATTTCTGGTATATTTGAGAGAAAATTATTATTGAAAAAAGAAAACAAAAAGCTACCATGCTAAATTTCAGTTAGTCGATACTAATAAACTTGAGTTTCTAGCCGGGCGCTGGTGGCTCACGCCTGTAATCCTAGCTACTCAGGAGGCTGAGATCTGAGGATCGAGGTTCAAAGCCAGCCCGGGCAGGAGAGACTGTGAGACTCCTATCTCGAATAAACCACCAGAAAACCGGAAGTGGCGCTGTAGCTCAAGTGGTAGAGCGCTTGCCTTGAGCTGAAGAGCTGAGGGACAGCGCCTAGGCCCAGAGTTCAAGCCCCACGACCGACAAAAAAAAAGAAACTTGAGTTTCTTAGTTTTCGCAACACTCTGCACTCTGCAGAATACAGGACAGTAATAACATAAGGAAGGAAAGATTTATGTTGTTTATGATATCAACGGTTTCATTTCATCATGGCAGAGAAGTAGGTAGAACATATTCCATCATGGTGGACAGGAAATGGAATAGTAATGAACCAGGAAGGGCCTACAACAAAAGGCAGTTATCAAGAACATTCCCCCAGGAATTTCCTTCCTCCAGTCAGGCCTGACCGCCTACACTTTCACTATTTACCAATAATTTATTCAGATTTTAAATCTATCAGCAGATTAAAAATCATTGATTAATTCTGAACCTCTATATCAACATGTGTCTGGACACACAGAAGTATGCTGTACTAATAGCCCAGGTGTTTCTCACTCCAGACAAGTAGATTCCCCAAATGAACCCTAAAATTATAATATTCAATTAATGAATAAAGATAAATGGTTAGTAGACTGCAATCAACAAGTAATTGTTTTGAGGTAAAATATAGTGTTTTTGCAACTTTTCTGATGATTGCTTTTGATTCTATCCAAATAGCAGTCTATTTTGTCTCAGTTAATTCGACTGTCTATTTTCAATCTACCTTTAGAGACTTTAAAAACTTGACACAATTTAGATAATAATTGGAATCATGAATCATTTTTTATCTCCAAGACAAGGAAGATGCACTCATGCAGTGTGATGAGGGCAAAAATAAAAATTTGAACTCTAACCTGCAAACCACTATTTTTCAGGATTAAAGACTTCAATATTGTTTCCTTTGCCACTTCAAAAGACAAAAAGCAAGCAAACAAACAAAAATGTTGGCCTAGAACCAATTTTAGAAAAAAATCTCAATGAAATAATAAAGTATTTTTATACAAATTATATTTTCCAAGGCTCAGTAATGTAATGAGCCTAGTTCCTGGAAATTAATATTAGAATTGTGTTTTAGAAATGTTGTGTGTGAATAGCCTATGTAATAATTGAGTCTGCGAAAAGTTAAGGCGACAAATGGTTTGTTACTTACTGGGAATTTGATTGGGAATTTGGCAGCACCAAGTTTTTGTGCAATCATCTTCTCCGTTTATCATCTTGCAGGCACATTGCCTATGGAAAGGATCACTAGAGAAATGTGCAGTGACTTAGGCTCTTCTGCAGCTGCAGTTCTACCTAATTTGTACTTTGGCACTCAAAAGATTATAATAAATGAAGTGCTGCTTTCAAAGTTTCAGACACACCAATTTTTTCCCATTTGGCAAAGGTGGATTTAATTTGACTTTCATGAGTGCAAAATCTGTCTCCTTAGAAGTTGGTCAAACTATTAATTTTATGGCAGGGAAAACTGAGTACAGTAAACCTTTTCACAAAGCCAGACAGCTTAACCTAATTAAGTGGTTGTTTTGACAGGTGGGTTAAGGTAGAATGAGTGCTATCAAAAATGTTTCAAGAAATAAGTTTGATGAATGCATGAATGTGTGTATGCAGGTGACAATGTGCTCTGGAAGGGAGCAATGACAGATCTGTATCCATAAAGTGGAAGGTACACTTCAAGATTCATTTGAATGTTCATTTTCTAATTTCTTTCTCTTAATTTTTAAAAATAGGTATCTTAAAGAATTTGTAAGCATCAAGTCTACAGAAACAATATAAAAATATTGAGAAACAATATTAACTATTATTAAGACAGTTTCCAAAATAACTTTCTTGACCCTGAGATGACTTAAACTATCCTTCTAAGAATCAGTGTTATGAGCTTGGAGCGTTGCTCAAGTGGTAGAACACCTGCCTCACAAGTGCAAGGCTCTGAGTTCAAATCCTAGTATCAACATGCTGAACTTGACACTTATGACTTACAAGAAAGTAGAAACACACTTCTTAGCAAATCATTTTACTGTATAACTACTGAAAACATTTTTTTGTACCTTTCACTACAGGTGCTAACAATGAAAAGAAATTGATAATTGCCTAAACTAGGAGTTTAGGGTGTATTTCCAAGAAAGGATTCTGTAGAATTTGTTTGACACCATCTTCTTGGGTGATCTTCGACTCTGTGTGTATGACAGGGCTTAAGTTCAGAATAGGAATCTTTATTTGTTCTTAATTCTTTGCTTGTATCTATTTAGCAGAAATGGAATTAAGATAATAGTGGCTTCTGAATCACACATAGCAAAACGAAGCCAAATCAATATTTGTGTTCTATGGCCATTTGATAGGAGTATCATACATTTTCCTAAGGAAGTGATGGTTTCTTTAGAGCAAATTGATAGTGTCAAAGCATTCAAAATGTTTTACCTTAAAGAGCATATTTCTTACAAAATTGATCATTTATCTCTTTGATGATGTAAAATAATATCCTAAGCAAATTGATGAAAATGTCTATTATTTTGAGTGCTTACAGAATTTCAAAAGCCACAACTATCAATAAATAAAGTGATATTATAGTTGATGATAAAAGCAATAAAAATTGCAATTTTCCCCAAATTCCATACTTTGTTATCCATAAAGCTAAAATGAAATCTAAGGTCTAAAATGTGATTTATATTCTGATAACCACTGTAATTTTCCGAAGAGTTAGTATGTGAATTTTCACATCATTCAAATATAAGCTAAGGTAAAATCAATTCAAAATAGAGTGTTTTCTCATCCAACTTATCTTTAAGGTTAATATAGAGCTAGTTTAAATTCTAAGGCACATAAAGACAAAGAAAAAAAAGGAAAAAAATTAACTTCATTGAAGTCATAAGCTGACAAAGACCACAACAATGAAATGGTTTCATGGCTATATTTTGGATGGAAGCAGTATAGTATCTGAACTCTGGTACTCATGTTCACAAAGCTGGTACTTGTTGACTGTTGAGCCATACTTCCAGCCTTATTTTCTGCTTGTAATTGTTGAGATGTGTTTTTACTTCCTGCCTAAACATATGACTGGGAGCAGTCCACCTGTGTTAGGCTTCCCTGTTGTGAAAATATCAAGTGTGTGCCACAGTATCTGCTCTTCACTGAGAAGAGAGATTTTGAACTTTTCTATGTGGTTGGCTTTGAACTGTGATCCCAACAATCTCAGCTTTTTATGTAGAGATTATCAGCACAAGCTATCAGCACACTTGGATATTTTTATGATTGTAAAGTGACTAGAGCTAAGACAAAAAATATGGCAAAAGTCCACTGACCTCTGATTTGACCTGATATGGGCCTGTCCTATGGAAAGTCAGGTGCCACATGAGACAAGGTAGAAATTTCACATGTTTTTCATCATCGTATTATGAGCACTGATTCAGGATCTGGACACCATTCATGAGACTGAAGGCTACCCTTGCTTATTCATATTGAATGTGCACTAATTTTCTAATTAGAATTTTCTTGGCACACCCACAAAATTGCAACTAAAACAGAACCACTTCGTAAACCATATGAAACAGAGGGCAAGAAGTAGAGTCAAACTGGGAGTCATGTAAACATTTAAAAAGCTATCAGTTTTTTGAACAGAGAGTAATTGTTAGGAGATAAGGACATGAAATAAAAGGGCCTTTGTTGGAAGGTAATGTAGAAATTATAATTAAAAATTAAGTCAGCTAGGACTGTCAAGATGCCAGGTAATTGGAGGAGAAGAAATAAAGACTTCAGGATAGCAGAGTTTTTCTTTTCTTTCTTTCTTTCTTTTCTTTTTTTTTGTGGGTCATGGGGCTTGAACTCTGGGCTTGGGTGCTGTCCTTGTGCTCTTCAGCTCAAGGTGATCGCTCTACCACTTTGAGCCACAGCACCACTTCTGGTTTTCTAGTGATTTATTGGAGATAAGAGTCTCAGGGACTTTCCTGCCTGGGCTGGCTTTGAACTGTTATCCTCAGATCTCAGCCTCCTGAGTAGCTAAGATTACGAGTGTGAGCCACCGTCACCCCTCACTGAAGGTTTTTGTAGTGGGTGTTATTTCTGTTTTAGCAAACTGAATCTCAAAGAGACTAAATGATGTCCTAAAGGTGATGAGGTATCAGAACAGAGAGTGAAGGATCTAAAATGTCTGGCTCTGACTCCCTGTGGGGAGCAAAATGGGCCATTTTTATACTTTCAAGAAAAATAGTAGTTACCAACTATGGACCCCTTATTCAAACATCACTGTCTCCAGAAAACAATTAGGAAATGTTGATAAGAAGTAATCCCAGAGTGGAATGTAAGAAAAAGTGTAAAAGTAAAAACAAAACAAAGGCACATAATAAGAGGAAGATGTGGGTAGGAGGAGATTCTCCAGGCAATACTGACATTGTAAATCCGGAGGAACACATTGGAGGGGAGGTAGATTATTGACCTCATGTTTCCACTAAAGAAACAGAAGCACAAAGACTCTGACTAATTAGTCTAATTAGCAAATACTTTTATCAAAGTAAATAGGAAGCTGGATGCTTGTGGTTCATGCCTATGATCCTAACCACTCAGGAGACTTGAGATTGGAGGATCAAAGTTTGAAGCCTGTCCAAGCAACAAAGTCTGTGAGACTCTCATCTCCAAAAAACTACTCAGAAAAAAACAAGAAGTGGACCTGTGGTTCAAGTAGAGTTCTGGCTTTGATCATAAAGAAGCTCAGGGACAGCACTAAGGCCCTGAGTTCAAGCCCCAGGACTGGGGAAAAAAATAATTCTGAAGGTTGACTTCCAGATTTAGTGCTATTAAAATGTCAATACGCTAAAATGGAAAACAACAGACTAAAGTGGGAATTTATTTAAAAAAATTACAATGACAATATTACTGAGTGACTTTGAAGGATAGAGACTATTTCCTGAAATTCAAAAGGTAAAGGCATCAGAAAAAATATGATGAAGTTGATAGTATAAATTAATATCAATTCTGTAAACTGACAATAACATCATTAACTTTAAAAAAATGAAACATGATTTGTCTTTGAAAATATGAAGTGACGGTCAATGGCATTGCACTGATTGGTTTATTACACAGAGTTATTGACAAGACATTTCAAGCTACATTTTAAAACTAGACATTGGACCCCCCAAAAAACAAAACAAAAAACAACAATTAGACATTGGTATAGAAATAACCAGTATTCAGTGGAAATTGTATTTTTTTGGGGGGGTCCAGTCGTGGGTCCTAAACTCTGGGCCTGGGCGCTGTCCCTCAGCTCTTCAGCTCAAGGCTAGCACTCTACCACTTGAGCCACAGTGCCACTTCCAGCTTTTTTCTTTTTGCTTATGTGGTGCTGAGGAATCGAACTCAGGACTTCATGCATGCAAGGCAAGCGCTCTACCACTGAGCCACCTTCCCAGCCCTGGAAATTGTATTTTTGAGTTTTAAACTTCGATCGTTTCTCTGACTGATGATAACAGATTTGATACTCAGATGATGATGATAAATGGTAGGAAGTTAATCAGGAGGATGGCTAATCCTTAAAGTTCAGTATTTTGTCTTGCTCAACTGTGATGTTTGGTGGATTATAGGTATTAAATACATTTTAAAGTTACAGTACATGAAACTTAACTTTGGCTTTTCTAGATGTGAAGCCATTATCAAGTTGAAGAGTATTGGTATTGGTAAATAAAACTTTGTTCTCTTCAAATCAAGGCTACTGCTCTCTTTGGTATGCATATAGAATAATTCAGATCTGACATTTATGATCTGAAGGAAATATTAGAATTCTTGACCCCAATATTATAGAGGCTATGGTATGTAACCTCAATAGAATTTTAAAATAACAATAGTTAGCTTCCACTATCACTTAAATAAGTAATCAATTAAAATTCACAAATACATAGAATTAAAAGTTAAATATAACTAAAAGTTTTGCCAAAGGAAATAAAACTCTAATTATACAATAATGGCTATAGCACACAAAACTCATAGTATAAATCCAAAGCTTTGTAAAGATGTTACTTATTTAGTACTTTTATTATTAAAGAAAAGTTATAATAAACGAGATATACATTCAAAAGACAGCACACACACACATGACAAATGACAACAGGTATTGGACAAAATTAGCAGTATTTACAAATTAGAATGCACTGAAATCATTTGAAATAAAAAAATGGCAAGGATAATCATGGCAAATAGAAATATAGGTAATTATTGTGAAAAAATTAAGGATAAATCTATTTGTGTCTGTGATGTTATAGACTTTTGTAACATATTAATATTGATCAAAAAACAATGGTCAGGCTGAATAAGATAAGAACAGAAGCAAATATTTAAAATGTAGCATCCAGCCACAGAGTGTGTCTCATGTCCATAATTTCAGCTATCTGGACCTAAAGATCAGGAAGAGCAGACCCTAAGGTTGGTCAAAAGTTCATATACGTGGTAAATCTGCTTTTCCTTTTCTTCTGAGTGTCTCATCTACTCTTATTAATTTTCTATCAGTACTCAGCAAAAATTAGTCTATTCTGCTTCTAGACAGAGTGCAGGGAAAAGCTTTTTGGTACCATTATTTTAGATCTTGGCTGTAGTAAACTACCATGAATTGTTTTAAAGTGAAGTTGAGTCCCCATGGACTCTGTTAACATTTCAAATGAAATTTTATTGATGTTTTATGTCTTCACATTGCAATTTTATGACATTGTATTTAGTGAGGCTGTTTTCAGAAAATGAGCCTTTGAACTAAATTAATTATTTAAAAACTCAACATTATACACAGGAAAAATCTCTTGATTATGTTTTAGGTTAAGATTTGCAATGGAAAAGTTAATCTACAGGCTAGATAGATAGATAGATAGATAGATGTAAATTCGGACTACTTACTAAGGATATTCAATGAGTTATTAGTAGAAATTTCTATTAAATGTTATAAAAGTTACAATGATAACAGAATAATTAGATGATGTGGAAGTATCCTTAAATTACATCTAATCTGAAAAAATCTATTTTTCTCATTCTATTACTTACAAAGGAGTTTCTAGTTAACCATTTTTGAGATGATTCGCACATTTTTGAGATGATTTGCAGTCCATTTCTCCATAGATACAAAACAAACTGAGAATCTTCTTATCCTAAAATGAGAGATTTAAGACCTCAAAAATGAGAAGTAATAGGGCATTTTCCTTCATGTTGATTGAATGTTTAAAGAAATACTGAAAGTAAAATAATCACCCTGGTGAGAAGCATGTGGTTCATATTGTCAGCCTCACAAGACTGGAACTCAAACTGGAACTCAAACTAAGGTTTCTACTGACTGTCCTTGTAAATTAACAAAGTTAGATCTTCAGAACCTGGGACGTATATGATTTTACAGTGTGTGTGTATGTGTGTGTGTGCACGCATGTGCGTGTGATCATTATTGCAACTTTAGAAAATGTTTATCCTGTTTCCTCTAGCAATAGCATTCCACATTCTTCAAGTGCTACTGCCCATGTCTTTCATTGCTAGCTCCTTACAATCATTAATTTGATTTTATAGATTTGCCTATTCTTGGCACTTAATACATATGAGAATCTACAATATATGATCACACTTGATAGCATGTTTGTAAGTTTATCCGTGTTATTGCATATAGCAATACTTAATTTCTTTCTCTTGTCAATGATATAACATTGTTAGATAGATTTTATTTTATGTATTCACTTATCAGTTGATAGGTATTTGGACTTCTTTGTAGTTATAAGAACAGAGTTACAGAAAAATATTAGCATGGTCATTCATGTGCACATATTATCATGCTTCCTGCCTGAATACACATGTAGGTGCATTGCTATATGAAATGGTAATTCTGTATTGAATCTTGGGGAAAGTACTACACCATCAGTGTGGTGTAGAATTTCACAATGCTTCCAGAGAGATGTAAGGGAGTTTTGATACTGCCATCTTTACTCACATTTCTTGTGAGTGTTTGTTTGTGTTTCTTTTTTATTACAACTACTCTAATAAATATGAAATAACATCTCTTTGAGATTTTGATTTGCATTTCCTTGATGACTTAATGACGTCTTTCCATGAACATTGACCATGTTTTTGTACATCTTCGAAATTCTTTGTCTTTTAGGTGGATTTTTAATGTTTGCTCTTATTATTGGGTTGTAACAGCTACTTATTATGTTTGTACATTTTTTAATCTGATATATATATATGACATGCAAATATAGTCAGTGAAAAGTGAATATGAATGTGACAACCAATCAATAGATCACGGCCTTGAAAAATCCAATAACTCATACTTAAGCAATTTATGTTTTGTGGTTAACATTTTGAATTTGTAGTTAACATGTTTTTGGTGGTCTTGAGATCTAAACTCACAGCCTTGTGCTTCCAAACCAAGGAATTTACAAGTAATCCAGTAATTCTTTACCAACAAACCAGTCCTGCTTTTCATTAGTTATTTTTAGGATAGGGTCTTACTTCCTTATCTGGGCTCCTGACTGGATCTGAATCCACCTATTTTAGGCTTCCAGTTCTTCCTGGCATAATAAGTGGGTAGGCGTTTATTTCTGTTCAGATGGAGTCTCATGGGCCTTTTCTACCTGGATGGACCTGGAACCACAATTATCACCAACCCAACCTCCCAGCAAGCTGAGAATGAAAGGCATGTGCCCTATTGACTGTTCACCTCAGGTTGGTCTCAAACTAATCTTCCCATTCTAAGCCTCCAAAGTAGCAGTAGTATTATAGGTGTGAGCCATTGCCATCCAGTTTCTGTAGGTTATTTTTTAAATGTCCTTGGTGATAGATATTCTTTTAACCATTAATGTTTTTAACTTAGTTACATCCCATTTTTATTTTTCAATTTGATTTTTCATGTAGTCTGTGTCATATCTAAGAATTTATTTCAAGGTGATAAAGATGCACTTACATATTATTCCAAGAAGAATTTTATGATATTTAAGTCTATGATCCAATTTAATTCATTTGCATCTGACGTGAAATAGGGGTTTAATTTTTTTCTTTTGCATATTGGTGACTGTTTGTTTCAGTGCCATTTATTAAAGAGACTCTCCTTTCCCACTTTAACTATCATGGCACATTTGCTGAATACTGATTAAGTTTTGGCTGATTTTATTAATTCTATATTGGATGCCATCAAAAAATTTCAAATATGACATTCTTGCAAGCTATAAAGCCCTTACCATTGAGAAGAGGTAAAAGTGTTTTATTAGTTAATTGACAACAGCATTTTTATAGGTAATTATTTTAACTTTACAATTAGAAATGGTTCAGTATAACTCCAAAGTCTCCATATAAAATGTTAATCAAATTTAACAACATTAAGACATCTCATGTTTATATATAGTGTGTATGTGTGTATATACATATATATATGTATATATATATATATATATATTTGTGTGTGTGTGTGTGTGTGTGTGTGTGTGTGTGTCTGGGAAAATGTAATTGTATAGTTACTAAAAATAAGTAAAATTCTGTTAGATATATAATAGTTGAAACATTTAATATGTATGACTTAGGTTCTAAAATAGCTAAAATATTAAACAAATTCAAAATCTTAACCTGTAAAACCTAGATTGCTTAAGTGTAGCTTATTGAAATGTAAAAGACCAAGATCTATTGATTGCTTGCTTGATTGATGATCAACTGATTTTTACTATGTATTTAAGGGCGAATGGGAAAGGAAGTTAAATACTATTCAGTCCTTATCCCATTCATACTTTTTTGTCATTGAAGAATACTGCTGAGGGGCTGGGAAGGTGGCTCAACGGAAGAATACTGCTGAACATGTTCTTATCCTGAAAGTCTTCATGAAGGAATCTCTACAGAGATATTTTTTACAGAATATTTGATTAAGAAAATCAGGCCAGGAGAATATGCCGTAAAAATTACAGTCTAGTTGTTCATTCTATGTTCTCCTAAACCTCAGGATATTTACCCTTAGAACTCTCATTTATTCTTTTTTTTAAAATTTAATTTAATTTCATTTGAGAACATACTGTATCATTTATTCTTTTATTATACATTTTTTATGGTTTATTTGTAGTTACTAATTATCCAGTATCAGACTCTTGCCCCTTACAATAAGGGACTAGATTAGGATTATTAAATGATCCCAAATAATAATTCTAAAACTTAAAATTTATAAAAGTCTCTGATTTTTGAAATATACTTCCAAAGAAAGATATTTTTTCCATATGCTGAAGGACTTCTGCAAAAATAGCTGCAATAAAGGCTTACTTTGAAGAATCACCTATGTACAAGCACAGACAACAGTTCTTACATGTATCTGTCACTCTCTAGTCTAGAATAAGCTGTTTTATCCCTAGACAGTTATCATGATCTTCTCTCTATTACTATTTCTACTCTTTTCCTAATATAAAACCTCCAACATAAAATCTGTTCTTTTTCTTCTAAAATAAGAAATACCACCCCCTCCCTCCCCGCACACACTGTAATTGCTCAACATTTCTCTATAGCTCCCAAACAAAAGCAAAAGCTAAAAAGAATGATGGTTTGGTTGTCCTTTTTTGTCAGATGTCTGTTTGTAATGGAAGTGGTAGATTGGGTTTACATATTGAATAGATTATTCTGGGTCTGAGGATTCCAATGGATGCACAGAAAATTGCTTTCCACACTGTGTTCAAGATATCAACCATGAACCAGGTGCCAGTTGCTCATGCCTATAATCCTAGCTACTCAGGAGACTGAGAGGTTGCAGCTCAAAGCCAGCCTGGACAGAAAAGTCTGTGAGATTTATTTCTCACTAATCAGTAAACCAGAAGTGGACCTCTGGCTCAAGTGGTAGGGCGCTCGCCTTTAGCTGAAGAGCTCAGGGACAGTGCCCAGGCCAGAGTTCAAGTCCCATGACAACCGCCGTCCTTTCCTTCCCCCCGCCCCCTGCAAAAAGTCAACCATGGTGTTAGATCAGGACTTTGCAGCTGAAGATACTAAGACTGGATTCAGTATGTAAGGTGTTCATTTGTAATGTCAGCTATGTGCAAAAATCAAGGACACCAAGAGAGGACAGGAAGGTGGTCAAGTTATTATGTGAGAATGACTACTAGGAAAGAAGGAAGGTGGTGTGAAGACATCTCAGCTGGAGGCATGGTTCTCAGAAATAAAATAGACAGGGATGCTACTGCTCTGGACACAGAAGAAGATATCACCCCCAAATGACCCTGACTTATTCTCTTTCCTGTGTGCATCCATAACCTGGGAACGCCTATGAAAACCATCAACATGTGGAAAATATTCTATTTCATTTTGAGGATTTATTCATCTATATATCCCATATTATTGAAATAATTACATTTTTCTCACTAAATATTCTTTCCATATTTATAAAAATCTCATCTCTACCATCTATCTTTCTGTAATTGTGTTTCTTTGGTCTCTTTGTCACCTCTATGCTAACATCAGTGTCCAAATTTCTACATTTTATGAAATGTACTGAAGTTAGGTAATGTTAGCCTTCAAATCTGCCTTTATTTTGAGCTGTTCAGGCCAATTTAGATTTTCTTTTTATTTTAATACTGTCTATGTTAATCTTCATACAAATATAATGGTGAGGTTCAATGAGATGATGTCAAATCTATACAAAAATTGGGAGAGAATTAGTGCCTTTAATATATTCATTCATATAGCTATTAATGAATACCAGAGCATATATAAAATTAGTATAAATCCTATTAATAAGATGAAAATAATCTCTATTAATGAGACTAATCATCTCTTAGAGGCTTTTTGTCATAATACTATTTTGACAATATCTGAACTCTGGAAGCGACACACTCATCTCATAGAGTCTATGTAAAATATTCCGAGTACCTTGTACCTGCAATATCTTTTCTCTACTGCTCAAATATAAGCATGCATCATGAGTGGACCATGTCTCACACTGTAAGTAGCAACAACTGTCTAAACAGTTCATTGATAATACTAATATACAAATTCAGTGATCTGAGTCCATCACATGTAAGGCCTAGAACCTATATATTTATGATTATCCTATAGCTTTTTTTCCGTTGAGTTAAAGAATTCCATTACTTTGACTGTCCAGATTACTGAAAAACATATAGAATACAAAAGGAGTAAATAATGAAGATTTTTGAAAATTCAAATCTCATTATTTCTTTTCCTATTCATCAAGATTTTTCCCTTCCCTTCCTTTTCTTTCACTTTTGTTTACCCTGGCCTCCTATCTCTTCCCTTCCCCTCTTCCCCTCCTCTCCTCCCTTTCTCTGCTTCTCCAGTTCCTTCCCATTCCCTTCCTTTCCTCTTCCCTCCCCTCTTTCTCATCTCCTTTCCTCTCCACTTCTTTTCCCTTCCCTTTCCTTCTTTCTTCTTGCTTGTACTCCTCTAGAAAATGCAAGGCCCTGAGTTCAAACCCTAGTTAACCTTTTTCCTATGAAAAGAAAAAAAGGTGTTTCTTTATAGTAAATAAGATTTTAACTACAATACTTGGAAGGATTGTACATGCTTGCATAATTAAAACACTACATATTCAAAAGAATTTTATTAATGAGAAACTGTGTTTCAGACTCCTTAATTGATTACTTCAGCCTCCCAGATTTAGATTCATAAATATATTAATAATCTCGTGTGTTCTTATTACTTATAGAAATATATGTCCTTGATGAGACTTTTTGTCTATTTTCCATGATAGAACAGCACTCATTAAAAGACAAAAAAGTAATGTGATAAAGTATATATCAAGAAGACCCTGGGAAAGTGAATTAAAACATTAGAGGATATATTGTAGGTATCTATCACAGGTCAGATTTGTAGAATAATTTCTCCCACAGTTCTCAGTAGTCAAAAGTCAGAAGCCATGTTAAATCTTGAAGATCTCTGCACCCAGAGAGAGAATAAGCATTTCCAGGCTTTCCTAAATATACCCTTGACTTATATGTCATAATATCAGGTGAATATGTTGTACTCTGTGACATTACCTGTGCTCCTCCGAGACTCAATAATTGCTGTCTTAATTTATGTAGAGTGAAATTTAAAATGTGCAATTAATAGTGTTTTATCTTTTCTTTTTTTCAGGAATGTCTGTTCAGCTGCTGTATATTTTTCAAATCAAGACGGACCATATTTAAAGATTAGCAAGGCATTGTATCTATATTCATTTCTCATAGAACAGTATGTCGATTTTTTATTGTCTAGCAGAACTTATACTGGATTAGTAATCCAAACACTATGAAATTTTCTCAAAGAATAGTATTAGAGAAAGGTGTGAATAGTGAAAAGAAATGTGGGCTGAGTGGCACAAGTCTATTAGGAGGAGGCATTGGGGCTCTGAACCTTTCACCTTAGTGTCATCAACTCGAAAATAGTGTTTTGGACAATCAAGGTTTCCATGGTTTTTGGTGAAGGTGAAATGAGTTGCTGCTTCACTTGAGCTGTTCCTGGGAGCCACATTTTTCTCCAAGGAAAATCATAGACCACACTGATTTGCTTCTCAAAGACATTTTACCTGGAAGATTTCCCTTTCATTTTATATATTTTCTTCACATTCAGGAATCAAAATGTAATATAATATAAAAATAAAAGAAAAGAGGAAGAAGAGGAGAAGAAGAGGAGGTGGAGCAGTAGCAGCAGGAAGAAGAAGGAGGAGGAGGAGGAGCAGCAGCAGTAGCAGCAGCAGCATCAGAGTTCCAAGCATAGGGTCTTTCTTTCCTCCACCACCTCCCAAAAATAAAATAAAATATAATAAAAGTAATGTAAAAATACATAAAATACACTTTCTAATCCAACACTATGAGCTTCACACTGCACATGGTGTATCAACTAAAACATAAATTAAGAGGAAGTAAGATGAAGGATGCATGAGATACACTTTACCATGGTTATGATTATGTAATTCTGACATTTGCCTATGGAAGGGTACAATATGAGACCTGAGGAAAACAGCTGTGGAAAGGACACCAATGGGGATACGTAAAAGTAAAGTAATAGCACACTTTGTCCATCAGAGTCAATGACAGAGCCGAGGAAACCACTTAGTCCTGACTTGGATGGCTGAGTAGGAAGAAAGGACACTGGGAACTGACCTTAGGGTAGAGGAGATTTACTCAAGACAAAGGCAAGGAGTTAGGTAGAGGAAGAGTCAAACTACACTCAGAAGGAAACCAATAGAAAAGCATTCAAGATGAGAGAAGGTGATTCATGGATAGGGAACTTGGGAACTGTAAGATGAAGCCAGGACTGAGAAGTAAAGTTGCCAGCAGCCAGCATGAGGGTGACATGTGCACCGTGTGGTCAGCACTGTTTGTGGCTACTAGCATCATTTTGCATCAACTTGCCAGTTGAGAGGATGGGCCAGCCATACTCTGCTTTTGAATCTCTGACTTCAAAAGAGTAGAACGATATTCACCTTCAACCTAACATGGATTTAGTGTATTAAGAAAGGTATTCAGAGGGGCTGGAGAGGTGGCTCAAGTGATAGAGTGCTAGCCTTGAGCTGAAAAGCTGAGGGACAGAGCCCAGGCCCTGGAGTTCAGGCCCCCCAACCAGCAAAACAAGAAAGAAAGAAAGAAAGAAAGAAAGAAAGAAAGAAAGAAAGAAAGAAAGAAAGAAAGAAAGAAAGAAAGAAAGAAAGGAAGGAAGGAAGGAAGGAAGGAAGGGAAAGAAAGAAAGAAGGAAAGAAAGAAAAAGAAAGAAGGAAAGAAAGAAAAAGGAAGGAAGGAAGGAAGCAAGAAAAGAAAAGAAAGGTATTCAGTACTACAGGAATTCGCTGGGGAAGTTACATGTCTCGTGTTTGTTCTTGTAGGTAGAGCAGGTGGAACTGTATAGAGAAGATAAAGTTTTGCAGTGATCTCAGCTTGTTCTAGAATGTATCATTATGTTGAAGTTCAGCAGTCTCCGCTGGCCTGAAATTTCATGGTGTTAAAGAAAGTTAAATTGGAAAGTAGGGATCTGGGAAGAAATGATACAAATTAATATTATTTTTGCCTGACATTCAAACAAAAGTTTTTTGTTCTGAAATGTTCATCCCTGTGCTTTCTGTTTATGGCCATTCTTGTTTCCTTTCATGGTAGCTTTCATGCTATTGCTTCAGAGACAGATGAGGACAAATGAAAAGAAGGAAAATATGGGATAGTGAGATTTTTCCATCAGAAACAGAGCCCTTCCCTATGAAAAATGAAGAAGACTCAGGCACAGAAGAGACCCAGACATGGTGGGAGATGAGATGTGAGGTTCATACACGCAGGCAGGGAAGGAGAGAGGCAAGTAGGAACATTCAGATAAGTTTGGGAAGTTGGAGAACATTGCGGTTAGTGTTTTTCCCAGTTCTTTGGTCGTGTCTTGAGACTGGGTGTCTCCTATAGTAGTCACATACTTGGTGTGGCACAGTGACCATCATTTGGTAGTGGAGAGGGGTCAGCATTGTGGACAAAGATCCAGATAGAGCTTCTGCAGAGCACAGTCTAGAGTTACCATGAGGAAGATCCAGAAGTAAATACAGAATGGGGGAAAAAGATAATGACCAAATTCCATGCAATCCAGTAGACTGAAGTATATCATGATTTGGATAAAAGGGAAAGAAATCTCCTGATCATGGGTAAAAGCACAGAGAATATGTATTCCAGTGTCTCCTGAGCTACTCCCCATCCATAGGAAACCAATAGGAATATTAGCCACTCTGTACTGCACTCTATGCTCATCCTTCTTTTCTACTGAGGACTGCTGAATCCCCCAGACATTATGAGAAGGTATTAGAACAGGCACTCCTTTCAACAGGAGGATTAAGGCCTCAGTGTGAAGTCTGAGCTACATGTGTCCAGAGTTTATGAAAATCATCTATTTCATGTGAACAGAAACAATCTAGACATTTTCTCTTCAATGGTTGCTACTTCCTGAGATTTTATTTCTTTCAAGAATACTCAATTAAATTCAGGTTAGACTAATTTGTTCTTCACATTTTAAAAATATTTTCAGAGCTTGCAACTCCTATGTAATATCCAACTTATTTTGGGAATCTTAAATGTTCTTCAAAAAAAGCACTCAATAAGCAGATTCGAGACAATGATAATGATGTACGACAAAGTTGCTGAAGTTGATATTGGCTATGCTCACTGGGTGAACTGGAAAATCACTAAATCATGGTTAAACCAAAGAGAAGTTACAGAATCAAAATGTAGACCTACCTTTACAATGGTGGAACCTCTTGTTAAGGCACGTGTCCTTGGATGTTTCTCTCCCAGTGTTGGTGACCACCCTGTGTTCTTTCTTTAATTTGCTCGACACATCAGTTGAAGAATGTCCTGTTCCATGATTGGATGCACAATTCCAAAACATTTTGTGTGTGATACTAAGCTGCAGCAATTTCACTAGGGCAAAGGGTTTATGAATGCTTTGGTATTAAGCTGCCTCATTCAAAAGAACAGCTCATTTCTAACACCCTAACAGTCCAGAATCACAATAGAGGGTTCTAAAAAACAAGTAATAGGCTGGAGTGGGTTCTTTTATTCAGACTATTATCTAATAGGTAATGTTATTTCTTAGATTACGTAGAAAAGAAATTTGACAAAATGTGAGAGGGTATTCTAGGTGGCAAAAAGTCACCCTTTTGTGTTTCCTTTGCTAATATACTAAACATAGCCAACATTAAAAATGCCGAACTATGTAATGCAGAAAATATTCCAAAATTGGTAAAAATGGATAGACATTATAAAGGGGATGAAATATCCTACCATAGACTGGGATAAAACATTTGTAAAATAGTTATCTAGTAAACAAAAAAAAAGGTACTCTTACAGGAAGGACTCTGAAAACTCCGAAGAAGTAAAGAAGTTCAGCCAGGAATGGAAGCTTAGGTCAGAAATCCCAGCTACTTGATTGGCTTGAGCATGAAAGCATAAGACTTTATCTAAAAAAATAAAAAAAGTAAAACCTAAAGGGCTGGTAGTGTGGCTCAAGTAGTAGAGCACATGTCTAAGCAGCTCAAAGCCCAGGACGGCTCCAACCAAAAAGCAAACAAGCAAATCAATTAAATATGAATGGAAATCTGACCAAACTCCCTAGCCACAAAGACATATAGATGGCTAATCAACTTATGGAAAAATATTGAATATCAGCTGTGATTAAATTAAGACAGTAATGTCCATACCAATAGAATGAGTAAAATATCAAATAAAACCTTGACCTAGCCAGGCACTGGTGGCTCATGCCTACAATCCTAGCTACTCAGGGGGCTGAGATCTGAGGATTGAGGTTCAAAGCCAGCCTGGGAGGGGAAGTCTGTGACACTCTTATCTCCAACTAATCACAGAACAGGCTGGAAGTAGTGTTGTGGTTCAAAGTGGGAGAGTGCTAGGCTCGAGCTTAAGGAGCCCGGGGACAGCATCCAGGCCCAGAGTTCAAGCAAGCTTGACATAATGATTGCTGCTGAGATGGACAAATCGCTAGTGAGAATGCGAAAATGGCACGGCCACATTGGGAGATAGTTTCACAGGTTTTTTAAAAGAAGCTAAACATTATATTGTTATCCAGCGATTGTTACTTTGTATTTATTTGGTTGATGTGAACATTATGTTTACGTGAATGTTATATTCATAGCAGCTTTTTTTCATGTGCAATACATAATGAATGCAAACAAGCTAAACAAACAGCAAGTGTAAAGACAACCAGCCAATTGTTCCATCCATACAATGGAATATTGTTCACTGAATTTAAAAAATGAGCTGTTAAGCCATAAAAAGTTACTGATGAATATTAAAGCATATTGTTAAGTAAAATACAAAGCCCACCAAAGAGATGATCTCATACTCATTATATGAGATGCTGAAGAAGTCAGACCTGTAAAGAGAAAGGTCAGGGATTGCCAGGAGTTTGAAGAAGGAGCTGGGAGCATATTTAAATAATACTGATGGATAATTGAAGGCAAATAAATGAAACACAAGCATTTTCACCATGATGAGTTTTTTCTCTCTGATAAAGAATAATCATCATGACACCCCAGGTGTAACTACTACTATAGAGAAATTTGAAAGATCACTTAATAATTGGGCTGAGTTCCAAGGTAAAATGCAGAATTTGACAATAGAATCTAATTGTATTAAAGATACATGTAAGAATCCCACTGAATTAGTTGCTGGTGTAAACAATTTTGGAAATGAGTGGAATTTTGAGGATTAAAGATATACATGACTGTCATGTAAGCACTGTGCTCTAGTTAAGATAGCTACTTTCTACATGGGTGGGCATTAATGATCTTAAAATTACTATGCGTGTGTGTTGTTATGAATACTTAAATAAATAGAAGACAGATGGCTAGTACCTTATTTTGCATTGTGGAATGCTAGGTTAGAGAAAAGCCAGGGGAACAGGTTAGAGCAATCCATACAGACATGATTATAGCTGAGGACATCTGTGTGAATACACACTAACCATAATATAGATACTGCTTTATTTATTTATACTGATTTATTGATATATGCATATGCTACTATTATGACACTTTATAGAAATGAGCACAGTTATGTCTATATTTTGTTTTTAACACTATTGTTGAATGAAAGGAATCAGAGCTCCTTGCACAAATGGCAGATCCCATCAGAATCATATAATGAACCTGTGATAGTTTCTGATGTTAGAGAACAAAATTACTCCAACAATAGCAAAATAATAAGTGCTAGAATCCCCATAACAGATATACAAAACCATTCAGGACCCTACTACCAATCATCCCAGTAGGCAACTTGGATCTGTTTTAAGCAAGAAACAGAGCTAGTATTTATTTCTTATCCAAACAAGACAATTCATGCTCACAAAAATCTTAAATAGAAATAGAAAATTTTAAATAGAAATAGACCACGGTAAGTCTTTAACTGTGATCTTTGCAATATGACTTTCTTTTTTTTGGGGGGGGCGATCGTGGGGCCTGAACTCTGGGCCTGGGCACTGTCCCTCAGCTCTTCAGCTCAAGGCTAGCGCTCTACCACTTGAGCCACAGCGCCACTTCCGGCTTTTTTCTTTTTGCTTATGTGGTGCTGAGGAATAGAACCCAGGGACTCAGGCATGCAAGGCAAGTGCTCTACCACTGAGCCACCTTCCCAGCCCTTGCAATATGACTTTCTTCCAAAGAGTATAGTTTTTTTCAGGAAGGGGAGAAACAGGATTAGGATTATGAAATTGGACTTTGACACACACTGCCTAAGGACAGACAATCAAGACTATCATCTCAAATTTATCATGCTGTTAGTTCAGACCACTGATAGGACATGAGAATATAGATTTTATCTCTGTGGTCTTATCCTCAAAATCAAGTTAAGCCAGTCTAAGCATGATATCCATGAAGACAAATAATAATTGGAGACCATTCTCTAGATGAACTGGCCATTATCCAGGATTGTCAAGGTCATCAAAAACAAGAATATTCTATGACAATGTCAGATATAACTAAAATGTGGAGTATGGTGTCCTGGGTATGAATGATACCCAGGGAAGACAATAATATTAATAAAAAATGAGAAAAGCAAAGTAAATAATAAACTGAATGATCTATACAAATTGATACTGTTTTTTAAAATTTTGTCACATGACAGTGATGATGCAATATATGTGGATATATAGGCTACAGAAACTCTTTGTACTATAGAGAGTTAAAGTGTGATGCTTTTAGAATAAAATAAATTGGGGGTAATTTCTTGATTGGAGATGATACTCAATGGTAGAGCCTAGTATGTGCAGAGAAAAAAATCTAACATTACTTATTTTCATGGTTTATGGTTCTCTACGTATGCAAGTCTTATTTTTATGTCTTCTTTTTCAATTAGATATTTTTTTTCTTATTAGCAAGAATATCCAGGGATTTTGTCTTGTGTTGTCTTTTGTTTTGGTTGGACGTGGGGCTTGAACTCTGGGTTTGGGTGCTGTCCCTGTGCTCTTCAGCTCAAGGCAAGCATTCCAACTCTTGAGCTACAGTGCCACTTCCAGTTTTCTAGTGAGTAATTGGAGATCAGAGTCTCACGGACTTTTCAGCCCAGGCTGGCTTTGAACTGTGATCCTCAAATCTCAGCCTCCTAAGTAGCTAGGATTACAGGCGTGAGCCAGTGGCACCCGGCTTATCCAGGGATATTGAATTGAAATGAGACTTTCTAACCTCAGAGGGGAATGTTTTCAACAATTAAACATCAAGTGGGTTCTTCTCAGTTGTATTTTTTTTTTGGTTTTGTATTCTGTTGATGGTGGTGGTTTAACACTCCCTTTGCCTCCCTACCCTGCCCTCTTCTCTTCTATCCCCCCTTTCCCCCTGTCCTCTTTTCTTCCTCTCCTCTCCTTTCCTCTCCCCTACCCTTTCCCCCCTCTTCTCCTCTCCTCTTTTCTTTCCTTTTTTTTTGGTGGTAGTTATGATTGAACTCATGTACCAAGCTTCTTAGGTAACACTTCCAACCTGTTAGACCACTTGTATTTTTCAAGTACAGTTTTCTTTGTTCAGCAGCTTCTATGCATATAGGCATGTACATAACAATGAGACTGGAAGAAATGTGGGATTAATACTCATGACTAATATTATTTTTGACAGTACAGGGGATTGAACTCAGGGTCTATGGTATAAACACTACCACTGGAGCCCCCAGTTCTTTTGCAATCAGTTCTTTTTTTTCAGATAGGGTCATATAATTCTTTCATGGTCCTCATCAGATTATCAGCCTTCTACCTCTAATTGCAAGTTCCTGACACTACAGGCATGTGTCACCATGCCTTGTCTGCTACCATTTTAACACTGAACTGTATAAAGAAATTATGCCAGCATTTCATTTTATGTTTTATTTTCAAAATTGTCATTTTAATTTATTACTATCAAGTATTTGTAAACAGGGAATTCAAGTCAACATGTCACTTTAGGAATACAACGTATCATGATCACCCTCCACATCTCACGATCCTATCTGTCCTTCACTTTTCCTACTTGCATTTTCAATTTTAAAACTATACATCCCACGGTAAGTAATTTTGTAGATGTTTATGTAAGAAACTGGGTCTCAGACAATTTAAGCCAATTCCCTAATGCCATGAAATTGGTCTAGCAAAGACAGAATTCTATCCAAAAAGCGTAGGCTTGAAGCAGATGATCTAAAAGCACTTCAAAAGGAAGAGCTTCAAGAGTCTGAACATGAAGTCTTAGAAGAAAAGAGAGGCAGAACATGGGAGATGAAAGCAGAGTTTAGGCATAGCCCCAAGGGAGGAAAAGTAAATAGTTCCAATGGCTTGTACTTTGAGTGCAAACTGTAGATACGGCCAAAACAAGTCAGAGGTAGAGTGAAAGAAGGATATTGACACAGCTGAACATTCTCAGGATAGGAAATGATGCTTTAGTTTCAAGTGAAACCCACAAGGCTTATCCCTCAAAGACATAAGAACTTTAGGAGCAAATGTGATCATCAAATAAACAGCTGTTTAGTCAGTGGCGTTTGGATTTAGTAACTGTCTCTATTGAATAATACTTCACAAAGTATTCTACAAGCTAGTCAACCTGAATCTGTTGTTTTTTTTTCCTGTAAGGATAAACAAAAACAACATAGGCAACACTCTCACAGTGGTAGGAAACTAAATAAGGTAAGGTACATAGAATGCTTAGCAAAAACAAATGGGAACCATTTTGCAAAAAAACCAAGCCAGTAGACTGGAATATCTACAACAGCAAGAGAGTACTCTCAGGGAGTGGCCTCTTGTTGTGTAGAGTACAATACTTGTGTGTTTGGTCTTATCACTCACTACCTTACCACTCCTTCATGTGATTCCAGTGAGAGCTGCAGGTATGACTCAGATTTGGCCAGCATCTCATATTTCTCTGTCAGCAGTGGACGTAGAAAGCTGTTAGAACTAATGTGAGATTAGGAGCCCTAGACCGCAAATTAATAGATATTCTAAATTGCTGCATTGGAACTGAATGGTGTCCAATTTGGTAGCTACAGTACTCATCGTTATACCTGAGGGAGAACTAAGAAGCCCATTCTTAGCACTTCGAGTTAGCCATGTCTGAAGCTACTCTAACACTTGCCTGTATATATAAGTAAAGTGTATCAATATGTCCCAGATTGCTTAAGTGCTTATGTTAGGTTTGCTTTTGCTTTTTATAAAAGCAGGGACTTGATACATCTCCCCCCACCCCCTGCCCTTGCAAACACCTAAATTCCCATGAGTCCAACTATCAGATAATAACTCTTCTCAAATATTCCTGAAAGGGCTACTGTGAGTGAAGAGAAGAATTAATTAACTCAGGAAAATCTGAGGTTCATTCTCTCTGGGCTGCTTGCTCTGAACAGAAATCAGGATAACGAGGCCACTCTGCCTGGGAACTCTCCACTGCTCAGCTGTATTGAGGAGAACCAGGCTTTCAAATACATACAAGGAGTTGCTGTAAAACTTGTATTTCATTTGAGAATGGTGCCTTAAACATGATTCAGCTGTGTGCATGGCTCAGAGACATTTACTTTCTATTTGATCTTTAGCCATAAGTTGTCAGAAAATAGCTTGGCTATTGCTACTCAGCAAATTCTCTCAAGGGTAAGGATTCACACCATGAGTTTTTCTCAGGTCTGATGACTAAATCTCCCACTTCATTTATTACTCTGGCACTATCTGTTCTCTGGGGGCAGCAAGAAACACAAAAAGAAATACTCTGTGAAAAGAAGTAGGTGATGAGTGTGTATATGTTTCCCTAGAGCGGCACTTTGTCACATCAGCCCAGCACAAGGACAGCAGACGAAAAAGCATCTCAATGTGGTATTATAAAGATAAGAGAAGGACATCATTAAATGGTCAGGGAGCAGAAGACTGTGTTTCAGCTCTCCCTCTCTCTACTAACCTGCAGGAAATGGAATGGCAGTCCTGTCCCCTAAGTTTGAGATAAATCGTGCCTTTTCATTTTGGAAACACAATTCTATGTTTTACTAGAAAACTTAACCACTAGAGGGTCCCTTTTTACAAAGGCTTGAGTATGTTATTAAAGAATTTGTACACAGAAGAGAAAGTGCGTGGGGGTTGGGGAAGAGGGAGCAAAGGGAAGAGTGAGAAATGGGTACAAAGACTAAGAAAGACACAAGTGAATGGAGAAGAGGAAGAAGGAGTGAGGGAGAGACAGACACACAAACACAGAGAGACAGAGATAGAGAGACTTGTGTCCAAGAGAAAGAAGAGAAACAGAAGAGAGGAGCAGAGAGCCGAAAAGAAAGACAGACACAGAGACAGAGACAGAGAAAATAAATAGAGAGAAGGGAGAGGAGAGAGGGAGAGAAAAAGCCAGAGAGCAAGAGAAATAGAAAGAAAATGTAGTAGTAAAAGAATTTAGGGAACTAGATGTTTTTGTTCAGTAATATGAGCCTGTGTTCCTCTACAGGCTGCTGGCTATGCCCCTTCACCTGCATTTCCCCATATTTGAAGAAAAAAGCAATTGTGTTATAAAATGCCCTGCAACATAATTATTATTACTGGTTATCCAATTTTTCATAGAGCAAAATATTATTTAAAGGCAGATGGCTGTATCTGTGCTTCCTTTCTGAGATGCATATCTTGTGTTGAAAGGGAGGAAATGTGCTTTTGACTTGAGATGTTAGGGTTGGATATAACTAGCTCAGAAAACAAAAGGATTTGTGTCATGAAATGAATCATAGTCACAGATCATCATTCCCAACTCTCTGGGTGTTTATGTGATCTAAAGAGATTCTGTCATACTTAGCTTTCAAGTGCCAATGCTTAGCTGTGCTGTACACAATGATCTTAGATTCAACACCTGCAATATAGTAAACACACTAGAACACATACAGATCTCAAGTATTTCCTCCAGATTACCCACTTGAACTCTCTAGATTGTTCTTAGTAAAAATGCATCCCAAGATTGAAATCTCTCTCAGCATTGTATGTCTAAAGCATTTTTTGGGTTCATTTTTAGTTTTGCTGACAGTGGGAATATATTTTCAGGCTGAGTAAGATAGTGAGTCAGATTGGAATAATTATCCCCGCATGGACAAACTGGTTCAGCTTCACAAGATTTCATGGCTCTTGTTTTTGCACTTTTGCTCATCTTTAAAAGAAAAAAGAAATCAGTCATATTCCGAAGTCTTCTTTTTTTACATATTTAAATTTAACCACTATTTTAAGACCTTGAAAAACTTGCAATTTCTTTAAAGTCTTTCCTTCCCCAGGTGAACTACCCTTCTGAAATATAAGAATCTGTCCTCTTGTATTTCCCACTGGTCATGCAGATCTCATCTTAAATTTTATTATCTTATATTCATTATTATTACCCTAAACTTGAATTGCTATTTGTAGAGATAGTTCCATGCATATAAAAATGGAGAGCTGGTAGTTGAAACTAATTCATACATTCAATGAATTCGTTCTTTTAGGCATTGAGTGGCTTACCCATGGCTGATACCACATCTCTGGGACCTTGTTTTACTCATCCACAAGCCAATCATTCGCTCACTTGCATTTCGAGACTATATGGAAGTTATGTTTTGCCTAAGTCTCTACTTTCTGAGGAAGCACAAATGATCGAGACTCATTTCAGCCTTTCCCCAGTCACTGAATAAGTAGCTTACAGTTACATGAATTAATATCCCACATTATGATGCATGTCCAAGGTTTGTTTCTCAGACCTGGGAAGGTTAAAGCCCTTTGAGTTTTCTGAGCCTCAGTATACAATAAGAAAGAAAGAAAAGAAAAGAAAAAAAAGAAAAGGAAAGAAAAGAAAAGAAAGAATGGAAAAAGGAAGAATGAAAGGAACAAAGGAAGAGAAAGATAGGAAGGAAGGAAGGAAGGAAGGAAGGAAAGAGAGAAAGAAAGAGAGAGAGAAAGTAAAAAGAGAAAGAAAAAGAAAGAGAAAGAGAGGGAGGGAGGGAGGAAGGAAAGAAAGAAAAGAAGGTAGGAAGGAAGGAAGGAAGAGAGGAAGGAGGAAAGGAAGGAAGGAAAGAAAGAAGAAAGGAATCAAGGAAGGAAGGAAGGAGGGAAAATGCCAAGACCAGGTTCAAAATTGTGAATAATTTAAATGCTTTTTCATTAAACTCATAAACATATAGTGAAATATAATTTTGCTGCTTGAAAGCATTAAGAGGAAAGCTAAAATATTTATAGGACAATTTAGATCTTATAGTTTGCTATGAGGCTGCACATTTAAATTGAATAAATATATTCTCTTATTAGTACATCTTGTAACTATAAGCATGTGAGTTTATTTTTGAATCATGGGGTGAGGTCTGAATCCTGTGCTGTAGGTCATAAACCCTCTTACCTCTATCTAGATGAGTAGACAGCATGTTTTGCCTCAAGGAGTCTTTGAAGCTAATTAGCTCACAGTAATTTGAAAACAGGGAGCAATGTCAGTGTAACTTTGAGGTGAGGTTTATGTTGACTTTTAAACCAGAGTTTTAATACTTTGAAGTGATCAGATTAAAGTGAAAGGAAAGGTAATTGTCAATTCATCAAAGAAGGAAAAAAGATATAAAACTGGCAACATATCTACCTACTGTGTAGTGCATAATGGCTGACTTGAAAATTTTCAGCAGCCGCTGCTGTGGTTTATTCTGCTACTATTGGAAAGCTCACGAGGAAGGTAGGAAGATTACCTCCAACTCAAAAAGTACTCATTGCCTTACTCATGTAACTGTAACTCCTCTGTACAGCATCTTTACAATAAAATAAAAAATTTAAAAAAGTATTGAAATCTGCAGCTTGGATCCAATGTACAAATAGGATAAAGCTCGTCACCAGAGAATGCTCCCTCTCAAAACAGGAGGCATTACTGTAACATTTAAGATAACAAAGCTTTGACTGACTGTGATGTTCATTGCACATGCCATAAGACATCAGACTGTGATCAAACATGGTAATTGTTTCTTTTACTTAGTGCTCTCACACCCAAGTCCCATAGGTTTTTTAGAGGTCTGATTCCAGCCCTACATCTTTCAATACTTGCATTATTTTGTGCACAATCCTGCATAATAGCAAGTATTCAAGAAATACATATGTGATGATGTAATAGAGTACACATAGGTGTCATGGGCAACACTCAGAATATTTTTCTTTTTTTGCCCGGAAATCTTAATTTCCATGCATAAAGAGGTCATACTTCATTTGTTCTATAATGTGTTCCAGTGAGTGACTTTCAAAGTGAATGACGTGGAATATATGTTTATATGAGCTGGCCAGGGCTTGTCACAGACTGGATAACTTAAACAATTTCTTCTATTTTCTCAAACTTCTGGGGGGGAGGTCTAGAAGTCAGAGATGCAGGTGTTGACAGGGTTGGTTGTTTCTCTTCTTTACTTGTTGATGGCTGCTTTGTTTCTATATCTTGACAGGGTCCTCTGTGGGTCTGTGTCCAAACCTCCTTTTCATATAAGGACACTAGTTATAGTAAAGTAACCTCTATGGAGGCCTTATTATGACTGACTTTGAAAGCACAACTCTCTCTTCAGAGCAGCAGGATGTTGGAATTAGTAAGGTTCTAGGCAGAAAACCATGGAAAGGCAAAGAAGTATAAGAATATCTCTATTGCCAATAGAGTTGGGTTGCTGGATACCACTTAAATGTTGAAAAATAGAGTAAAGTTAGTATCTCCTCTTGGGAAAACAGGTACTTCTTTGTCAAGAGAGAGGGAATATGAAATACACAGGGTGAGAGAGTCAGGTCTGTGTATGATTACTATACCTCTTCGGAAAAAAAAGCACAACATTAGTATACCTGTGAACCCTAGTATAACTGTGGTCCTGCAAGTAGAGGTACCTATGTGGAAGGCAGCGGATTTACCTTGGTATGTGTTGACATCTTAATATGGCCCTTACTAGAGTTGCTATGCCCATGGAGTCACACAGGAGTGAGTGCTTTGTGGAAATAGTATCTTGCCATTAATATGGTCTCCCAACGGGGATCTTACAGAACTACAGCCCACAACACGTATTCTGTGGGCCAGCCAGTCTTGGAAGAAGGGAGGGAGAGCTGAGATAACTGAGAGGAAGGTTTTGATTTGATTTATCCACCCTAATGGTTTGTTCACTCTAGGTCATTGGCTGAAACTGACTTTTGATTCCCTTTGATTGACAATGGTGCTGGAAGGAAAAGCTTTCATTAAGCATCAGTGCACCAATTGGGTCCCAAGCTTGCTGCTAGAACTTACTTGCCAAAAATAGAACATTTAAAGACTTAAAATTTAAAAAGGAAAGTGAAGTGAGTAACTGAGTGTTAGTGAGGCTGCGGTGTATGGGTCTCAGAAGGTGAGGTGCCTGACCTTTGGATTTGTGGTCATTTCCAGATTCATTCAGAGCCTAGGACTGGACTGAATGTGGGCAAAGGGAAACTTTGCATGTAAGTATGGGATGGGGAGAAAGTCCCAGTAATGTGTTAAATGTTGTTTGGCTTCCAGAATTTATTGTGATTTTTAGATAAGCCGAAAATGTCTTGAATGGTAGTTAAGAGTCACTACATTAGAAGATCTATCTCTGTGTTCCAAACACAATGCTGTATTATTGCAACAAGAAGTCCAGTTGGTGTGAAGGAAACACCCCTCCCTCCCTCCCCCCTTTCCTCCCTCTCTCCCCCCTTCATCTCTCTCTCTCTCTCTCTTTCTTTCTTTCTCTCTCTTTCTTTCTTTCCCTCTCTTTCTCTCTTTCTCCCTTCCTTCCTTCCTCTCTTCCTTTCTTCCTTCCTTCCTTTCTTTCTTTTGTTCTTTCTTTCTTTCTTGCTCTGTTTCTCTCTCTTTCTTTTTTCCTCCCTCCCTCCCTCCCTCCCTTCCTTCCTTCCATCCTCCCTCCCTCCCTCCACTCCCCCTCTCTTTCTTTCTTTCTTTCTTTCTTTCTTTCTTTCTTTCTTTCTTTCTTTCTTTCTTTCTTTCTTTCTTTCTTGTCTTTCTTTCTCTCTTTCTTTTGGTCTTAGACTCTGTCTCTGCCTTGGTATCTCTCTGTGTCTCCCTCCCCCTCTCCCCCCTCCCTAAATCTGGATCATGTATGTTTGTCAAAATTATAAACCAGATCTTTAGGTGTGTAGGAGTTGCATTAAACACCATGTGAATTTGAAAGCAAATATGCTAACAAGAAAAGCATAGAAAGAGTTAAATCCATGATAGCTCAGTCTTCCCAATAAATTGGTTTTAGCTAAATCAACTCTGCCTGGTTAATTTATTTCTTTATATTTTTTCCCTAAAGAAGCCAAATGTCAAGGAGAGAATTGCCTGACTCCAGACAGATTAAATTTCTTTACTTCATCGAAAATAATGTTATTAGAAGGCAGGTGTGACAATGTTTTATTCTATTTTATATCTTTCAGAGTTCTAACTTATTTCTCCAGAAAACATTTGGAGTTATTGGCTTAACATTATTGTACACAGAATATGTGCATGGTGAATAACAGAGGTTGAAATTAGTTTTTTCAAAGAGCATCTTTCCAAATTGGACTTGATATGAGTTCTATTAGCTGGTATGATGGCTGGGTGAGGATGGCAAATCAAGAAATATGATGAAGACTACAAACTGCTCTTCTTTTACAGCTACACTGATGACTGAAAAGGAGCAAACAACACATTAAATTTGGATCATATTAATTCAATAGCTTTTGAAAATCCTAGCAAGGTCAGACAAAAAATGAAATACTTTTAAAACTTAGAATTGATGGAAAAGATTAAAAGGAGAAAAGGCAGATTTCTAGAGCTTGCAGGCAAGTAACATTTAGAACCAAGGTTTAATGAAAAGGTGTAGGGTTAATCAGAACTTTGGATAACATCTCTGATTTATAATGGGAAGAATTAAGAGAACTCACAATAGAACCAAAGGGTAAAAATAAAAATTAGTATATTGTGTATAACACATGAATTAAATAATAGACATTTGGGCAAAATAAAGATAGTATTCTTTAGTTCAATCTCCAGGAATAAAGGCCAGGGGATTTGTGTATATGTCAATCATCTTCAATGCATAGGCTGAAAGTTTCTGATTATTTTTCCAATAACAAGAATTATACCTTGGTTTGCATAATAGCTGTTAGTTTATCTACTAATGATGGAGATATGTAGAAAACATATAAAACCTTGTCTTTATTGAGCTTATGTTCTGTCAGAAGACATGGATAACTTACTATAAATGATTGATGGTAATGAACAGATGGGGGATAAATGGTGAAGTTCTGGGTTCGGCTCAGTGGGAGAGTCCATGCTGAGCGTGAAACTCCAACAATTCCTTCCCTGAGTGAAAACAATCACATCGATAAAGGACAAAACCATGGGGGAAAAGAGCAATATTAGAAGTAAAATTAATTTCAAAACAAATATGAAACTGCCATATCAAATGTTTTTATGTGCAGCCTTATGATTAAAAAATATTAAAATAACAATTTGGCATTTTTTGGATATCTATATTAAAAAATATCATTCTGAAATTAGTGGCTTGAAATGGTGACCTCCATTATTCATTCTTACCGTCCTGAAGATTTGGGGAGGGGGGGATTGAGTATGGGCAATGCTTAGCTGGTCCCCCTGTTGTATTAGTGAAACCGGAATCATCTGTTTGATTTTTGCCATGTCATCTCTGATCTAGAGATTTCTGACCTGAGAGCAAGGAAGAAAAACACCTGGGAACCACATGGCCTTTTCATCCAGTCTAAGATCAGGTGGAGTCACTTTGACAACAAGTTGTTGGTTACAAAGTACATACAAGTCCACTCTAGTTCAAGAAGAGAGAGCACGGATAGCATCTGTGGTTGGGAAGATACATCATGATATAAAAAATAATGCACACAATAAGATGCATATATATATATATATGCATATATATGCCATCTTAAAAAATGCAATCTAGGGCTGGGAAAGTGGCTTAGTGGTAGAGTGCTTGCCTAGCATGCATGAAGCACTCTGGGTTTGATTTCTCCGTACCTTATAAACAGAAAAAGGCAGAAGTGGTGCTGTTGCTCAAGTGGTAGATTTCTAACTTTGAGCAAAAGAAACTCAGGGACAGTGCCCAAGCCCTGAGTTCAAGCCCCATGACTGGCAGAAAGAAAATGCAATCTACCCATCAATAAAAATAATCTATTATCTGCAAAGCAAGTGAATGAGTTTTCCTGGGGATAATCTTTAATAAATTATAGCTTGTGAAGGTGAAAAAATATGGAATGACAATGAAAGTCAACAAATGTCGTATAACAATTGTTGTAAAGATGCTGGCAAAAGATAATAAGTGCATGATGTTGGATGACATAATCTTACGGACACATGAATGGTATAAATTCAGAGCAAAGAGATTGCTGTGGAGCACGAAGAAAAAACTAAACTTACAGAAAGACTTTGATCTTCTTGACTGGGTCACAAACTGAGAAAGAGATAAGGCACTCCCAGGCAATAGGACCACAAAGGCAAAGAGATCAGAACACTTTTAGAAAGGCTGATGTGAGGATAATCAAAAGAAGGGATGGTTTCCTCCAAATGATTACGATAATAATACCAAAGTACAAACAGACTCATAGCACCACCGGTCACAAATGATAATAGACTCTGCAGCTCACTAGAAAAGTCTAGGGATGAGAAGATGGAAAGTTAAGATGTCAGCCTTCTTCTGGTTGTCAACTTTAAGGAAATCAATGACTGAAGTAGTAGGATACATTTTCACAAGGCAAACTGGATGAGGTTATAACCAGTTAAGAGTAATTACTAGAAATTACTAATATTTGCTTCAAATAAGATGAAATAAAAAGTAGCACACAGGGAAGGAAAGAAACAGAAAGAGGAACTAGGGGAAAAGATGAGGGAGAAGGAGAAGAGACATGTGGTCATGCTGTTGCTTTTTGTGACCTTTACTCAAAAGTAACTTGGTGGGATTCCACCACATCTGCTGGGCAATAGCAATTACAGAGGTCTGTCTTGGTTCCAGGATAGGAGAAAACAAGGCAGTATTCTCTTCCAGGAATGGCACTGAACATTAAGTGTGCTAAAGCAGGATAAAACCTGCTTTATATAAGACCTGTGTGGTCTCTGAATGTAGGTAGATTTTTTTTTTCTCCGCCAGCCATTAGTCATCTTGAAAATACAGTGCATATTCTACCCATTTTGTATCCTTGGTTCCAGACACAAAGTATGCTTATTATATTGAGTGAAGGAAAACAGTACTCCTTCATTTGTCAATGGTTTGTTTGTAGTTTCTTAGATCAGGAGTAGTAGTAGTAAAACATAGTAACAACTAAATTAAAAGCATTCAGAAGCCGGGCACAGATGGCTCATGCCTGTAATCCTAGCTATTCAGGAGGCTGAAATCGGAGGATCGCAGTTCATAGCCAGCCTGAGCAGTAGTCGCTGAGACTCTTATCTCCAATAAACCACCAGAAAACTGAAAGTGGTGTTGTGGTTCAAGTGGCAGAGCACTCACCTTGAGGTGAATTGCTGAGGGACAGTGTCCAGGCCCAGATTTCAAGCCCCACAACCGACAAAAAAAAAAAAGCATTCAGATTATGCCACACATTGTTCTTTTTAACGAGAAGATTCAGTTCCATGGGATACAGAAAACTTCTTTGGTCATATCATCTGCCACCTTCTAAAAATCATGTGTGTTACTATCTAGTACCTCTTGCTTTGTTTACTTTTTGTCTTATGAATCTGCATTTTACATGAACAGAGAGTAACTAATCCTTTCCTGATATGTTATAGAAACAATGGATTTCAAATAAAAATTAAAAAATATATAAGACAATGGAAAAAAACAAAAACAAGGCCACTGTTTGTTATGTTGATAAATATGTAAGTCAATCAACTTCCTCTTTATAAAGAGGAAGAGTTGATTTTTTTAGCTCATGACTTCAGAGATTCCAGTCCCAAATTTCGTTTATTTTCTTTCTTTCTTTCTTTTTTTTTTCTCTTTTTCCAGTCCTGGGGCCTGAACTCAGGGCCTGGGCACTGTCTCTGAGCTTCTTTTGCTCAAAGCTAGCACTCTACTACTCGAGACATGGAGCCACTTTAGGCCTTTTCTGTTTAATGTGGTACTGAGGAAGCGAACCCAGGGCTTCATGCATGCTAAGCAAGCACTCTACCACTAAGCCACTGTCCCAAGCCCAGTCCCTATTGCTGTTAAATGTGTGGCAAGTCAGATATCTTTACAAGAAATACAATTGGTAAAATAAATTGCTCACCTTATGGTAGCCAGAAATTAAAAAAAAAAGTGTGGGGAGAAATACTAAGGTCTTAGCATCCCCTCCAACTCCATCTCTCACAATGAACTAATTTCTTTCTATTATGTACCACCTCTTAAGAGTTCCCCCCACCTCTCAATAAAATCACAAGCCATGCACATGTGGGCTTTTGGTGAACACAATTCTAAACCATAATACCTTGACATAAATAGATGACGTCAGTCATTCTGTCCATCTCCTTAAAATGATTCAGTTTTGTGTAGGAATTATATTTCTTTTAAAAAATTAACTGGCATATAGAAAATTATACATAGTAATGTCTTTCATCATGATATTTCTATACATGGATAAAATGTGCTTTTATTATGTTCATCCTTCCATTACCCTTTCTTGTTACTTTCAAACCTCCTCATTATAACTTCCACTGGTACATTCCTAGGAGCTCACTTTTTACTTTCATGACTGGTTGTTTTTAAGTTGGTTTTTGGTTTATTCTCTTCTTGTTACCAAAAATGAGGGAAAAAATAGGTATCTTCATCTTTGTCATAGTGGTTTATTTCATTTAACATAATGATTTCCTGTTCTAATTTGTGTGATTAGTTTTGTCTTTGTATGATTCTTACCTAGTATTTATTATCTATTCTTCTAGTGAGATTTATTCTTTCATATATTCTGTTGATTTTATTTGTCTCCTTCTATGTGTAGGAATCTTTTAAATGTCTTTTTCTATAATGTCTGCCCAGTGGTTAAAAATGTCTTTACTTTTTGTTTATAATGAAAGGCTATTTCTCTTTTGATTATGAGGGATGGCTACATGTCACATGGTATTTCTCTCTTGCAGCTTTCAAAATCATTTTCTTTATTTTAAATTGGTAATGTTTTAACTATAATATGGTATAGCTTCTGTTTTAGTCTAATTTATCGGGTGTTCTAAGAGTCTCTGGTATCTGGAATATCTTTCCAAAAATATGGTATTACTTGTTTTTGCTATAATTTTGCTGATTATATTTTCCACACATTTGCTTCTCTTTCTTCAATGGCCAATTCACAATGTAATCTCTTGGTGGTATTCCACAGTCTTGTTTGTCTGTTCTACCTATATTTTGCTTTTTAAAAATTATTATCTGAATGTTCTAATTCACGTCTTTCAACCTTCATATTACAATTTCCAATTATTGCAGTCTAATAAAATGGTTTTCATTTCAGGCTTTAGTTTTGACTTTTGAGGTTTTTTGAATTTTTTATTTCCAGAACTTAAGTTGGATTTTTATATACTAAAGTCTTCCTGTTTTATCTGATTGTTTCTTTATATTATCATTGAATTTACTCAGGTGATTTTTAAAAATCATTCTTGTACTCATTCTCTTGAATTCTTTGAAATTTCTCCCACCTCACAATCAACTTTAGCTTATTATTTTGTATTTGCTGGCTTCTGGCTTTTGGAAGAATCATACTGTTTTCTTTTTCTTTATTTATCTCCTCCTCC
>NW_012267218.1:14258171-14260212 GCF_000151885.1 Dipodomys ordii | reverse complement strand
AGCAAGCCTCCACCCAGAGAGGTGCCCTCCACGTGCATGGGAATCGGGGAAGCACACCAAGCGTTGTATTTCTGTATTGGGATAGGGAAGCTGAGGTAGCCCAGCACTTCTGTTTGTGAGTCTTAATATTTCCAGAATCCGACCTGCAGTGTGCTACCCTGAGAGGAGCCAGAGGCTGTGGGAACTTGGCTGAAAGCTCCCAGTCCTTCTCAGCGGCTCATCATACACAAGTAGCAAGTAGCTCAAAAGCTAAGCCACCCACCCAGGCATGGGCTTGGCGTTCCGTTTCAGTAGCAATCCTCAGGCAAAAGATCTGTCTCCTTATGACAGAGGGCAGGGTCCCCAAGCTCTGTGACTGTGCCCCTTTTACTGCTGAAGGAAAGGCTCCCAGGCACTGTAGTTCAGATCCTCTGCTCAACCATCACTCACCACTATGTCTGTCACAGACACTGAGAAGCTATCCCAGATGCTCAGAGCTGTGATTATTCTTTGTTTTCAGTCTCAATCTATCGGTCCCCTACTCACACCCTGCTTATAGTACTCAGAAGCTTGAGGAATAACAAAGTAGCTCCGATTGTCCAGACCTCTAATGTCTTGTGTGATTTATTTAGATTTTTGATCTTTAAAATATTCCTCCAACAAATATTTGTTATGCACCCTAACTTATAAAGGAACAGTGCTAAACCCAATGGAAAACAGGAGTTAATAAGGACCTTATGATGATAAGAAGTGTGTGTGTATGTGTGGTGTGTGTGTGTGTGTGTGTGTGTGTGTGCGTGTGAGAGAGAGAGAGAGAGAGAGAGAGAGAGAGAGAGAGAATGAGAATGGGTTTAGGTAGTATGTATGTCATGGTGAGGGAAGTGATTTAGAAGATATACTCCAGAAAGGAGGTGACATTTTTGCTGAGAGAGATTGGAAGGTAATTTTGGAAAAGACAGGGTGAGGGATCAGAACAACAAATCCAATGCTCCAGGAAATAAAGGGGTTGGTCTGTTGAAAAGACAGAGGCCAGGCCAGACTGTCTGGAGATACAGCAGGTGAAGTGAAGATAGGAGGGCTAGACATTAACACAAAATTTTGTCTTTGCAGAAAAATAGTCTACAGAGTCATCGCAAAAAAATTGAAGTTATCTAAAAATTGATGCCATTGCATATTGAATTTGTTTTCCTTTAAGAAAAAGGAGAAAACTCTAGCACCTAAAGGTTGCTGGCATGCTTGCTTTAGTTTGTTTTCTAGGTATAAAGTTATGTTTGCCCTAGCTTTGGCTTGGTTATTACTTTACAGTGTATCTAATGGGCACCTAATAGGAAGCAGACACCCATTAATTTGTTGCTGCATTGAAACAACTATCATGGTTTTCCCCTTGACATTGGGTCTAGCTCTGCACCCTAGGATTCCTTTGCACTCAGGAGCCTACTGTTTCTAAATACCATAATGTCTGTCTTGAAACTACCAGCTGAAAAACCTGTTTACTTTCCATGGAACTACCAAGAGTTTAACTACGCTTCCCTTTGATATTTCTGTATAATTGATCCCTCTGGTAATAGTGGCTAAATTAAAAACCATGTTGTTATCTCATCATTTTTGTGAGTCAGAGAGTAATTTGGGGTTGCCAAAGTTCTAGAATGGATTCCCCAATAGTGAGAAGTCAGTTAACAGATTCTGCGGGACTCTGAAGGCTTCACTGGGTCTCTTGATTGCCTGAAGGGTGGCCTGGGGCTTCAGAATACACTTATGAGATGACTCTAGCTGGAAGTTAGTGGTGGTGGTTTGTCAGAAGGTATGAGTTCCTCTTTCGTTGCCTCTCCGCTGAGCTGGTTTGAGTGTACTCATAGTATGATATTTGACTTTCCATAGATTGAGCGCCTCATGACAATGAGATGCAAGTACAATAGCTTTTATAACTCAGCCCTCTTCTGCTGTCATAAGGTCTTCACACCAGAAAGCCAGGCTTCTTTCATGCTTCCTGGAGGTTGGATATCAAAGGTGATAAATTCTTGATACTACATTTATTTTTATATATGTTGCTTATGGATACTTT
>NW_012267218.1:14228596-14257101 GCF_000151885.1 Dipodomys ordii | reverse complement strand
ACGTTCATTTTTCAATTAGGGTCTACTATGTAATATTTATATCCAGAGTATTATATACAGGACTTGGGAAATGATTTTAGTGTTATTTTTCTTTCATGAGAAAAGAGATACTGAAATACATATATTGAATATTTAATGGATAGATTCTTTTTATAACCGATCATTTTTATTCTTACATACAATTGTATTGACGTCCATTTTTTATATAATTAGTATTTTGTAAATATATGTTTATAGACATATATTGAGTTATTTTTTAAAGTAATGGATTTTAGAAAGTGTTGGTAGTTTATATAATACACATGTATGGATAATCTTGAGTTAGTGAAATTTATAGTTGGATATTTTTCTTGGAGCTTTTCATTTTCTCTAGTTCTATATCGTATTAATAATCTGTTATGCTGGTACTTTCTACCTTTAAAGATCCATGTGCTACATGTTTTTATCGAAGTGGTTTTTTTGTTGTTGTTTTTGTTTTGTTTTGGTAGAAAAATTCTAGGTATTACTTCTTATGAAAAACAAAAGTGGCAGAAATCAGAGGTTGTCATCATGCAGAAATCTCTCCAGCCTTCGTGTATTTTTCTCATTCTCTAAGCATGATAAATTTCAACTGGATTTTTTCCATCTTTTCTTCAACATACATTTTTGACATTTATGTCAGTATTCACATTGATCCATCTGTATAGGTTCATTTCTGTGTCATCTATTCTATTTTAATAATCTAGTTATTAATTTTGTTTGTTTGTCCTATCATTTTTGTTACTCTAGCATTATTTGCAGAAGGTATTTTGATACGTTAGCATCACCTTTCTTGTTCTGGATTGTTTTGGATAGTCTGGATCTTTGATGCTTCTTTAAGGACTTTTGAATTTCGATTTCCCTTTCTATGAAGAGTGACTTTGGAATTTTGACAGAATTTGCATTAAATCTCTAGATATATTTTGGTAGTCTAAACATTTTTAGAATCTCAGTTCTGACCTATACTTCTGAGAGATCTTTCCACTAACTATTCAAAATGTGTTGTTTGGTCTGCATGTGTTTGTGAATTTTGTTTTGTAATTTCATTAGGGGTAACATGGAGGTAATTACCACATCTGGAGAAGTGGTAATGTGAATAATAGGGCACACTAGGAGTTAATAGAATCCTAAGAATGAAATTGATGAGGGTCCTCCTAGGGAACTATATGATGCATATAAGTCAACCATTTCCAAACTCAGTAAAACTAGACTAAAACAACTTCCAGGAGGTAAAATTGTTACCCTTGAATTTTTTTTTCCTTTGGGTTGGGGGTTTTTTTTTTTTTTTTTTTTTTTTTTTTTTTTTTTTTTTTATATATATATATTTTTTTATCATATTTTATTATTTCCTATTATTACATACTATTATATTATATCATTATATTATATGAATTTTAACATTATTATATTATATATAATTTTTTGTGGAATATGTTAGTTCTTCCACTTGCTATTTGATAATCTGTAGAAAAGCATGTAATCTTGGTAGTCACAATTTAAGGTTCATTGGACTTGTCGACAGGTAGTAATAAGCACTCTACACAACTTGTCTAGTTTCTTGCATGCTAAATGTTGAGTGCTATGCCTTGAAAATTACCAGGCAATGTTATACTGGTAAAGGATCTAATAGTGTGGGATTCTAAGGATGGAGTAATCTAGGACATCTTAGCATATTATTTCTAAAATGAGAAATAAGGGTTAGATCCTCACTCTCTCCCACAAAGAAACACATCAGTGTCGGCTTGAGCTGTATACTCTCTGGCTAAAAAAACTACCCATTAAGAGTAATGTTCAGAATCAAAGACTCTGAAAGAAATAGATACATTGTACCAGTCAGTCTCCCTGTCAATATGTCATATATTATCCATGGAAAGAAAGTGTCTGTGATAGGTATACATGCTGTCTCTGTCAGATAGACAGCCCCTGGAAAATATGCTAAAAAAAAAGATAAACAGTATGGAGGTGGGAGGGAAGGGATGGTAGGGGGAAATCAAAGAGGGAAACAATGCTCAACAGGAAATGTACTCACTACCTTGCTCATATAACTGTAATCCCTCTGTACAACATTTTTACAATAAAAAACATAAAAAACTCAACATTATAGATACATGTAATTCTAGAGAAATGAAACACACTTCACAACCAACATATATTCCCTATTGCAAGAGTTGTGTTTCATTTGCTGTTGAATCCTGATAAAGATTAACATTTCATCTTAGAACAACCAGATACTGCCTTGCTCCTAATACATCTAACAGGGCCTCCTCAAAACTTGTAGATAAAATGCAGGAATGCTGCAGTGATTTACTTCTACTTACTTCTATGCAATCCTCTTCAGTGCTATTTGATTACATAGCTATCTGTGAACTGTGCATTACATTGCATATGCTTATTTATAAAAGAAACAACAAATCAGGGCTTCTAAATTTTGCTTTAATCTGCTGTATGTTTGTAAGTCAAGTAAGGTTGACTTACACACAGAGGCACACACACATATGAATACATGAAGTATACATAAATATTTAATTATCAGTTTGATGCTGTTAATTCTTTTCTTTAGATATTAATTGCCCTGTGTGTCTTTTAACTTCATCTTGAAATGTATTTTTTCTCTTATCTAGTTTATAATAAAAGATCAGGTTTTTGTTATTCTTCCTGGAGAGTGGATAGTAATGTTGGATATGTAATTCTGGATCACAAATTTTAACTTTTCTTTCTTTCTTTCAGTGCCTAGAATATATTGTTCTTATTTTATCTGGCTTCCCTGATTCCTGGAAATAATTTAGTTATTTATTATAAACATTGTTCCTCTGAAATCAGCATGATATTTATATGTATATATACTCTGGAGATTGTCTTTTTTGCTTTTTCTTTCAGCAGTTTGAGTATGCTGTGTTTTTGGAGTGGTTTTATTTTTCTTTATTCTGCTTAGAATTCTTTTGCAATTCCTAAAGCTGAAAGTATTAACTTAATTTTCCAACAAATTCAGCCAAGTTTCAATCATTAACTTTCAAATAGTTATATCCTTTACTTCTCTGGGTACTCATATCAAATGTTTTTAGGCCCCTTATTTATCACAGATTGAATTTGTTCATATTGTCTCTGAATTACTAACACTCCATTTATCATTTTTTCAGTATTTTTGAATTTAGTTTTAAAATTCTTTCTTTCATAATTTCCAATATTCTAGAATTGAACTCACCTAGTAATTTTTAAATTTCAATCATTTCATATTATTGTCTATTTTATATTCATTTTATATTGAAATTACAGGTAGCAATTTGAATTTTTTTAAATTTTTGTTTGTCATTCTCTTTTTATTGTGAATATAGCATACAGAGGGGTTACAATTACATGGGCAAGATAATGAGTACATTATCCTCCTTTGCCTCCTCCTTTGCTTCCCCCTCCCATCCCTTCCCATCTTCCCCTCCCCCAAGTTGTAAAGTTCATTTTTCGACATAACAATTTGTACATCTCATTGTTGCAATGGGTCCACCTGTATCTCTATTTAAACAATTTGTTTTTTCCCTTCCCCTCCACAAATTATACCAACATCAAATACAGTGAAAGCGGGGGTTATACCGTGGGGGAGGGACATACAAAGCAAGAAAGAAATCATCTTATAAATATGTTAGAAACAATTGCATGAAAGCAAAAACATTTGAATACTTATCTTGGGGTTCATAGCAATTTGAATTTTTTATGCTTAGAATTTGTCTGTTGAAATCCGCATTGGTTAATATATTGACTATAGATTTTCATTTAATTCTTTCATATTTTGTTATATGAAAAAGCATGAATAATTTAAATAACTTTGCTGAAGATATTGCTTGGTGATGTTCATATCTAAGTTCTCTAGGATACAAATTATTTTGATTATCCTGTTTCCTAAGATGCAGTATTCCTATGTTTTTTTTATTCCTGGTGATTTTTGTTTAAAAATTGAATTCTGCCATCACTGAAGTCTGCTGTCTTCTCTGATAATTACTGGTTTATTTTATTAGATAACTAACTTTCCTGGATTCATACAACTGCCTTGGGCTGGTTCACATCACATTATCAGCTCATATTTCTATGGCTTGTTAGTTCCATTTGCAACTTATTTCTCCATTTTGCTAGTGGTCTTTTATTTTTAATTTTTGCATAATTTGGTGACTAGCCAAAAAATCTTGATAATGATTTTCTCAGATCTAAGGGCTTATCTGTTAAACAATTCTATCCTTTGGGGATTCTTACTTCATTTCCAGCCACTATCTTCTTCCCTGGGCTCTGTTCTCTGGCACCTCAGAGTAGTAAGCACTAGTATTATGCTAATAAAATTGCATAGGGTTGCAGGATACCATCCATTATAACAGCAGAAAAGGCAAAGAATTTGCCCAAATGTGGCTTAAGGTTTACAGGATACATTTTTAAAATAAATCTTTGGCAGTACATACCCAGAAATCCTGAGAGTATTGCATATTCACATTTTATTTGTCTGATCTTCATTTTTTATTTTGTAGGCTTTATGATTGTTCTCCTTTTTATCCAGTGATATATTTTATTGTCTTATTATCTTAAAGAATTGTACAAAAGAATTACCATTTACGAAGCAATTTATGAATTCAATGCATCTTGATCAATTTTGCCCCTTTCACCATTCTTACCCACCCCTCATCTATCCACCCCTTCTCTCATCTTCTTAGTTTTGTAGGATATACATTGACTTATTAACTATATTCTCTCCATCTGGATTATTATTTTTGAGAGGCTTTGGACAATGGTGTTTCTCCATCATTCTGCAAAGACTTTTCTTGTTTTTTCTTTTTCTTTTTTTGTCAGTTGTGGGACTTGAACTCTGGGTCTGGATGCTGTCCCTCAGCTCTTCAGGTCAAGGCTAGTGCTCTACCACTTGAACCACAGCACCGCTTCTGGCTTTTTCTGTTTATGTGGTGCTGAGGAATCGAACCAAGGGCCTCATGCATGCAAGGCAAGCACTCTACTACTGAGCCACCTTCCCAGCCCTGCAAAGACTTTCTTTACTTGTGAAGTGCCTCAATTTACCCTAATCATACTAATATTTACTAAACATTTACTCCCACACAGCAAAGGTTTTAGGAACCTGTCACAGTTTTTCAGTGTAGTTTTAATAGCTTATTCCTCTGCTATGCCAACTGTTAAAATTTGTATATCACTACTGGTTTCATAAACATTAAAACATTTAATGTTATCACTTGGACAATGGAAATATAAAAGATTATATGAATTATGAGTACATATTGAGAAGTCCAAAAGATAAGAAGAGCCAGAAAACATAAATTATCACCACTCACTGCTAGTAATCATTTAAAAGCTGTGAACTAGTTTCTTTTCTACTTAAAATTTGTCATCAGTTTCTTAAATTCTGTGAGATAAAATTCAAGATCTCCATCAGATATCATACTTCTAGAATATCATTATACCTGTTTTAAGTTTATTTCTGTGATCCAGATTTGTGAAGAGTACCTGAGATTTGGTGAGCACAGCATTACCTATAGGGTTTGGGGGGATTAATACCATATGGTCTACATAAACTTTTGAAATAATACTGATGTGTGTAAATATGAACACTTAGAGTAGGATGACTAATTTTGTATTATGTTAGATATAGTGGAGCACATAATGTCCAGATATTCACAAATTATGCTGATCATGTCTATTTTAGTGTTTTTAGATGAGATTATCATTTAACCAGTAGAGTGAATAAAATAGATTAATTTGTATGTTGAAGGTGAGCCACATCCAATGGATTATTTGAATAGAATTAAAAGGTTCACACTTCCTTTAATAAGAGCGCTCTCCCCATTTTACTTTCTGCAAACTGGTACCTAAGTTTCTTCCTTCTTTTAAGACTCAACATGAAACATCAGGTCTTTTCAGATCTCAAGGCTGCAGGCCTCAGGACAGAAATTAGACCACTGACTCTTTGGTTTTCAAGTCTTCAGATTGGAACTGGAGTGATGGCATTGTCTTTTTTGTATTTTGAGATGGACAAATCATGATTCAGATATTAGGATTTGTCTATGTTCATAATCATGTGAAGCAAGTTGTTATTCTGAATCTCTTTGCAAACACACCAATGTGTGTGTGTGTGTGTGTGTGTGTGTGTGTGTTTCATGTTGTTTCCCTAGAGAACCTAATTCACAGAATAATGATGTATATTAATCACATACTTCCTTATTGGAGAATATTGGTGGGGGGGAGGGGAGAGGATCGGGTGGGGGGAAGCGGGGGGAGTATGGGAAGGGAAGGGAAGGGGAAACAAAGAGGAGACAAAAATGCTTGATAAGAAATGTACTCGTTATCTTGCCTATGTAATTGTAACTCCTCTGTATGGTATTCTCACAATAAAAAAAAGAAAGAAAAGAAAAATTAAGTACCCATGTCAGTTTCTTTATTCATTTCTAAGTATCCACAGATGCTTTGGATGATTTATTCAAGAATCTAATCCTAATTTTTAAATTACTGAAATAATATTGATATTCTAGGATATTCTAGGGAGGGGATTGATATTCTAGGATATTCTAGGGAGGGGAGGTTACTAGTATACTGGTCCTGGGGGTTGAACTCAGGGTCTGTCTGGCACTGTCCTTCAGCTTTTACCTTCAAGGCTAGCACTCCAGCATTTGACTCACAGATCCACATCCAGTATTTTTGGTGGTTAAATGGAGATCACAGTCTCATAGAGTTTTCTGTCCAGGCTAGCTTTCAACTACAAGCCTCTGATCTCAACCTCCTGAGTAGCTAGGATTATAGCTATGAATAACTGATAGCTGGCCTCCATTTTGATAAAATTTAAGTCACTTGTATTATTATTAAGATACAGAAATACACTTGACTTTCTGATCATCTTAAAGATGTTAACATATTTATATAGAAAAGTTCATTCTGAATATGGCCCTCTTCTTTATGTGGATGAAAGCAGAGAAATTTGAAGATATATTTTAAAATGATAATGTTTTTTCTATGTTAATATGCCAAATGTATTACTTGACAAAAGTGAAAATCATTCTAAATTGTCACTTATTTTCCTGGCACCTAAACAAACTTTACTATTTATATCATGTATTGTCAAGGCCAGGAATGCTTTCAAGACTATTCTTAGGGAAGAAAATACAAACATAACTTTACCATTTAAAGAATATGATGTAAGTAGAGACCATGCATGAATCATTTTCAAATAGCATCAAAAGTTGTGTCAGCTTATAGTGTGGTCATTAGTTTTTAGACAAAACTGGTTACTTAAAAAGCTAAGTGCAGAACTTTGTTCTTTCCTTTAAATGACTTTTAATATGATTATTTAGTATAAGAATTATCCTGCATTGTTTGTGAAGGAGGCTTGGAGAGGAAATATTTTTCAATATTTTTATTATTATATATTCTTTAAAAGCATCTCACCTATAATGCTAAAAAAATTTAAATATATTGAAAATTAATCAGGCCTTATGTGATTAATCAGTTAATAAAAAATAATCATATAACTGATGGCATCTACATGTTTTGCCAGATTTATGTAATAAATCCTAGAACTCGATGTGACCACTAAATGATTGGGAAAATGCTTCACTAGGGCTGTGCTTTCTTTTTTTAAAAATTTTATTTTCTTGAAAAATGCTGTACAGATAGGTTATGGATACATCAGTAGTGTAATGGGTACATTCCTTGTCAGGCATTGTTACCCCCTCCTTTGTTTTTCTCCCACTATCCCGTCTCTCCCCCATCTCCCCTACTTCCCCCAACCCCAAAGTTGTAAGGTCATTTCTAACATAGTGTTTTATGCATATCATTATTGCTGTGCGTCATCTTGTGTCCTCCATAAATGAATGGATCAAGAAAATGTGGTATATATATATATATTCTCTCTACAATATATATATAGAATTCCATTGTGTGTATATATGTTGTATATATGTGATATATATAAATATATAGATATAGATATATACAATGGAAGTTTATATTTCCATAGGAAAGAATGACACTGCTATATTTGTTAGGAAATGGAAAGACTTGGAAAAAACTCATATTAAGTGAAGTAAGCCAGACCCCCAAAAATACAGGTCCCATGGCTTCCCTTATTTGCAATAATTAGCATATGTCTAGGATAATCTTATTAGATGAGCAGAAATGCTCAAAAACAATGTACATATAACCATATAAGATAGTGCTAAGTTAAATGAACCCCGAGATATTGTTACAAGAGGTTTCTCTTTGTTGTTGTTTGTAATGTACTATGTGGTTTTCTTCTTTATTTCTTTTGTATGTTCCTCCTCCTATGGTATATCCCTGTTGTCACTGTATTTGATTTTGGTACCTTGCATCTTGTATATACATTTATCTAATTTGGGGAGGGGAAAGAGAATAACACAATGCTGAAACAGGGAATGATTTTTAAAGTTGGCAAAAAAACTATCTTTTTCCTATCTATAGTTCTTTGAAATGAATCAAACAAAATTTGTAATAACTTCAAACTATTGTTTCAAATTTGGATAATAAGTAGAGCTGTATTTATTAGGCAAAACATATATGTATAACATCTATTTGTTTCAGTAAACTAGATCATCTCAAACTTAACTACCTACCCAGCTACAAGGCAAAACTGAAGAGAGAAGGAGGGAGAAAAGAAGGGAAGGATCGACATTTAGCTCCAAGATACTCCCTAAGAGGACAAGAAATAAGTATAATATTGTAATTAATATGTGTGTGTGTATAGAAATTTTATCTGCAAGAGAGAACACAAAGAAAATAGAAAAATAGGTGATAAAGCTCTTCAAGCAAGCAAGAGTGAGACTACTAGGACTCGATCTCTACAGGGATCTCAGAATCTTTCCCCATTTGTCAGAAGGGAAAACAAAGCCCTTTAGATGGACATGATCAAAATACATCACAGCAAATCTCTCTTCTCTATCAAGTTTGTTTAAACTTGCTCTAGTACGCACTAGCAATGATTCTGAAGCGACAACATTTTCCTTTCTTGTCTGCCCTAATCCCCTCCTTTCCCCTCCTCTCACTTTCCCTTTCCTCCCTTCTCCTCTTGGATAATGTCCAGGAACACAAGGATTCCATGTTCTATATGCCTTTTTCATACCTTTCCAAAAACTGATCTTATACACAGATAAGAGACATACCAACTGGGTCCTAGAAGAAAATATACAGCACATTTAAGTCACTAATTTGATATTGTTTAATAAAGACACTATCTAAAAGTTTCCAGTAGAATTTAGGAAATTCAACTAAAAATAGTCATGGACTCTGGGCACAGTTATAAAGCCTTTAAGAAAAAGGTTAAAATTTGAGGAAATCAGCAGTACATGTGAATTTAAGAGCTCTGGATAAAGAATCAGTTAATTATTGGACACCTGGCTTTTTATTCTTCTTACGGTTATGCCTCTTGTCTGAATCATACATTGGCCAACACCAACTTGAAAAGACAAAGATCAAGGGATCCTTTGACATAATCCAAATGCCTCTGTTACCCAGGATCCAGAGCAGAGAGAAGACGAAGGATTTGTGGATCTCATGGGGACAAATGATACTTGACATGTAAAGATAGAATAAATAACTAAAAAACACAATGTTTGTCATAGGACAAAACTGAGGTACTGCAAGAATATGATCAATGATTTTTATTTGAAAGTTTGTAGTGTGATTATATTAATTTACAACATCTGGTAATGTCAAAATTAAAAAAAAAGATTTATGGGATCAGAAATAGAGAAATCTATAATATAGAGTCAGAGATAGTGGGGATAAAACCAGGTTATCTGCATGTTTAGAATCCTACTGGCACAGGTTTGCTTAAGTTGAGGGTCGGCATTAGGGCAGGGTTTTCTAGACCTGTGATCTTTCTTGTAAGCCATTTCCCTTTTCAGATCCCTGGTGAGATTTTAACCAAGGTTTTCCGAAGTTACAACACAGGTCATGTGCATGTGATTTTTTTGTATACTTTTTTAGTCATAGGACCTGGTGATATCTTCAAATCCCATGACAAATTTTGCCCATTTTTCTATCATTCTTCTAGCTGCTGCTTAGCCAGGACATGGATATGAGCTACTTGGAGAAATTGCTTTACTAGGTGGGACACACTAAATATCATTCATCCAGAGAGATTCCTAAATTAAACTATACTTTGGTAATAACAGGGTGGGATGAAAAAAGTCAACAAATAAATAAATAATTGAATAGACATCTAGTAATATTTATGAGAGATGTACAAGGTCTTCACTTGGCATTAATAGTGAAGATTATATTTTTGTCTTTGAAGCAACATGTCCCTCTGTGGTCCAAGATGGCTTAGAGCTTACTAGTAGCTCAGACTGGCCTCAAACTCATCATCTTATTCCATCTGCCTCCTAGGTGTTGAGATTTACAGATCTGAACTCTGTAATTTACCTAGGCAGGATAATTTATAAATAATTCTTTTTCATTGACTCCATGCTGGATAGATACATAAGACATAGAAAACATTTACCTTTTTCAGAGATTATTGATAGGCTTTAAAAAATAAATCCAACTATATATACTCAGTGAATTCTAAAGTACAATTATGAACAATGAATATAATACCTAGTCTGTGAATAAAAGATATTTTTACTTATGAAGAGAGCATATTCATATATAAGATGAATTATGCATTGCATGATATTGTTATTTAAGTGCCCAGAAAACAGTACTGGCTTACCTACACAAAGAAAATTGTATACAACAAGAAAGCCTTGGTATAATGAAGGTCAAACTAAAAGCTTAGAAACAGGGACTGTTAAGAACATAAGGGGAGATGATTTTCTAAAGGAGATGTAAGTGTTTACTTTTACCACTCAAAAACTCCGAAGAGATGGAGAATGGAAATAGCAGAGTTGGAAAGGAAACAAAATTCTTGACTTCCAAAACATTCTCTATCAACAATTTTCATAGATCCCCAGCTGCCTCTGAAGAGATAAGACCATGAATTCTTTTGCAGTGCGATCTTATTTATCTGATGTGTGTCATAATTTATAGTTTCTACGATATTTGAATATATGACCATTTAGAATTCACAGTAAATCTAAAATGTTTGTAATAAATCTGTTTGTGTGTATACTGGATAATAATTCCAACTATGAGTATTTTTATGGTATCAATTTTCAGAGTCTGTGGTATTATGAATAATGTACTGTTAGACATGCAAATAGGATCCAGGTTTTAAAAGCCTAGTAAATTTTCAATAGTCATTCAGAAACATTTAAGTACCATAGTAGAAAATTTTCAGTGCTCATTTGTTTTATTAACTCTTCACTTGTGGAAAAAACTTTGTCTGCCTTGCTTGGACTTTTATACTTTTTCCCCTAATGTTTGAATACTTAATTTAATGTCAGAATTGCCTGGTTTGGAAGATCTTTCAATATCTTGGTAGTTAAAATCATGCATTGAAAAATCATATTCTCTCTTAGGAGAAAATATCCTATATTTATTAAAATATATTGAAACACAGTTCTTTTTGAAAGTACACAAAGATAAAGTTATTTTGATCATTTTAGACCTTCTGTGAAAATTTGGAATCACCCCTACCACATATCAAATTCTAGATGCTCCTTTCTACAACCCACTATTTTATGTGGTGGCAAAGAAAACTAATCTTAAAATGCACCTCTATCAGAATACTTGCACTGAGTATCTGTAGTATAAATTCTTCATTAGACATCTCGTACATGATTTCCCAGTACACGAATTTTCCTACTCACTAGATAGATTGTCACATCATACCTTTACAGCTGTAACACTATCCCGAGTTTTATATCATTGTATTTAGTGACATTGCATCTACTACTCTCTTCCTTTTTGGCTATGTGATGTCTGTTCTTTTAGGTCAAAATCAAATCTCTCTGATCATAACATTTTCTTCCATTATACTAGAATATAAGTTTCACTATACTCCAATTAGCTGTGTGTCTTCCTTGGTCCTAGGCAACGATAAAATATGTGCATCTCGGTCACCTTTTAACACCTCACTGAGAATATTTCAGGCCAGGCATTGTAATTCATGCCAGTAATACCAGGTACCTGAGAAGGAGATCAGAAAGTTTGTAATCTAAAACCATCTTGGGCAAACATTATCTAGACCCTATCCCAGAATCCCAGGTATGCTGGATGCATAGGTAGGAGGATTATGGTCCAAGGCTGGTCTCAGGCAACAAATATTAGACCTTATACTATAATAAACTAACCAGGTATGTTATATACCTAGCAAGTGTGAGGCTCTCAGTTCAAAATCCAGTACCAAAAGAAAGAAAAATAAACCTGATTAAAAGGGTACTCAAGAAAGTCTGAGGAAAATCATTCAGGATATAGAAGCAACACCAAAAACCATAAATCTGGAATTGAATTGAACTTCCAGAGGTAAAATTGAGAGAATACTTCTAACAAAACTTCTAACAAAACTTCTGATAAAACTTCTACCATAAAAGAAGGAAGAACAAATTCTGATCTATAAAAAGAGATGAAGATGAAGGGTACAGGGGCTGTAAACGGATGAAAGTTGAGCATGAAGAAAATGGTCATCCATGATATATGCCAGTGAGTCAGCCATGGAAACAGGGGCCCTTGATAACTCCAGCAGGTCTTTTCAATTACCTTTCTCAATCATACACTTAAAGAAGAAAGAATAGCCCCTGTCTGACATTTTGAAGTTCAGAAGAACAAATAAATTTTAAAAATTCAAATAAAATGACAAAAGAAGAAAAAACAAACAAAAACAATGGATGGCAGATACTTGTGCATTAAACTCTAAACACAACATGACAGGGCAATAACCAAAGAGAAATATGATACTGTTAAATATTTGCTTTCATATTATAAGGAACCTTAGTCCTTGTTTATTTTTAAGGAAATTATGTAGTGAAAAGCAGTACAGAGTAAAAAGAAACTTTGGGGGAAACGGGACATTCGATGGAAAATGTTTCCAATCAAGATGTGATGGAATATGAAGGGTAAAAGTGATGAAATGGTCTATGGATGAGGGAAGTCTTTAAGATGGTGTGAGACAAATGTTTTGTATTTTTTAATGAATTAAGAAACAGTCACTTCCTGTGGCAACAGGAAGAAGATTTTGGAGGAACAAAAAATAGAGATGTAAAAAAATAACTATGTGTGGTGAAGGAGTTGAACTTTATTTACTTTGCCCAGTCCCAGAGGGAAGGTATCTTAATCTTTCATGAGTTTCCTGAAAAGTATTTCTTAAAAGTGCAGCTGCCTCCTCATTAAGTAGAGAGTTTATAAGGAGACAGCTGGTCTACATTGTGCAATACAAATGCACCTTTTCAGGGATTTTTAAAGTGTACTGATCCTGTGGCTATGGTGACTACACTATCAGAAGGATATTGTCCATACCCACAGACACAGGTTGATGTTCGCTGTTCATGCAATTAGGAATCAAGAGAAGGTGTTAACACAAGTTATCAGCTTATTGCAAATCACATTGTATTTGATACGTGAAAGAATATTCAGAGTGAGTAGACATCAGAAGACCAGAGGAAAGAATCCTGTTTTGGACCCAAACACAGAGAGAAGAAAGCTGCTTAGGGGAGCCAGTTGTCTAATTGGAAGTTTCTGGTGGCAGATTGGAAATCAAGAAGAAGTGGAGGTGATGGATCAAATCGGTGATGCATCACAACACTAAACTCGAAGAGCTAAGTTCCAGTTCAGTGGCACAGCAGAGAAAATTCACTGACTGCTGCTCAGCTATGCAAAGAAAAATACAATTGTTTATTCCCTAATTGATCTAACTGCATATCAGTTCTTTAATTGCTCTCCCTTTCCTCCACAGGCCCACTCCAATGAGTAGCAAGGGATGATTGGAACTTTAAATTGCCAATTAATCCTAATGGATCTGTGGAGGAAATATCTACTTTAAGAAGCTCAACCCTTTTCAGGTGAATGCTCAGTGCTTTGTGCATTCTCATTCTTTGTATGCTTCTAATCAATGCCATACTTTTTTTTACTCTTCTGTTTGAGGTTGTGGGCAGTGAGGGTCACTGAGTGTCAGTACCATTGCCAGAAGGTTAGGGGAGAAATCCACTTAGATGTGACAAATCCTGTCTCTACTATAATGCTTTAATGCTGTTCCTTCTGTGGCTTTCCATCTGTCATGGCCTGTAGTAATTGATGTTTGCATCTGATGCTCATTTCTCTTAGATGCAGGCTGTTGTTGGTCCAAATCCTGTCACCAAGACACTGGGGAAGCTATTAGGTAGCTTTGGCTCACTCTGCTTGTCATGTGTTGACCATGGACCACAAGCATGCCTATCTCTCTATCCAGAGATCTTTCCCAACATGACATGCAATTGTCCTTCTTGCACACTGGAATCCCCCAAAGGTGGGACTGTTTGGGGAAGATAACAAGTCATCTCAGGCTCCCCCCTCCAGGAAATCAATTTCTACTGCTTCCAAGTTCTTTCCTTTCAAAACTTTATAACTCTTGACTATGAGGCACCAGAGGGCTTAATGTGTACTTGTCAGAAGCTTTCTTTGGAGCACTCTCCCAGGAGGCAAAGGGGCTCCTTACTTCCTATCAGTCTTGGAAAGAAAATTATTTTCCATTGTATATCCCCTTCATTCCTCAGGTGGCTTTGACCCTGCTCCTTGTTAACCACAGTTATGGATGGATGCACGTAAGAAAATGAGCTGCTGAAAAATGTAAAATATAGAACTTGGAAGGCATAAAGTCTGGAAAACACTTTCATTTCAAGGAGAGGGAAGAAAAAAGGCAAGCAATTTATTGGGGTGAAGAGTTGAATCTTCCTGAGTAGAGTTGGATTTAGATCCTCCCAATGATTGTCCTGATGACATAATCCAACAGAATTTAGAGATACAGATCTAGGGTTCTGAAATAAGACTGTACTAAAATACACACAGAGTTATTCTCTAAACTATTTTTCAGATTGCCTTGTCATTTAATTTAAAACTAAACAATTAATTAATTAAACGTTGTCCCCTTGGCTGAAATGTGTTGGGATAATTAGAAAGGTTTGACAGTTAAGGCTTTCTCTTTGGGTTGTTTATTTGTTGTTGTTTTTTTCTTGGACATCACACAGTTAACTATTTTACTTTAACACCAGAATTTGTTCTATATGTAATATGGAGATTTCAAGGAAAATGTGGTATCATTACAGGTAATAGTGGAGTATCATATGAATTGGCTATTTAGTTATTACCAAAGTGATATGATTTTAGCTCAATTATGAGTGGACCCAATGAAGCTCCAGATAGGTAATTATTCCTGTGCAGGGAAAAACTTAAAATTTCTATCTGTTTCGTGATTCCAGAGAGTGTCACTGGTTGTGGGAAGATGTTTCTTCACTCTCTTTTCTTTTCCCTTATTTCTGTCCTTCGTCCCCCAGGCCAACTTTCTGCACTAAATTCTTTTCTTTATCCCTTAGCAGCCTGCCCTCTGAACTTCTGTCTTTCCCATTTATTCAGTACTGAGGTTCCTAGTGCTGAATGCTGGGCATTTTCCTCTTCCCCCACCCATTCCCCAAAATCCCATCCTATCCCACAGGTTAAAAATTACATTAACCATATCCAGCATCACTGAAAAGCAGCCAGATCACTGTTTATATATCTCTAATTCTCATCTCTGTGAACATCAGAAATTGTCAGTCCACCTGCCATCAGTGGTTGGAGTAGAGCAGATTTCAAATTTAAAATATCAGGGCAATGTTGCTTTGTATGTCCCTCCCCCACGATATAACCCATGCTTTCACTGTATTTGATGTTGGTATAATCTGTGGAGGGGAAGGGAAAAAACAAATTGTTTAACTAGGGATACAGGTGGACCCATTGCAACAATGAGATGTACAAGTCATTATGTCGGAAAAACGAAATTTACAACTTTGGTTGGGGGGGGATCCGGTGAGGGGAGGGAAGGAGTATGGGAAGGGATGGGAAGGGGAAATAACGAGGAGGCAACAATGCTTGATAAGAAATGTACTCATTATCTTGCCCATGTAAGTGTAACCCCTCTGTACGATATTCTCACAAAAAAAAAGAAAGAAAGAAAGGAACTCCAGACAGGGAAATAAGAATGTCTATCTGTAAAGATCACACCTAGCTCCATAGAACAGAAACTAGAAGAATTAGACTGCAAATAATTGCAAGTTTCTCCTTGCTATTGGGACAGTAACTTTGCAGGGCGACTCCAGACAAGACAGGGTTTTCAGTCGTAAGCGATTATGTTGTGCTGCTCACTTTTTGCCAGGGTGGGAAGTACCTTAAGCTCAGTCATAGTAAGAAATAAATAAATAATTAAAACAGCCAAAGGCCTAAAAAAATCAAGACAGATTTTTTGATATTTTGACACTCTCAGACACTCATTCTTTCTCGATCAATTATTTATAAGAATAATAATTTTATTGCATTATTGTTATTATTATTGTTATTTTGAAATACTAGGGGTAGCACTTCAAGTCTTGTTATTGTTAGGCAAGACTTCTAACACTTTATCCATACCACGAACTATGATTTTCTGATTGATTGCTCAACAGTGGAAAAGAATCAGAGTAGCAGCATTAGGAAAAGGTAAATCAAAAATATCATTTTATGCCTGATAAAGCTACCTAATTTTTTAATTGGAAAAGGAAAACTTTAAAGAGCAATTGGAACTTGTATGCTTTTTCTGGAACTGTAAAATGATGACAGCTTTGGAGCACAATATAGCAACTGAACATTTAAAAACATTAAGGACGCAATTACCCTATGATCTAGCAAGTCTACTTCTTTGTGTGTAACCCACAAGATGAAATCATGTATTAGAAGATATGCATTTCCCATTTGTGTTTATGGCTGCAATTTTATAATCACCAATAAAACATGGAATCATCCCAAGTATGCCTGAAGGGAAGATGGGTCAAGAAAATATGATATGCACGCACAGTGGAGTATTATCCAACCTTAAAACAGAAGATAATGTAAACATCAGTCTAAATGAAATACGTCATTCATAAAGATTAGAAGATTGCCTCATTCTCCTGAGGTTCCTAATGGACAGAAAATAGAATGGAAGTTGTCCGGAATGGATGGAGAGGGAAGGAATGGAAAGAATTTTGATTTTGAAAGAGAAAATATTGCCAAAAAAGTTGAAATGGTGATCATGGTGACAAAACAATGGAAATTTTTGATGACCCCGAATTACAGTTTAAAATAGTTAAATTGTCAATCATAATATTATACATAATTTTAAAATTTAGAAGTTAAAAAAATCACTTTGTTCTCATATTCTTAAAGTTAACATCCCTCTTTAGGAAAAAATGATACTAGATAAACAGATAACCATAGAATAAGCTTGTCTTCATAGGTAGGGCATTTGGCCCTCCGAGTCTGTCTAAGCCAAAGACTTCCTTTCTCTTTCTACTCACTGTCTTTGCTCTTGTCACCAACTGACATTCTAAAAGTACATGTTACACAATAGAAAATATGTTCCCCCAAGGATTTGTTTGAATTGGTTTGATTCTGGTTTCAAAACATTTTCCACCCTGTGGGTACAGTAGCTCAATAAACGGTTCCATTGCCATTTTATTTGTAAACCAAAACAAATCCCAGTACTGGTTGCCCTATGCAATTCTGTTGTTTCAAGAAATTGTCTTCATTGCTTTGATGATGACAGTCTAAGTATTGACAAGTGTTTCTAAGTGAGCATGTATAGATCCCACCAGATCCAGAGAGAAGCTTACACAACTCTAATATAACTGGACTAAGAACAGAGAAAGGTGAGATCCCTCACCTGCTAGCCCCCAGCGGAAGGTTTATAATACAAAAATTAGAGATGAAAACTAGAACCTGTTCTCTTCTTGATTAGAATGATATATCCAGTGTTCTGAAGAGTAGCCATATGCATCTGTGGTGGTGGCAGAGAGAAGTCATGGCAAGTTCACATCCACCCAATAGTTGTTTTCAGCACTTTTAGAAGTAGTAGCTTGTCCTTGATTGCTCCTTCATGATTGTAGCTCCTTGAGTAAATTCTGCTCAGTTTTGAGTAGCCAAATGAAGTCTTTAACTTCCCTAATTAAATAGCTACATCCAGTCAGTCAGAACAGCTCATAGTGTAGTAGAAAAACACATAGACTGAGAAAGACCTAACCAAAACAAGGCAGCAAGATCATTCTGGTCTTTGTAATGTCAAATCCGCATTCTATGTTCAGAACCACAGCACATAGATATACCCCCATTGAATCTGTAAAATAGTCTATTTTGTTCACAAGACAAATATACACACACTTTGGAATGAGGCACTCTGAAGCTTATCAACTTTAAAAGGCTATGGAATCTGTGCTTGGTTTGATTATAATAGAAAGTAAGACATGGGATCTTCAGAGTACTATGTGCTCCTCTCTGTTCTCTTTCTTGGATGTATTAGGTAGAACGCCCTCCTGGAGCTAACAGGTCATAACTAGCCTTAATGTCTTGTCAGAGGGAAATGAGTGTGGGGTGTGTGTTCACTATTTGCTGATTATTATTTGGCACTAAGCATTCCCTAAGAACTACCTTGCCTCCATTCTCTGTGCTAGAGATCCTCCCCCTCACACTGATGTCTTGAGAGTGTGTACCTCACATGGCAGCAAAAACATCAAAGACAAGACTCATTTAAATATAACAATCTTTGCATTTCTTTAATCGCATGTAAACAGTCTTCCATTTATGGGAACCTAAGGGCACCCACAAGGCTTCAGGATCCTGATTTCAATTCGAAGCATATAAGAATTTTCTTATTCACTTTTGGTTTGTCCCTGGCATAGACAGACCGTTGCCACAAATGCACGTGTTTAAAACAAATCCCGATGTGATAGTGTGTGAAGAGGAGTCTTAGGAGATAAATAGGAAATGTTCTCACAAAAGAGATGGCAGAGCATTTCCTCTTGCTCTCCTCCGTGTGGGAGACAGAGAAACAGCTGATTGTGTACCAGGAAGTGACCCTCCCAGGGTCACTCAATTTATGTTGTTTTAGTTTTGTCTGCTAAAAGACCAAAGAAACCTCCATACTGTTTTGCATGACAGCTGTATTATGTTTTATTCCCATCAAGTTTGCAAGGCTTCTGACTTTTCTACATTCTCAGTAACACTTGTCTATTTCCCCTCTTCTTCCTTCTCTTTCTTTGTGTAATAATCATCCTGACAGGTGTGAGGTGGTTTTGATTTGTTTTCCTTGGGCATTTAGTGATATTCAGCATACAGGGGAATATTATCTAACCTTTGAAAAAACAACTTTCTGTAAGTAAATGACAAGGTGAACAAGCCATGAGGATTATATAAGTGAAATAATCCCATCACAGAAAGACATAGGGTATAGTCTAATAATAAGATCTTTATAAAATACTGACATGTAGATAATCAGAGTATAATGGTGGTTGCCTAGTGCTGTGTGGAAAGAATCATTGCTAAATATTGAGCATAAATATTCATTCACGTAATATAACTCAGTTGTAAAGATTTGCTATACAAAACTGGACCCAATGGCTAACAACACTACATTATGTCCTTCAAATATATCCAAAGTACAATTCATGTTACATATTCGTACCATAATGAAATGATCATTTCTGGAAAAGTTTAAAAAACTTGAAAAATACAGAGTGTGAGTCACTCTCAGTGCCATTGGTATTGGTGGTGGTTGGTCGTGACAATAAGTATATATGCTCTTCTTATTAAGATATTGTAGCCTGTCCTATAAAATATCCCCTACATCTTAATCTCAACGTATCCCCACTTAATGTTGTATATTCTCTTCTACTTGAAGACAGACAAAATGTATAGATTACTTCAAATCATCAGAATATAGACAAGGAAAAGAGAACTTTTAAAATATATGATGAAAGTTCTAAATCATTTTACTTTGTGTTTATCTAAAAGGAATTTATCTTGGCTCGTCCTGATGTCAACAGTGGTTCCTCCTGTTCCTGGCTTTGAATACACAAGCTACCATAAACTCTATTGTGCAAGAAAATGAATCCTATTGATAGGAACGTGGAAGCAAGTCATTGCCTAATCCTTACTGAATCCTTTCCTGTTTATTCCAGATAAGTAGATGGTCCAGATAACACCCTACTTGCAAAAGGAAGGCTTTGAACCTCAGTTCTCAGATCTCAACCTCCTAAGTAGCTAGGATTACAGGCATTAGCCACAGGCCCTGCATGGATTTAATTCTTGATCTAGAATTCCTGATAATTTGTGGTATAAGTGGTCTTTCAAATGTCCCCACTTATTTAGAACATAATATAATTTATACCAGTTTCACGTTATCATGTTCATACTCTGAATCTATGAAGCTATGCTACTATTTACCTTTTGCATGCTTACTTTATTGTGCAATTAGATCTGCTTCTCAAGTATATACCACCATCTGGATAAAAACTGAAAAAAACAACAATTAATTATTTGGAAAGCTTCAAATAAGCAAATGTTTACTGTTAAATAAATTTAACATTCTGAATGATCCATTGTTGGGTTTTGTTATTAGCATCTTTAGGGAGAAAACATATCTACCACAGATGAGAGTAACAAATTATAAGATGATAATATGATTTGGGTTCTTTATAAGTCTGTGCTTACATAAACTAGATTGTTTCATTTACTTCATCATGCAGATTTATTATATACTTGAAGAAATTATAGCTACAACTTACTTTGTATCCCACAAATAGATTTTCTTTCTCTCCCTTAATGGATTCCAGTTCCATTTTTATATACTCATTCTTGTTTGAAATACTCTATGATAATATATTAGTTCAAAAGACCTAGATAGTACACATTAATGAAGAAAGGACTTGAGATTTAATATGGCAAGACACAGAAATCCAGGCTGGTTCTAGTCTGAAAATTTCTGATCTTACAGGATAGATCATGACATCTAGATTTTAGTATACAGGAATGCAATTAATTATTTACATACATATGTACTGATTTAGGAGAAATTATTTGAGAAAGTTCATACATTAATAATTTAAATATAATGACACAAGATGGCCTTCAATATTTTTAATGAAGTGAGTGAAAAAATGGTAGGAGCTGTATAAAGGAGCTACCATTTAACAAAGCATCATGAATATAGTATATTTAAATCAATGTTACCCCTTTCAACATTTTCATCCCTCCCTCCCAACTTAGCCCTTCCCTCAATTTTCTTAATTTTGTAGGCAATGATTTGAAATTTTTATTGTATTTTCCCATGCTTCTCTTCTTTATTCATCTACCCCTTACTCCTTGACCTCACCTATCCCCTTCATGTGCCCATTTCCTGGTGTTTATTTTGTTTATCTTTGACTTTCTAAGGAATTACATTATTTGAGATTTCCCTTGAATTTACAATATTTCAGTCAATACATTTGCATACATTTTTACACCAGCCAATGTATTTACTTAAAAGTTCTACAAGGGCTGGGAAGGTGGCTCAGTGGTAGAATGCTTGCCTTGCATGCATGAGACCCTGGGCTCAATTCCTTAGCACCACATAAGCAGAAAAAGCCAGAAGTGGCGCTGTGGCTCAATTGGTAGAGTGCTAGCCTTGAGCTGAAGAGCTGAAGGAGAGTGCCCAGGCCCAGAGTTCAGGTCCCACAACTTAAAAAAAAAGAAAACAAACAAAAATAACTTTTACAAGCTAGTTGTAGATTCCACATATGAGGGGAAACATGTAACTTTGGTCTCTCTGCTGACTTATTTCCTAAAAATAATTTTTTCTAGGTCCTCTCATTACCATAAAAATGATATAATATAACTCTAATGGATGAGTAAAATTCTACTGTGTATGTACATCACATTTTCTTGGTCCATTAGTCCATTGAGGGGTACCTGGGCTGATTCCACACCTTGACTATGGTGAATAGTACTGCAATAAACATGATTGTATTGGTGGCTTGCAAACATTTGGGTAAATAACCAGGAGTGGAAATGCTGAATCACAGGGTAGTTCTATAGATGTATTTTGAGGAACCACCATACTGTTACTGGGATGGTTGAACAAGGTTACATTTCCACCAACAGTGTGTTATGGTTCCCTTTCAGCTACATCATCACCAGTATCTGTTATTGTTTGTTTCTTTGATAATATCCATTGTAAGTAAGTGGGTGAGATGAAATCCTTATTATTTTGATTTGCATTTTCATTGTGGCCAGAAATGAACATTTCTTCATATATATATTGGCCATGTTTACTCTGGGTCCTGGGTTGTCAAAATTATATCATGAAAATGGCAATACTGCTTTAAGCCAACTACAAATTCAATAAAACTCTCATCAAAATATCAAAATCATTTTTCAATGAGGTAGAGGAAACAATCCAAAAATTCATATGGAACCACAAAAGGCCCAGGATTACAAAAGCAATTCTTATCAGAAAATGTAGAATTATAATAACATCAAATTTCTAAGAACTACAGAGCTGGAGTAATGAAAACAAGTGGGTAGTGACATAAAAACAGGTTTGAGAACCAGTGGAACAGAATCGATGGGTAGAGATAAACCTACAGCCATTTAAGATTTGATAAGGGAGCCAAAAACAGAGGCTGGAAGAAATGCAGTCTCTTCAAATGGTGCTGGGAAAATGAGATATCCACATGCAGAAAACTTCAAAGTAGATCTTTATCGATCACATTGCACAAGCATCAAATCAAAATGGATCAAAGACCTCAATGTAAGACCTGAAACTGTGAAATTATTATAGGAAGGAGTAAAAACAACATTAGGATCCCTTGGCACAGGTCAGAACTTTCTGACCAAAGATCAAAAGCATAGCAAATCAAAGAAAGACTTAAATCTTATTGCATCAATGGTATTATTTACAGAATGGGAAAAGATTTTTGCCTGCTATACATCAGACCATAGCATAATATCCAGAACACACAGAGAGCTTAAAAAATGAAACCCTCAAAGAATCAACCAACAGCTCGATTAATAAATGGGCTAGTAATCTACTTCTTAACAACAAAAATAACATAAAATTTTCTGATAGTGACACAAAGACTGATAATTCAAAAAAAGAAAGATTTTCTATTTGAAAGAAGGTAGTGTTTCCTAATCAATCATTACATTTCATTTATATAAATATTTTATATCCAATTTTTCCCCATCAGAGGAAAAATAAAACATTGACAAAATATTTTATTAAACTGAGGTTTGAAGATTGGATATAGTTTAAAACTGACACACAAATGAATTGTTGGTTTACATGATTATCTTTAGATCTGGAATAACTAATCACTTGTATTGTTATAAAATTGCATTTTCTTGTGACTAGCATCTACATAGCAGAATTGGGTATGTTCTGGGTAGAAAAATACTTCTAAGAATTTTGTGGTGGCTGAAAACACTGGAGAAACTGGGAGCATGGGAAATGTAGAACAGGAGTACAATGGTCAGAAAGCTTTCAGGACTAGAAATGTTTAATTACTATGTTAAATTTTTAAGCATTTCTTGTTAATAACACTAGTGAGTCACTATCAAGAGTTACACTATTTATTACAGTGAATTCTAAAAGTTATTTCAAAGAGAAAGGATCTCCTATAGGAAGAGAAAAACATCTTTGCTTTTGTTTCTGCTGAAGGTCACCTTGGACAATTGAAAAGGAAAGCATTTTTAAGCATCCAGACTCATTTAATTTTTGGCTTGAATTTTTGTAGCAGAGAAAAAGCACCACCAATTCCCCACTGCTTCCTGTGCTTAGCCAGTCCAGCTGCCGGCGGGTGGTCTACAGAATGTGAGAGCAATGATAGTCACCTATAGAAGGAAGTAGTCTAGAATCTTTCAAATTATATTCCCAAACTGGAATTATACAAACTCCAGAGAGAAACTCCAGTGAGAAATCTCTTCGTTTAATTATTCTTGATTATGTCTGGATCTCAGTATAATGTCTACCCTTTTTGAAGCTTTATTTATGCTTACACATTGATTTCTATTTTCTTTTCTGAATATTACAAGTTGAAGTATAATGCTGCATTTTTTACATTAATGCATGGTTTGATATCTTACAGTTTATTTCACATGGTGATGGGACAGTATTTATTGGTACCTCAAGGCAAACAATGGATGACTGTTTTCAGGTAAAATGGAAAGCCTAGGAAATGCAAAATGGTATCGCTGTTAAACTTATCACTCAAAGTACAAATTTAAGCTTCCTATCTAGTTCACATTACTGGAAAGACTGATTATTTCAGGAAAAATTGATACCCTGTATTCTCTGTGCTGTTTTGAAATGGAAGTTTGCTCTCCAATATTTGTTATTGAACAATGTTCTGTGTTCCAGGAATTGTGATATGCCCTGGGCATTCAGAGATAAATATGAAGCACCTGGTACAGACTAATGGAAGGAGAGTACCCAGTTAGGTTCTAAATAAAGGAAGTACAAGGACCTGATAAGACACATTGTTTTAATCCATTTTTTTCAAGGATATGAAATAAAGAAAGAAGAATGGTTCACTTACTGGCAGTTAATCACATCAGTCAACCTGCATTGGTTGGCTGCCCTTTTGGTGTGTGGCTTCCTATGCATGAATTATTGTAATAGAAGGCAGAATTGAGAAGAGCATGGACTATGTTATCAGATGGGCTAGGTGTCGATCTCAGGTCAAGCCTCACTTCCTTAATGTATGAACTCAGGCTAACAATGAAAATCAGCCTTCATGACTCCCCTGCAACACCAAGAGAGCAATGCTACCTCACTCATCACATGATGGAGATTCAAGAGGAGATAAGTACAGGTAACATGGAACTGTGTTTGAAATGTTCTTTATAAATGCACAGGTCATGTGAAGAATTAAAAATAAAAAGCATTATCTTATATGGTCATGTGTAAATAGCTTTTGACCTTTGCTTGCCTGGTAAGATTATCCTAGATATATACTAGCTCTTGCAAATAAGGGAAACCATGGGACCTATGTTTCTTTGGGTCTGGCTTACTTCACCAAAATGATTTTTCCAAGTCTTTCCATTTCCTAACAAATGGAGTGGTGTCATTCTTTCTGATGGAGGCATAGAATCCCATTGTATACACAGACACACACACAGACACACACACACACATCACATTTTCTTGTTCCATTTATCTACTGAGGGACATCTGGGTTGGTTCCATGTCTTAGTTATGGTGAATAATGCTGTCAATTTTAAATAGTTGGAAAAAAATCACTAACCAATAAAAATACACATGATTGAGGTAAAGAAAAAGATTAATAGACTCTTGGGCATTGACTGCATTTGAAATTATGGGCTTTTGATAGGAATTTTGAAGAAATCTAATTTATGTACACAGAAATCTAGATCAGTGTTCTTGTTTATAATCAATATACTAAACTCTTTGTGCTTACATCAATTGATCATTTTTATATAGCTGGCTATATCTAGAGTAGATACAGGTCTGCGATTCCATCTTTCAAATCTGGACAATTAAGCTCATCTTCTTTGGAGAGGATGGGCATGGATAATATATGCATAAAGAAAATGTAAGACTCTGATTAACTCTTCAATAAAAGGAATTTCATAATGAGTCTTGAGCACAAAGTCCTTTATGGTTTCTTTTGTGAGAGCTTTGCTCGATAGACTTCTTATTGTGATCTTCCTTATAGGTTGGCAAGGTCCAAGACCATCTGAAAAATTATTCTTTTGTTATGAAGCATACTGTGCCATGACCATTCATTATATTAGATAAGAAGACAGGTGACCTCTGGTTTACTGTAACACATATGCATGACATTTCCTTGAACATATACTAAGAGAACATTTGATTAAAGAAGTTGAAGAAATACAGACCTAGTTTACCTCGCACCATTTGTTGTAAAGATACTTTCTCTCCATTGTATGTTCTTGGCCCTTTGCCAGAAATTCATTTAACTATAAGTGTGATTTTACTTGTGGAATTTCTATGCTGCTCCATTGGGTTACACGTATGTTTTTGTGGCAGTGACATGCTGTATATTGTAACTATAGCTCTGTAGTATATTTTTTAAACATATTTTTTACTATCTTTAAGTGGTTGTGTAAAGGAGTTGCCACTCACCAAAGCAGTTTATGAATATAGTGCATCTTGATCAGTATTACCCCTTCCAACATTCTCAGCCACCCCTTCTAACATACCCTTTCCCTTGCTTTTCTTAATTTTTAGGTTATATATTGAATTTTTATAATTTGAAGTCCAGTATTGTGATACTTCCATCAGTGTCTTATTACCAGACTTACTTTTGCTGTTTATGGTCATTTCTTGCCTCCCTATGAATGTTTCAATTGATCCTATAATACTCTGAAGAACAATAATGGCATTTTGATGAGTAATGCATTTAATTTGAATATTGTTTTGACAATGTAGCCACACTTTCACAATATTAACACTGTCAATCCATGAACATGGGCTATCTTTCCACCTCTTGATATCTTCTTAAATTTCTTTCCTCCAGGTCTTGTATTTTTCATTATAGAGTTTACTCACTTTCTTGATTAGGTTAAAATCTAGATATTATGTTGTTTCTGATGCTATTGTGAATAGAATTGTTTTCCTGATCTCTGCTTAGCCTGCTCATTGTTAATATTAGAAAAGTTATTATTTGTGGAATTGATATTATGCAACTTTTTCAAAGAGAGTTATGAATTCTGTATTTGGGTAAAGTGTTAAGTATAGGATCTGTTAAGTATAGGATCATGTCATCAGAAATAGGGATAATTAGATTTCTTCTTTCCTATTTGAATATCCCAATCCCCTGCTTAATTCAGTCTGCAAATCCCAGTACAATATTGAATGCAATTAGAGAGAATGGATACCTTTCTCTCCTTTATGACTTTAGAGAAAGTGGTTTTAGTATTTTCCTATTTAAAGTGATGTTGGCTATCAGTTTCTCATAGGCTTATTAAGTTCACGTATGTCAAATTTATTCTTAGTTTTTTCAGAGCTATTATAAAATCAAAACTTTTATTATGGATTTTTTGTTCAATCTGTATTGTGTATGTTGAATATTCATTGAATGAGACCCGATTAATTTTTTTTCTTATGCTATTGAGCCTTTTGCAAAACTTTTATTAAGTATTAATTCATAGACTTTCCTCAGCAATATTTCACTATAATTCTTTTTTTCTTACATTTCCTGTTTTAGAATAAGCATAGTATTTCATAGAATGAGTTTGGCAGTGTTCTCCTTTGCCTATTTCATGGAAATGTATGATGAGTATTGTTCTAGCTAGTTTGATGGTTTGGCAGAACTTGGATATGAATTCATCTGGTCCTTTCTTTTGTATGTTGGGAGATGCCTTATTAATGCTTCTATCTTATTGCTTGATATTTTTTGAGTGGTCTGTATCTTCTTGGTTCAAATTTGGCAGATTTGGCAGCTCAAATGCATTTAGAAATTTATCCATTTCATCTAGATTTTCCATTTTTTTTAATGCAAGTTTTTTTGGGGGGGGTCCAGTCGTGGTGTCTGAACTCTGGGCCTGGGCGCTGTCCCTCAGCTCTTCAGCTCTTTAGCTCAGGGCTAGCGCTCTACCACTTGAGCCACAGCACCACTTCCTGCTTTTTTTTTTTTGCTTATGTGATGCTGAGGAATTGAACCCAGGGCCTCAGGCATGCAAGGCAAGTGCTCTACCACTGAGCCACCTTCCCAGCCCCTTGAATGCAAATTTTTAAGTATTCTTTCATGATCTTTTGGATTACTCTGTTACATACAATTATACAGACACACACACACACACACACACACACACACACACATTCGTCTCTAATTTTGTTGATTTAGTTCTTTGCTCTTGGTTTTGGTCATTTTACTGATCTTATTAAGTTTTTCAAAAAAATCACCTATTAGTTTCATTGATTCTATAGATTTTTCTTTGTTCTCCAATTAATTAATTTCTCTCCAAATTTTTAGTATCATTCTTCATTCACTAATTTAAGGTTTGATTTCTTCTTGAGTTACATCATAAAGTATTAGTTGGATGTTTTGTCTTTACTTTTACATTTTGTTTTAAATAGGCTATCAACAGTCATTAACTTTACTTCCACTGATTTTGCTGTATCCCAGAGGTACCAGTAGGATGTGATTGAATTTTCATTTGTATCCAGGAACTTTTTCCATTATCCTTTACTGACTGTACTTATGTACATGTTGTTCAACAATGCATTTTGAGTCTCTGTGAATTTGAATATTTTGTGTGATAATTTTTGCTGTTGATTTCTATTTTAATTCCTTTATCATCAGTTGGCATAGAGAGAACCATTGCAGTTTTCTTTCATTTGCCAAGACCTTTTATGTCTTAGGACCTGATCTACTTTGGAGAAAGTTCTATAGGCTGCTGAGATGAATGTGTACTGTGAAGATACTGGGTGGAGTATTCTGTACATGTTTTCTATGTACATGCTTCCCCCCCCCCCCGTATCTTGTATTTTTTTTTTTGGTCGGTCGTGGGGCTTGAACTCTGGGCTTGGGCGCTATCCCTCAGCTCTTCAGCTCAAGGCGAGCGCTCTACCACTTGAG
>NW_012267218.1:14163861-14228546 GCF_000151885.1 Dipodomys ordii | reverse complement strand
CTCAGCTCTTCAGCTCAAGGCGAGCGCTCTACCACTTGAGCTACAGCGCCACTTCCGGTTTTCTGGTGGTTTATTGGAGATAGGAGTCTCACAGTCTCTCTTGCCCCGGCTGGCTTTGAACCGCGATCCTCAGATCTCAGCCTCCTGAGTAGCTACGATTACAGGCGTGAGCCACCAGCGCCCGGCTGTATCTTGTATTTTTGATGGCTTTGTATTCTAATCCAGCTTAGTACAGGACAAGAAATTGGAGTGAGGATGGTTTTCTCTGTTTCAATAGTTGATTTGAATGTTTGAAATTCTTTCACCCTATGTTCCTGAAACCACTTCTAGTACTACACAGCTATCATCTCAGATGGTTGAAGTTTCTGAGGAATGGCTGCTGTCAGAGAATGTGTAGAAGAGGTGAATTGGATTGGATGGAGTTTGAATACACACTAAGGCCCTATAGCTAGGGATGAGAAGAGAAGACACAGAAACTAGGAGTCTTTGTCATATGGCTTCCTCAAACTTGCAAATTTCAGGGATGAGTTTTATAAAAGTAGTAGAAGAGAAGGGAAGCTACAGCAAACACTTTTATAATTTCAAGTATTTGTAAATGGATGTTTTTTTTCCTCTCAGGAAAAAGAAAGCTGATGTGTTTGGAAAATATGATAGAGTTCTATCCAAGGGCTTTCTTGTTTATTGTGATAGAAAGCAAGCACATACAAGCACAAGGAAAGAAAAGAGAATGATTCTGAAGGGTTAAGACAATTATAATTGCTACCAAGAAACCAAAACGACTGTTACATCCTGTAGTAAGAATAAAATAATCTTTTGATGTAGCTACTGAGGCAGCTCCTGTGTTTCTACCTTCCCAGGTGTATCCTTACAATTAACCCCAATTCCCTGAGGCTCCATTCTGTTTCTTGCAAATTCTGTTTCTTGAAACCTTGAAGAGCTGGACTAACACAGCTGTCTATGGGAATAATTATCCCCAACCCCACTGTGGCTCTCCTTCTGCCTGCAGAGACCTGCAGCTAAGATGTTCTAAGAGATTCTTGTGTTTGGGTTTGAAATTTGCAATATCAAAGCACTTTAACAAACTACAAATCAGTCCAAGTCCTGTCAGCTGGTAGGAGATAAATAGTATCAACACCCCAGACTCTTTGCCAATGGAGAAATTGACCTGGGGAAGTTTACTGACCTGAATCAATGGCTGAGTCTCCACATGGTCCGAGGAAACTGTTTGACCTTAGGTCTTTCCCCTACCTGCACATTTATACTATGTGTCTCACACATTCAGTGGACACATTATCTTGCAATTCTTTTGGAAGATTCATAAGACATTCAGTATTCTTTCTACTTTTGTTCCCCCACCACCTTTGTTTGCTTTTGAACAGTGTTGAGCAATTCATCTCATTGCCTGCCACTGGGGCCCATCCTTCTCTTTATGGTTCTAATTTCTTACTCCTGTTGAGAGCCATTGTGTGAGGGCATTGTCAGGTTTCTTTGCCCACTTGTCTCCGGCTTCTTTTCCTATGTGTCCAACTGAGCCAATTAGTACCACATGTGGTGTGAGTTTACAGAGTGGCTATGGCAGCCAACTCCTTCAAATGTGGCTAACATGCAAATTGGCCTATAGACAAGTTCTTGGGTGTGTGTTACAGGGGCAAGAAGAAAAATGTTTAACTACCAACAGCATATGTATCGAACGTTTTATTCCCTGAAGCTCCTGGCACTCCATATGACTTCGTATAATTTTAAAGGGAAATACGCAAAACGACCTGGAGTGTTTCCTAGGAAGAAAATGTGGGAAAAAATGCTGAAGTCAAGTAATATTAAGGAGAAAAAAGAACTACTCAAAACGTAGCAGAGAAATATTAGAGAAAAGGCAAATGTAAAACTGAAGCTTCATGAGTCTATACATCGGATAACATCAAAGGCCAGTCACTGCAGTGTTACTTCTCAGAACACTTTCAAACCTTTTGTTTCACTTTAAAGATTTCTTATTCTGGTAAAGAATCTTCTTGTGATATACACACAGAGATGGACAGATAGATAGATAGATAGATAGATAGATAGATAGATAGATAGATAGATACATACATACATACATACATACATATATACATACACACATACATACATATATACATACACACATATATATATACATACATAGAAGATATGATAGATGGATAGATAGATTTGATTAATAATAGATACAATAGATGATTTGATTGGGTTTGCTAGATTTGACTGATAGATATGCTAGATATTAGGTGACAAATTTGATAGATACATATGATTAGTGATAGCTATTTTATAGATATTGATATGATAGATAGATATGATTAACTATAGTTAGACAAATAGATAGATTTCCTTTTTTTCTTTTTAGGTTGTACCAGGGCTTGAACTCAGGTCCTTGGCTTAGCTGAAACTTTACTATTTGATCCATGTCTCCAACCCAGCTTTTTGGTGATTAATTGGAGGTAGAATTGGGAGAGATTTTCTTCCCAAACTAGCTTGAAACCACAATCCTCCATATTTCCTCCTGAGTAGCTAGGACACCAGCACCTAGCCATAGTAACTTTCATCTGAAAAGGACAGGGTCTTTTAACAAGAGGACAACTATCCCAGTTTAAAAGAATTTTTCTTCCATTCATATCTATATATATATATTTTTTTTTCTGATATTCTTGTCTACTTCTTCAATATGGGAGTACTTTATCACTCTAAAATGTAACAAAATTTCCTGATCTTAACCCTCACATTTCCAACTGGGGTAAATCTATCTTAATATTGAAGTTCTGTCTGGATCTGGCTGTCTTTTCTGAGAAGTTAACAAAACCCTTAACCATTCTTATTCATCTATGTTCCAGTCTGTGAAAGGGGTGGGGAGAGAAAGGAAAAAGAAATGAATAGTGTTCAATGCTAAAAATCTCTCACAGGCATCTTTATTGTCTTAATGATCAAATGATCTCTAGAATGCAATTATTGTTTCCTTTTATAAAGATGAAGAAACTCACATTCAATGACTAAACAAAATTTCTTCTAATTCATGCAACTACAAAGTGATAAATATCTTTTATTCAGACATGATTCTCTCTTTTTATTCAATAAATGACACTGTCACATAAGTTAGACTGATCTTAGAAATCAGAGTTTATTCAGTACTACCAGCCATGCCTCAAGAATAATGCTAGATATTTTAAATACCTTGTCACTAAAATGAACTACAGAACTGAAGTTATTACCTGCAGAGTAGGTTCAGGCCGATCCTAGCTACTTGGGAGGCTGCAATCAGGAGGATCACTGCTCAAGGCCAATCAGAACAGCCTTCAGCTGAGTGGACTGTCACATGAGCAGCTAACGTTTGAAATTTCCTACTCAGTCAAGTCTGCCAGGCAAGCAGCAATTTAGTGCTTTGATTTGAAACCTCCACATGGGGAGGGAAAACAAAAGACTTTCCCAAAGCCACATAATAAGATATTGAAGAGAAAAAGTAAAGTACTAGTTAGCTGACCTATACAATCTCTGCTATTTTCATTGCACTTAACTTTCTGGTCCTGTTATCAGTGAGACAGCTAACCTTTTGATCCCTTTTCTCAGCAGGAGGACTAGCACAATGCGATTTTCCCTTACACACTCTCCAGGCCGTCATAGATCCAGGACATGCTTTCAAGAAACCTCCTGCAAGTTACCTGGGCTGTAGGTTCACTCATAAGCTTCATTGTCGTTTTTCTTTGTGGAGAACAATCAAGGCAGCCTTGAAGAACGCCCTTGTCTTGCTTCTTACACGAAGCACAAGGTGCTCTCCCTCTGAACACTGGCTTCCAAATGGTTCTAAGAAACCCCCTCCCCACATCAAGTTCTTCACTTACACAGAGTAAATAATACAAATTTTGCATTGTCTTGGGAAATAATCACAACCCTCCTTTACACCTGCTATTTAGCCATCCTCACTAAGTAAATGTGGAAACACTTTGCTATACCACATGATGAGACAGATTTGTGTCTTATTAGCCGTCGCATTTTGTTCTGTCCCCTATGCTAAGTGGTTGGGTCACATCATGATTTAGGCTTTAGCCAGTAAAGGAAAATCTTGCTGAACATATCAGCTAACTTCCCGAACATATCAAGCTTTCATCCTAAGATTAAAAAGGGTAGCTCTCGATCCAGCTGGGTCTAGGCAGTGACCTGGTCTCTGTGCATATCTCATTACCAACACCCGGCAGCACTAACCACAGTCTAAGTATTTACATAGGGGATAAAAAACAATCCTAACCAATGATTACGCATTTTGGTCTGGAAGAGGCAATTTGGTGCATTTACAAAATCTGCCTGAAAGGTCAGATGCAGGCTGGCCAGTTCTTGGCTTTCTATGATTCTGGAGATTGCTTTCATGGCAAACACTGTGTCCAAAGAAAATTAAAATCAAAAGAGAACCCAAAGCCAGACAGAAATTGCTGACATTTAACTCAAATTCAATCGCAAAGGAGATTTCACAGCCTATCTTTCTCACATGTTTAGATCATGAAGATTTTAAACAAGTCAGAGAATTTATTATGTATATTCAAGTGGAAAGAGTGGGAGAGAGGGAAAAGAGTGAGAGAGAGTTACTACTACTTAATCTTCAATTCAGGATTTTGTCTGCACTTTTAACCAATATTCTGCTAACAAAATATGGAACACTTGATTTAATTTTTCTTCTCATGAAAAGCTATGCTACCACTCACATTAATTTAAAATAAAATCCCTCACAATAATGTGCAGTTTAAGCAATGAAAACAACAGAGAATATCAGTTTCCATTTTGAGTATTGGAATGAAACATTCCTTCAACTTGGGGTCACTGAACACATACTGTTACAATTCTCTGTAGAGCCTGGGCCCCAAAGAGCTCATTTCCCTGATCTGATCTGCCTGGCCATGTATTCTGTCAGGGAAATTCATTACCAGATTCCCAGCATTGCCAAATGAAGTGAACCACTCAAGAGAACATTCTGCACACGTTCAGGAATCAAAACCTACCACTATTTACTGACTACCAAGAGAAATTTCCTTTTATGACCCACCAATGTGGCTTTAATTTAGCAGAGTCTGTTCAGAGATGGTGGGAAGGGATGAGCGGATAAAGAAGGAGGGGAAGTTTCAGAAGATTTTCTCATATAAAGGGAATAGTTTTGGTTTCTTTTTCTTTTCCACCAACAGGATTTCAATTGACTCTATCAAAAGGAGGAAAACAACAATCCAGTAATTTGTCTGGCTCATACCAAATTCCTGTTTTAGCATTTGGGATTGAGTGTGGTAAGAACTCTATCCAGAGCAAGCCATACCCCAGGCATGGCTGGGCAAATGAATATATTGAACAGAATATATTTATTTTGACTGTTTTTGTTTTCTTTTGAGGGAGGTTTCCAGGGATAAATTCAGGGCCTTGAGCATTCTAGACAAAAGATTTCCCATTCAGCTACATTTCCAGGTCTATTTTGACTGGTACGGTAATTACAGTCTGTATCAACTGTCTGTTTCATGAAAGTGAAGTGATAGGAATTGTTTCCCTTACATCTGAGCGTGTGCTTTGGTGTCTAATACATATATAAGGATGGTTATTAAGGAGTTTAGCATTCATTGTAAGTTTCATCACAAGGAACATTTGGGGGATTTTTATCTTCTTCTTATTTCAGTTAAAGGCCTCTTCATAGTTTAATTCTTCTCCTATTGATCCTAAGAGACTTGTTAGTCCAATAATAAGTATGTGGTTTTTGTTACTGTTGTTGATTTTTTTAAATTGATACCATGGTTTGAACTCAAGGCTTTTGTTCACTCAACTTGCTCATAGCTACTACTATGCCATTTGATCTATATCTCCAGCATAGCTTTTTGCTGGCTAATTGAAGGTCCTCTGAGAATTTTCTGTGTATTCAATGTTTTGGCCTGGCTACTAAGCCCTTTTCTCTTAAAATCAGCTTCCCAATGATAAGTAACTCTCAACTCCATCACATTTATTCATGTGGCAAACTTTTGCTGCACATCACACAGGGGAGTACAGGTACTCATTATTAGATAATTCCTGAATCCTCCTCTCCTTATCTCTTTGTCTTCTCTTTCAGACATAGCACATAGGTAACACAAGGTCAAACATGCCAATTCTGGCTCCTTCCAAAGTGTAGCTACACTTTTGGCTTTCAACTACAAGTTTGGTCTTCATTCTGTATATATAGAATAGCCATGAACACTAAAAATAAATAGGTTCAAGTTCAAATCCCAATATCCCAAATATAAACCAAATATAAACTGCTTTGCCTTCTTTCAGCATGAAAATGATTTGCCAATGCATGAAAGCCCTAGGAGAAGCTATCACGTATTAGCAGGTTTTTCTGTTCAGTTTCTTCAGGATTTTCTTTCTGTTTTTTTGTCTTTGTTGATGATTTTTATTGATTTCTATTTCTCACTTACCTCTGAGTTCCTGGAGCACTGGACATACATCTTCTCCATATCAGACTTGTTATTCCAGCAATCAAACAACTACCATAGAATATCAAGAGGTATTCTATCTAATGCCTCGGGGAGAGTAGGTAAAGCCATCCTAATATCAGCTTCTAATGTAGCTAACGAACAATTATGTTACTATATTTGAAATGGATTAAAATATTGCAATGTATGGAGTAACAAATTAATGTTGATTAAGTAAACCTGTTTGATACTGGAGAATTTAGCATAGAATTTGGTATATAATAGGAATAATATTATATTTATTTAAAACCAGATTATTTTGTCTGGTACTTAGGCTTTTTGATAATAAAAAGCTTGTAACAAATGTATACATTATTGGTGTTTTTAATCTTAAGTAACAAATGATTTAACAAATGATTTGGTTTAGTATTACTTGCCAAATGTATGTGGCTGAGTCCAGAAGCACCCACCTGCTTATCAGAACTGGTTCATCATAGTTTCTCACGAGGACATAAACCCAGTGATTTCTTAAAATTCACTCCTCCTCTCTTTTTCTCTTTGGAAATCACTCATTTATTACTGATTTACTAGGCTAATACTACTGAATGGCAAAAAGAAATACTTTTCTTCTCCTTTGAGAATGATTTTAAATCACTTAATATTTGCTTCACCACTGGAGAGACAGAGAGGAATGAGAGCAAAGGCAGGAGGAGCATGGGAAACACAAAATGTACGCATGTGGAGTGCCTCTTGGAAACCCAGTGTCATTACATCCAATTCAATTCTGTTCCAGATAGACTTTGATATAAAAGTCACAGCCCTTTAATTACATTTAACTTGCTAATTATATTATTTAATGTAGGTAAATATAGAAGCAGAAACTTCTAATTTTTACAATTACTTATGGATAGTTAAAAATCCTGAGAACTGGTAATCACACTGGCAAATTATACTCATTGTGCACCGCTGCATAAATATGGATATATAGAAAAATGCATACATTTATTTGTCTGTATACAATACTGACATTAAGTGCTTAAATTAAGCCAACCTTACCCCATGTAAAATTCACCAGCTCATAGATAAACATAAGGGCTTTAAATAACTGTATTTATATTTAAATTCTAGTAGAAAATCAAATGATGATTGCCTAAAAATACTAGGAAATTATATCTTGAGAAATTGCAAAGGAATGGAATGAAATGAGCTACTGGTGAATATTATACAAAACAAATATTTAAAGTAGTAGGGATAAACATCATGGCTGAAGAGATAGGGCATCCTCTATGTTTCTACTGTGTATTTTCATTCCGTATTGCCATTTTATTGAATACGGCATCTTTTATTTGCAAGTCTATACATTCATTTCCTTGCTTAGCTTCTGATCAGACTAAGAGTTTGAGGCTATGAATATTTCTATAGTAGTAGCACTAGAATTTGTCTTTGTTGATGATTTGATTAATTTCTATTTCTCACTTACCTCTGAGTTCCTGGAGCTCTGGGCATACATCTTCTTATCAGACTTGTTATCCCAGCAATTAAACGTCTACCATAGAATATCAAGAGGTATTCTATCTAATGCCTTGGGAGAGTAGGTAAAAACAAGTATGTGGTTATGAGGATGTTACAGACTCTCTATGGTAGGTAACAGGAGAGAGATAAACTTGTCCTCTCCATATCCATATGATCTCAATTGTTGGTATGTGTGAGAGAAGACTAGTAATTTACAAGTTTTAAGTAAAACTGTAGGTAACAAAATGTTATAGTGTAAATTGTTTTCCTCTCAAGGCTAACACTCTACCACTTGAGCAACAGCTCTACTTATAACTTTTTGGTGGTTAATTGGATTCAAGGGTCTGGCTTCAAATTGTAACTCTCAGATCTCAGCCTCTTGAGTAGCTATGATTACAGGTATAAGCCATCTGCGCCTAGCTATTATGTATTATTTTTTCTTCTATAAAGGTAAAGGCTACGATAGGATGTTTGCTTGCAGTTGCACATCCCAAATGAAGAGGATGACCAGAAGGAATACTCACTTAAACATTATTATAAAGGTGATGTACAGAGGGTTTACAGTTACATAAGTCAAATAATGAATACATGCCCTTTTAAGAAGATTCACCCCTTCCTCATTCCCCAGTTGTTTTCCCTACCAACTCATCCCCCCTCCTATGGGAGCTGTATAGTTCATTCCCAACCTGGTCTAGTGGGTTTGAATTGGTTACCTTTTGTTCCTCCCTGTTTATGCTTCCCACTCCCCTCCCTAAATCAGATAAACGTATATACAAGATAAAGGGCACAGAAATGAAAAAAAAAGTGACAGAAGGGAATAAACTGAAAAAAAAGGAAAGAAGAAGACAAAGAGGACAAAGGAGGAAGAGGAGGAACCCCTTGCAGAAGAAATACTTGTAAGCACAAAGACTTCTTCAAAATGGCTTCCGCCGTCTTTCTTCCTTCCTAGCTTCTTGCCAGACTGATTCCGTGGTTTATAGAAGCAGGAAGAGCACACAGGTGTTCTCCAGAGATATTGATATCCATAGACAAAGCAGGGGATCATCTGGTGGTCACCCTTACTTGCTGGACAAGAGGACACATTTGTAATGGGAAAGCTTTCATTTAGTTATTGAGTCATGAGGAAATACTTCTATTTGTTAGAGACCAGAAATTGTATTCAAAATGACATAGATCAAGATGCATCGTGTATATAAACTGCTTTGTGGAATGGCAAATAATTCAATACATAACCTAAACATTAAGAAAAGTGAGGGAAGGGGTTGGTTGAGCGGGAATGACATTGATCAAGATGCACTATAATCATTAACTCCTTTGTTATACTTAAAGATAATATGGAATATTCAAAAAAAAAGAAAAAAATGAAAGATCTGAGTATTTTGCAAAAAAAAATCAGCTAGTTTTAAATTCACATTTTGAAGAACTTTGCTATGTGTATGTACCATGTAATTATGACCCAATCAAAATGCTGAAAACTATAGAGTCACCTTAAGAAATTCTATCTTCATTTTCCACAGAATATTAATCCCTAGTCCTTTCTCCTGGCATTGGAAAATAACATATTTTTTCTGTCAGTTTTGGGTTTTGAACTCAGGACCTCAGCACTGTCCCTGAGCTCTTCAGCTCAAGGTGACTGCTCTACCACTCGAGCCACATCACCACTTCCGGTCTTCTGAGTGAGATAAGAGTCTCATGGACTTTTCAACCTGGGCTGGCTTTGAACCGTGATCCTCAGATCTCAGTTTCCTGAGTAGCTAGGATTTGCAGGAGTGAACCCAGCAAGAATAACATTTTTGTCACTATAAATTTGTCACTATTTTTTTTCAGATTTGAAATACTCATACAAGTATGTGCTTTGTGTTTTATATCAGTCCTCATATTTTAGACATTTTCATGTGCTGTTGTATATATTATTAGTTTATTTCTCCCGAACTCTGATTATAGGATATAATCATCTACTGATGAATGTTTGTGTAGTTTCTACTTTGCAGTTGTTAGAAATAGTAAAATTTATTGTAGTTATATTACCTTCCTGAGTAAAGATCTAATGTGAAAAATTTAATATTCATCAATATTACCTGTTTACTTTGTAAGGGATTTTAAAATTATTTTCCAAGTTATATCATTTTACAACATCATTAACAGATGTACAAGAGTACCAACTCCTTCACAGCATTGTCTAATACTACTATTATAATTGTTTGGTGACATTTTAAATATTAGTTAATCTAGTATGTGAGTAGTATTATGTCATGGTTGGTTTTCCTGTTGACTACAGGTGTGGGGCATTTTAAAGTGTTTATTAACACTAATATTTTATTTCAAGAAATAATTAAAACTTTTTTAATGTCTTATTGAGATGTAAAATTATATCTACATATATATATAGTACTGGATAAAACCCTTTGTGAGTTCAATATATTAAAAATATTTCCTCTAAGACTTGTCTTTCAATTGTCATTTACATTTTACAGAAATCAGAAGATTTACTCAAAGTTATGTGTGACTTTTTATATCTCAGTAATTTTATAATTATATTTAACAAACCTATTACAAATGAATTAAAATGCTATTAGAACTTTCTCCAAGAGTTTTGTAATTTTTTTGTTTTACAATTAGTGTCTATGATCTACTTAGTTTGCTAGTTTGCATATAAAGAGATGAGAATTGTTTTGATTTTTTTGTTAGTACTTATACTGTTGTAACCACACATGTTGAAAGGAAGAGCTTTTTTTTTTGCTCACCTGAGTAACTATGTCAACTATAAATGAAATTTATAGGAAAAATTTAAATTCCAAACTATTGTTTTGTCTCTGTACAGATGTCAAACAAGTGTGATTATTGTAATACTATAAACATTTTGAAATCATGTAGTAGAAATTCTCCAACTTAATTGGAAATTTTGAAAATTATTTAACCATTCAAGATGTTTCACATTTCCATATATATTTTGAATCAGTTTCTTGATTCCTGCAAAATTTTCCTTGTATTGTATTGTATTGATTGTATTGTATTTCCTTAATTGTATTGAATTGGTAGACTGTTTTAGGGAAAATTGAACCTCATCATATTGAGTGGTTTAATCAGTTCGTGTGTGATATTTTTCTATTTATATGAGGTCACTAAAAGTTTCACTTACCAATTTATGTTACTTTAAAATTCATATCTTTTGTAAATACTTTGTTAAAAATAACAGTATTTCCCATTTTTAAACTATTAAAATGCTATTGTTATAATATTTAACTTCAAATGTTCATGGCTAGTATATTATTAATATAGTTATAATTAATCTGCAGTAAACTTTGGTCCTGATACCTCATAAGTTTTAGACATTTAAACGTATTTTTGAGAACTTTCTGTATAAATCATCTTGTCATGTGTAAAACATACACCCTCACATTTCCCCCTGTATTCTTGATAGTTTTCTTTTTCCTCTATTCCTTTTAACTCATTGCACTGATGGGATAATCAATAAAATGTTTGGCAGAAGAGTGAAAGAATGTGAAATTTCCACCTAAGATACTAACTAGAAGTTAATACAGATTCTCTTCATTCATTGAGGAACTCTTTCTTCTTAATTTATGAGAGATTAAAAAATCGTTAGTTTTCTCATATGTATAATATATATATATATATATATAAAGAGAGAATAATCAGAGTAGGTATGTTAAATTAGTGAATGTGCATTTCATTTATTAACTTAAAAAATACACAGCAACCCTTGTTTTCCTGGAATAAGTAGCATTTGTGAATGCTGTATTATTCTATTTATACATTGCTGGATTTAATTTGCCAGTATATTATGACTTTTCCCCTTAGCTACTCCAATAAATTATTAATTTCTAGCTTTCCTCTTAGTGAGATTAATTTATGGTTTCTATATCAGGATAATACTGGTTTTACAAAATAAGTTAGGAAGAGATTAGGTCTCTAATTTCATAAAAGAGTTACTGTGGGAATATTGTTTTTCACTATAGTGTCTGAGATAATTGATAAGCAAAGATACCCAGGACAAGAATTTATTTTATGTGAAGGTTTTGTTTAGGAGATCCAAATATTGAATAGACAACAAGATGTCCTGATTTTCTCTTTCTTCTTTCAACTACGTTAATAGAATTTGTCCAAATAAATAATTTTTAAATTTGCTTAGCTTTGTCATATTCATTTTTACCCTTTAAGTGCTACTTTATTTTTCATTATAGTATTAGTAAGTCATTCTCTTTCTCTCTCTCATTCTCTCTTGCTCTCTTTATTTATCTAGCTGTAGATCTTCTTTTCTTTTTTTTTTTTACTTTTTGATTTCTTTGGTTATCTTTTCTAGTTTTCTAACTTAGTGTTGTATGTTGTTTGAATAATTTCATTTGTTATGCTTCAGTCTTAATTTCTTCTTTAACACTTTTAAAAGTAGAAACTTACATCACTGGCTGTAAATATATTTCCTAATATGATTCCTTGAATATTTTTTCTATTGGTATCCTTTTAGTTATACCCCAACCTTTTGATAACATAGTTACTTTTACATTTAGTTACATTTTTTTCCAACTCTTGTTTTAAGACTATTGTTGTCAAAGAACTTGATCATTCTAGTGTTTTACATGTAGCAAGTCTAGTTTGATGGCTCAAAATATGGTCTATCTAGAGACATTCCATTTTTATCTATAAACACTAAATTTACTGGTGTTTTATAAACGCTAATTAGATCAGGTTGGTTGACTGTTTTTAAACCCTGACTCAATTTCTGTGTACTAACTTACTAATATTTTAGAGAAGAGTATAAAAAATATCCCTCTCCAATTCTAAAACAGTTTGTCCTTTAATGATTTTTATATTTCTTTTATGTACTTTGACCACCTAGTTAAGTTCTATACCCACTTACTACATCACCCTTGTGATCTGCTTTTTTCATTATAAGTGAATCATTATTTCTGATGAGATACCCCCTTCCTAACCTTATTCTGCTATTAATAGCTGCATGCTCATCATGCTTATAGAACATAGGGGAAAATGTGCTTTATATACAGCTATTAACTTTGAATTTTAAATAAGTTATCTGAAGTAATTTGATCTTGATGTTTTGGACTTTGTATATCTGTGTCTAAATCTGTCCAACTTTGCTTTCTTGGAATTCTTTGATATGTGTGTGTGTGTGTGTGTGTGTGTGTGTGTGTGTGTGTGTGTGTGTGTGTGTGTGTGTGTGCATGTTTTGAATTGAAGTTTGAAAATATTATTTCTTTCCACATGTTTGGGATGTTGTGCTTTGTTTGGTTCGTGGTACCCCTTTTGTTGTTGACATATTTCTTTTACCTTATAACATATTATAAGGTATTCCCACCTCCACCTAACCCCTGCCACTGATCTTCTAAGCTCTATTCATTTCTTTTTACTTTTCTATAGTTTTCTTCATTATCATTATTTTATATTGTTAGGTATTTAACATCACTGAACTTTTTTCTATCTTGTCTTACCCATGATCAACCCCTACAAATATTTTACTTTTAAATTCATAAGTTCCAAATGGTTCTTTTATACGTTTTACCTTTGTGCTCTTACTGTGTTCATCTTTTCCTCTGAATATGTGAAAATATTTCTAATATACCTTGTAACATCCTTTTCGACTAATTCTTACATCATCTCTCTAACCTTTGGGTCAGATGACTGTTCTTTCTCCTGGTAATGAGTCACACTTTAATTTCTCCTGGTATGTCTACTTAACTTTGATTGTTTATTAGACATTATGAAATTATGTGGTTGGATGTCTGGATATTGTTTACTTCCTTTATGAAATGAGGTTGGTTTTGGCAGGAAGTTGGCTTTCTGGCAGTTCAATTTGATCCTTTCAGTTCTGTTTTGAAACTTTAATAGAGTATACCTAGCAGAGCATTTTCTGGAGACAGAGAAAAGCTCAGGTTCTGACTTTCTTCATCTTTTCTACTCTCCCTTGAGGTTTTCTGTTCCACACATTGTAAAGTGCCAAGTTTTCTTTGATGAACAACTGTTCCCAGAAATCCCATTTTCATGTGTAACATATTAGAATGAGCTTCAAAGGCCACATTGTGGCTTAGCCACACCTTTCTCCACTTCACTTAGAATCCACCGGTTGCTGTTGGAAGGATCTTTGCAGACAGCATTTACACCAATCCTTTTACTTTAAGTTAATCAAAACAAGTAAGCCTTGGTACGTCTGACATAATCATAAATCAGGTTTGTGAAACATTTTTATTAGCATATATTAATTTTGTAAGCAAGAGATTTTTTGTTTGTTGTTTTGGTTTGTTTTTTTCTGGTGTAGAATTAAAACAAATAATTCTCCTTGGGTGTTGACTTTGTGCAGGCTTTGTCTTCAGTATGCCCCTAAACAATAAGGACTGTCAATACTATTAATTCTGAACAGGAAACATAAACTAGATCTGGGAATTCCAAATTTTGTATACTTTCTTACATTTTCTCTCTATTTCTTTTTCCTTTTTTTGGTCACTGTTCTTTTAAAGCAAAGGGTTTTTATTGTGTTATTTCTACATATGAAACAATGTACCCTTATCAAATTGGCCACCTCTATCACCTTCCAAACCTCACCCTTCTTCAAATAATCGTCCCTTTTGCATGCATGCAGAATAAGATTTTCGACCATATCTACTCACTGCACATTTTTTTTGTACCATTTCCACTGCTGACTTAAGTGTAATAGAGCCTGTTTCACATACCTGTCATTTGTTGTTGTTGATGATGGTGGTGTTGGTCATGGGGCTTGAACTCTGGGCCTGGACATTGTCCCTCAGCTCTTCAGCTCAAGGCTAATGTTCTACCACTTGAGCCACAGGCCATTTCTGGTTTTCTGATAGTTTATTGGAGATAAGAGCCTCATGGACATTCCTTGCCTGGACTGGCTTTTAACCACACTACTCAGATCTCAGCCTCCTAAGTAGCTATGATTACAAGCACCAGCCACCAACGCCCGGCTTCATTTCATTTTTTATAGTGCATATTAACTGCACAATGGTGTTTTATAATGGCATGCCACACATGAACATATTATAATTTAATCAGATATCTTGTATTTTTCTGTCTTTCCCTGTTCTCCATACTGTCTATTGCTCAACAGCTTTCACTGGTTTTCATTATGCTGCCTTCATTCACGGTGAAATGTATTCCCTCTCCAGCTTCTCTTTTCAACTCCCTTCCCACACAGAGCCTAATAATCACCATCAAACTCTCTATATATGCATATATGTAAGTCTATAAATACTGACACGTTTTAGGTTTAAATTTCATGTATGAGAGAAAATGTAATTATTGTCCTTCCTATAAACCGTGTAACTTCATTCTTCTTTATGACTGAATTGGACACATCATTCACACTTATGCACAACGATATGTATGTGTGTGTATATATATATATACACACACATATAGATAAATAGACAGATAATTTTGAAAAGAGAGTCTAGTCCCTGAGGAGAAATGATGAGAGACTCTGCCTAGAAGTGAAATTGCCTTTCCTTTATCTGACCTCTGCCCTTGTTCCCTGTCTGCCTGTGCACTCAGAGTTTGAGCCAAATTTAGTGTTTACTTATTTTTAATCTACTCCCTGTGTACCTTGCTCTAACATTATGTTAACAGACATTCAAATGGCATAAGGTGATTCTCTGTGTGTATGATTGCATGTATATGTTGGGATTTATATAATGCACATACACATATATGTAACTACATTAATTTACATATGAATCTCCTAATAGTTTTTAGGCAGACCCTGGCTGAAACACTATCCATACTTTGAGAAATCTCCATGCAAATCTTAAGCTCATTCATTCCATGCTTTCCTCCTTTTAGGGAATTTTACCAACCACAAATATTACCTTTCTCAGTCACCTCCAGTTTGGACCTTGATTTCCTGAGCTCGCTGTGACTATGAGGTTTTGTTTGGCTTGTGACTTCTTGATAATAGCTGCCCAAGTCAGATCCCAGAATTGCTGTAAAAAAATACCTCTCGTGTTTTTAAAAGAGCATGTCTTACATAGATATTTATCCAGAATCAACAAGTAAAGTATCATTTTTTAGTTTTGTGTTAGGAGCTAATGTTTTGAAAAATTACTCCAACATGTTCTCAAATATGAATATCAAAGTAATGTACAGAGGGTTACAGTTACCAAAATAATGACTACATTTCTCGTTACCCCTTTCTTAGTTTTCTCCCATTTCTCTCCCCTTGATTCCTCTTTCAGCCCCCGCCCTACCCCAAGTTGTAGAGTTCATTTCCAACATAGTATCCAGATTTCTTAATAACTGAATGTTTGCCTGTCCTTGGTCCTGAAATTTACCACAATCTGACCCAGTATCACGAGGGCCAAGAAAGTAGTAATAATTCAGGATGCATTTAAAGGCACTGATGAGGGAAAATAATCCCGTTTTTGCCCTTTTATATTCTTTCACTTCCATTATCCAGTCATTTGCTTACTGTCACATAATACACTTTCAAATTAGACTCAATCAATTGAGCTCCTAGCACCTACCCAGCATAGTACCCAATACATAACTGAGTTTATCATAATTTAAACTGTGATGCATAATTGAAATAGTGAAATGGTTAAGAACTTTTGAGGCAAAATCCTGTTCAATTTCATTTCTTCATTTCTTATGTGATCCAAATGTAAATTGAATAATGGGGACTAGCCTTCTTTTCTTCATTTGAAGTGTAAATTTTTTGTGTTTGTCATGGGGCTTGAACTCTGGGCCTAGGCACTGTCCCTCAGCTCTTCAGCTCAAGACTAGAGCTCTACCACTTAAGCCAAGGTGCTACTTCTGGTTTTCTGAGTGGTTTATTGGAGATACGAGTCTCATGGCTTTTCTTGCCTGTGCTGGCTTTGAACTGCGATCCTCAGATCTCAGTCTCATGAGTAGCTAAGATTACAGGTGTGAGCCACCAGCACCTGGCTTAAAGTACAGAATATTTCTAGTTCTCACCTCATGAAATTGCTATGAACTTAAATGTGGTTTGCAATGTCCTCAGCTGCTTTACAATATGTAACCACTCCATTGCTTGTATTTGTAGTATATTTAACATTTTTAAAATATATAAAAATTAGAATGGGAGTGTGTTTCAAGTGGAAGAGTTCTTTCATGGCAAGGGCAAGGCCCTGAGTTTACTTCAATCCCCAATAATACAACAGGAGAATATTTCATAATTTCTTAAACATACTAGACAAAAACTTGGATAAGAGCTTGGATCATTTGGATAAACCTCCTCATCACTGATTGACACTTACATAATATCATTCAGATGCTTTAAACTCAGCTCAACAGCAACTTAGTTTTTAACTAATTCAGATGACATATAGATTTTTGTCATTGAGTTATTGAGGGGCAAAGAAGATCTGAGATAGTCTTATTAGCAACACTCCACAGGGATCCTCTGAAGGCTGCCTTTCCTTCACATGGGTTTCATCCTCAAGTGATTCATTGGAGGTAGCCAAATATTTATAGTCATTGCCAGGATGCCAAGCATACACCACACCGTCTGAATTGAGAACTTCTTCTCACATCAACTGTAGAACAAATGTCCTCAACTTCCCTGAGATATGACCACGTGAAACCACAAGCCTGTTCTTGTCTTCATTGTGATGACCCATCCTGAATTGACCTGTGCTTCTCAAGTACTGTTATTGGGATAAGGCCAGAGTAAAGAATTGTTTCTCAATTGGTAAGGAGCCTGCGTGTTGATACCTACACTCCTTGTGAATGTCTATAATGTACATGGATATTCTTTACCATGGAAATTTTGCCATAACACATCCAAACCACATGTGTTGAGCATTGATAAACTTGGATCTCTATGACTAAGATTTTGTGTTTGAAGATAATGTAGTAGTAAAAAACATATGCTAAATTTGAATTGATAAAACCAGGGTAAGAGGAAATTGGGCTCCTTACATATTGGGCAAAGGTCTTAGTACTTCCATGTATGTGGAGATTTAATCTTTAAATGATTATAAAGCATAATCTGCATTCTCTTTTATAGGGAGGTTAAATCATTTATACAAGATAAGGGTTATCACGAAATTGACAGAACTGTGGTTTGGATTTAGCTTGTTTGGCTACCAAATCCATACAAATCTATACCCATCATACAGTAAGTATTCCTTTGTGGTCAGTTTACTGAGAATTTCCTGTCTAGGAAAAACAAGAACAGGGCTGGGAAGGTGGCTCAGTGGTGGAGCTCTTGTCTCACATCCCTGAGGCCCTGGGTTTGATTCCTCAGCACCACTTACACAGTAAAGCTGGAAGTAGTGCTATGGCTCATGTGATAGAGTGCTAGTCTTGAGCAAAAAGCAGTTCAGGGACAGTGCCTAGAACCTGCGTTCAAGCCCCAGGACTGGCAAAAAAAAAAAAAGAAAGAAAAAGAGAAAACAAAAACAATTATAGGTTTTATATGAATAATTGGAAAAATTATCACTGATTCAAGTAATTATTCATTTATTTATCTTTCTAGCAATAATAAGGAGAAAATATAGCAAAAAATAAACTGAACACTTTCAAAAGTTCCAAATTTTGTTCATAAGATGATATGTATGAACTCCATTCGTTTACTCACACATTCAGTAAAAAGTTTGTTTCACTTTCATTTAGCATAAGAATCTGGGCTGTTTGGAGTTTGAGAATGAGATGCTACTCATAAGGAAGTCACAGTCTTAGTCATTCAATCAATAATTTAGGAATTATGTCTTATGATTCATTAATTAATAGGTATTTAATAGGTAGCAGAAGAAAATGGCATAATTCTTCCACATAGTAGCTACCAATATCCATTTTGTATGTTCCTATAACAGTATGACTCTGTGGGTAGACTTCATATACTTGGTTATGGTTTAAAATTATTTTATTTTTTCCACCACTGAGCCACACCTTCAGTAGTGTTTTTCTCTGGTCATTTTCAATATAATAATCTTTCTTCTCACTAAGGTGTGGGCCTGAGCCACAGTTCAATGACATTAGGTTTTCTAGAGTTTCTGAGAAAATAGGTGATCATCATTGCATCCACATTTCATCCACGTAGACAGGGTCTTATGTATTTTAGGGCATCTTAGGGTAGCTAGATTAGTGATCCACTCATTTTCCTGTGTAGCTTGAGATGAAAGGTACATACCACTACACTCAGCTACAGAGTAAGAAGGGGTCTTACAAACTTTTCTGCCTTGGCTGGCTTTGAAATTAAATTCTGATTTCAGTCTCCCAAGTATCTACTATTACATGAGGAAGCCATCAATGTCTGAGTAAACTATATTTCTTAAGAATGGCATGGTCCAAGATACTGGAGAATAACTGATTTATAACTCTGTCTTGAAAATTTTCAGACTCTTCTCAAATTTTTTACTTGTAATCATTGTTTTTAAGTCTGTATCTTGTATTTCTCCTTTATTCCTTCTTTTATAATCTCTTTTGATTTGCTCAGATAAGTATCCTGATGCACCTAAGTTGTTTTTCCAATAAATGCATAAGTGTTTAATTTGGAGGTGATAATGTTTTTTTCATGAATGAATTTATATTAAAACTTATTTAAACAACATGTTTAACTGAAATGTAAGAAAATAATAGGTTGTCTGACCAGAATTGTGCTTTTTTAAATCAATTTTTAAAATCAATTTCCCTCTTAGAGACAAAGCACAAGCCCTGCTTAGGAGCAGAAACCACATAACAATAACTCTTTTTGTTTAACCTTATTAAAATAGATTTGTTTTTGTCAGTGCTGAGGTAAAACAGCTTCAAGTATTATTAAACCTTAAGCTGAGCAAGAGCTTTACCATTGTACTTTATGCTTTGTGGTTGCAGCTTTGCATGGATTTATGCTTCCTGTTGTCAATAGGAAAGAAAAAAAGACCAACAGGAAAATGATCCATTAACTCAAGACCACAAGGATTTGGATATGAAGATGACCCTATATTAGAGAGTCCGAGATGGAAATTACATCTGTACAGAACAATTTGGTTTGTTTCTCATGCTTCTTCCCATACCCATTTCCTTCATTCCCTAAATGCCAATATGTTAGTACAAATAAAGAATAGTTTCTTCAATTTTCTGTCTGACACTTATCCTCTGGCTTCTAATCTTGATTTCAAAAGAAGTGATGAAAAGAAGATAGCTGCTCTACATTGGTTTAGGAAAACAGAATCAACTGATATTTTGGTTGTTTATGACTTTTCTCTGGAAATGGTGTACATGTGTTTATTCTTAATCTCTTTTTTTGTCTTTTCCTTGTGGTAATTGCCTGGAAAAAGAATTTTTTGAGAAGTTATTCATGTTTTACTTAGTTTTAAATTTAATTTATTGACATTTGAAATATATATATATATACACACACATGTAGACATATCATCAAATTATATAATTAATTAATTACCTCACTGTGTTGAGCACAACAGAGAAGACCTTAAGTCTCTTCAGTGATAATGATAAAACTCTTGAATGGTTGGCTTAAAATATTCACCAAATGTTTTAGATAACCACTTATATACATGCATATCCTAGGTAATAAAGTATTGCTCAGGATAGAAAAAGCATGATTTTTAATAAAATCACATTTCAAGATTATTAGAAATACTCTAAAAGCATTCAAAGCTTGTTAATAGTGGTAAGATATTTTATTGTTTATTTGGAAATCACTCATCAATTTTTCTGCTAATATTGAAAGAATAGGAATTCTTTTACTGTATCTCAGACAAATTATCTATAGACCTAATTAATCTTCCTACCACTTAATTTATTTTTCACAAGAGGAAACCTTTATTGTTACTGCCATTAATAAATGCAGCAAATTACAATATTATGAAGCATTTTGTCTAAACATTTTTATTTTTATGACTGGTGTATTTGTAAGGCTGAATCCAAACCTTTTCCTAAATATTGATGAGATAGAAGGGATTTTCTTATTAGGTATGAATGTGGGACTTCAAATTTTCCCCATTTATGAGGATAGTTTTATTTGACTACCATGATAGAGACAGTGATGTTCAAGATCAGAACTTTTACTTGGGTTTAAATCAAGCAGTAGTATAAAAATATGAGGAAGTGGTGCTGTGGCTCAAGTAGTAGAGCGCTCGCTTTGAACTGAAGAGTGCAGGGACAGCACCCAGGCCCAGAGTTCAAGCCCCACCACTGACAAAAACCAAAAACAAACAAACAAAAACAAATATGATTTATCTTTCGTAGCAGTGTTTATACAGTGTCTAACTCTAACCCCATTCCTGGGTTAAATTGTGTATTCATGAGCACTTTTGTCATGTTTTGGATAGTGGATGAAAGCAATTTTCTAACATTGGGCATCTCACTTCTTTTAAAATATGAGGCTTTATGTAATAAGATAAATATATTACTAAAATTTTGACTATAGATTTTTACTCTTTTGTCTGTGTTCCTATTCCAAGGGTACCTAAGAAATACTGAAGAGTTTTTATGTGTTTGAGAAATCCATTCTTATTGTCGATTAATATCCCCTAGATATTTATATCTACAGTAAGTCTATCTGAATATCTAAATTCTCACGGCCAGGATTTCTTCTCAAGATGTTGTAATAGGTCATCTTAACTTTTATGAAGAAGAGTCACTTAATCTTGGCTTACACTCTTTCCTATCTTATCTGAAACTGAGCAAGAGGGAGGAAAAACAACAAAATTATTTATCTGTGTTTCCCAATTATAGAACCTGCTTCTTCTGCCAAGATAACAGGAATATGAAGAGACATTCATAGTAAAAATTTTTGGAAGCAAAGTTGTTATATTTCTAGGTTTGGATGTTTCTCATGAAGGCACACTTCACAAGTAGAAACGCTTATAGTTACATCTTTAAATTTGTACTTATATATTTACCAAATTAACATTTAAATAGGCAGTTTTTTGACTGAGAGTCTCTTTTGAACATGGCATAATATTTATAAAATAAAGTTTTGTACATCAAAATATAATTGGTGATGAGGAATAAAGGGAGGGGTGTGCTGGCGGGAGGACAAAGGTTGAATACTGTGGAAACAGATCATTTGCAACTATGAACATGAAAGAAGGAAACCGGGTAGAGACTCTATTTGGGGGGAAAGAGGGATAAGGAACACGGTAGACAGAAATGAGGTTGATTGGAATGCAGAATAAGCATGTGGAGAGATGTAACAATAAAATCTCCCCCAGTATAACTGATAAAAGCTAATGAAAATAATACATCTATCCTTAGGAATCTGAACTCTCACCCGGAAGAAACAGAGAACTCATTTTATCTTTAATAAATTGAAGTTTCCCTTCTTCTTGTGCTATCAAAGGCTCCAGGATATTGGGGTGAAATGTCAGCCCATTCTGCAAACGGTTATTTTCCCTTGACAGGAAGTTGCTACAGTGTTTAGTAAGATACTTCTTCTTTCAAGATATTGCCATGACCTTGGGCATGTTTCATGTTTGTTGTTGTTGATGATGGTGTTTTTTGTTTTAAACTCTCTCCTTTCCAGAAATCTGATTGGGTGAAGAAAGACAATCCTTTCTCTCTAACATAAACTCACCACACAGAAGACATAAAACCAAGGACAGGTGGCAGCTACCATGTCCACAGCTCTGTCTAATGGATGGAGAAGGAGATGGGGTAAATCAAAATTGACCTGAAATTAGAATATCCTCAGGCCAAATCTAATTACATTTATGCATCACTTAGCGACAGGACATATTCTGTAACTGTGTCTTTAGGCATTGTCATGGCTGGCAGGAACAGCACAGGGCACTTTTCCACATTGATGGCAGAGCTCAGCCACTTCTTGCAACTTCTTGATGCAATCAAGAGAATATAACTTATGCTGTCAGAGGTGCTGCTTTATAACATGACACTCTGTTTATAGTAACTCCTTTAATTATAAGTAGCAGTATGCCCTAAAATACTGATATGGCCAGACTTCGTGGATAAAGCCCCTATTCCTAGCTACTCAGGAGGCTGAGAGTTGAGCAATAAGATTAGAAGCCAGTCTGAGCAGACAAATCTGTCAAATGCTTATGTCCAAATAACCAGCAAAATGACTGACTTAGAGACCACGAGTTCAACACCAGAACAAGAAAGAAAGAAAGAAAGAAAGAAAGAAAGAGAGAGAGAGAGAAAGAGAGAGAGAGAGAAAGAGAGAGAAAGAGAGAGAGAAAGAGAGAGAAAGAGAAAGAGAGAGGAAGGAAGGAAACAAGGAAGAACGGAAGGAAGGAAGAAAGGAAGGAAGAAGGGAGGGAAAGAGGGAGGGAGGGAAGGAAGGAAGGGAGAGAGGGAAGGAGGGAGGGAAGAAAAAAGAGGAAGGGAAGGATGGAGGGAAGAAAGGAATTAAGGGAGGAAGAAGGAAAATGTATCTTGTAGTTAATTCAGAAACCAATAACAATTGTTTATGATCATTAACAAGGATATGTACTATTCATTAATATATATACCATGCATTTTTGTGATAGGCATTGTAGTAATTCTCTACAGCACCATCACTAGTGCAAAGAGGCTAGCAAATAATGATGGACACAATGCCACTTGGAATTTTTTTAATGCTGTTACCATGTTATGGGGCCACTCTATGTTTTCAGTTGTCATTGGTGGAAGCAATGCTCAATTCGTGACTGTTCAGGAAATTAAGTCTTCAAAAATACTGGTATTTGAAGGTTTCATTAGGAGAATTCCTGGCAGAATGATGCCAGGTGGAAAATGTCCCCTTTCTGCATGTTAACCATGAAACATTCTGCCATCCTGTTCTTTGGCTTATTTTGATTCCTTCTGGATTGAGGACAAGAGAGACTCTGTACAGCTTTGGATCATAAATATCTTCAAACTCATTTTTCATAACCTCTTTACTGTCAGATTCCTATCAGGGCTGAAATGCTTTAGCAATCATGTTAATTCAAGTCTATTTTACATCTGTTCACCTCGATTAAAAAATCACCACAATATTGTGCAAGAATGTTTCTCCATGTATTTATTGCACTTTCCATACCTAGTTTGCACTTTGTTAATGCAACCTTCTGATGTGCCAAGTACTGAAGCATTAGCTCTATTATCTAGTGCCTCAAAAATTTGTAACAATATCTGAACCTTTTGACCTCATCCTAGCAAAGTAGTAATTAATGTCAGATACATTTTGATAACACTATTAAAATTGTTTTCAACACCATAGCAGCTAATTACAGCGAGAAGATTCCTGTATTACTTTACCAAGCAGGGGCCAGGGTGAATATTATCTTTCTGATTAAATGCAATGAAAATAGCCAGCCCTTTTGGAAGGTAATCAGATAAACCAGACTTTGCTGTAGGATGTGTTTCGATAGGGAAATATATTGAAACAGCTATTCTCTGCCATTCAGAAAGTGAAATGGCACTTTGACCTGCCACATTCTTTACATGATGGTGGTACAGGATGTGTTTCTAGATGTTATGGAAGCTTGGCAAAGGTCACTGTTAGGTCTTGCAATCTTGTACAAGATTAATTTTTCCAATATATTCTGTGGGTGTAGAAAAGATCAGAGGAAGTATGCAGGTCATATGGGTGTCTGATGAAATTTTCCTTTGACACCTGCTGCCAGGCCCATATTTTTCACAAGGAACTTTCTAATCCTGTTGTGCCAGAAATATCTTTTGTCTGTAGAATTATTTACTTATGAATAAATAAATCCCAGAAGCCTCCAGATGATTTTGAAATTCCTTAAATACTAAGCCTGGAAAATTAAGACGTATTTTGCACAAAAACAGTTTTTTTTTTCAACATTTCACATTAATTAAAGCCTAAGATGCATTTGGCAACGCTATTTAAGTAATTTTAAATCCAAGACTTCAGACTGTCAACACTTGGTCAAAATAATATTCATTCTTTATTAAATCTCATGATTAGTTCACACAATATTATTGGATTTCTTCTTTTAAAAGTTGCTAGGGTATGCAGGGCATTTTATTTTTATTCTCCTAACTGCAGAAAAAAAAGAAACTATAAACAAGTTAATATCAGTTTGGTACTTTCAAATTACTATTTAAATAAACTTCAGAATAATCATCCAAACAAGAAATAAGTAGGTGAGTATGTAGAGTTGTAAGTATTTGTTAAGTTGTAAGTATTTGTGTTTGCTTATTGGTTTTAGTTAGGTCAACAATTTGTAATGACTGGGTTCTACTTAAACACCTTGTGGTTTTGTTCATTCTTCCAAGATGGGTCAACTTTGATCAAAGAGGGTGATGTTTGTGCATATTTTGTTGGTTTCCACTTTGTCTTCATGTTACTTACCTTACATTTACAGCATATTACATTTCTAATTTAACTTTCTTAATCACACCCCATATCGAAAAGGTCTCTGCCACATGGACATTTACCTTTTGAGAATACATCAACCTCTCTTTCTTACTACTTTACTCCTAACCAGTAAATCATTATATTCTTCTTCCTGATTTTTTAATTAGATCCCTTGAAATTACTATACTTCATTAAGTATGAGTTAAACAGATGCAGAAATTTATGTAACGGAAGTAATAAAATGAATTACTTAATTTGTGCCTGACATGCATTAACTTCTTTAATCTTCCCAACTTCTGTTTACCAATAGGCAAACACTACTGGATTCCAGTTTCACAAAAAAAAAACTTAAAAAAGAATCTATACTATAGAAAGGGCATATAATTTCCCTAAAGATAACTGTTCTGACTCAAACCCAAGATCTAAATACTATAACATTTAGCTTTATAAATGAAAGTCAATATATCAACGACAACATGAATTCACATTGGGTGAATAATGGTTCCTAAAAGCATCTGATTCACTTAGCAGCAATGAAGTTCAACAACAGATTTACCCCAGCCATCTCCAACTTCTTCACATAGTCTTGTCAAGCTGAAAATCATAGTCCATGCACACACACACTACCCTATAGTTAGTAACTATCAGGTAGATTATTCGAAGAACATCCATCAATGCCTTTCCTGATTCAGAAGGCAGGAAAGAGTCAACATCTCATTGAGTTTTCTGCCTCAGGCTGTGAGCAGACAGAAGACCTTTCATTCTGTAAGCCTTGCTTGTTTTTCAGTTCCATTTTTCCTAACCATTTGAGGAAATAGATTTCCTACAGGAAATACATGGTTGGATTGCCATGGGCCTTTAGTTACAAGATTTTAATAAACGGATCAATAGAGTCTTGTTTTATGTATATACCTTTTTAAAGGTTCATCAGTATTGAACTCACAGGCACAACACCTTTCACTCTTGCTTGAACAAGATTTATCTTGCATACCTATTTCCTCTGTGAGGTACACTTCAAATTTCTCACTTTTAGAACCCTAGACAGCACTCAGTGTGAAGCTTCAAGCCAATTTTAAAAGGAAATCAGCAATGGAAAAAATTAAAATATAGAACACATAGCCTGAACAAAGTAAGGAAAAGACACTTGTGTTCATGACAAGGGCTGTGATATGGAAGCGTATGTAGTTTCATCAGGTCATGAATAGGAAGGTGTGTTAGTTGGGCATTGGTGAATCAAATTTGCCTTCGTGTCTGTATGTCCTGTAATGTTCTTGAGAGTACTGTGAGTATTGACATGGATTACAATTAAATATTTGAGTAGATGAATTTCAAATACAGAAAGATTGAATGACTAACATCAACTTTTCTTCTCTGATTACAGAGTACAAAACTCAAGCATGAGGAGCAACTGGGAGAAACATATAATATGTAAGCCCATCCCTTCTGCAATTTTCATTTGATCAGAAAATCCAGGGCTGAAGCACTTTCACTGCAATTATTATAGGTCTCTTCTTAAAATGCTATCCAGTAGAATTAGTTTAGATTGTAAACCTCAGACCTCTCATTCAATCCATACATATTTATTACTAGAATCATCTCTAAACTAAGGAGAGTAAAATCTTATTCAAGAGTTGTTGTATGAGTCAAATTAAGTTTGATATATTCAGACCCAACAGATTGAGAACATCTAGTACGTTTTTGTAAGCATTATTCCTTGTCACTAAGCCTGTTATTCCTCCTGGCTCCAGTCTAGATTCATAATCCTTCTTGGTTCTTGTTTTTCCTTAATTACCAAAATTCTCAAAGGGGGAAAAAGGACTATTTTGCAGTAGTCACAAATCTACTGGGGTGGTTTTCTGGTAAGAGTATTCTTATGTGTTATTTTATGGTTCTACTTATGTATGTATCAAACTGACAGTCTACTTGCTGACATTTCCAGACATCTAATAAATTATTTTGGGATTTAGCGGAAAATAAATCATAAATTTAATTTTAAACAAGCAAATTGTCTAGTGGTAAGATCATATTGCTTTTTCGGGCTTTGGTAGAAAGTTTAGTTTTATTCTAAACAGTGTCTTCTACAAGTCAGAAATGAAGCTGTGGATAGGCAACAGGTATTTACTACTTATGATTAGGAACAATAGAATTATAATAAGGAAGCAGAACTCTTTCATAATTGTACATGCAGAAATATTCACAGCTTTCACTAGTCTTCATGATATGAGCTGTATAAGAGTGAATGGCAGCTTTAATAAAGCAGTAGCAATACCAGTAATTGAACCCTTGACTTATTTATAGCATTCATTAGCTGAACATTCTACTAAACTTGTGTATCATATTACTTATTTCTCATAACAATTTTCTGAAAATGAGACCAATATCTATTTCTCCTGTGATCAGAAAGATAATTTCAAAAATACATAGAATGAATTCAAAACCATATAACAGAGGCATAGATCTCAAAACTCCAAACTTTTATTCACATTTAATGACCATTAATATTAGTAAAGAATGGTGTAACATATTTTAACTACATTTCTCACCTAAAAATGATCAGGATCTCCAGGTTTCTACAGGAGAGTTTCAAAGCCATACTTAAAAATCTCTTTGCAAATAATGAACTTCAAATAAATGTACTTCAAATATGGAATTTTCTTTTCTGAGCCCCTAAAAAACAGAAGTATAATTCATCCATCTAGAGGATAATTATTATTGGTAGAAAATGATTGACATAGAATGATCCTGGAAAGACACAATATTAAATCCAGTTAATAAAGCCATATTTAGATAAGAGAGAATAAAAAATGAAAGTAGAACATTTTATGTGAAAAATTAAATAATTTTCCTTTCTCCTAGGTTTTGCATATTTACACATATTTATGCTTTGGGTTGGAAAAATCAATTTATCTTACTTATTTGAGTTGTGTAGGGGTGGGAGATACCTCTTAATACATATCCCTATTTTGAATCTTTACTTTTTCAGGCAACTTCCAATTTCAAGGAGTAAAAAATAACAACAAAGTGGCTGTGTGCAAATACACAACAGGGAGATGAAACCCTTAAGAATATTTTTCTCCCTCTATAAAGAGGCTTATACAGTGATTTGGAGCAGTCACCAGGAAATCAGACCAAATGGTAGTGTTAAATCCATTAGCCAGCCTGCATTTTCCAGTGAAAAATGACATAACTTTTAACAGTTTGGGTGAAAAAAAATTGAATATGTGGCTAGGATCTTTAATTCCTGTGTGAATTACTCCCTTAGTAGTATTTGCTAGGGTTTCACCATATGTATTTCTTTGGCTCACACTGCAGGTCACGTGTAAAATTTATTTAACAGGCATATTCTCCAAGCAGATTAAGCCACAAGAGGCCTTTTCCCCCATTTCCTTGGTAGGTTTTTATTCCTTGTTATTTATGCAGGGTTTGGAGTGTCACCCCTGTGTGTACATGTATGTGCTTGTGTTTAAATCAGCCTCAGAGGGTTTTGTTTGTTTGTTTAGGATACAAATATACTTTGTGATATAGAAAACATAATAATTCAATCTCTTTCTTATTCTGTTGAAATACAGTGTATCCAATCCAACTGAAATCTTGTAGCAGAGACAGACATGTTTCTTGTTTTTGTTTAGAGATGTGGGTTTTTTCCCTCCTGTTAACAAATGTTTTGAATATCAATTTCATGCATAAAAAGTCATATAAGGCCAAAAAATTAGATGTCACTTTTTTAAAGGAGATAAAACACTTCAACAGAATAGTCACAACAAATTGTTAGACATGGAGTTTGTAAGAAGGTCCTGCGTTTATTTTCCTATGCACTGAACCTCATTTCTAAGGAGAATTCTCTCACAGAACCAGGCTTAACGAAGGACAGGACAGGTAGTTCCCTTTAGGGTATAATATAAAAGGGATTGGCAGAGGTGCTCAGATTCCTTCTCGCACAACCTGTCATTGTGCCTGATCAGTCATTATAAGAGAGAGAGACAGAGACAGAGAGAGACACAGAGAGACACACAGAGAGAGACAGAGACATAGAGACAGAGACAGAGAGAGACAGACACACACAGAGAGAGCGAGCGAGCGAGCGAGAGAGAGAGAGAGAGAGAGAGACTTAATGCTATTGGTCTATATGGGTTATAGCCAGCTAGGCGCAAACCCCTTTAAGAATATGGCCCAGCATTATGTGCTCCTCTGTAGATAAAGACTGAAAACAGAAGAAAACAAAAAGCTATGTGGGATTATTTGGTGATGGAACTGGAGGAAGTCTGTGGGTCTAATGGTGAGTCACATTGATGCTGATTCTTTGTGGGATCCATCACTAATCCTTAGAGGTAAGGCTACTATTCTCACTCATGACTGAGCACAAAACTCACAGTAACATGAAGAGCAATTATTTCAGGACTCATTCCTTGCATTCATACTGGCCAGATTTCACCATTTAGTCTCATCATTATGGCAGAGGTCATTGTCCATGCAAGAAAACTAACAACTGGCAGACACAACTAAGCTAGTTTATATCATTAGTGTTTCATAAGAATTACTCTGATAGATACCCAGTTCAGAGAGATTTAAACAATGCTGAATGCTGGCGCCCTTGTCTATGATCTTAGCTTTTCAGGAGGCAGAAATCTGAGAATTGTATTTCAAAGCTAGCTGGAAGTGGACATATGGTTCACGTGGTAAAGTCCCAGCCATGAGTGGACAAAGCAGAGCAACAGTGAATATAAAGGAAAGGAGGGCCCTGGAGAGGAGGAAGTAGGGGACTCCAAAAAGGAAGGAATGTTGAAAGGTTGCCGAGATGAGATTTTTCCTGTTGAACTATTGGTGTTAGAACACTTTAAGAAGTTTAACTTAGTACTACTTTCTATCATAAAATTATTTCTCATAAAATCTTGTAATAACTTCCTAGAAACATGCAATTTTGATTGAATTAAGCATTCAACTCAGAGCTATGGCTTAAAAGAAAAAGAAAAGATCTTCACACCAATGTTTGGGGGAAAGAAGACATGCTTTTCTTGGTAATACTTTAGATTGAAGCTCTTTTCATTATTTCTATGCACAAGAGTGTAGTCAGATGCCATATCAGACCAAGAAGTGAGATTTAGATCATGTAGTTTCATTTCACACTGTTTCTTAAATAATGGCCCAGACATTTGTTTTTAGGTTGAAAATACTTGTTTGCAAGCTTAAGCACCAAACTTTCTGGGAGCTTTCTTAGAAAACTCAAAGATACATTTTTTTCAAGCAAGATTTTTTTTTCCATTTCCTTTTTTTTAAATACACAAATCTGCTCTCTTCTAAGGTGGAAGACAATGTGACATCTTAATGCATTGAGTTTTCCCATGGCTATTTTAAGCTGTGTGTCACACAAGAACAAAGAAACAATAGGAATTTTTTAATTAAAAAATGAAAACCTTGGGAAAATAAGGGTTGTAATCATTTTTGTACTGACTCTAAGATTTTAAGATTTTAGCAGGATTAGCATGTAGCTTATTGTTATCTGATTAGCTTTGTACAGACACCTGTATCAGAAGCTAAAATACTCTGTTATAGAAGATGTCCATACTAATTATTGCAAGTGGATTATTACTTGGCACATTCTTAAATGAAGGTGGGATTATTATAATGTAATTTAATAGCACACATTTTTAAAAGAACTAGTCACAAAAATATTGTACTGATTTGCATAGAATGCTGTGGAATTATATTATTATTAATAATATTTATATCTCGCTAATAACTAAAAGTCACTAAAGGTATTCAAATATAATTCACACATTGAATATTTTCATGGAGATTTCCAGCCTTAGCAATTTTGGGCATGGGAATTTGTGATACTCCAGCTTAAGGCTATGTTCAACAGCCACTTTGGCAAACTATGAATAAATAAATATGCAAACTAAAAAAAATCAAGCAAATGTAATTTCAGTCCAATATGGACTGAATCTTGCCAATTTTACTGTTACTCACTACTTCTTTGAACAACTGAAAGATACTCACTTGTCAGGTTCAGTTTCAGGACTTCATTCTAAAGTCTGGCCTCTGATCCTTGAGTCTTCACTTCAGCAGCTGTCCTATCAAGAAGGTCTTGGGCTCATCTTTCCAGGTATCCCAAATGCTATGTATCTTTTAGGTGCCCAGAAAGATTTTCTCATACTCACATTAGATTGTCTTGTTTCTCTGGCTTGTCCTCAAATAATTCTGATGCATGTCTTATGCTTGCTATTAAATTATTAACAGCGGGAATGCAGAACAGATACTCTGTTTTGCCGCCCTTTAAAAATCTTGTGTGTTTATGATGCCAAGATCGGTCCCTTGGAAATACAGGTGTTAAATAATTATGTGATAACTGAGCATCAACTATAAATTGTTAATAAGAACAAGAACAATTTGGAACTGTAATTTCACTTGTCACATACCCTTGCTATTTTCTGTATGTACTTAAGTTTACAAGGTAAACATGCTGAACATAGCATTTGTTATTCCTTTGGTAAGATCAACGTTAGCTGCAGTGTGCTTTTCAGAGAATGGATGGCAGGGGTCAAACCATCCTATCCCTATGTACTAGCTTAATTCCTTGTTAATTAAAATTACATAACCAGCCTAAAAACAATTTTCCTCATATAAAATGAGCAGACATCTATTTCTATGACTGTTCTGAAGAAATGCTTTAACATTAGCTTTGTCGCATCATATGTGCATACTAAATACCCCACAATAATTATACGATTCTGATTCCTTTGAGATAGAATTTAGGTTCAAAGTACGACCTGCCCTAGCTATACTTTCCAGTCATTTTTCTAAGTTCAAGATACCTTTGACTTGGGATCTCAACAAACAGATTTTTAAACCATCAACATATTCCTGTTATTTGAACCTAAGAAGGAGAACATCTTCTTATTTTATTTTTTTTACATTTTAGTGGTAGGAAATACATACTCATTCATGGTTCCACTCCAGACTTAAAAATATGTGGGAAGTGATGGTTGTGTTTGAAGGCAGATTAGCAAGACCAGAAGATGGATCTGAATTATTCCTTGGAAATTTACATTGATTCCAGACAAGTTGTCCTTCATTTAAGTTTTAGATTTTTTCTTCTCCAATGAAAACCTATTTCCCTCCTTAGAAATGATGAGCAATACAGAAAAACTGAGAGAATGTTGAAGTTCAATTGATAAAATTATCTTCCAGACCTGTTAAAAACAATCATATGCAGCTGCCTTACCATCTCTTCCAATTCAGTTCGGGACAATAAGAAAATTGCAAGCAGGGGTTGACTTGTGGATCATTGGTGCATCTGTGTGTCATTTGACGTGTGTGTGTGAGTGTGTGTGTGTGTGTAAACATGAGGATGCATTTATCTATGCAAGTGTGAGTTTGTATGTCTGACTGGAAACAGAGCTAGTGAAAAATCAGCCTAAATGGTGAAAGCGCAGAAGGACATTTCCATGGTGGAAGGACAGATCTGATTTTAAGCTGTTAATTTTCTCCGGTATGTTCCAACACACTGCCAGGGACATATAAAGTTTCTCCCTTGTGAATGTTATTATACTGTTCTACATTTTGCTGGAGTCAATGACTACAGCATCTTTGAGAGTAATTATTTCTTCCTATCAGAAGGAAACTGCACTCTGCTGTGTACATTTGGGATTTTCTTTCATCCAGTGGCCTTCTTCCCAGGCCCTAAGAGTTTCCACAAGTGGGTTTGTCTAATCCTCTCTCTACCACACATGGCCCGATGCTGTGTTTTTGTTATTATGGTCATTTTTGCACTTTCTCCTTTCTTTATAGATTTCACACACAGTGAAATTACTGTCTATCCTTCATGGTAAAGTCCAAAGTTTGAGTTTCACCTTTTAGTGTAAAACCATTTCTTTTCCTCCTCCTTCCCAAATTCACTCTTCTGGAAATTGAAATTTACTTCTTTGCTAAACTGAAAGTCATGCCAAACCCCCAAATAGCTGAGGGATCATAATTCAGAAGCCGCCGGTTAGTCTCTTGTATGCAAAGTCTGTAGATGTAACCAGAGGCCCTGGGATAAGTTTCTCTGAGCAGTCAGGAAATCAGCAGGAAGATACTGAACATGACTGAAAGAACTTTCCAGAAAAATGCCCGGTAAAAGTACTCTCCATATGGTAATACAGATTGTGTCCCTTTCAGGTAGGCAAACTTTCTTTTGCAATTAGGTAAGTGAGTTCTTGAGACAGAACACTTGTTTCCTTCCTCACATACGATTTAAGAGTACTGGACTGGGATTTAAAAGATTTAAATTCTAGTCCCTGCTGAAAAATTAACTGACTGTGACCTTGGGAAAGTTATATTCTTGCTTAGCTTGTTTCCTCATCTGCAATTTTAGGGGATTCTGAGGAATGATCTCTGTGGCCTGGCCTAGCTCTAGAATCTTGTGAATTTGCCCCACGACCTTTTCAATATGGGACTTCTTTCCAGGTTTAAAAAAAAAAAAAAAGAAAGAAAGACAATCAGAAGGGGCTTGTGTTTGTTGAGTTTTGTTTTCAAGTGTGTAGGTTCTTCATCCTTTTAGATTTTGAAGTAGGAGGTAAGGTCTGGCTGGCGCCATATTGGCCACGTGGTGGATGGTAGGGTCTGGCATCTTGTCTTCATTCTGGGGGAGGGAAATCCACACCCCCCAATCACCTGCCTCTGGGCATGCCCAGACCCCTGGAGGCAGGGGCAAGCACTTGTCTGATAGGTTACGGAATCTGTCAGTCCAGTGCCTGGGACTAGAAATTTCCTGAGGATCTGTCCCTGAGCCCACCTATTTAGGCCCAGACCAGCCTAGCCGTGGGACTCCATGCCACGTGTGTCTCTGTGATCTTGTCCTGTGTCCTTTCTCCCGGCTTGTCTCCAGTCGTCATGGAGCCCCCATTCAGCTCTCCATTAGAGCTGAATTGGCTTGTAGGTTCTTTCTTTCCTCTCTAGCATGTTTCCTAGCTGTGTTATGTGTATTTGTGTGCTGCAGGCTTTTGTAACAACTGGTGTCCTGCAGTCTGTTAATGGTATAATAAAGACTCCAGTATTCTATAATTTAAAATGTGGCTTCTGGGATGATTTACCTTACAACAATTTCACCATTTACAAAATAATTTTAAAAAATAGACGGATGGCCCCTGGGGTCTGTGAAAAAAGTTTCACATGAAATGCTATGCATAGCAGCCCGCTTCTCATTTTAACCCTCCAAAAATATCTACTGGTAACAAACAAGTGTAGATATGACAAAACCTATCTCTGACTCATTACCATCCGAATAGGCTGCAATCTGCCCCATTGACGCTCCTTTGTTACAAGAGCTGTAGTTTAAATAAGACCTGAAAAACAGGGCTTGGTATTAGAATGACATTTTGTTGCCCCTTGATTGCTCCCCATGTGGTACCTAGAGTTGAATGGAGAAGTTTTGAAGAGCACCCCCTCATCCCCAATTGTATGTTGATCATCCCTCCTCCCTGCAGGATAAAATTAGCTCACATGTTTTCATGATGGAAACGTAGACATTGTTATCATACATTTTACCATACATCTGTGATGGGTGACTGAATGGTGGATGAGACACAGAACAGTGAATACAAGCCTGTTGATGAGTAGCAGGGCAGAAAGTAAAGGAAGAGGAACTGTGATGGAAGGGCTTACAAATACAATGAAGTCAAAGGAGTTGGTAAAAGTAGAGACCAAAGACAAGAGGAATGAACAGTTGGTGAAAGAGGGATTTGTATTAGGTGAGGCTCTAGGAGCCACTGAAAGAAGAGTTATTATCAAGATATAAAAGGGCCGAAGCACTTGAGGCTGTCTAAAGGGAATTGTATAGAAAATAAACAAGAGGGATTACCAGTTTCTGTCCCTACTTTACTTCATGGAAACTAAAAAAAAAAGACAAACAAAAATAATAATTGAAAAGGGGTTGGTTTAGGAGTACTCTATACAGCATATTTATCCTCAGAGCATATAGATTTTATAGTTTATTTTTAACAAAACTAGCTGAAAATGCTAGTGATGAAACAAAAGGGCCAGAAAACCATGTTAATAATGGATACCTAATTACTGAATGACTTTTTCCTTAGCATTTTCATATACAGATGACTTAATATTTTTCCCATGAATGAGACACTTCTCATATGATGAAAATCACTTTAACCTATCTTGTTATTACTCAGCTTTACATACCCAACACTGTGATATGGGGTTTTGTGAGATAAGAAGGAAAGTATGTGCTTCAGCCTTTTAGAATTGAACAATTTAAGTATAGTGGAAGAAAATAGATAAACTTGTTAGATTAATTAGCAACATAAGATTAAAAAGGCCAACCATTACTTATTTTCTAAGAGCACAAATGTATCTACTCTTAGCAATCATCATTCAGTAACATCCAACTACATTAATTAGATTTATCTGGAAGTTGAGCATGGACCTCAAACTTTAAAACAAAATGGAACTCCTGACCCACACGTTTTGATCATCTACTTCTTCTGTGATTTCTCTTTCATCCAATATTCCACAGTCCTTCCTATTGCCATGCTTGGAGTCTGAAGGTCTACAATATTGAAAACTCTAGTCTTACATTTGTGTATCTTCTCTCAACTCCTCCTGGTCCTTGACCAGTTTGATTATATCCCCTTGCTTTATATTGCTTACACACTCCCTTCTGCTGCTCTTACAATAAAGTTCAAATAGAAAGTTCCTTAGGGATTTAGTTTTTCATCCCACAGCTCTTCCAATCTGTGTGTTACGTACCTTCTGATATGAAGTCCAGGGAGCATTTCAATACCTCCTTATGTCCACTTGACTTTGAACTAAGACAAATCAATTGTGCTTCACGAGATCAAACTTTGATTTTTCCTTAATGAATGTCTTAGTTTTCTTTTATGACCCCTAAGTTGTATTTTTATATGCTTCTAATATTAAACACAGTGTATTCAGTGCTATGAAAGATGGACTACTGCAAGAGCTCATGTTATAAGCAGGAAAATGTTCATTTTGGTGTAGTTTGGGCAATAAAGAGCCATTTCCTTAGCTAAACTTTCCTCATCTTTTTTGGCTGAACTCCTGAGCTTCAAATGGTTCCACACTTTCCCTTAACAGAATGTTTACATGTGAGCAACCTCATCACTTAACCTATATTGCTGCAATTATGACAGCAATTGTTAAAAACTAGACATTTCATGCAGTAATGGATTGCAGTAAAGGATTTAAAAGATGAGACTAGTTGGAAAAGATTGAAATTTGAGAGCTATTTTAATTACTGTAGACATTTCTCTTTGCTCCTTTTCTTGTATTACAATCTTTCATAGTGGGAATGAGTTTTTCCCCTCCGGTTTTTGTTGTTGTTGTTGTTGCTTTTTGGTATCTGCTCTCTATACTTTCTCTCCATCTTCCATGGAATTGTTTCTGCTGTGCTATGTATATATGGTTGTAGAATTCAACTGGAAAATACTATGTCTTCCTTTACTTTTTCTGTTTGCTAGAATTAATTGAGCTTCTAGTATATTTCACACACAAAACACAGGGTTTCAGTGGTTATTCCAATTCCATTCTTAACTACTCTCAGAAGTAAATTCTGTCCTTCATTGACATTTTTGCATATGAATCAACTGAAGCCTATGGAGTTTACAATCATACAGCGAGCATGCAACAAAAGGCAAAGCAATCTTTGCAGAACTGGGCCTCCACAAGAGAACTTTGTTACCTACAATAGAATTACGATACTTAATTTTGTTTAAAATGATTTATTTTCTCTACCAAATGATAAGGGAATAGTGTATGTAGTTAATTCCCAAAAGGAAATGGAAAAATAATATGGAAAGGAAAAATGGTGAAACCTGAGAAGGTTCTGAGAAAGCAATTTGAATCTATCTTAGTTGTGATCTAGTTACCACGGACGTCTAAATCAAGTCTTCTAGACTCGGGGATTGCAGCCAATTGTACTCTATGGCTTAAAATTCTGCCATAAATTTTCTTCATCTCAAGACTTCTTACAAGCCTCGTACACACCTCTTTTGTGGTTAAGCTTGAGCATAAACACCACAAAACAGCAGACACATGTAAAATACACACACAAAGACTCTGTGCTCGCACAACTCATAGTGACCCTCTCAAGTTACCAGAGTTTGCAGAACGGAAAAAAAAAAGGCTTGTGCTCGAAGTTCCACTTTGCTGGATTTCTTTAACTCAGGTTTTGCTTCATTAAAATATAGCAAAGCCTTTTGAGTTAAACACACCATTGTTAGATCTTTATTTTGTCAGCTATAAGCAACTTGTGGATCCTTAACTGTGTTTGAAGATCTCTGGTTCATTGCCGGATTGTTGACATATGGGATATCCCATATATGTCAATGCAGCAATGGAAATGAAATTGAAACATTGCTTTGTGTTTTTGAGGTAGGTTTTCAATATGTAACCCCAGTTGACCATGAACTTGTGATCTCCTTGCTGCTGCCTTCAAACTGTGTAATAGGAATTGCTGACTGTAAGGAATCTTGTGCCGACATTAAACACCAAAGAGAAGGTTAAGGTGCAAAGATATGTTGTATAGATGAGTTTCTAGAGTAAGGGGAAAAAACTGGATCTTTTCATACTGCCTGCTTAGATTACTGTAATTCCTGTATTTGAGCCCCAGCACCACAAAACCAAATCAAAATGTTTCACTGATCAAGACTAACATACAACCACCTATGTATAATAAATTTTAAAAAATGTATTTATTACAGAGACTGATGAAGGTCCCATGTATTAGAATGTTCTTTATATTCAACCTTGGAATACTTATTCAAATGGAATACTTAAACCTGAAAAATTAATGTAGAGAAAAGTTATATGTTCTCTGTGTTTCAAATACTAGGCAGATTGTGTTATCAGTGATAACACATCGAAATATATTTTACCCTCTCTCTACAAATTCATGCTAAGTTGAGAATATGTCCAGTTCTGTTGAACCTGACTGTAGCCCATGAGAATAGAGTAGCCTCCATGTTTGTCTGTGATTTCAGTAATTTAAATGTCATCACACACTGTCTCATCTCACACCAATGTTCAGTTTGCAAACTGTAAATGTGTAATTAAGAATAAAAGATTTAGCAGATGAATGGAATGTCTGAAACTTAGGAAGGCATAATGCAATTTGTTCTATAATCTTAGTTATTGGGAAAAGATTGCTACCATAAATTTCCATGAGTATTTTAATGTGGAAAATTGCCAAACTCCAAAAGTAGAAAAAAAAAAAAGTACAAGCCGGGCGCTGATGGCTCACGCCTGTAATCCTAGCTACTCAGGAGGCTGAGATCTGAGGATTGTGGTTCAAAGCCAGCCCAGGCAGGAGAGACCTTGAGACTCCTATCTCCAATAAACCCCCAGGAAACCGGAAGTGGTGCTGTAGCTCAAGTGGTAGAGCGCTCGCCTTGAGCTGAAGAGCTGAGGGACAGCGCCCATGCCCAGAGTTCAAGCCCCACGACCGACCAAAAGAAAAAAAAATACAATGAATTCTAATGGTTTTATCTGCATTCAGACTTAACCATTATTATCTCAGAAATATTATCATTCCATCTACATTGTCATGTATTCCACAGTGATTGCACTGTATTTTGTTAACAATCAGTTTCTCTTTCACCATAGTATTTTATCTATAAGTTTGCAATATGTATCTCTACATGATATTCTAAGACAGGGATATATAATATTAATCAATTAACTTACTTGTTTACTTATTTAGTGTTCTTGGAGTTTGAACTCAGAATTTTGCAAATATCATACCTGCACTGTGTCCTTGAGGTATGTTTTCAGCACCAATGTTTTTGAATATGCCATTGCATAAAAGTTTTGTACTTGATTTATTCAAATAAGTCAATAAGAGGAGCACTAAGTCTAAATTAACCTCCTGTCTTTTAAGGGACTTTTTAATCTTTCTCTGCCATTCATGTATTGAAGAAATCAGGTTATCTGTCAGAATGTCTTACAATCTGGATTTTGCCAAATATAGTCCCAAAAGTACTTTTAACTTCGTTTTTTAAACCCTACAGAATAATTTTTTTCATAGTGTTTATCAATTTAAGCAGCAAAAGTAAAAAGACCTTTATCCCATGTTAGGTATATATCTGTATTCTCTATTCAAAAACATACTCTTTTTTAAAATTTGTACCCCATGACAGCAGAGCAGTATGGAAACTGGATTTTTCATGGCTGAATAGTTAAATCAGTCTTGTTTTCAAACTTAGGAAAAGAGTCTCACTAAAGTCAGCCTACATTTGAAATTTCAGAATTATTTTCAAAGTCAACTGGTTCGAAGCCTGGGGTAGTCAGAGGCAAGCAGATTTCACATAGTCTGTATTGGCGATGAAAAATATGGGGGGAAGCATAGGCAGAATTTTGGCTTCTTCAGTGGAAAGACTAGATCCTATTTAGAGACATGCCTGATACGGTCTTTACTTGTTGAATAGTGATACACTTGACAATGGGAGTTGAATCATGAATTAGAGTACAACTCATAATCTCGATTTTATTTACTCAATTTTATTCCAGTTTCCTCATCTGAATAATGAGTAGATGATCTTACTTCTTGAATATACACTCTAATATAGGCTGTACCTCCCTAGCACCATTAATATTAATTTGGACTAATAATCATTTTGTCTAGGTCTCCTAAAGGTACATGAGTACATTCCACTCTGGACTCTAGAGCTACAATATTACTTTGGCCAATAAAATATGGACAAAATTGATTTGGGTTATATTTGTGACGTGGTGGTTCCCAACTCAAGGCGTCATAGCTTTCAATGGGATTGTACAGTGAGCTAGAAGTCCATAGGGACTATGAGAAATCATGGAGATTTGAGAATACTTTCCACTGTAACATGTCTGTTTATTCTGCTTGAAAAAAAAATCAAGAAAGATGTACATTATTATACTTGTCTGGCGGTAGTGTAAATAAACAGAAAGACACACAATTGGAGTTTTAAATGAATGGAAAATAAGTACCAGTTTTCTCTGTACCAAACTTCTTCTTCACTGCATACTACGCATCATCAACTAGACTGAATATCTTAACAAAACTTCGAATTATATAGAATAGGGACATTTTGGAATTTATAGCTGGTACAATACTTCACCGAATATTTGAAGCTAGAATTAAGAAAAAGGTGATAAATGACAAGTGTGAGATCTGTGAAATTAGACAAAAATGCTTAATTTCTCCAAGTCTCAGAAAAATTCCTGGCCTGCCCTAATTTGGGCAGCAAGTGCTATAACTTTGCTAACTCTTGAGATTACTGTTAGCATAAATGTTGATTTAAAAAAATCTATAAAAATGTGCCAGAAAGACTATATAAATGAATTGAAGAGTGAAAGATAGATTATTTTTAAAGTAAAAGAATGAACATTAAGACAGATAAATAAGTGTGTTTTTGAGGGTAAACATTAAAACAAAGATACCAATATTTTCCAAATTCTATGAACATACATTAGAAAAGTAGAGTACCTCATTTTCCAATCCAATTGCATTTCCTTTGCATCTTTTGTTTTCCCTCTCTCATTTGGGAAAATATCTTTTCAACATAATGTAGTTAAAAAGTGCTTAAACATCAAGTCTGGATCTCATTCACACTTAAGGGAAAACAAAGGCAAAATAAGAAGAAGACAATCATGATGGTTGTCCATTTCATTTTATGTGGCAGAATAGTTCTTAGCGAGGATTGGGACTGGTGTTTCACACTGAGCTTATTTCCAGAGTTGGAGTGAGTGAGGCCAGGTTGCAGTGGCCACCATAACCTGCATGCTGGGGAAACCACAGGAAACAAAGCAATTCACTACTGTCGGGGAGCTTCCTCTAGACAGGAGGCAGGGAAGGGCCTGGAGAATGAGGTTTGTCCTTGCAAGGAGAAGAATGTGGATGTAGAGAGAAGAGTGAATGAGCCCTGGACAGTGCTTTTGTGTGTGAGGAGAAACAGAGGCCAGAGAAAGTTCACGTTCAAAGGAAGGGAGAGGGAAGAGATGAGACAAAATAGTACTGCAGTTGACTGTATGGGTTTAAGGTGTGCATGTGTGTGTGTGTTTGTGGGCTTGAACTCAGAGTCTGGTCATTGTCCCATAGCTGGTTCTGTGTGTATGTGTGTGTGTGTGTGTATGTGTGTGTGTGTTTAACTCAATGCTAATTGTCTACCACTTGAGCCATAGCTTGACATCTGTTTGTTTTCTGGTGAATTGGAGATAAGAGTTTATACTTTCTTGTCCAGTCAGGGTTCAAATCATGGTCCTCAAATCTCAGCCTCCTGAGTAGCTAAGATTACAGCTATGATAAATTGGCACCTGGCTGGATTTTAGATTTTGATCTTAGCTATGCTATAACTTTGAGAGCCTATGACTGATCTCTTGAGAATGAACTCTGAAGGACACGTGTAAAGTAGAGAGGTAGGTAAGAAACATGTGGAATAATTCTTATAAGAATTGTTTTTTTTCTAAGAGATCCAGAAGGAAGTGATTATGGTAGAAGTTGGAGCTAGTGGTAAGATTCTACACATATTTTGAAGATAGAATATACAGGGAGGAGAGCTAATGAGAAAATAAGGATGAGGAAATGATTTTTCATCCTTAGTCTTTCATGCAATTATCATCCTCAATTGAGGTTTAGATCCTTGCTTCATTGTATTTTTTATCAGTTGTGATTTATCTGTTGAGCAATGTACAATATCAACTCCTTGAGAACATCATTTTAATGTGATTCACACTGCTATATGCTCAATCACGTTCAGTGAGTTGCTGAGCAACAGGCAAGCTTCAAGAGGAGAAACCCTGAGCAAAGTAATTCCAACCTACTTGGAAATCAAATAAGGTTTACTGTTAGTTTGATTGGCAGATAAAAGTGTTGCTCAAAGACACTTGAGGGTTGTTGATCAATTACCTTTCTGGGGGCAGCCAAGACAGTTTGGTTCAACTGTCACTGGGACTTGAGTAAGCCAAGGATTCATTTCCTTATAATGCTGAGTAGTAAAAGATAGCTAAGGAATCATGCATGCAGAATGTATTGGATTCATCACTCACAACTGTGTCAGTGGACATTTATTGGCTCTTCCGTAGGCAAAGAGCTTCTGAACATAAGTGTCCATCTTCACCAAGCTCATTTCCTTAGTGTTGTTATTGTTTTCTGGGCAAACATTGACAAATGATGTTCCAAGTTTTCCTCCAAGGCAGAGTTGGGTGATTACCACCTTCAATTCATGTATTAACAACAATATAGAGCCATTCCGAGGTGATGCTAAACTACCATAGTTTAGGCCCAGCCCAGGATGTGGTTTTGGTTCATCTCATTGCACGTGAACAATCTTCTTTGAGTACCGTTGCTTACTTTGTATGGATGCTTGGCAGTTACATAACTATAACATATTTTAATTTTACAATTTCTGTTTGCATAAATTATGTTTCTTTCCTCCCATTTGATTAGTTTACATTAAATGTCTTGTTAACAACAGTGGGCCCTAGTAACAGAAAAGTAGGCTGAGATTGGCTCTCAGGGGAATGAATTGAAAAAAATCAGTAGTTTTTTTTTTTTTCATTACTCAATAGCAAACTGTTCTTTAGGGTTGTTTTCTTTCATTATTAATGATTTTTTTAAGTAAATGGAAGGTGATTCTGTAACCCCATGGTTGAACCAAATTAGATGAATAGTCATTTAGCTTCATGAAGACAAGGGGCAAGTCAGAGAGTGATCTCAGAAATACACTGAAAATTAGATGGTAGAGCATAGTGTCAAATGGAAATCCAGCCTATGTATGGATTGGTTGGAGATCCAAAATGATGATTTATTGGTCTACTGGATAGTATGTGATGCAGAATGACACCAGAAGACAAGAAAACTAAAAGACTTGTGTATTCTAACAACAACAGAAATTTGTTATCACATGAATAATAATAACAGTGCCAAGGATCATACTCAATTATTTCCTTCAAAAGGTATATACATATGACCATATAAGATGATGCTAAGCAAAATGAACCCCAAGATATGGACACAAGAGGTCTTTCTTTGTTGTTGGTGTTTTTAATGTACTACGTAATTTTCTTTGGTTTCCTTTTTACACTCTTCTCCCTGTGCTATATCCCCTGTTGTTATTGTACTTGATTTTGGTACCCCACAACTTGTATATACATTTATCTAATTTGGGGAAGGGGAATAACAAACTGCTAAAACAAGGATACAGGATGACTCACTGCAACAATGATACTCACAAGATACCATGTTGGAAATGAACTTTACAATTTCATGTGGGCTGTGGGGGGGTGGAGGGGGATGGAGAGGAGCAAGGATGGTGGGGAGGGAAGGGATAATAGGAGAAAAACAAAGGAGGGGATAAAAATGCTCAACAAGAAATGTACTTATTACCTTTCTCATGTAACTGTAACCCCTCTGCATAGCATCTTTATAATAAAATAAAATCAAGGTTTGGTCATTCCATGGAATAAATATCCTTATCTGTGTTGCCATGTTTATTTACCTGAGATATGCTTAATGAAATCTGAAAGATCTTTTGACATGCCCTGGAACCAGCCTAGGGTAGTGTGGTCTTCAGAAACGAGGAAAGTCATTGGTACTTGCTGACTGAGAGAGTCAACACAAAGTCACTTTCCCAGTGAGAAAGGATCATGACCTTAAGGTGAGTCCAAGACTGCTATGTCTCCAGGTAGTCATGGGAATCTTGATTTTGCATCTTATTTTCTTATATACACAAATGATTTCTTTGATATCAGAGAGGGAAGCAGATTATTTTGGTGTGTCTCCTGAATTTTAGCAATCGAGAACATGATAATAATCTAGCTAAAATATGATTTTTTCTACCTAGATACACTGAGATTTTTCACAATGGAATTTGTACACAATCCAAAAAAGCATTTAAAACAATGAATAGTCAAGGACTTCAGTTTGGGGACAGAAAACCAATACAAATTAAATTAAATGGAAGTTTTTGGGCCTACAATTTTATTCTACTCTCATCTATTTATTTGATTTGGCCCATTTCCTTTGCTTTCTCCCCAGTTAATTCTTATTTTTTTTATTACTGGATATCTCTGTGTATTCTGAGTTGTTCGTTCTCCATTGATCTTTCATGCTTCATTTATTTGTCCCTCAATCCAACATAAACCTTCTAATTACTTGAGGCTATTTGGTGCCTGAAGAACCTTGTAATGACATTATTCTTCAGTTCTTAGACCATGTCACTATCCATCAACTTTTCTTGTTCCTGTCCTCTTATATTTTTTCCTCAAATTCTGGGCATAAAATAAACTATCAGCTGGGCAGTGGAGACAATATCGATAAATGTACTATAGCTAGCATGCCAGATTTAAAAGTATATATGTTTTATATTCTCTCTTTCTCAAAACTCAATCTTTTCCTCTAATGCGTTAATGTTTTAGATAGTGCTGCAGGGGTTAGGGAGAGGGCATGAGTAGATTAAACAACTAGCATTTCTTTTAATGTCAGAGATTTCCCTATGCATAATTTATCATTGAAAGTAAGAGACCCTGTCTCTCTTAAATAGAGGGTGACGTTTTGCTCACCCGAGTTCAGTATAAGTATTCAGTAAGCGATCATTGCTGTGATGATGTAAGGTCCGATGATTCTATCATCCTTTAGGGTCTGACTGATTCAGGTAGATGAAAAAAAAGAGAAATACGGAGATGATAACATCATTTCCACCATCATCAATAACTAGTCATAAGGCATACTCTACATGCAAATGTTACTGGGAAACTTAATTATTTTGGAAAACACAGTCCCAGTATACAGTGCTGATTTTACTTCTTGAGATCAAGAAGGAGGCAGAAGACAAATCCAGCATTGTACAATCTGTAATTTATTAGGGATTTATGAAACAAAGCATATGTTTGGAGCCAGGAAAACAAGTAGATCCCTGTACCTCATGGCAGAAGTAGGTGTTTATGTGGTAAACTAGACAAAGTTTGTCTTCAGCCAAGTGGAATGTACTTGGCCTTTCTCAATAAGTATTACTATGCCCAACACCACTTAAGAAGTAAACCAAGAATCAGCATCTAATACAAATACGCTCTGTCTTGTAAGGCTTGTAATGTGGGCCAGAGCCCGTGGCAGATAAAGTTGTGGTTATAACCAGATAAATGACTACAGTGGTTAGAATCTGGCTTCCTGTAATTGTCCCTGGATTGGTAATTGCTTTGTGTCAACAGAGGAAAACATAAATCTTTAGGCAGTATGCTTTCTGGGCCACATAGAAATTACCATTTCTGAGTAGTTTCTGACTTTCCTTCCAAGTGCTCCTCCTAACCACCCTGAATACTCCATTCATTTGAATTCAAGATTTTCCCAGCATGCATTTCAAAGTGGTCAAGCTTCTACTCACTGCCTGCTTGCTTCCACAGTTTCAAGTAATTACAAAGTAACAAGTCTATTTCTGAGATCTGATTTTTATAAATAAGTCTATTTCCTGATCCTATTTTAAAAATGTCCAAAGCCAGGTAATTTAAAAACAGTAGAAGCTTTTTGTTATGTCCCTTCTCATCTCCAAGTTAAAAAAATGTATATACAAGATGCAGGGCACCAGAATCAAATACAGTGAAACAGGGTTACACTGTGGGGGAAGAGCATACAAAAGAACCAAAAAAAAATCACATAGTGCATTATAAATAACCTTAAAAACAATAACAAGAAAGAAAGGATTCAGGTTGACCCATTATAACAATGAGATGTTCAAGACACTATGTTGAAAATGAACTTCACAACTAGGGGGGAGATGGAAAGGAGTTGGGGAAGTTGGGCGGGAAAGGATGGTAGGGGAAAAACAAAGGAGCAGGTAACAATGCTCAATAGGAAATGTACTCATTACCTTACTCATGTAACTGTAACTGTTCTGTACAGTATTTTTACAATAAAAAAGTGAAAAAATAAACAGTAGAAGTTGATTTGGATCTTGGTACCAGTGCCTGGTGCGTCTGAGAGCATGACACTGCTAGGCATGGCATCTGTTTGGCCAAGTAGGAGGCATTTGTGCTGTAACTGTACCATAGACAATGGTATCAACGGTGAGACAGAATAAACAAGCTAACGCTAGCTTTCTCCCTGGTTGTATAAAGCCATTAATTTGATATGATCATAGGTGCTACTTCTTACTACCTCATTGAATCCAAATTACCACCTCAAGGGCCCCATCTCTGACCTAATGTGGCAATTAAGTTTCTAGCATTCAAACTTTTGCCCATTAAAACTTCTGGCACATTAAAATTCTAACATCAATCAAATATCGTTATGATATTTAAAGAAAGATTATGCTCATCCTAAATAGAACTGGACATTGAAGAAGCACGGAGAAGGGCCGTAGCATCCATGTGCAGTAAGTTTCTGTAAATTACTGGTAGTGATAAGGCGCAATAGTCTGTAATTCCAACTGCCAGCATCTCACTTGTTGCTGGATCCTTTAAGCCTTCACCCAAGATCATTGGTAACAATTCACTTAAGGTTTTTCTATCCAAGTAAGCCATGAAGATGAGGGCCCTATTCATGTCAATATGAATATTTCAGGTGTTAATTAATAATATTTTTCAATATAAACTGTTAGATGTCTTTCTTGGTTAATGATTACATTCTTGCTGTACAGATAATATAATGCTCAGAATCTATAGATGTAAGGGTCAGATTCTGGTCTGAAATAAATTGACTAAGTAAACAAATGAGAAATTCTTACATAGACATTTTGGAAGAAAGCTTATTTGCTTTCCTCGAGTTTATAAAAATTTCCCCTGTAATACTGTAATGACATACATTAGATTATTTTACTCTAAATTTTAGAAAAAATAGCTTTCCCTTAATATCACAGTAATTTCATTGGCCTAAATAAAAACAGTAAAATAATAATAATAATAATAATAATAATAATAATTTGAATCATAATGGTCAAGAATACCAATGACATGATCCAAGCTTTATTTCTCCATTAAATTTTAACCTTTATAAAAATTTAAACTAGCATGATACATTATTTACCAACACATGTATTCCTGAATGCATTTTGTAGACTATATAAAAGCAGATAGCTGCAATAATGATAACATTCTTTTACACTTAGCCCATAAAGAAAATGTTTGCTTTATTGCGTGTTACCTGCCCTGACCAACTGTCAATTTGAGTTAGCTTCAAAGAGGTCAATTATATTAAGTGAACCAGCTCATTTTTTCTTTAAAAAAGCAAAACCATTATTGTGTTCGTGAAAGTCAACATTCTTGTAGTTCTTTTTTCTGTGTTTTAATAGAAGCATCCCTTCTGAATTTTCGTAGGGTCTAATTACAGATACTCCTAGCTCTCCAGAACCTCATGTGGTCTAAGGAACTACTCTGGATTTGTGATGGCTAGTTCATGCCACAGAGGAGGAAGTCAGTGTGAGTAATAACCATGTGTGTTATAAAACACCTGCACGAAGTTGAGTGCTTTCGCCTCATGTGAGCATGTGCTCTAGACGGAGATTAGACCTTGGCCCCCAATTCAGTCATTCTTATCATTAGTGGGAATCCAACTCCCTCTAGCTTTTCATCACTCCTACTCACTCTGGGGACCTGCTCACACTCATTTGCCAATAATGTCAGAGGTTTTACTTTCAGGCTGATGGAAATCAGACATAGTCTCTATCCCATGAAAAACACTCATGATGCCAATATCAGAACACTGGTGGGCAAGATAGCTTCTGGCTCTAATTTGATGGCCAGAATATTGAAACTCTATAAGCACTTAATGTAGGAAAATCACATATGGTCTTAACTATCTGGGAAACTTATCAATCCAGCCTTCGGTTCAGTGTGCAAAGTCCCATATTCTCATCATCATGTTCTTGTATTATCTAGAATATTCACTGCTAGTCAATTTTGCAGCTATATTTTTCCTTTTGGTCTGTAGCTTGAATGAGCTTCTCTATAAAAATTTAAGAAACAAAAACAAAAATAAGACGAAAACATACGTAAGAGGTTAGGGAAGAGAGAATCGGTTTTATCGGATATCTGGCATACCATATGTAGTTTATATCTACCAGCTGTTTTCAGTTCCTTGGCCAGTCAGGGAGGTACATGCAGTTAGTCCTAATTATAGAAAACAAAACTGGAGTTTCAGCGGTGACAGGGAATATCATGCTGATAAGAAAAACATCCTATACTTTGTGACCAACACATTTTTCCCACAATAAAAACCTCTAAATGCACTTAAGTAATCATTGGAATAATTTTACATTGCAAATTTAAAAACAAGATTTACCATGAGTTAGAATATCTATTAAACATGTGGTGATGAATCTCCTGATGAGAACAAGTCCTGAATGATTGAACAATGTTTGAAGAGCCTAGAAATATTAAAGAAACTAGATAGAAAGATTTGAGTTTGGCCAAAGATACCGTCTAAGCTTTGAGTGTGAGGAGAAATAAATAGCATGATCCAGTTTGTGCTTCGAAGAACATTGTGGAAACCAGAAACAGTAATTAATCTTCTAATAATTGGGACAAAAGATAATGACATGCTCAATTCAAATTACTAGTCTATATAAGTTTATCTGGGGGAAATATACTGATTTTGTTAGGTATTTTAGAATTAAAATATATTACAGTTGAGGCAATCAACTCACATACATTTTACGGAAACCATTTGTTTTATCTTTAGATAGCAATAGATTCACAAGAAGGGGCAAAAATATATAAGGGCAAGTGTAAAATATCCGTGCACCCTCTCCAAGAGTGAACAAAGCACGCAACTCTAAGTAATACCATTTTGAAGGAAAAATGTAAATTTATCCGTATTTCAAACTATGTTACAAATTGATTATAATGAATCATAATTATACAGAAGCAATAATGCCATGAAACCACTTGGGGAAATTAAGAGTATAGTTACTGTTTCCTGGGCTTCAAAATGACCTTTTCAAGTTATGCAAAAACCAATACCATAAAAAACAAGTTTCAATACACTTTTCCTTTTCATACTTCTATTTGCTAAAGTTCAGACAATAAGTCAGGAGAATGAAGAGTAGGAAGCATATCCAAAAACTCGTGTGTGATGCGTGAGGCCTGATCAAGACAGTTCTACAATCTTCACCTAAAAGTGTCTTGGTAGATAGATATGGAATTGCTGCACTCTAACTGGTCATGCTGTTTCTGGCCCATCATCTAGTTAGATGGAGAGTGAGGAGGAGTCAGTATCATCCAAATGTAATGAAAAGCTAACAATAGCAAAGATGCTTTAGAGGAGAGTTTCCTCAAATCTTGAGCAGATGTGAGGGAGATTTCAACCCAGGAAGCCAAAGGTGGAAGAAAAATCATGCAAGGTAACAGGACAAAACACATATACCTGTAAGAGGGATCCTAGAGAAGGTTGCTGTAGGGCCAATCACCTGACGTTCACCTGAAAACACAATATGGTGCTGGCCAAGTCCTCTATCTTAAAAGGAATGTAATGTGATGGAATCTAGGCAGATAATAAACATGTTGCAACATCTCCCAGTATGTACCAGTTCAGGGCCAGATGCAACTGACCTTTTTTTTTTCTTCAAAGAAACCTTCCATCTAGAGATCACAAAAAGTATGCTAGTCTTTCCTTTTATAATACTAAGCTTATGTCCGTATATTCTTCTCCCTCTTTATCCTTTCTCCTCCTAACAATTAATTTGCTATATTCAATCTTAAGTAAAACCACATCTGAGGCCCTTTATATAATTGCTCTTTACCAAGGCTGTATTCCTTTATCTATGTCATTGTATTTTTATCATTAAAAAGATCAGTTAGGTTTGTTGATGCATGCTTGTAATCTCAGTATTCAGAAGGAGACCGAGTCAAGATGACGTAAGTTCTAGGTCAGCCAGATATCTACAGTGAGACCCTGTTTGCTTTTCCTTTCTCTCAAATGTGTGATGCTATGAAAAAAATAGTGTAGTATTTTTTGCATTTATTTCTGCATCCGGACTTACCATGATGCTTTCCATATATTAGAGATGAATAAAAAGTATCTATGCACATAACAGAAGTGTGTTCCCTGTAATTCTCATTACAACAGGTCCCTGTTTTAATACCTTAGAAAATGGATACATTCTGACTGATGTACTTACGGAAGAATATTGTTGAATGACTATATCTCTTGAGTCTACCTTAACAACTTTCCTCTAAAACTAAACTCTCTATTTTATTTTCATTACTGTGTCTTATATTGTACACAGAAGTGAATTTCATCATGACATTTGCACACCTGTTCCCCTCACTTCCCCACCCTATCACTTCATTGTCTCTCCTACTTTCTTCTCCTTTTTATTTACCCTCTCTAGTTTTCTTCCTTCCTTCATTTTCAACATTTTCTTTCTCTGTTCCTGTGGACAGGGTGTATGCATGTATGTATGTGGGGGGGGGTGTATGTTTCTACATGGTCAGATTTAAGCTTCCTGAGGAAATGTTGTTCCATAGCTGAATTTCCAGAAAGATTAAATTGCATATCCTCACAAATGGTTAATGATCCCCCAATCTTTAGCTTTTACTGAAGAGAAATAGAATGAGCTTTAATGTGGGATTTTCACATCTCATATTTTACCTACTTCTCATGTCTCTGGCTTACAGTACTGAGTACCTATGGAGGAACAATTACTTTTCCTATTCCCACAGTCAAGCTGAAATGGAAATTCTACTCCGATTTTATTCCTGACATACCTATTTTGGCTGTTCTTGAAAAATACAGTTGTTATTTCTAAGCTGGTTGTTGTAATTATATTTTTGTTGGCTTTCTTCATTATATTTCTTCTCCAGATGGTCCACAATTTAGGTTTTGGCTTTCCTCCTAATATCAAACTATCGGAATATTACACTATCTTCTTTTAAAAACAAATTTCAATTGGTTTATTATTTGCCAACGGTTAAAACTTTCAAAGTCCTTCTCCTGGGGCCCTTCCTATCTCTGTGATTTTATGATGGAGGGGCCTCTCATGGGAGATCCTGGTTTTCATTTGAGTCTGAACAAAGTTCTGGCAAAAACTTTGATAACATGGATTAGATTTTGACATCCTTACTTTTATATGAAACATATTAAAAAAGCATTCTTGTCTGAAAATCCGGCTGAATTGTAACTCAGGAACTACCTGAACGATGACATGAACTGCAAAACAAGGCCTTTCCTTATAAAACAACTAAGAATAATGATGCACATCAAGGAAGCTTTGGAGAGTTTTCTGATTCTTTTCAGAACATACAGAAATGCTGAAGGACATTTATATCCATATTCTCTTAAACACGAAGAGTTTAATATATATGTGCCAAGTCCTTATACTTTAGATTCTCCTTTTAGAAAAAGGAGAATTCTCCTTTTAGAAATCAGCCAGTTGCTGGTGGCTCATGTCTGTAATCCCAGCTACTCAGGAAGCTGAGATCTGAGGATCACAGTTCAAAGCCAGCCCAGGTAGCAAAGTCCATCATACTCTTATCTCTAACTAACTACCAAAAAAGCCAGAGGTAGAGCTGTAGATAAAATAGTACAGTGATAAGTCTTGACCAAAAAAATCTCAGGGACAGCACCCAGGCCCTAAATTCAAGCCATAGACTGTCACACACACACACACACACACACACACACACACACACACACACACACGTGAAAAAAATACTAATACTCATCTTATTTTCTCCCCAAAGTTGAAATGGCTTAGGTTATTTAAGCATGTACAATAGTGATGAATGGATTAAAAACTATTTTATAGATGATTAGTTTTATCTATTAACAATAGTGTTATGTGTTTGCATTTTTTTTTGTCAGTCGTGGGGCTTGAACTCTGGGCCTGTGTACTGTCCCTTAGCTCTTCAGCTCAAGGCTAGAGCTCTGCCGCTTGAGCCACAGCGCCACTTCCAGTTTTCTGACTGGTTTATTAGAGATAAGAGTTTCACAGACTTTCCTGCCCTGGCTGGTTTTGAACCACAGTCCTCAGATCTCAGCCTCCTGAAAAGCTAGGATTACAAGTGTGAGCCACTGGCACCAGGCTGTGTTTGCATTGTTATACTGTGCTATTCACTGTTTTATTAAATGCTAGCCATCAACAGAAAATGTCTAAGCATTTATATATAATTAGTAGGATTTTCCACTAGAGAATGATATTCTAACTTCTCTTTCTAAAGAAAATGAGTAGTAAACCCCCAAATCACGAGCATTTCTTTACACAGGTACTTTCATACTGCTCATGAACAGAAATGTTACACATTGAAGCATTATTCTGGGTGAGCATTTCAAACCCTGACAATTTAGCAATGAAGCAGCAACTAGAAAATAGATGGATTCGGGCCCCAGTGGAACCAGGGTATGCATCTCGAGTTTAGCCGGGCGCCAGTGGCTCACACCTGTAATCCTAGCTACTCAGGAGGCTGAGATCTGAGGATCATGGTTCAAAGCCAGCCTGGCAGGAAAGTCCGTGAAACTCTTATCTCCAATAAACCACTAGAAAACCGGAAGTGGACATGACGCTGTAGCTCAATTGGTAGAGCGCTTGCCATGAGCTGAAGAGCTGAGGGACAGCGATCAAGCCTTGAACTCTGTTCAAGGCCTACAACCAACAAAAAAAAAAAAAAGAAAGAAAAGAAAATAGATGGAAATTCCTGTCAAGAGCAAAGAAAGAAGAAACAGAGAGAGTGGAGTAAGATAAGCTCCAGTGGCTTCTAGGGAGGGAGGTACCAAAGGGGAAAAAAGTCTTTCTGGGAGAAGACTTCTTGTCAATGTTAATAACATACTGACACCCAGTCATTCACTTCAGAACTAGCTGTCTTCATGGCTAGAGGAACTTTTCAGTCACTGAAAGAGATGTTTCTAAGGTGTCACACAGTTCTATGTCAGTATGATAATAGAATCTACTACTGAAAGCATGGTGAATCTGAGGATTCCACCTCACATCCTTATTTACATCTGTGCATATTTCACCACTAGCATAATGCCTGGCTCATTTCTTTTGAGGAAATGCTGGATATGTAGATTAAATGAGTGAAAGAATAAATGTGAAAAGCAAATAATTCTAAGTGTTCAGACATGCAATCTACAAATTAAAAATGTTTACTAAACGGATAATGATTGAGAATCTTAAATAAATCATCTGGGAAACCACAATAACAAAAATCTATAGCTCAGATTGTGTCCAGGGCAAAGAAATGAAAATCTCTGACAGTGGGAATTGGGTGTCTACATTATTTTCAATCTTTCTATATGCATAACTAGTGTTGACCACCTCTGGCCTAGCATATACCCAATAAAACATAACAATGTTATCCAAAAGGGGACATACTGCCTGAATCTGGAGTCCTGACACAGTCTGGCATGCTGACACCCACAGGGGCAATGTGATATTATTTTAGTGTGAAAAGGGGGAGATCACACCATGTGATCATGTGACAATGTGATTGTATCTAGGGGTAATTGTGCTGAATGACATAACCCATACCACATGAAGATAAATACTGATTATCTCACGTACATGGAAATACCAAAAGCATTGAGCCAAAGAGTAGAGATGCCTATTCCAGGCATTTTGGAAAATGGCAAGGTGTTAATCAAAGAGTATGAACTTTCAGTTATAAAAGGAATGACATTTGGAGGTCTAAAGTACAGTGCATAGTGTATATGGTGATAAATGCATTAATTAATTTGACTGGAAAAATCATTATGCAATGTGTGTGCATAACAATTCATCACATTGTATACCTGGAAGACATACAATCTTCATTTGTCAAGAGGATTAATGAGTGCACAGGAATGAAAGTTTGTCCCTTGGATCAGCATGACTGCTTTGAGAAATTTGTTTTCAAATTTTTTCACATGTATGTGTAAAGCGCCCACACGCATATATATATGTATGTATACGCAACCATATTTTAGGAAGAAGGATTATTTTTTAAAGTTACATACTGGAACTTACTCCACGGGGGCATACCCACATCATTAAGGAGATGGCTTGCTATTCGCACTGATGTGTTAAGCCCAGCTCCATACACCTCTTTTGATTCAGGAGCACCATATATTTGTGTTTAAACTCAGGGCCTTATACTTGCTCAAAAGCTCATCAACTACTTCATCCATGCCTCCTGTCCTTTTAGCCTTAGTTACATTTCAATCCAGGTCGAATACAATTTGAGGCCAGTGCAATCCTCCAACCTATGTCCTTTCATGAAATTAGGAGCACAAGGTCCTAATTGTTGAGATGGAGATCTCACTAACTTTTTGTTGGGGGTTGGGGGGGCTAGACCATAGCTGTGATCCCTACAATACTTTCCTCACAAATAGCTAGCATTGCAGGTCTGAGCCACTTCATAACACCCTAATTTGCCAGTTAACTTTCTTGAATGCCTATTGCATAGTGGTATCTGTTCTTCGGTCTTTAGCATTCCATATTGTAAGGAATTTAACAATCATAATCAATGTTAATAGAAGCACATGTTATGCAGAAGTCAGTCTAACTTTCTTTCCATCCAGTCTTTATAGATAAGAATATTCACCTGCACACCACCCTTAATATCTTATTAAAGAACAGGGATATTAATTCCTATTTTGAGAACGAAGTGATGCATATTTCTGACTTGAATAAAGAGGCTTGAGTTTATAGGGCCTGTTAATACTTACTTTGTAATACTGTTCTCCTTCAATCAACAAACCTCTACTGATCCTTAATATAGGCTATCACCTCTTTCAAGCTTTTAAACCAGAGTAATAATACAACAGAAATGTCCCTGTTGAATTATTAAAATAAAGAATTCTGAAAAAGTACAAAAAGTTCAAATTGGGCAGTCCAGAGAGATAGAATTATGAATGGGGTTATGTGGACTTGGCCACTTAGATCTGATAAATGATGGCTACAGAAGTTTCACTAGGAATAATAAAATTGTAGTAAGCATCTGAGTGCACCGAAGGAAAAAAAAACATGTTGGTACCTGAAAAAGGAGTATTTTTGGTAGAGGTAATAGCAGTGCAAAGGCCCCTTTGCAGTAGTATTGTGGAGTTTAAAGATAAGCAAAATCACCAGTAAAGTTACAAAGATTAGTAGGGAGTTTGTGAGAGAAATAGTACTGGAAGAGAAACTCCTGGAATCTTTATAATTCTCTCTAAAGGACTGTGGTTTCTGCTACTCTGAGGAGGTTTTGAGAGATCTCTGAAGGTTTGCGTTTGTTTTCAGTTCTCCTTGTAGGCATAAACATTCTTCTAACTTCTATCGCCATAGTTTACCTTTGCCTCTCTTTAAACAGTGCATCTGGAGTTATCCGTGATAGGTTTTTGTGTCTGGCTTCTTTTGCTCATTATTACATCTGTCAGACACACCCAAAATATTGCATGCAGCTGGAGAGCATTCATTCATGTTACTGTATAGTATTTCATTTTAATCCTTTTTACAATATATGGATATTTGAGTAGATTCCAAGGGAAATGCTACATATGTATTCTTATGAACATTCTTGCTCATGTCTTTAAGGAAACATATTTCTTTGGGGGTATACTTACTAAAAGTAAGTTTCTGTTTCATAAGTTCTGTGCAAAATGCATGGAGCAGAGTGGTTTGGCAATGGCTCTGAAGCCTACAATTCCAGAGGTGCCCCTGAGCCTGCTGGCTGATCATAGAGTTAGCAAAAGTGAATCTGTATTGTTGAGGTGCCTTGTGAGCATGAATCAGAAATTAATGAATGGCCAAAGGGAGGTTTTGAGCCTTGAGTAATACAATCAAAATTCTGCATAACTGTGTCATGCAGCAGTTAGGTAGGAAAGGATTGGAAGGACAAAAAAAAAACTAAGTGGGACACAATGGTGGCTGTCTGGAGAAGAAGGGATGGAAGCATCAGGCCTGACAGGAGGCATGGAGATGGGAGGATGCTACAGTTTTGAGGAAATCTGAGGGGATGAGAGGGAGGCCATGGTGGACTGGCAGTTGGTGGACTCTGCGGAAGCTGGGAGTTGGTAGAATAGGCATGTGTTCCTCCCACTCTCACTTGGGCTGCTACACAGAATCAGAGGTCTCTAAGAGGAGGGAGTCGAATGTCAAGGAGAAATTAAGAAGAGCAGTGTTGGACATAGTGAGTCTGCATTGTTACATAAATTAGTTGAAGGGTATTAGGTATTTTTGACATACAAATTCAAAGGCCTAAGGCCTTGATCTGTCTAGAGGCAGAGACTTGAGGATCATTTGCTTGCTTAAGAAACCATAAGGGTGCTGAGATGAACTGAGACTCAGAGCTATAACAGGCTAGGGAGAGACCTATGGAAACACAGAGAGTATGAGGAAAGGAGGCAGCCCCAAAGACCGAATGAGGTTGGGGAAAAGAGTAAGTTGAGGGTTTTACAGAAGCAAACATCATGACTAAGTAAGTAGAGGAGCGCTGTATGTACAATAATGACTGAAAGAGAGCTATTGAACTTGAGAGTTAGGAAGTTACTATTGACTTTTCTGACAGTACTTTGCTGAGGGTGGGAGTTAAAGGTTGAAGCTGAACACTTGATTAAGGAAATGGAATAATCTGTTCAGGAGTTTGCATGAGGGAGACAAAGCATAATAGCAGTGTAACCTGACAGAGCTGGTTTGGGTGGCTCACACCTAAAATGGGTCCTCAGGAGGCTGAGGACTGGAGGATCATGATTCAAAGGCAACCTGGAAAGAAAAGCCTATGAGATTCCCATTCCCAATACTAGCTATAAAAAAAGCCATGCTAGAAGCATGCTACAAATGGTAGAGCATTATCAGAGAAGAGTCAAACAAGTATAAGTCCTGCAATTCAAACGTGAGCTCCGTTAAAAGAATGAAGACTTGTTTTGTTATGCCTTACACTTTATCATTTTAAACTCAAGTAAATACAAGCTGTAGAAAAAATGCTGGGGGCGGGGGGGGATGGTATAAACCAGAATTGTAGTGTGAGAAACTAAAAATGCAGGAAAGACAGTTGGAAGAAGAGAAGAACCAGTTACCAAAAGGAAGTTGGGTAGTGAATGTAGACCTCCATATCCAGAGAAAATCATTGCGGAAGGCTCCACCAATTCAAAACCAACCATGTTCATTATCTGTTCTGTTCCCTGTATTAACTAGAATAGGCTACTTTGTTCTAAACCACATTATATAATGTAAGGATATCCATGTTAATTGAATTAAATGAATCACGTTTTGTTTGTTTTACGTAATTGGCAAACAATGCCTCAAGCTGAAAGAATTCAGTTGGCTTACACATTGGAAACTGAAGCTCCTAGCGTTGTCAATTCATCATCCAGGGAAAAAGTAAATAAACAGACTTGCCAGGATTTCAACCTTTGCCTACACCTCTCGTCTTTACTGTTTTCCTAATCCAAGTCCTATCTCATAATGTTTTACACCAGAATATGTGTGTCATCTTAATAAAGATCTCACAATGACCAGTAAGTCCCTTTCCAAGATGGGAGTAGTATTATTTGTCTATGGTATTCATTTTATGTCCTGGAAGGACAGAGACCATGCATAATGCTAATTGTCTCTGGACACACTAAAGCCAATTTAACACCAGTAACAGCAGTTCCTTTTCTACTCCATACCTTTCACAGGAAAACATTTAATACATCTCTTTGGAACATCACCTATTAATAGTTTTTGGAGAGAAAGACAGAAAGATTAGACATTTCGTACAGCTTACTAACAGAGGATGCTTCTTGCCTAAAGATGTAATAAAGTACTATATTATTTCTATGGCCTCAACTGAATTAATTTGATTCTGGCTTGGTTGGGCTTGGTTGGACTTTAGCTAATGTGCTTTGCAAACAATTTGTATTTTAAGTAAGTACTTTTAAAAAAATTTAATGGTTGTTGCTTTATTAAAATATTTGAAAGTGCAAAGGGAGGACTTGTTTATATGTGAATCATGGCATTAAGGAGAGATTATGCTCTGATCCAGGCAAATTTTACATACTATGATGAATGGGCCCTCCTTGGAGCTCTCCAAACACGTTTTTTTCAAAGATATTCTGCAGGAAATTCATGGAGCCAAATACTCTTTTATTTTCTGAAAAAAAGAGCATGCTGTTGAGGCGATAGAAGCTGAATAGAAATGTTGACTATTCTCCTTGAAGCCAGGCATAGCAACAAACATACTTCTGCTCATCCTGCTATAAGACACCATGTGGGTTGACGTGACATATGTCCTTTATGACCGGCTTGATAGCATTTAGTTCTTCCTTTCCCAGTTCTCTTTTGAAGCACATGTATTGATTTTACCTGAATGAAACCCAGTGATAAGATTTCATTCATTGATGGTTATTCAATTCCTTAATGAACAACAGGCAAAGCCCGTGTTACATTTTGGTGACTTAAGTAAAACATTCACAAAAAAAATATTGCTTGTCCTAATCTTTACCTGCCTTCCCTCCTTCCTTCTTTCCTTCCTTCTGCCCTTCCTTCCTTCCTTCCACCCTTTATTCCTTCTTGACAAATGGTGTCTCTTATATGCTGGAGTCTTCATTTATAATACTGAGTCAAACATGTTAAGATCCTCCTTTGGGAATATAGCATTATTGTTTGGAAAAGAGACTTTAAACAAAAAATTAATCAAATGGTAAAGCATAAGAGAATATATAATGAGGAAAAGACACCTTGAACTTTAGAAGACCTTGCAGAATTTGAAACCTAATTTGAAACCTAAAACAGCATTTAACCATACTAGTACTTAACAGTGACAATTCCCTACACTATTTGGCACAAAAATTCACAAGTACTTTATTTTTAAAGTTTCTTTGTTACTCTTGAATATGCATGAGGGCATTTTGTTGCAAGATATAAATAAATGATCACCGAAAGTCGCTGTTACATTTTGGATATTTTCCATACATCTTCTCATTTATTCCTTGCCACAAGCCACTAATATTGGTGGTATGAACCTCCTTTTAAAAGAGGAGAATTGTATGAGGCTCAACTGAAGAATATCTAAGGCAGTATTTAAATGAGTTGATTGTTTGGGTAACCAACAATTTCTATCATTCATAATGTATTTTGTTAAGATTTGCTTCCATGCAACATGAGTTAGTATTAGTTATAGATACCACATATACACAAAATAGAATCTTATGTATGTATGCATAAACAAACATAAAGGCTGGATTTTCTTATTGACACACATTGGGTAATTTTGATGCAAGTAATGTTAACAGTGTGTAGTATGCACAGATTTTGTCTGTTAATCTTCAAGAAGGGTGCTGTTTGCTACCTAACAACTGAATTAGAAGATATAGCTCCTTATATTTATAGTTACAGTGGTCTTGGTACTTCATATCCAGCAAGTCTCTCACCTGGATGTCCAACAAGTAGTCTTTGCCTCAAGAGTTATAGCAGAGAGGATTTTTTTTCTGCAAAAATAAGATACAGAAATAGGAGAGGAAAAGTGTTTAATTGGAAAGTCATCAGCTCTTTTGCTAACATTAATCAGAAAAGTAACTTCCAGGGGCAGGCAGGAGAATTGGACTGGGAATATTTTCCTAATGGAAATTCCTATCTGTGGAGCCATGGAGGTGGAGAGAAAGAGCTTGCTGACTTCCAAGAAGCAGAATGTTCCTCAGAATTTTCACGATACAATCATCATCCATTAAAGACTACATTAAAAGTTCTTGCTAAAACCTTTTAGTAAAGACAAGAGGACTGAGCACAATGACTATTTGCCATGATGGCTCTGTGGTTCATACTGTCTATCTCCTGATATTTTTTTCAGTGTTTTTCTATCGTTTCTGTCTGATCCTTTAAAAAATTGGTGATGAAAGCCTTGATTAAACTAAGAAGAAAGGATCATTGTGTAGCACAGTTTCCTAAATTATTACACATCCATTTTCTCTTAGAAATTTAATTAATTATTGAGTAAACATGACTTCCTATTGATTCTAGGTTGATTACTTTCTAATATGAAAAATGGAGCCATACTGTAATGTTATTTGAGTTGGGAAGTTTGGGGGCTCTAGAGTGGAACAAATCAAATAAAGGGTATTGGCATTTCCACAGGAGAAGGATTCTGCCTCCATATGAAGCAGAATAGCTTTTTTACAATCTCAAAAATAAACAAATTGAGGTAGGAAGGGAAAGTCATATCAGCAACAAGATTGAGATTACACAGAGGAGTTCATTAGCCATCTATCTTCCCCAGGATATAAGAGTGCACTTACACATCATTAAGGCCTATTTTTCATAAGTGACTATTCTGAGCCAGCTGTAAATGTTCTGTGTAACCCTTGATTTTCAAATCAAAGGAGAGAAATGAGAGTTGCTTTTCATTATGCAGATAAAATAAGTTCCTTTAGCAAAGCATCTTTTGCAGCGTCTTTCTACCAGGAATTTGTGCTGAAGAACGGTTTATAGCAACAGTGTGAGTACATCAGAGTTAACATGCTGTATCAAATAGTCCAGTGGTGTAAACTCTGTATAGGTAAATTTTTCTGATTCTGTGTTGATGAACTTTATGCAGAACATTGCAGTTGTGTCCTGTAGCTTCACGTACAAATAAAAGCCACAGAGTACTCCCATACCCTTGACAAAAAATACTTGTTTAGTATCCAGATTTAAATCAAGATTAAATGCATGCATTCATTTTCCCATGATTTATTCTACTGGCAACTTCATCTTATCTTTTATTAAAATTAAAATGTCAGGAAGGTCTGAAATATTCCTACTGGAACTTCATTTCTATTAATAGCTGCTTAATAGTTTTGTTTCCCAAGCATTATTGCTGAAACTTCATGGTACCTACGAAGTAAAGAGGGGACTTGAGAAGTAAAATAACTCTAGCTAAATGTTCTTTGTGCCAAATTCCAATTATATGTAGGCTAATCCTCTGAACATTTTCCACATCCATCAGATTTTCATAACAAAAAGTTAGTGATGAGAAATTTATACATAATTTAGGGTGAATAACTAATGAATCAAATGCTAATTGGTATTAAAAAGTACTATTTATGCAGAAAAGGAAACAACATTCTTAAAGTACATTACTGTTTTAAAAGTATAACAGCTATATCATCAACATACATGTAATTTTATCAAAGCATTACAAAAGTGCCAAGGAAGTTTATATTGAGCAGAATTGTGATGTTATGTTCGTTGTTAATTATGATTAATAATTTTACATATATGTATTTCTGTTGAAATGATTCTCATCATGCTCTCATTCACTCTTTCCCCAACCTTTAATCTAGAGTTAATCTGCCTATGTTTATGTACCAAATGGGATATACAATATAGTTTTATTATTTTTAAATTTAAAATGCTATCTTATTTATTCTTGGGGCTAGAGTTGATTAGCTTACAATAATGTCTACTTATCTAAGAACCTAAACTATTCAGTTTAAAGAAAAAGATATACCATTGAAATTCTGGCTTAACCAAATCCAGTGACTTCAGTATTAATTATGAAGGGGGGTTGGGGGGGGGGAAATGGGATGGGATGGGAAGGGGAAACAAAGGAGGAGGTAACAATGCTTGATAAGAAATGTACTCAATACCTTGCTCATGTAATTGTAACCCCTCTGTATGGTATTTTCACAATAAAAATAAAATTAAATTAAATTAAAGAAAGAAAGTAGAAGAACAATGATAAAGAATGAGTACTGTTAACTTTTTGATTTTCTTTTTTCTAATATATATTTTTATTGTAAAGATACTGTACAGAGGGGTTACAGTTACATGAGCAAGGTAATGAGTCCATTTCCTATCAAGCATTGTTACACCCTCCTTTATATTTCCCCTACCATCACTGTTAACTTTTACATTATGTTCTTTGTACAGTATCCTGATTGTATAGAAGGCAATAGAGTTGGTTGTAGCCACAGCTCCACTCATCCAGAGAGCTCTTACTTTTTTTATAGCAATGGAGAACAAAGCTTGATAATAACTGAAACATTACCTAAGATTCATTTAGGCCTCTAATTCCTCATAGGTGATTTTTGAATAATGAATACTGACTTTATCAGTTTAATAGGCTGTGTGTAACATAAAATAATAGAGATGAAAATATTCTGTGAGAATTGAAAGTGACATAAAAGATATGCTATTCATTACAAGAGAATTATTTGCCCACATCAAATAAACTCACAAGATACTATTGGTAGGTTAATGCTGGCTTTAAATTCCTAGAAGAAAGTAGAACCAAACTTAACATAGTTAAGATACTCATTCTTTATCTTTGAATCAACATTTGCTGATTCAGTGAGACATACGAATGGAAAAAAATACATATATTCTTATTTATGACCACGTTATGCATATTCAGCAACAGGCCTGTAATGCAGTGGGGATTTGTACAAACAGGGGAGCACGGGAGGAATGGCATAAACAAGAAATATGTGTCTTTTCTGTTGTGGGAAGGAGGACTAGCTTTCAGATTTTACCATCTCAACAATTCATTATGTCCTTGAAATTGTGGGAAAGGAGAAAGAAGTAGACACTAACACTCTTCCGAAGTCAGAGCTACTTAGTGAAGGTGACCATGGAAAGCTGCCACTCCTCTCCAAGGAGGCCCAACCAGGGTGGTATCTCAGCAGCAGTGCAAGCATTTCACTGTACTTACAATGAATTGCAGCCATGATTGCAATTGTTTTGTGATGCTTGTGGTGTCATTACCAAGATGCGATTACCAATTGCTGTATGAAATTAGTTATGCATGAAATGAACGGGAAGCATAAATACTTAGAGTGAGCGTCTGAACGCAGACTTCATCCTCATTGTCTTCCAGATCCACCGATGCTTGTGCATAATGTGGTCATAAAACTTTAATTTATTTCAGAGTCATAGGACTAGAAGGGATCTTTAAAGGTCACCCAGGACAACTCCTTGTTTCTAGGCCCTTGAGCAAACCTAAAATGATAATGAATGAATCCTTTCTCCCAGGAGTGGATTAAAAATCTTCTCATAATTATTCATTGAAATGAATCAAGTTGTGATAGTACGAGAAATTCTACCAACTAATGTTACACTGTGCGCACTGGCCAAACAGTATATAATATTTTGCTTACATGGGGCCTCATGTTAATAAACATATATTCAGTTAGAGTTTAAACATTCAAGTTTGGAATATAATTTTGTAGTAAAGTTTGAACACTTTAACTCTCCTTATTTATAATGTTTTGTTGTAACAAATGCTAAGTCCAAAAACTTAGTATGAATTCAAATTTGTCACTTAAATCATGGTTGCAATGCTCTAACAAACACAATAAACACACACATATGACACTGGACCCCCACACAACTCAAATTCAATAAACAAGTGTGGAAAAGTAAATTATTTCTTTGTGACTAGTTATATCCCAATAGTCAATTCCTTTTTCACCTTTTATAATTTTATTCATTTAAGATCTAGGTATTTTCAGAACAACAGAGTGACTCTGATTACCAAATTATGAGGCTAGTTTCTGCCTTGAGAATTATATGTGCAACATTACATGAGGTGCACAACTCCATACAACAGAAATTAGAAACAAAATAGCTTCACAGTTGGTAAGCAATAATTGAAATGTAGAAGAAATGCTCTGATAGAATTCTTTCAATCAAACATTGTCAGGCACGGGCTTTATTTTCTGTACCTTCCAATGACAATGGCTAGAATAATCAGGAAGGCCTCTTTGCTGCTGCTGTTTATATTTTTATTTCATAAGTTTGGGTCTTTTCCTTCTGGCTTTTTAGAGTGGCTATGGGTTATGCGGTCTCATTTATCTTTTCAAAAATGAACTTGTTTGATTAATTCCATTCAGAATTCTTTTAAGTCTCAAATTCATTTCTTTTGCCTTTATTTTTACTGTTTCTGTCTTCTACTTCACTAGTTCCCACTGTTTTGTGAAATACAGACCTAAAATGTTGATGATCATATTAGTCACGGTAATGGGATATGAATGTAAAGAGGGGTATTCAGGATTGGATCAGTAGGAGGCTGTTATTGAGGTGAATATGTATATACATGTATATGCACATGTGCACATATGTACATATATACACATACATATATATCATGGTTCAAAGCATACTCCACATATAGAGAAATATTACAATAAAATCCCCTCATATTTCAAATGCATATCAACTAAAAACTAAAGTGTACTGAAAAAACTAAACTAAACTTCTCAAAACAAGTAGTGATACTGTTATATGGTATGAAGGAAACATGTCTCTGCTAAATACATTTGGTGTGAAATTGCTTAAAGTAGGGATAGAAATGCTGAGATGGGCAGTAACCCTCAATTCCTAGTGAGGGTTCCAGTACCTAGATGTTTGACAAAGCCAGATAGTGGTTTTCTTCGTATTTCGGTGTTTTTTTCTTTTCAGACAGTTTTCTTTCTCTCTTTTCTCTACCCATGTCCTAAGTATTAGTGTTTTTTTTCCCATTGAATGTGAAAGCACATCCAGGTAGACATATCTTGTTCTATCTATTATTTTCTTCACAGCCACCTTCTCTATAAGCATAATGAATTCCTCCCCCCCCTCCCTCCCCCTCCTCCTCCTCCTCCTCCTCCTCCTCTT
>NW_012267218.1:14110922-14163461 GCF_000151885.1 Dipodomys ordii | reverse complement strand
TTCTTCTTCTTCTTCTTCTTCTTCTTCTTCTTCTTCTTCTTCTTCTTCTTCTTCTTCTTCTTCTTCTTCTTCTTCTTCTTCTTCTTCTTCTATGTTGTCCTCCAGTACTCATTTTGAATATATAAGTGAACAAATACATATTCATTTCTTATATAAAAACACACTGTACATACTAAAAGAATAGAAGTTATTCTCTATTGCACAGCAAACACACAAAAGGATCAAGGGTAGACCATGGTAGATCAATAGGAGGATATTGCAAAAGATAACATGAAAGAAGGTCACAGTTTAATTCTGATAGTAATAGAAAAGCTAAAAATTGATTTGTCACAACTTGAAATATCTTTGAAAGAAACCAGAGAAAGAAGAGTGACAATCTTGAAATTTCTGAGTATATGGAGCACTCATTTGCAGACTCCACTTAAATAAATAATTTACTGTATCGGCAAAATGTGATCCACTATACAATAAAGTTCATCAGTTGGCTCTTGAAAGAATTCAGCCATTTTATTGAAGCAGTGTCTTTAAATTACTAAGTTCGTTCTATGAGACAGGTACTATATTTTCTTTAATAAGCAAGTTGGATACTTCTCATTATGTGCTGAGAGTGAGTTTAATTCAACCCTCAGATATTAGTCATATTGACATCACTATTTGAGAGAAGATATTTAGTCATAGAGAAAGCAAAGAGCTAATTTTCTAGAAGTCACTTAACCCAAATCACCGTGTTTCCAAGTGTACTGGCTCTTCTGTGATGGTTCAACACAGTAGATTTCTATTACTTATATGTGTAGTCTTCTGAACCCAATGGCCTCGGTTCTACTCATTGCTCTCTTTACTTTGTGATCTTGTGGCATTTCCAAGTCTCTCTAAGCTCCAGATTCCTTACCTGTAACACCAAGCTACTAACATGAATGTGTGTCAAACTATAGTATTAATTACCATGTGATCAAGGATTTATGAAGCAGGAAAATTTTAATCCAGTATTTGGCTCACATTGACATAATTGACTGATGAAAAAAATTGGTTTTCCAACCATTGATTTTGACTTCGTATAGGTACAGCCATGAAAAAAAACCAAGAACTTAAAATCAGATTTATGGAGGTCTTGTCACATTTCATTAATTTTGGAAGTGCTGGACAGAGCTAACTATCATATTCAGAAGTGTCCATTTTTAGCATGATTTTTTCTTAAGAACAGTGAAGAATCTAGACTACAGAGAGCCACCTCACTGATGATGTGGGTATATGTCCATATTTGATTACATTTTAATTTATTTTGGGATGAATTTAGCCATCCATTCAAATTTTCTATGTGCAGAAGTTCTTTTTTCTCTTTGCTTTCACTTTTTTATTGTGAAAATACTGTACAGAGGGGTTACAATTACATGGCAAGATAATGAGTACATTTCTTATCAAGCATTGTAGTCTCCTCCTTTGTTTCTCCTTCCCATCCCATCCTCCCCCCACCAGAACTTCTTTTGATGAAGAGTCATAGATCTTAAAGAAAAGAGGGCTGCTGCAGGCACATTGTAACCAAGGAACCAATTCAAAGTCTTGGCTTCATTTTTGAGTTGGGTAAAGGGGAGCTCGTAAAGATTCTGAGGGGACCTACCCGCTCTCTATTTGTACAAATGTCGGGAGAAATCCATCTCAGAGTATCAGGCCAGAGAAGTGAGAAGAAGGTGGGGATAGAAAGGATTAATGTTGAACCTGAGTCAGAGAAGATGATGGTTATTGGCTGAGACTGGATTGGAGAAAGTATGTCAGATCTTCCAGGTTAGATTTAGAAAGAAAAAGAAAAGTCCAGAAAGCAAAGATGGAAATCTCAATTGTTGCTTCATTCTTAGAGCCAATGATTAAGATGGCTATTTATGTATTTCTTTTAATATGACTATTTCACCCTACATTAATCCATGTATTAGCACAAAGGTAATGCCAATGTACCTACAGTGATTTATTAGCTCCTCCAAACAAAATAGTAAGTCCAAAATGTTAGAGAGGTAATTACAGAAGCCCAGATTGTTATTAGTGCTCTTTTTTTTTCTTTTTGAGTTGAACACAGTGATATCTAGGGCAAACAATAATTTTAACATAAAGTGAACTTACCTCTTTTCACACAGAGTGGACAAATTTGATTTCATGACATTTTCTAACATTTAATTTAACAAATAGATATTAAACATAAGAAGATACAATTCTGTAAAATACCCTTATAGTCATAAGATGGTTTAAGTTAAAAAGAGAAGAAAAGAAAAGAAAATCTTCTCAGGGTGTTTGAGATGGTGAGGTAAGAGATAGGAGGATATCTATTAAATGAAATACAAACATGACATTAAAATAACTATTGGATTCCTAAGGATTTCTGAATTTGGGAATGGTATGTGAACATGTAAGTGATTTCTATGAGAAAAAAAGATAAGACATTTCAGCTTCATGGGTGCTGCTTCTCTATTTGGGACAGAACTGGGTTTTGTTTAACATGAAACTTCCTTCTAGAATTAACAGGTCTCTATGGATCTGGACCATGGATTCTAAGGACAAGAACGGATCCTTAACTCAGTTTCTGGGCCAGCTACTGGAGCCCTCCATGAAGAAGGCACAGGGCCCTCCCTCGCTTTGATTTTATCCATGTAGGCAGTGAATGTTTCAGACTCCTTATACAATCTGAGTCATTTTCATTTCCTCTGCACCTGGAACATCTCCCTCAGACTTTCCTTGGCCTCCCACACTTCCCTGAACATACATACATATGTTAGGTATAACTCGGATTTATGGCTTAACCAGAATGACAGATTGGACGTGGCTTCAAATTAGTCAAAGCTCATAACCGATTTCTATTTATCCTGAGGTATAATGACACAAAAATTTCGGGCCCAGAAAGTTGACTCAATGGTAGAGCGCTTGTCTCGCATGCATGAGGTCCTGGGTTCGATTCCTCAGCACCACATAAGCAGAAAAAAGCCAGAAGTGGTGCTATGGCTCTGAAGAGCTGAGGAACAATGCTCAGGTCCAGAGTTCAAGCCCCACAACTGCCCCCCCGCCCCCCAAAAAATCTCTAGGAATTCTGTGGTCTCTAGGCATAAGAGAAACTGGAGGAAGCTGGAGGGCTGTAGCTCCAGTATCCAGAAACTTCCTGTATGGTCTCCAGTGAAGTCAGACTTCCTCAGGAGTCATTTGGCCTAACTCTAATTAATACTTCACCTAATCTTCTAGTAATACTACTAATTGCTCACAAACCGACAATTTAATCAACACTCTGCTAACAGGCAAAGTTTATTTTTTTCTCCACTTTTTTTGTGCTCTGACACAGTGCGAACTTAGGCAAGTATGTCCCGATTGCTTTGTTTCCATGTAATTTAACAGCACGACATTATTTTCTCATAAGAGGTGCTTTGAATTTTTACTGCTAATGAATAAATTAACTAAAAAAGGTTAATCTGCCTACATGTTTATGAAGCATTATGCAAATTGCTCTCCAAAAGGTTTAATGGTAATTGAAAGCAATTGAAAACCATGGTACATTTCCCCCAATTTTCACTTATTTTTTTAAGAGTATACAGATTACACAGATTTTTACATTTTACAGATGTGTGTATAGAGGAGTTTTTGTGAAGTTCCGACGTCATCCCCATGGCTTAAATACTTTAATGCAAACAAGTGTGGCCTCAGTTTTTTGCTCAGGAATAGCATGGGATTTTTCTAATTAATTTTCAAGCAAAGCTGTAAATGTAAAAAGAATTGGTGCAATTAATATTATTACAGTGAGCAGTGAAGAAAGTAATTATGTTTAGACTGTCATTGTCAAGCTTTGATAAAATGGTTCTTGCATGAAGTTTAAATTGTGTTTGTGTATAACATGCTATTCACATTGGCGACATTTTACATGAATGATTGTAAGAAAACTTTTGCCTCAGGGAAGGCTAATTATCTCCATTTCACCCTCTTTACTTTCTTCTCTCCTGTAGTGAGGAATATCTGAGTTAGAGAATTCAAGAACATTTTTAGAAAGGAAAATGCTCTCTGTGTGCATGCATATGAATGTATGTGTTTGCTTATGTATGCATGTGCATGTGTTTGTATATGTGTGGTATATGTGTGTACTTGTGTGTGTTTGCATTGTCTGTAAGTGTATGAATATTTATACATATCTGAGTGTGTGTGTGTGTGCTTGGATATACACTGGAGATTACATCCTGAATAAAACAAAACAATTGCTTTCCCATTTTTCCTGAGAAGCTACCCACATGTGAATCTGAAGAAATGAATCAGCAGATGCTTTCCTATCATATATATATATATATATATATATACACATATAAGTGTGTGTGTGTGTGTGTGTGTTTATTAAATGTTTTGGTCAGAGTATATTCTTAAGCATTTTGGAGGATCACAAAAACTATGTATGTATCAGGTAGTAAGCAAATAAATATTTTTTAGTAATGAGTTCTATGGGGGAGGGGGAATAAATTTTATTTTCTGATTTCCGTGCTAAAATTATGCTCGCTATGACTGAGTTCAAAGTACCCACTCGAGACTAGTGAACTCCAAGCAGGGAAGAAAATTCTAATATCGGGGGCACCAGTCAGCACAAATCATCACCACCACACAACTGCCACATTATTAGAGGTAAACTTTGAAAGCTTTAGCATAATTATTTACTGTGTCATTTGTTGCCATAAGTCTGGCAAGCTACACATTTTGAGGAGCTTGAAAGAAGTATGGAAGAGAGAAAACGTGAAGACTTCTGCTTCTCAAGCAAGACAAGCATTGATGGAACCACTAAAATAAAAAGATACTTTGCTTTCCTTTGTGATTTTTTCTGACATTTTCAGTTTTTCATTTAATGTGGTTATAAGTTAAAGGAAATGAACACTTTACATTATTAGCACTATTTTTACCATTCATCTTTCAGTTACAATGTGGGTTGGTTTTAAATGTGAGTATAAAGGCATTTCAGTCCTTTGTGAAATAAGTGGCATTCAACAAACCTTGATATCAGAGCTCGAAACTATGTATGTATACATACATATATATATATATGTATATATGTATATATACAAATGTGTGTATATGTCTATATGCATGTATATATACATATATGTGTATCTGCATGTGTATATATGCATATATATGTATATGCATACATACACACACTTGTATATATGTATAATATATGTATATATGCATATACACACACACTTGTATATATGTATAATATATGTATATATGCATATATGTATATATACGCATATGTACATGCATATATTATACATATGTAGGCACGAGATATACATACAAATACGTATTAGGCACGAGCTCTGAAATATATATATATATATATATATATATTTCATTCTTGCTCAGACAGTGAAAACCACACAAAACTAAATGACACATTTTTATTTCACTTCTTGAACTGCTCACATTCTACCATCATTGTCTGCTTTTTGCCTGATTGATTTATAGGGAAGGTCTGAAAGGAAATAGAAATCTAGCCTAGCCCATTTTACTTTACTTTATGAGTCATCTTTGTTGTGTTTGGAAAACAGGGAAGTATTTGAAGAAAGGAAATGTTGGGATAGTTTTGATCGTAGAGGGTCTTTAAAATGTCTCTGAGTTGTGTCTGCATTTGATGAAAATTCTCCTAGGAAGAGAAAACAAGTGTTCTTGAAGAAGAGGATGGGTAACACCCAAACAGCCCAGATTTGAGACTCATTCTCAGATGTTATTTGCTTGTGTTGAATTTGCTTTTAATCTATCTCCTTCACACTAAAATTATCTACTCATGAGACTTTGTAAATCTCTGTGCTAATGGAATATGAGGCAAGCTTGCTGTAATTCCTCTGCTCAAGTACATGTCCTATTGTTCCACTGGAGTTCATTGATTAAATCCAAGCTTCAAGATATAGTTAAGAATTTCAACATGATAGACACAGGTTGTTACACCAACTATGGTAGCCTTATGGGTTCAAGGTCTTTTGCCATGCTTATGTACTCATGAGACCAGCTCTAAAACTAGCAATGGATAACCCAGGTTAACATCAGTTATTATATAAATAATAACTGAATGTTTTAAATGAAGAAAAAAATAAATTAGACTGAGCACCAGTGGCTCATGCCTGTAATCTTAGCTATTCAGGAGGCTGAGTTCTGAGGATCATGGTTCAAAGCCAGCCTGGTCAGTAAAGTCCATGAGACTCTAATCTCCAATAAACCACCAGAAAACCAGAAGTGGCTCTGTGGCTCATGTGGTAGAGTGCTTACCTTTAACTGAAGAGCTGAAGAGTACACAGGCCCAGAGTTCAATCCCCATGACTGACAAAAACAAAAGAACAACAAAAAATAAATTATTTTGTAATTTTGCAAGTATCCTTAGCATCTAGTTTAATAGAGCACAACTGGAGCTTCGTGTCTCATTCTACATTCAATCTGTTGCCATATTTTTGTTTAATTTGTGTGTGTGTGTGTGTGTGTGTGTGTGTATGTGTGTGTGTGTGTATTTGTGTGTGTGTGTGTGTGTGTATGTGTGTGTGTGTGTGTAACTAGGGCTTGTACTAAGGACTTCATTCTAGGTAGGCATTCTATAACCAGGGCCAATTTGTAGCCTAAACTGTACTTTAGCTTTCCATTAACTTCTTAAGCTTTGGACCAGAATTTTATGCTCACGGGGTATTGTGAAGCCCTGAAATGAAGTGCTTGATTGAGGTAGCTAAAAACTCTTCTCTCTCTCCCTGTCTCTCTCTCTCTCCATATGTATATATGTCTATATATAATATATATAATATACTATATGTAATATATATATATACATGACAAAGTAGAAGTGTTTGAATAGCCATTTCAGAAAATTAGGCATATTCTTATGTGAAGCTATACTAAATTGCAACTAATGCTACTTTCTTACAAGTTAGTTGAAGTACACATTCTTACTCTGTTAACAACTTCATACTCTGTTCTTATTTTAATTCTAATGGTTAATTCTGCACTTTGAATAAACTTTTTTGCCCAGGCACATTTTTTATACAGACTCATTCAACTATGCAGATCTTACAAATTTTGACACATGCCATTGTTCAAGAAGACAAAAATAATATTTATTAATATCATCTCTAGTCTTATCAAAAGCTGTCAAGAACATAGGGACTGATACGAGTTTTCAAAACTGATAATTTTCACTTAAAGCTCAAATTTTATTATTTGCAATAAATGCTGTCAGTTGTTCCCTTTGAAATGACATGTGAGGCTTCATTCACTTTTAAGAAAATGATCTGCCACGTGTATCTGAATAAGTATGATTGTGTCAATCATTTCCCAAGTGAAAGTTAGACACTGAATTTTCAGAGGCCAGTATGGCTGGCAATTTGAACAACTGTGCAAGGAAACTTTCTTTAGATAAGTTAACTTATAGGCAGTCTCCAGAGCTGTTTTCTTCACAGATTTCTGTCACATACGATGTAAACTACACCAGAACTCAAGTGTCCAAAGGTTCATATTTACAAGCTTTACTAACTCATTGGAGGGAGGACTAGAAGGGAAATGTTTGTTTTGGTTATTGCCTTGAGGAAATGCTTGTTTAACTATATTTGTTTACAGATGTAGCACACAATGACTGTAGATTGCCAACAGTTTTACACTCCATTATTTCTGTGGAACACGCTTATATGCCAACACAGTGACAATGTGGTATTATTAAAATCTACTTTGACATTGAAGGGTCAAGTGACCACATACTAGGAACTGCTGATAGGAAAATATTGTAAAGGGATTTTGTCTTGGAGACTTCATTCTTTTATCTGTTCTTGTTGGGCCTCAGTTCTTTGGTTTTTGTTGTTTTTTCTCTATTAAGAAGCAAATAAGACATATCCTCTCAACAACAATTGAACTCTGGAAAAAATATTGATGCTGGGAGAATTCTCCAAGTACAATAAGCTTCATGTTTGTCTTTACTTAAAGTTATTACTGATAGCTAATAGTAATAACATCAGCATTTAAGTGTTAGTTCTGGCCCATGAACAACATCTGTCAGTTTTTACATATATCGTTTCATGATTCCAAGTTTATGATAGGACTTCATTCTGAATAGACACGTGATTTTTCCTAAACATCACAATACTTTTCTTAAGTGTTGACACAATGTTGAAAGAGAGAAAAAGTTGGATGAGAACTAATTTGATAAGACTTCAAGAATATCCATTTCTGAAATAACAGGAAAAATCAACCTTGAAAATTCATGAAGCATCATTACAAAACTAGGCTTACTTTTAAGATACCCTGCTGAGCATACATTAATTTCTTTCCTAGGAGTTACCATGTCAAATTTTATGTAAATATCTCACCTCCAAGATACAAGACAAAGCCCCAATGCACTGAGAGTTGTGATAAGAGAAAGCTCTTGCCGTATTGGTTTGCTTTTTCTCTGTTATTAGATTGCATGATTTCCACAGAGGACACATATGGAATCAATTCCTTTCTATGCTTGAGAATAACTAACATAACATTTTCTGGTAAAACCTCATCACTGTTTTTATCTTTTGAGCCATTACTAAGATGGAAATACTTGCAAATCCACCAGTGAATATGAAATATGAGAAACAGAAAAAGCACAGCTACTAGGATATCAAGCACAACACCAGTGCAATCATCGGCAGGTTGTAGCTCACCTGATTTAGGCTGAGAATGAGTCAGTGGCATGACACTTCTCCAAATGTCTCACACAGAGTTGATTTCTATCGTCTACTCCTCTTAAAATAACCCCCCTTTCCTCCATATAACCCTCTCTGCTACAATCTATGTGAGTATATATATATATATTTTTTCCTCTACCAACTGACATTTTTTATGTTTCATAAACAATAGTTTAATGACCATGTTATTATTTTGTGTATCCAAAAATTTACAAATTATATTGTCTTATTTTACATTTACATTTTATCATTTACATTTAATAATGCATTTATTTTTCAAACCATTTTCATTTTATTTTAAAAGCAAATTACATAAAAACCAAATATAGCATAGAGAATCTAACCTTTTGTGAAAGAAAGTTTCACCTTCAATGCATTGATTTCTGGTGTGTGTGTGTGTGTGTGTGTGTGTGTGTGTGTGTGTGTCTGTCTGTCTGTCTGTCTGACTGTCTGTCTGTCTGTGTGTCTGTGTCAGATCTAGGCTCTAAACTTGGGGCTTAGGCACTATCACTTAGTATCTTTTGCTCAAAACTGGCTCTATACAACTTGAGCCATAGTTCCACTTACGGCTTTTTCTGGTTAATTGTGTATAAAAGTCTCACAAACTTTCCTGCCTGCCCTTGATTTCCAGATCTCAACCTCCTCAGTTCCTAGATTACAAGGAGGTCTGAGCCATCAGCACCCTTCCTAGTCTATACGTTTTGTAATGGTACTTTTTGACTCTTACCACACAATGTAAACAAAACGATTAATGGGTATAGATTCATACTATTCATATTTCTGCTTTTAGAGATCCTAAAATGTAGGAAAAATGAAATGAAGTGAGAATCATTTAATTTTTAATGGTTATTTTTCACTTCACTTACAGTGAAATTAAAGCTCATTGAGGGTAAACCTGTTTATTGCTCATTCATGCATCTTGGCAGAGCATTGGTCAACTTGTGCATTCAACGCATGTTTAAGGTAATTTGAAGGGATGGGTTAGATTGAGATAGATTGGGGGTTGGTAGAGTGACATTGATCAGGATTTGCGGTACTCACAAATTGACGTGCTAAATTGAAACACGTAAATTAAAAATAAATACCTAACATAAATAAAATTCAAAAATCAACAAAATCTCAACACAGACACAGATTTAGAGTGATATGGAAAGAAGACATACCTGAATAAGCAAGAGCTTTTTAATTTGAATCTTTTGACTTGATAAATCTCTGACACTGGCTATGTGATGTGGCATACATGAAAGTTTCCAATCTTTGAAATTGGGAACAAAAGTATCAACATACTTTTATGAGTTTGGACTAGCAGAGTATGAATTCAGCTTCATTTCAGGAGTACCTACCCTCATTACTTTCTTTGCAGTGCTTCTCTAGAACTGAGATTAGAATTCTTGTGACAAACTTTAAAGTCTTCACCATAATAGAATAAAATCCCTCAGCAATCACATCTCTTCAGATTTCTATTCTCTATTCCATTCTACTGGTTGGAACTTTGAAGGATAGTGCTGAGAGGAAAAGGGCTAAGATGTATGACATATGAACAAAGGAAAAAATAACATCTGTCTTCTGCAATTTGAAACAGAAATTAAGGTTTTATTATTTTGGTAAATTGGAAGGTTGTGATGTTTAGAACATGGACAGAATTCCCCAGATCTCTGGCAAACAAATATTAGTGTTATGCTACAATCAGTTCTTCAAAAGACAAAAAGGGGAAAGGACTGTTACTCTTTACCTTGTAACAGTTATCATGTACCTGGATGATTATAACAGCTCAGAGAGAAGGAGGCTGATTTGCCTGTCAAGGTTGAATTATACCTGTAATCCCAGCAATGGGGAAGGAGAAGCAAAATAACTCTGAGTTCAGTGCCAGCATGGGTAGAATGATCCTTCATCATCTTCATCACCATCGTCATCATCACTCTCATCATCATCATCATCATCAATAAACAAAGGTATCTGTGTCTTGTCTTCCATAGAGCCAGTAATAAAGAATTGGACTGATTGTTTTCATCTAATTATACTCTATTTTTAGCTTCCACAAAGCACAGGAGCTCTTGACAACTCATGCCACCCAAAGAAAGATTCAGGAACGGATCACACATGTAAAACAATTTTCAAGTTTTCATATCTAATAAATTTTTATTTTCTTGCTGTCCACAACACATAAATCTTAAGTTTGCCTAACCAAAACCTACCATGTATGATCTGAAGATTTGTGTCAATATGCTTGAAAGTGATAGAGAGGGTAAGCAATACTTATGTCACTCTTATTTTCCAAATGATAGCTACTTCTGGAACTAAGGAGAAAGACATCACCAGTATAATGAGCAGTAAACAAGAAGCTCCAGTAATCAAGTCAAAGACGTTGGATAGCTTTGAAATTATAACAATAATGCTCACAAGTCATGCATAGAGACTATGAATTTAGTACAGTCTCTTGGAAAATTAAAAGGACGATAAAGTTACACAATTTTTACTTGAATTTTGAAATTCGAAAATGTGGAAAACACTGCTAGGAATCTCAAGAGACTAGTTGTCAGGCTTGAAGCTTTCAGTGAATTGGATAGATGGCAGTATTGTCTGATCATGTCTTGACAGCTAGGATATAGACTTTTAAAATAAATCACTAGCTTGTGCATAATTCTGCATTTGTGTTTAAAACATGCCCTCTTATAAATTGTGTCCCACAAAGGTGTTTATTTGCAGTGACTATTACCTTATTTCATTGTTTTGCCAATATTTAATGCTGTCTCACAAATATTTTGAAAAGCTTTTGTTGATTTTCTAAACTGCTTTTGTAGTTCTCAATTCATGGTGGTCTCAAAATCCAAACCATCAGTTCCAAGTTCCTGGCTTTGTTTTCCCCAGCATGTTAGACTGTGAATATTCTCATGATGTCAGAAAATAGATTGAAATCATCTCTTCTACCAACATAAGCCCCTTGAAATAGGAGAAGTTTGAATTAAAAAAAGAAAAATTGTAACTTTTCCATAGCTTTTTCCTTTAATTTTTTCTCTAACTCATAAAACCATGAACCAATTTGAATGTTTAGCTTCCCTTCTGGCTTGATTTCCTTCATGCCAAGTGATGCCCAAGGGAATACTTCACCTGGTGCTATAATGGGAAACTTGGCAGAACTTAATACATCGCTGCAACGGTTTTCTCAATTTTAGACTTTTTTTCTTGTGTCTTTTGGACATATTTCAGATGGTCTTGACCATTAAGTTTCTGTAAATGAATATCCTTTGGAAAGTTACTTTAAAAAATATCCTTGTACAGCAATTTAATAGCCTCATTTTAGCCTCTATTATCAAGATAGACCAAATTACTGGTTATTTAGTGGATAAAGATGTTATGTAGAGATGAGGTCGGATGAGATTACTTCATATCAATATGCTAGTCAAAACAAACAATTACATTCTCCATTCTTTGTCTGAACGTTAGCACAATTTTTGAAAGAGTAGATTAACATAGTTTTTGATGTTCTGTTTCTGGACAAAACTATTTAAGGAAATGACCACAACTTGAAGCTTTTATTATCTAAATAAATAAAAATAAATTAAATAAATAAATAATACTGAGTTTTAGTCTTGGACTTTTTTTTAATGTCGTTTGTTTAATTGTACCATTGCTATATTCTGCCTTTATATCTTAATTATTTGCTCATTTATACAGCAATTATTTTGAGGAACTATTATGTACCAGAAAACATCCACATCCCAGGGATAAGGGAGAACAAACAAATAATAAAAGGATAAGTAAATAGATTGGAACAAAGATCAAAAGAAAAATTGTGCAAGTATCAGAGAGAACAACAAATTCAGACTTGATACGAAAAAAGTTTTGCTGTGGGAAGTTTCAGATACATTTACTTTTTAATGTTTTTAGGGACATTTAGGGCCAGTTGAGGTTGCTTAGTAGAGGGAATCATATAATTACATGTAGGACCTGTGGTAAAATGAGTAGTTGATCAACAGGAAGGAGAAGTATGGCCCCAACTTTTTCCCTATGCTCTTTCAACTGTCAGTCAATTTATTTTGGCCACTAATATAGTCAGTAACTAATCTTACAAATGCTAAGTGTCCTTAAAGTGCCCTTGAAATTGGATGAAACAGTATACAAGTAGTTCTTTTTTAAAACTGCCTGTGACTATTTTCTTCATTTGAGAAGGTAGAAGGAGTCAGCAAATTCCTTTAGATGGAAAAAAAAATCTTCTCACTGTGTAGGAAGAGACTGCTGGGTTATTGAAAGGAAAGGCTAAATTTTCAATATTCTTTTAAACTTTTAGGACCATGGAACTGTAGTAAAAATGTGTTTTATTTAAACCACATTGGAAAATTAAGGATAGTCTCTACAATAGGAGTGATATATACCACATTTTCTTGATCCATTCATCCACTGAGAAGTATCTGGGTGGATTCCATATCTTAGCTATTGTAAATAATACGGCAATGAACATAGTTGTGCTTGTGGCTTTAGCGCAAGCTGGCTTGTGGTCATTTGGATAAATGCCCAAGAGTGGGACTGTTGAGTCACAAGGGAGCTCTATGTTTAGTCTTTTGCTTGCATCAAAGAAAATTATATTGTCCCATTCGTAAGGAAGTGGAAGGACTTGGGAAAAAGTCCTTGGCAAAGTAAACCAGACCCCAAACACACAGGCTGTATGGTTTCCCTCATTTGTAATAACAAGAATATGTCTATAAATCTACAAGTTAATCCAATGGGTAGTAAAAAAACAAAGAATTATATTTGGTCATGATTAATTAAACAGCACTCTTAAGTATTTTCACACTGAGAACAAACGAGGGTATTTTTAGGAGAGGATCACAGGGGTTCAATAGCTAGGGGCACATGACCATATAAAATGATGCTTATTGAAATGAATTCCAAAAATGGGAAAAAGAGGGTTTCTTTTTATTGTACTGTTTGCAGTTATTTCTTTTTTTTTCTTTTTCTTTTGGGGGGGTCCGGTCGTGGGGCCTGAACTCTGGGCCTGGGCAATGTCCCTCAGCTCTTCAGCTCAAGGCTAGCACTCTATCACTTGAGCCACAGCACCACTTCTGGCTTTTTTCTTTTTGCTTATGTGGTACTGAGGAATCAAACCCAGGGCCTCATTCATGCAAGGCAAGTGCTCTACCACTGCCACCTTCCCAGCCCATTTCTTTTTTTTCTTTCTGTTTTTCCCTTCAGTTTATTCCCTGGTGTCACCGCTTTCGATTACTGTACCTTTTATCTGATCTATAAGGGAAGGGAAATCAAAGAAATGGTGAAACAAAGGATGAGCCAGTTATACATTGATATACTATAGACACTATGCTAGAAATTAACTTAACAATTTGGGGGTAAAAGTAGGGGAGGGAAGTGGGAGAAAATGAAGGAGGGGGGTTAACAGTGTTCAAAAAGACACATACTCATTACCATACTTATGCAAGTAACCCCTTCATGCTTCCCCTTTACAATAAAATGTGTTAAAAATACAGGAGTGATAGGATGCTACATGCTTACGTATAACTCCTCTCTGTAGGAGAATTGGAAAGTATGGGCATTCCAGAGCAAAGACTGAACTATGTGGATAGAGGGATCATGGCCCTCCAGAATTCAATTGCTATTGTTTATTAAGTCTATTTTGATTTTGTGATTCCACATCTTTATGTCTATAAACCCAATACAAACTGTTTAACACACAAATGTATTGTTTTTTTTTTTTGTTCTGTTTTGTTTTGTTTTGTGTCAGTCCTGGGGCTTGACCTCAAGGCCTTGGTACTCTCTCTGAAATTTGTGCTCAAGGATAGTGCTCTAACAGTTTCAGCCGCAGCTCCATTTCTGGTTTTTTGATAGTTAATTAGAGATATGTGTCTCTTGGACTTTCCTACCAAGTCGGCTCTGAACCATGATTCTCAGATTTCAGCCTCCCTAGTAGCTAGAATTCCTAGTGTAAGCCATCCTTACCCTAGCAAGACTATCACTAGGTGTGTGTGTGTGTGTGTGTGTGTGTGTGTGTGTGTGTGTGTGTGTGTGTGAATATATGTTGGTATTGAACCTTGCACTCAGGGCCTGGGAGGTGTATCTTAGGGTGTTTTTTTTTTTTTTTTGCTTTTTTTTTTGTTTTTCTCTCAGACCTAGCACTCTACCACATGAGCTACAGGTCCACTTCTTGCATTATATTTGAATTACATTTGAGTAAAATAAAGAGTAGCTGATTACGCAGATAGTCTAGTGTGGACTGGAGCAAAGAGAAAATAAGAAATCAGAGTATCGGGTGACATTCCATAAGAAACAGGGGGCTGTTGCAAGGATAAATACAAAAGGATAGCAAGATCACAAGCTGATAGGTACTTGTCCCACTCCAACTTAAGAAACGTAATAGAGTTGGGCATGGTGGCTTCATGCTGCCTGTAGTCCAAGCTATTTATGAGGGTAATATGGGAAGAATATGGTTGCAGGCTAATATGGGCAGAAAAATCCACAGGACATTATCTCAACCTATAGCTTGACACAGTGGCACATGCCTGTCATCCCAACCTTTGTGAGAAGCTACAACTGAATCAACTTCAGTTTCAGACCAGCTAAGGCAGAAAAATCTGCAATCTGTTGTGTCCAAAGGATAGTTGGATGTGGTGGCATGCATTTATTATCCCAGCCATGAGGAGAATCCAAAAATATGCAAATCAGGACTCATTTTTGGGCCTAACCTGAAAGGAATTCTTTATTCTCAGAGTAACTAGTACACTGCAGGGCAGCCATGGCTCAAGGGTGTAGAGTGCCAGAGTAGTAATTGTGAGACTCTGGATTCAAATCCCATTACTGATCCTCTGTCTCACCACTAAAAACATATAGTCCAGTTTTCATACTTCTAAATCAACCATGTAGGTGACACCTTCTAATAGTTTCTGTTAAACAGAGCACTAGAACTTTTTATGTTGTTGGTGGTCGTGAGGCTTGAACTCTGGGCGTGGGCGCTGTCCCTCAGCTCTTCAGCACAAGGAGCGCGCTCTATCACTAGAGCCACTTCTGGTTTTCTGGTGGTTAATTGGAGATAAGAATCTCACAGACTTTCCTGCCTGAGCTGGCTTTGAACTGAGATTCTGAGATCTCAGTCTCCTAAATAGCTAGTATTACAGACGTGAGCCACCAGAGACCGGCTTAATCTGGATTTTTGTTTAACTTTATCTTTAGGTAGTTGTACAAAAGAGTTGCCATTTATTATCAGAGCAGTTCATCAATATAATTTGTCTTGATCAATGCCACCCTTTCCAACATTCTCACTCCTCATTCCTCAACCCACTCTTTCCCTCACTCTTCTTAATTTTGTTGGATATATATTGGATTCTTGACTGCATCCCCACCACAATTCACCCCCCACACCATTCATTACTTTCGCTTGTCCAACCCTTTCCCTTTGACCCCATCCAACCCCACCCCTTTTGAATACCAATTTCCTGGTGTCCAACTTTGCTGACCTTTGATTTTGCTTTTGTAAGGAATTACACTATTTCAGGTCTTTTTTGAATTTACCATAATTTAGTTAATACATTTGTATACACTTGCGTGGCATCCACCAACATATTTATTTGTTTGTAAAAAAAATCTAGCTTCCACATTTAAGGGAAACATGTATCCTTTGTTTCTCTGAGTCTGACCTATTTCACTTAGTATAATTTTTTCCAGGTCTTTTCATTTCTTTACAAATGTTACAATGGCATTCTTTCTAATAGATGAGTAAAATTCAATTGTGTATGCATAGCACATTTCTTGATCCATTCGTCCATCAAGGAGTATCTGGGCTGATTCCATACCTTAGCTATGGTGAGTAGGGCTGCAATAAACATTATTTGTGCTGGTGGTTTTATTGTATCCTAATTTGTAATCTTTTGGATAGATCTCAGAAGTGAAATTGTTTGATCATAGTATAGCTTTTGTTTCATTTCCCAAGGAAATCATCCTCACCAGCATCTGTTATTGCTTGTTTGCTAAGTAATGGCCATTCTAACTGGGTTGAAGTGGAATCTCAATGTTATTTTCATTTGAATTTCCTTATAATCTCAAATTTTTAATATCCACTGTCAAATTCTTCCATATTAATTTAAGGTACTTATATATTTTTCTTAGACTTATATTCGAAACATCTTGATAGATAACAGGAAAAGTTAGCTAAGGATTTTAATGAACTACAAATCTTAATGAGTGAAAAATTGGTGGCATTTTAAACACTGTATTTCATTCTTGTAGATACAAATATAGTTTTCTTTCCTTAAAAATATCTTTGATCAGCTGGGCACTGGTGGCTCATTCCTGTAATCCTAGCTACTAAGGAGGCTGAGATCTGAGGATGCTGGTTCAAAGTCTACTTGGGCAGGGAAGGCCCTGAGACTCTCATCTCCAATAAGCCACTCAGAAAATTGGAAGTGGCACTGTGATAGAACACTAGCCTTGAGCTGAAGAGCTGAGGGACAGTGCCCAGGCCCAGAGTTTAAGCCCAGGACTGACAAAAACAAACAAACAACAACAAAAAACTTTGATCAGCTATTTCCTATATTTGCTGAAATCAACTGAGAAGTATTATTGATTTTTCAAATATTAAATTCCTAGAAGTAGTTTCCATTAAAGACTACAAGTACACAATAAAACCCCTAAATATAAAAAAATCCTAATGTTAGTGGAAAGTGTTAAATTTTTAAATTATTGAAATGCAAAATTTGCTTTTTGATCCTTCATAATGGTTACCCTTTTAATATTTCATTTACTATTTCCTTCCGTTTGGTTCATAAAAACATTCAAGTCTTTTCCTGTTTTGTTGTCATTGTTGGCAGTCATGGGGCTTGAACTCAGAACCTGGACACTATCCCTGAGCTTTTTCAGTCAAGTCTAGTGCTCTACGACTTTGAGCCATAGCTTCACTTCCAGTTTTCTGGTGGTTCATTAGAGTTAAGGATCTCACAGACTTTCCTGCCCAGGCTGGCTTTGAACCACAAACCTCGGATCCCAGCCTCCTGAGTTGCTCGGGTTACAGGGGTGAGCCACCAGCATCCAGCATCAGATTTTTTTTTTCACTATAGTTAGTCTTTTTTTTTCAACTTTATCTTTAGCACACTAGTGCTTAGCATGAACATAAAGAAACTCTCAGTGAGTCTCTAGGATGACTTTTAAAGTTTTAAATAAAACCAAAGTCTGTTTTCAGTTAATGCCAAAAATAAACTCATGAAGTGATTTTGTTTTTATTAGATTCTAAAGCTCTTCAATCCTCACCCCTTGCGAAATGAAAATGGTAGATCAAAGCTAAATGGTCAGAGTCATTTTAATTTTAAGAGCATACAATAAAAGCAATTGGCCTCCAGTTCACACAATTTGGGTGCCATTATATTGTTTAGAAGATTCTACTACACCAATTACCCAGAGACACATTTAAGAATGAGAGAGATGCTTTCAAACTCACCACCCAGCTATCTACATGAATTTGAAAATCTCAAACAACTATCCAGCTTTAAAAGCAATTCAGTTGGATTTCCTCAGAACTCCTTAGATGTGTAGCTTTCACAGCAAAATTGTGTATAATAAAGTAATATGTAGGAAGGGAAAATAAGAGAAGATGCCATCACATCCACTATCATGCTATCAAATTATTGTGTATCTATGTTTTTCCTAAGGGTTTCTAAGAAAACGTCTCAGCCTTGAATAGCCGTTGGCCTCTTTAGTTCAGCCTTGAATTGTATTTGCTTGAAAAATGGAGTGAGGAAACAGCAAAAAGCGTAACTAATGAAATTGCTATGGTCACAAAATGTTAACTCATTTGATTTTCCTGAAATTCCGGACACAAAGCAATTCCACACACATTGCTAGATGTAATCCATGGCTTGTATTAGACATGTCACTTGGCTGAAGCTTTTTGACAATAATACATATGTGTACAATATAGTACTGCCCCTCTAGGGTAGAGGATTTCATTGTATGATGCACAGCCTGAGGACTCTTGCATTGAACTTGAAAAGCATTGGCTTGTCAAAGCGTCTGCTACACTCTGCAAATGTAAAGGATCTAAATTTTATTTTCTCTGCATTCTCCTTAGATGTATGTTTTTCTCATACTTTCATCATGGTGGTCATTGAGAGAGCAACGTGTCTCTAATTTAAATGAAAAATAAGGCATTAAATTGAAGAGGAAAAATAATACTCTGAGAGCCATTCACTGATCCCTAGTGAATACAACATGGGTCCACAACTCACAACAGAAATTTGGAGATTCAGTTATAAATGCCTAGTTCCAAAGGCTGTAAGAAAACAAAGTGCCTCTTTATTTTATGCATCTCCCTTTTCGGTTTGATTTCTTATAAAATATATTTTTATTGAAATATTCTCTACCCTAATGTTGTGCTAGGTTCAATGGAGAAATCAAAGTCATGTAAAATATTGTCATATACACCAAGAAAGTATATGTCCAACTAATCACAGTACAAAGCTAGAAAAATAAGAAGAGCTCTGTGTAAATAGAATATCTGAACATAGCTATGGGCATGTGTGCATAGCACACTTAATAATACATTCTTTTTAACTTTCTGTACATTGAAGTTAGTATATATTTACATGAATTAAAGCACATTTTTAATCACCTATAACACTTTCAACAATGAATTATAGATAAAATTATTTGACTTTTCTGCCAAAGTAAGTGTGAAGTAATAAGCATTTCTATCCATTAATAGTTATAAACCTTAGGATTAAAACAAGAATGAGTATGTCCCTCATAAACTTTTCCTTCTTCCATACTGTTTGCATCAAAAAACATAGTATTCTGTTAGGTAGAATCATGGAGTATAAATGCATCTATAATGGGCTGGTCAGAAAACTTCATTGGAATCCTAAAGTCTTTATTTTCTTGTGGGACTAAAAAGCAACAATCTACAAACTGAAAACAGAGAAGAACTAGTTCCAGAGAAAAAACTCCATTCAAATTCCTTGAACAGTTACCAGTTCTCATTTGTGACATTTTTTGAAATGTCAGAAGAATTCAGGACCATTGAAATGGGACATTTAATACATTGTGGTTGTTATTTTTCATAAATGTGTGTTCAGACATGATCAATCAGAGGCCGACAGTCCATTATATGGGTAAAGTCAAACCTGATTCCTGTCTTACTTGTGAATACAGTAAAGAAACTGTCTTATGGATGCACTTAATTATGCAAATACAGATTGCAAGTAAAGAGGGTCAAAAGCACTTTACCCCTTACTTTCTTATCCCAATTACACTCATTAGAAAACAAACTACTTTTATTTAAGGCTTACCAGGTGTAATAATGTCTGACATGTCCATTCGAGGATATAGTAGTCACTCAGTAAATGTATGGTAAACAATTAGCAGGAATACAATTGGGATTCTGTAGTTCTGGTTGATTATGTAACTTAAATAGACAATTTATGATTGTGTAAAACAATTATAATCAGCAGAAGTTTGTTTGCTTTAGAAATAAAGGTTAGATACAAAGTAGGAAAAGAGAAATGGACTGCCAGAGGAATTTTGATTAACTAGGAAGATGAAGGAGGTTGACGACAATCAAAATAGATAATTTACAACTATGAAAATATAAAAATGAAATCTGTTGGAATTGTTCTGGAAAATGGGAGAGGAGGCAGGAAGAATAAAGAAGTGAGATTGAGTGATATACATTGTAAATGTGTAGAAATGTAACAATGAACGAAATCCTTTCCCTGTGTAACTAATATAAGCTAATAAAAACAGAAATAAAGAATAGTCATTTCATTAAAAATCATAAAGGAGAGCTAGTATACGCATTCAGAATGATGAACTTCATGGAGTTTGTAAATTTAAGCTTTATCCCAAAAACCAAATGATGTTTCAACCTGATTGGATTCTTCCAAAATGTACTAAGCTAGTAAGTTTTGAATGCTTCTTTTTTTTTTTAACCAATTTTTTTATTTTTTTTGGGTCCAGTCGTGGGGCCTGAACTCTGGGCCTGGGTGCTGTCCCTCAGCTCTTCAGCTCAAGGCTAGCGCTCTACCACTTGAGCCACAGCGCCACTTCTGGCTTTTTTCTTTTTTGCTTATGTGGTGTTGAAGAATCGAACCCAGGGCCTCATGCATGCAAGGCAAGCGCTCTACCACTGAGCCACCTTCCCAGCCCTTGAATGCTTCTTTAGCAATGGCTTATCCATGAAATATTTCAGTTACTCCCAATGAAACTTTGTGGAGGATTTTTATGCAATTGAGTTTCAGTGAAGAGAAAGTTGAACTGGAGAAGAAGATGTCTGCATTCTAGCTTCAGTGATATTGTTAGCTAATTTCTGTGAACATTGAGAAACACTAACCTATCTGTGTCTAGGTTTTTAACTCTCAATCACCTACTTGTCCAGAGAACTTAGGTTGTCATTGCCCTAATTCTTGTACTATAACTATATTTTAATATTTCTAATATCTATTGTATGAAAGACCATTTCTTAATGAGAAGGTTGAGTTATTCTTTATATTTCTGAGGTCTCTTTTAGCTTTACATGTCAGTGTCAAGTCAATGTGTTTATTTCCACATGGAATAGGGGGAAAATATACCTTGCAGTAGAAATTGTTGGTAGCTCACTAGTCAAAGAATCTGCTACTCTTTCAGCACCTGCCTTATCCTATTAATGGTACACAAATATTGAACTGAAATTTTGATGTATAGCCTAGATTTCTCAACCTCTGGTTACAGAGCTGAACATTAGTACATGAACTACAGTTTCTATCTGAAATAATAGAATCACTGGGGGGATGTGAGTTAATTAGAATAGTGTTTTATAAAAAACTTGGGCAGTAGCCCATTAAATGTCATTAAATGCTTTGGCAAACAAGATTGTAGAAAAAAATGTTCATTTTGGAAAAAAAATGTTCACATGATCTTGTTATGGGGTACTGAGTACCTCCTGCCACCAAAGCACACCCACCAGTGATTGTTACTGTGAGTGTTTAGAGGTTAAAGGTATTTAATACAGAAATACAGAGCAGTCTGAGTTTTCCCATTTCAATAGTAAGAAAACATGTGCCAGACTGCTCAAAGAAAATTGCTAAACACTCATGATATGGCAGCTCATACACATGATTTTGTGAGTCTATATGGGCTTTATCAAAGCTTTATGCATTTTATTTTCAATTTGAATGATTTTCCAGGCAGTTTAATTATAATGAAGTTATTGGTATTGTGAATTAATTAGCAAATTTTCATGTATGTCTGTAAGTGAGCCAAACAAAGAAAATGTTTAGCTACATATAAGTAGGATATTTTATTTAAATATACAGAGAAAAGGAAAACAAATCTTAATGATTTGAGCACAAGAATTTTTCCTCTTACTAGTAATTATTGCCTAACTTGACAGGCCAGCAAATAGTTATTGGAAAACATTTGTGAAAATACAGTGTCACTTTACCATTGCTGGCCTGTAACTGCCCGCATGAATAGTCAGCACTCTTTATCAATGATTTTGCTTATGTCTCTGTTCTGATGAGGAGATGCAAAGCTCTTGATACCCAATTCTGGGAAAAGAGCAGCTAAATGATCAGTTGGACTAGTTCAAATCCCACAGGACCATACCACATTTAAATGATTGATATTGATTCAAGAAATATACCTCAAATGAGCTGGTACAGCAGACACAAAATTAATCTCTGCTGAGATGTGAGTGGAGTCAACAAGAGGGAAGCCAGCCAAAGGCTTCTCTAATGGCAGCAGGATCAGCAAGATCCATGATAATTTTTAATATTTGCTGCAATAATTAACAACAGAAGTTTATGTCAGGAGACTGGAAAACAGAAGCATTTGTGGAAACAGGTTGCACGGAACAGATGTAGGGAAAGCCAAGGGAAGGCATTCAAATTTGAGAGACTTATCTGACTGTGAAAAGTCTGAAAGTCTTAAAAGTAACACAGCAGAGAATCTGTACTACCTCCTTCAATTTTTCATTTGCTTGATTTTATGTTCAACAAACTGCTTGCTTTATTTGGCATTTTTTTTAATCCCCAAAAGAAGTAGGTGGAAGTTGTGCCAGTGGAAAAAATAGGTTTCAACCAGTTATTAAAGAAAGGATAAGCTACTTAAAATCAGAAAAATAAATAAATATAGGTGAACAGTAGGAAACAATATAATAGAAAAATTATAACAATTATTACAGAGGCTACCTCCACATTTCTGGATAAGCTTCTGTTAACTCAGAAGCAGAAAAGCAAGTATGTTTATCGTACCTCTTGCTCTTCTTTCTATGGATCATCAACTTTTTTTAAAATGTAATTTTGTGGCCTAAAGTAATGGAAAATAAGGAGAAGCTGCAGAACTTCAAGAAATAGGGCCAAAACACATGATTTGACCTTGTGCTACCACAAGGGGACAGGCTAGAATAAGACTCCAATTTGGGACTATTCAAATTGCACCACTGGGAAAGAACACAAATGTTTTCCTACATGGTTGAGTTGAGTAAGAGACATAGATCTTGTGATAATACTGGCATTTAAAGATCAGAACTATTCTAAGTAAGGTGTGCTGTCCATCACAGCATATATAAACTGTGACTCCCAGATCAATATTTCTAGGGTGACCCAACTCTTAGTTTAGGTATTCCATAAAAGTTCATTCGGAATGTCAAAAGGAGGCTTATGCCCAGAGAAAATAAAAGAATTTATGACAAATAGAAGTATTTGTGGAAATAGGTTGCACAGAACAGATATAGGGAGAGCCAAGAGTGTGCATTTGTTGTTGCCTCTCAGTCAGATTCATTTTTGCCCAATTCTTAATTAGCAACTCGAGGCTGGTGGATCCAGCAATGATCAGTGATGTTATCATCCTAGAATCTTAGGCTGTGGATAACTCTGAGCTAAGAGTTTCTAATTCTGAGCTAGGAGTTTCATGGCATCATAGGGCACTGAAGCAGCAATTGCAAATGGCAAAATATTAAAAGGGGGGTTTCTAGGCCAAAGTTGTTGAGGTCAATACTCTGAGGCCAGTTTATCAAATCGAATAAGGAGAAATGGGCTGCTTCACTCTGATTGCTACCAATTTTCAAGATGAAACAGACAGAAGAGGCTGGGAGCAAACCATATGCTTCCTCTTTCTTTTCAGATGAAGACCTGTGTCCAAGGGAAGGAGTGATAATTTAGTCCTTAAAAGCAGCGCACATTTATGTTTTCAATGTGTTTGAATCTATGAGTGTTTTTAGGTTAAGTATCATTTGTTTGATGAAGAAATGTGCTTTAGTATTTGGTGCATACATGTTTAGAATTGCTATATCCTCTTTTAGGAGATTTCTCTTTACTAATATGTAATGTCATTTTTGTCTCTTCTTACTCATTTTTATATGAAGTCTATTTAATCTGATAGTGGTGTTGGTGTTTGGCTTGTTTATGGAGGACATTTTCTGGAAAAATTTTATTGCAGACTTTCATTTTCAGAATATGTTTATTTTTGTTGACAAGATGTGTCTCTTAAAGACAGAATATAGATGGGTCTCACTTTTTGATTCAACTAGTAAGTCAAATCTATGTCATTTAATTGGACAGTTAAATCCTTTAATATTGAGAGTTAGGCCTGAGAAGTGTTGTTAACTCCTGCCTTGTTATCCACATTCTTAGAGGCTGTGCCTTGTCTTTCCTTGCTATATTTTTCTGGTTCTCAGGTAAGGGACCTTTTCTCTTCCAGTATTGTGTTCTTCTTGGTTTTCTTTATGTAGTATGTCTTTAAATAGCTTCTGTTATGCTTCTGTTATGCTGGATCAGTGGAGATAAATTGTTTCAGTATTTCCTTGTGGTAGAAAGGTTTTTATTACTCTCTAGGTTATGAAAGAGAGCTTTGCTGGGTACAGTATTCTTGATTGGTAGTTGTTTGCCTTTAAAGCAAAGATCATTACAGGCTCTCCTTGCTTTCAAGGTCTTGGCTGAGATATCTGTAGTTATTCTGACTGGTTTTCCTTTATAAGTAATCAGTCGTATATCTAACAGCTTTAAGGATCCTTTTCTTTGTTTTTATTGATCCTGTGCAGATCACAGTGTGTCAGTGGGAGTTTCTTTTCTGCTCTTCTGTCTTTGGAGTTCTAAAGGCTTCTTGTATATGAATGGGCCTATTGTTTTGGGCATTTAGGAAGTTCTAGAATTTTGTTAAATATGTTTCCTGTCCTTTTAGTTGCCTTCTCTTTCCCTTCCTCACTTCCTATCAGTCTTAAAGTAGATCTTCTGATTGAGTTCTGAAGTTCTTAGAAGCTCCTTTTTTGTTTCTTTGATTTGTTCTGGATAATTGTTCCTCTTTATTATAACTAATCTGTCTTCAATCCCAGAGACTGTCTTCTGTGTTACCTATTCTGCAATCAAGATGTTCTATGTTTTTGTTTGTTTTATTTCTTTGCCTTCTAAATGGTCGTTTATGATGGCTTCTCTTTAGTGTTATCTTTATGTCTTGTATGGACTTCTTTACTTTCTTGATTTGTTTGTCCGTGTTTTCACTCGTATCCTTTAGCTGGGTGACTAATTTTTCATTGGACTCCCTTTCCTCCTCTCGGATTCATTTAGCTTGCTGTTGGTGGATTCCATTATTTCTTCTAATAATCTTTGGTTACTGTCATCATGCTTACACATAGTCTTTTGTAGGCTTCCTATCTTTTCATTAATTATATTTTATCAGCAACATTTTTAAAGGATTTTGAGAACTATCTTCTAGGTCCTTCATTGTCTGCTCTATTGCCTGTTTATTTGCTAAGGGAATTAAGCTTCCTTGACTTGATATTTTTCTTGTGTTACTATGGTTTATTCTGCCTATTTGGAAACCCTTTTGGTTTTAATTTGGGAGGCGGGACTGTGGTCTTCCTAACAGGCTCTTTGCTGTGTTCTTTGCTGGTTAGCCACTTGATGTTTACGAATGTTTCAAAAAGGCACAAAAGCTAAATAGCTATGTGCATATGATCATATAATATGATGTCTATTGAACTCCAAGAAATTGAAACAAGAGGTTGTTTAAAAAAATTGTGTTTCCTTTGTTACTGTTTGTCTCCACTGTTTTTTTTTTTTAAATTTCTGTACCTTTTCTATTGTATGTGTTTATCTGTTTGGGGGAAGGCAATGAGGGAGCACAGAATTCAAAGAGTGAACAAATGCAAGAGCGATACTCACCAAACACTATGTTGAAAATATACTATAAAACTTGTAGGGGAGAATGGTTGGGAAGAAAAAATATAGGAGAAAATGAGGGAAGAGATGACAGCCAAAAAGAGTTCACTCATTAATTGAGATATGCAACTGTAACCCTTCTTGCATTACCTTCACAATAAACACAAATAAATTATTAATTAAGAAAAAACTCACCTCAAGGGGAGAATGATAGAAACAGTTGGACTGACTAGAATATAGTATAGACATATATGGAGGCTATGACAATGAAATCACACCTGTATAACTGATTTTAGCTGAGAATATTTTTTCAAAAGATCACCTTCAGGGTATAAAATATCCATTAACAACTGGAGTTATCACACTATCTCAAATTGAGATGTTGATGTTCACAGACACGCCTATCATTTGCATGGTTTTCCAATTGAACTATTCGTGTTCGGTACCGTAATGGTTAAAATAATAGGTAGTGGCTCTTATCATGTTTCCTCTTCTTATTCCTACAATAATAGATACTTTAAATCTACATATCCTGTTCTCCCTTGCAGTTAAATTGGGCCATGTTGCTAAATTTTGGTCAGTGAGCATTCATGGAAATGTTGACATCATTACTACTCCACGTTCAAAAGATACTGTCTTTTCACCTTATTTTTCTTCTCTAACACTCAGTTGGAGTGAATATGTGAAGAATGAAACTGAAGTGACTCTTTTGGACTATGAGAAGATTTCAAAGACTGAGAGGGCAAGATGGAAAGATGCAGGATCTCTCCATACATGAAACTATCATACCTTTCTGGCGTAGCTAAGTCTATATTAAATTATTTTAAGCCTTTGCCTTACAACCACTGAAACCCTATTCTGATAAGGAATCTGCCTCTTCAATACAAATGCCTAATTCTTTATGGCAAGTTTTTGTTTTACAGAAGATGCTATTTTGTTTGACTTTGGTATTGCCTATTCTAGGAAAGCTAATTTTTTTTAATATAACACTGTTCATAGCTATCTCATTTTCCTGGGCTCATTCTTTATCAACAATTCTCTGATATTTTCTTACCTCAGAAAGAAAATACAGACTAGAAGCAAAGGCCAGTTTGGTTCCTCTCCAGAGAAGGAGGCAGCTCAATTGTGAATTAGCTTATCTAACGACCTCATTTATTTTCTCAGTCAACCAGTTATTAGGCTGAGATTACATTGTATGCTAGGATATAGGCAGGAATCCTGAGCTAAGAAGTAATGGTGTGTTCTGAATACTTACTTAGCAGGCCATGAACAAAGACCTCACTTTCTTGACCTGATATCTCCAGTTGGGTCAGAAAAATTGACAAATAAGAGACAACATGCATTTCCTGCTTATAGAACTTAAATTATTGACTTCAATGGTTGGAGCATGCCTTGAAAAGAGACAAGTATTTTCTTGCCTTGAGGTGTTTCTGGAACTACCTCAAGTGAACATATAGAATGCTATTGCCATAGTTGGTCTGAAGAAGAGAGAATGACATCATTACATTCTCACTGTTTCTTCTTTTCTACAATTACTAAACATTCATTTCCTCCCCCATGTTCAAGGCTTTGGATTTCATGATGCTCGACGGTATTCAACATTTTTAGTTACACATTCTAATTTTAGGTGCGTTTTAGATTTATCCACTATGCTTATGTTTTCTCATTGAAAGCCCCTATGCCAATAATGTCAAATAATGCCGTTTCTAACACATGCTTGCCTTTCACTTTGTCCTGGGGAAACTGGAGCTAGACATGGTTGTCAACTATTTAGCTCCAACCATTGAAAAGGAAGAAAGCTGTTTGACAGGTTTTCACCCAGGGACCTCTCAGCTCTAAATCAGCCCCAAAAGGGCATTGTTTGCTCTTATACACCACCCTCATTGGTGGAATAGTTGGCAAGAGCATTTTCTGCCTTTTTTGCTAACTGGCTGGTTGCAGATAACATAAAAGCAAATTTCAGAGCTTGGAGCCCTTCCTCCTCCCTGCCCCACTGCACCCCAGGCACTGAGAAGACTCATGGGGCTTTTTTCACTTGCCTCTCAGCATGAGGAGAACCAATAATCTGACTGGTCCTCTTCAGCTTTGAAAATCATTTTTTTACATTGGTTTGTCTTATTTTATTCTCAATGTAAGGATAAAAATGTATTCTCAATGTAAGCATAAAAAACCAAAAGCCAATTTATAGAAAAAAAATTCTCCTCTACAGGTCCCTCCAAAGTCTCAGTTTCCCCAGAGGCTCATTTTAATTTGGCAGTGTTGTCTCATCTGCACCTGTCCACCCAGTGGATGGTGATGAAATGTGGCTTGTGTCAAATCGGTTCCTGTTCTTTATGGGATATTCTTATTTATATTCCAACTAGTTTCAAGACAGTTAGAATCTCAAAATTCTCACCAAATATTTACCTTGCAGTTCTCCAGAAAGCTAGTCATAACAGATAAAAACTGGTCATGTTTCCTTTAACAACACATTGAACAACACATTGATCTCTCTCCATTGTTACTCATGTTGGCCCTAAATTATCTATATTTATAGATCTGATTTACAGACAGAAGCATTTGACTAGTGTTAAAGAATTTTGTGTGTGTGGCAATGTAAATGTCCATTTTTCCAAGACCACCGTGGTGGCTTATAATTAAGAGCAAACAGTCTTGCTAACAAGCTCTGTAGAAATTGATGAATTTTCCATGAGCAGAAGCTCCATTAAAAGATGAGGAGAGAGAGATGACAGGGGAGGAGCCTCCAAGCCTTACTCCACATGGGAGGCTAGGCAATGTCATTTATTGCTACTGATATGGACCTGGTAGGGTGAGAGATTTTGAAGGACTGTAGTCAGGGGACAATCTGGCTGATTATATAAAAGTGAGAAATGCCTTAACAAAGCATGCATCTGAATTAGAAATAAAATAATTTGAAAGTCAATGCAGCGTAGACTTTAAATTGCTTCTGGCCTACAAGCTTAATACACTGGCACACTGGCATAATAATTAAGCCTGGGAGTTAAGTTCTTAGAGAGCAAAGCGATCACTCTTTCTAGACAGGCAGGAAACCTGTAATCCTTATATCCACACAGGTCTTAAGAAAGAAAAAAAAAGAATACACAAAAAGAATAAATTGAAAGACACCCTTGTGTCTTAACAAAGGCTGAAGCTTATGTATCAGTGTGGGGAGAGGATTCTATGTGGTGTTAGTTTATTCATATAACCACCTTCCCACATAGGCCCCCCCATGCACATGTGGGAATGATTAATATCCAGTGTAATGTCTACACTCACCAGCTCTAGTGGGTTTGTCTTCAGTAGGCTCAGTCATTTACTATCGTTTTACACATAAGGTGAAGTGGTTTGGAGTTTTAGAGTCTTCCCATTTTCTTTTTCTCAACAGATGTTTATGCTTCATCTGGAAGAGGGGGTTGGAGAACTAAAAAAATACTTAGCTCACCTCAGATGAGGACTTGAGGAGTGGAGGCTGCCATTATCTTCACCATCATGGGTACCTTCAAAATACAGACACCACTGTAGCTGCTCAAGGTGACAACTAACAAGTTGCTCTGGGGCTTGATGGGTATCATTTGTTCTATTCACTTTTAAAAAGCAACTGCTGAATGTTTATCTGTGTGCCTATGATAAGGATGACAAAGTGGAGTAGAAGATACCATGCTGCCTTCCAAATAGGGCATGGCTTGGTAAAATACAGGAAGAAAGGCAACCAGCCAAAGGATGAGCAAGAACGGGCCTTGACGTTTAAGAATACACCTTCTAAAATTCCATTTTGCATCACAGGGTTTTTGAAAGTGTCCCAGTTACACTGTTTCTAACATGATCAGATGGCCTAAATGGAGAAACGAAGGACAGAAGCCATGGCTGGTGCTGCCTCGGCTCCTGGTTAGAGAGAAACTGAAGAAAGTTCATGGTAGTGTGGCTCAAATGATGGCCCCAAGCATCTACTTCAGTGGTACTTGGTGTATTTACTAAATCTGACTCATGGTCTCTGCACTAAGTTTTGAACTCAAACCCCTTGGAGTATAAACCCAGAGTTTATGTTTGAATAAATCTTCTCAGGGTAACCCTTACCCCCACCAGAATTTGAAACAAAATAATGAGTGACAGGAGGGAATATCACTGGACAATTTTGCCAGTGGTTTAATTGAGAGTCCTGCTGCAGTCTGGAAACCATACCATTGGTTTCTTGACTTTCTCCAAATTTTCAGGCTTCATTAAATGTACTAGGTATCAGAAAGGAAAATATAAGTAAATGAAGAAAAGCAGTAGAAATCATACAAGGATGACTTTAAGAACTTCCTTGTTTGTTGCACGACTGAGAAATCATTCTGGTGTCCAAGATTTGTAGTAGAGAAGGCAAATAATTAGCACCTGTGATTCCATTCAAAACCTTCAGTACTACAGCGAAAATTATTTTTCATACACCATTTATTCCCAAATATCCCTTTGTGTAACCATCTTCAGTCCATTGGAGCTGCTACATATTCTGAAAAGTTCATGTCAGACTGGACAAACACAGTTTATTCCTCTCTGTTAAGAGACAAAAGAAAAAAGAAAAGAAAAGTGAGGATCAAGCTCTTTTTCACAGCCTTTTTGGGGATGTCTGGATGTACTTGCTCTGGTTTTCCTTTCATTAAACTGAGATGGGTGGGGACTAAGTCCTGTTTGAGGAATCCTATTTCCTGTGAATAAATGTAAAATCTAAGAAGGCCATTAGGCTCAGAGTAGGATCTATGGTAGGACAGATTTCTCTGGATAGCTCAGACACTTTTCTGCTAGTGGAAAATGCTTAGGGTATGTCTTGATTCACTGACCCAAGAGAATATGAGACATAGCACAGGTGACTGTGCCTTCCTGGCAGTATTTGAGAAAAACCTCAGATCTTCATCCTCAGCTTCCTAGTCTGCGAAATGAAAGTAATATTGTTGCTGCTTCTCTTTAGGTTGGATAGATTAAGTGAAATAATGCATAGTGACTTGCATATGACTATCAGTAGATGCATATCAGTAACGGTTAGATGCACCTAAATGTGCATCTAATCACTCAAAGTGAACACATATATGATCTCAGGAACAGCCTTGTCCATTGAGAACTCTGGATTATTCTCAATAGATTGAAGATTGGGACAATTGTTCCTAGTGGAGGTAGTTGAGTGGCAATATCACAGAAAAATGCTGGTAATAGATTCCTGTATCTCCAAAGCAATGCACTGATAGATAGGATAGTTAAGACTCTTTTTGCTTCTCTCAGTATCAGGAACATAGGAGGGTAACATATTCTTATACTTATCTACAGTTCATTTCCCAACCTAGAATATGCTGAAGTACCTGCTCTGCTAAGGGAGAGAATCTGCTGTTTTCCTTCCTCTCCACTTGTGGAAAGTAATGAACTGATGGTTATAAACAGTTGAAAACAAATATGAGAAGGTCACTGTGCTGCACAACTTTGATATATTGAGAAATGTGAATTTTCGCAGGGCTTCTAAAGTACTGTCACGCAGGAAACAGTGGAGTAAGTGGATTCATCCATCACTAGTGAAAATATGGGCACAGCATCATGGCTTGAAGGTTGAGCATGGAAATGCTCAGGCCTGATTAAACGTCCATAATTCCTCAAGGCTGTGACATGGCTGGCAGGCTTGGGAAGCTGGGACCTTCAAATATAAATTGTTGGGATTTATAATGCACTGTCAATCTGTCATAGAAAAGACAAGTGTTGGATTCTACCTAAATTCAAACTATTGACTCAGTATTTAAACAATCTCAAATGCTGATCTGCAAAGGTATTTTGAGAGTCAAGAGGAAAATCCATATGCTTTTCTGCTTCAACAAAAATACTGTGGGTGGTTTTACATATAAACCAATGGTATATTTTATACTTTTTGAAGATCCATGCTTTTGATAGATTGGGTGACTTGTTATCAATCTTTCTTTTTTTAAGCATGGATTGTAAAGTTGAGGTAATAATTAAGGTTCTTAGATAGTAAACATATCGTTGAAACTTCAGAGAATAACAGTGCAGAAATCAGTTGGTGAAATTATTTTCTTCCAAGAAATGACTTTCTGCAGCTATGTGATACTTTAGAGAATCAGAGAATGTGCAAGTAAGTTGCTGAAGCAAGAAAAGGGTTATATGTGTGGAAATCACAATTGAGTCATTTTTGAAGTTGATTGCCTTAGTTTGACTTCCTTTTCAATATATACATAGAAGAGTGGAGAAAAACAACGCTATGTAAGAGATGTGAGGTACACGAATAAAGAGAGTCACAGTTGGTATAGGCAGTCATAATATCCAATGTTCATGTTTTTTTTCAATATTCATTTGTTAAAATGGAACCAGGTAACTTGAAAGCATAATTATGGTTGGGAGAAATGGGGGAGAATGATGTAAGGGGTAATATGGATCACTATGCATTGTACCCACAAATTGATATCTACTTAAAAGTAATAAAATATATTTTTAAGAAGAACAGATTTGCATAGGATTTTTAAGTATATAAGTTAGTGAAAGTCAAGGCTGAAAAGTATTTGGAAAGGATTTTTCAGTGTTTATTTCCTATTATGTACTTTGATACATAGCATGAAAGATGGTAAGCCAAAAATAGAAGGAGAGAGGGACTTAGTTTAATTAGCTTAACATCTGGGAAGCCCAAACTCAAACCATATAAACAAGAAATATGTATATGCCTATGATTATTTTATTTTATTTCCTTTTGGCTAATTTATTTATTTTTAATTTTATTGTAAAGTTGATATACAGAGAATTTACAGTTATGTGATTCAGGTAGTTTGTATATTTCTTTCAAACAGTGTCACCCACTCCCTTATTCTCTTCCAGATTTTCCCCTCCTGACTTCCCTCCCCTCAAAGCTGTATAGTTCATTTCCAATGTAGTGTCTAGTGGGTTTCACTACTGAATTGGTTCACCTTTTGTCCCATTGTTTCCCCTCCCCCTCCCTAAATCAGATAAGCTTCTATATAAGACAAAGGATGTAGAAATCAAAAACAGCAACCGAAGGGAATAAACTGAAGAAAAAGGAAAGAAAAAGTAAAAAAAAAACACAAACAGTATTTAAAATACAAAACAAAACAACAACACAAAAAACTTTACTTCCACTTCTTGGAGGTCATTTCTATAAGCATCATTTTGTATGATCCTTTGAGCATAGCTATTGAGCCCTTGCTATCCTCTCCCAAGAATATCCTCTGGAAGCACCTGGAATCACATACATTGCAGAAAGGACAATAATGGTCCTGGCTTGCCAATTAGGCATGGCTATCAGGAGTAGATGGGCTTCACAAAAATCTATGATGATGAGATAGGTTTTTAAAGTCTGATGGCACATTCTTCATAGTAGCCAGAGAAAATTGTTTCTAGACATTGCTCAATTAACTCTCTAAGCTAGTAGAGTTCAAAGAGTCCATCAAAGATATGTTACAGGGTATAATAGGAAGATTTCCTGTACTATAGCACATCTCATAATAATATAGAAAAATCTTCAGCTCAAAAATCCTTGGTGTGCATTGTACTCCAATGAGTTTGGTTTACTCTCAGAAACTAACATATAATCTCATTGTGGCCTTATTTTGGTAATGTTCTATCCAATTTGTTTGTGGGAGATCCCCTGTGAAGGGGATGAACTTGAGCCTCACTGTGCTCTCTGTATTTTCACTAGAGCCTGTGACTTTCCCTTTGTCTCTCCACTTACTACACCTCCATGGAATATTAGCTGTGTTGCATCCTCTAAAGCATCCACAATAATGTGTGGCTTATAATATAGAACACATGCATACAATCCACTTAAATTTCCCACTCTCCATCTTCTGTAGGAAAATTAATTACCTGATGGTCATCAGATGAAGCTGGGAAAGTAAATAGTGTCTTCCTCTTCTTGGGCAGATTAGTGTTAATAGAGAATTAGAACTCTAAATGATTGGAATGGTCTTGCTTAATGCTGAATTACAGTGCTTTTAGCAGCATCTAGTAAAGCTTGGTGCTGAAAATGTTTGATGACTGAGTGAGTGACTGAATACTCATGTAGAGATGGCCAGTGCATGGTTCTCCGTGCACTTCATGGAGCACACAATTATCCTCATTATAGATGGTCACCAGTACCTCCATTAATCACTTTCAGACAGGGTAAATGGGGACAGTCAACACCTTATGATAAGGTATAAAGAGCCCAAAGCCAACTTTTCTGTTTCTTCTTTTTTTGGTGAATTTTACAAAAGCTACAAAAATCTAAGCTATTAAAGAAAAGTAGTCAGGCATAAACATCATGCAGGTATCTGAATCTAGTGGTCAAAGTCTGTTCTCTGACACAAGAATGTACGACAACATCTAGAATTTTTCTTTGTATTAATCATAAGACAAAGGGGCTGCAGTTTTATTCAGTCCTTAAGAGAGATCCTATGGCTCTCCAACCAGCAAGGCAGCAAGTCACTGTGACTTCAGTACTATCTGCATATCCTGATTCTTCCACTACAAATGTATGCTGCTTTCTGCATGAATTACGGATCTTCCCTGTTATAGACTGAGTAAGCAGACAAATCACTTTTGCTCAGAAGGCTCACTTTAAATTTAGGGCTTTAATTTAAATGCATAAACATGTTACTAGGGGATATCTTGTAAAAAAAAGAAAGAAAATGAAAGGAAAGAAAAGGAAATAAAGAAAGGAAACAGATGTACATTTTTGTGTGTGAATTTTTTCTCTTCCACTAGAGATTACAGATCTCTTTTCAGCATTTATGTTAGGGACTCCAACTAAACCTGTATAAATGCATCATAACGCATGACAGGTCACCAACAAACAGAAAATGTAGCCTAGTAAGCAAGTTCAAGTATTCAGCTTGGTTTTATTACACTAACCCCACAATAAGGAATTCCATTGAATGGCAAGGATATATCTGCCTATTTTTAAGTGATTCATTAGCACAAAGCAGTAGCAATGTGGGAAAGGATTTCAGAGCCTTTGGCAAGCAAGCACGTTAAAACAGACCCATGACAAATGAATTCAATGAACTAACAGCAGTTGGGAATGTGAGTGCTGAGAAATAAATGGATTGACCTCCCAACAGTGAGCAAAACTTCATGACTAGAAAACACAAATTGGGGGTTTTTGGTAGCATGTATCCCAGGATGCAGTATTAAAGGGAGGAGCTATGGACCATATAGCTTACCATGTCATTAATTAAACAGCATATAGAGGCCATGGATGTCTACCTTACTTCCTGTTTAACATATTGGGTCAAGAATGTTAGATATTTAATGATGGCTTTCACATCAGGAATCGTAAGGGTAATGGTCCCTCATAAGTGCATCTATAATTCATGGGCCAAATCAGAAGCTATGCATGCAGGATTTTACTGCTCGGCATTCTTTCCCCAGATTCAAGCAGAACCATCCATGCATAAGTAAGGTCACACCATGCTGTGTGATTCCATTTCTGTGTGTGTTGTTTTCAAGATGTTTTGGATATCCTGAGGCCAGAGCAAGGACACTGGAGGAGAACAGGAAATGTCGGTTAAATTAAAAGAGACTTGTTTACTTTAGTAGATCTTTCAAGGGCCTGCAGGTACAAATTAAGGAAAAGCAAAAACAAAAAATGGGAGTGATTATAGATCTGAAATGCATGGGGGGGTGTTTATCTCATGGATACCATTACTAGACTAAATTGTAAATAGCTCTGCGTAATGACGCATTTTTCCCTTGACATTAATGATTATTTGGTGTAGGTGTAACATTAGCCATTGTGGTTTTTTTTCCTCAACTATGGGCATTTACTTTAATACGCTACTATAGACTAAATGTTGCTCTTTATTTTGTTTTCCATAATTGTTATTTATCGTTGGGAACACAGCATATTATAGATTTGTTTTGAACATTAACCTGTTTTGAAAGTTTCAACTAGAATTCCTATTTAAGGTTTGAAAAACATTAAATTTGAAAATAAAAATTAAATAAATATATATACTTACCAATTTTCCTCCAAGTTAATAATTTTATAGAGCTTTAATATAAATTGGGATAACAAAGTAAAGTAGCTCATAATGTACAACAACTAGAGTTCCTATCTTTATTCCTGAAGTATGAAAATGAACATGGTCAGTCAACCAGGAGCACTGTGATAAGAGTTTCACAACCAGCATCTCACAACCATCTTTTTCTGGATTACCATGTAGCAGCCTGACATTTTCCCACAGTAACTGTGAGATCCATCAAAGCCTCCCCCAAATCTGGTAATGTGGCTGGCAGATTGCTGATCAGAGCCCAAAATAAAGCACACATGGTAAATCTGGAAATTAAACGCAGTCCAAGTCTTATCCTTGATGCATGCACTCAGTCCCTTTTTAAATTGTTTTAGTTTAATTAATTTTAAAAGGCACAAGTATCACTTTCTGGTAACATAAGCCCAAATCTTGAAATACATCTAAACAGAAGTGGCTGTTTGTAAAATTTATTTTTCTGTTTATAGTCAATTGAGCCTTTCCATGTTTAGGTCATACAATGGAATTCCAGAATAAAGACACATGATGTATGTTGGTGGGCTGGTTTTCCTTTTATTGTATACTGTAAAATAATATGAACTAAAATATGTACATACATTAAAAGAGCGTTCATTCTCTGGTGATTGCTAGGTGTGTAACTTCATGCCCTGGGTTGTATGAATCTCGCTTTATAGTAATTTTCAGAAACATCAACCTGTTTTGCTTCACTCTCCTTCAATGAAATTACTCCTTTATAGATATATGTTTGCAAAACTGAACTCCAGGCCTGTGTTCTGGGACTGTTACACCTATCATTATCCTTCCATCTGATGGCATATACTCACCCTGCCTCAAACCCTCACTTTATCCTACAACAGCTAGATTTCCAATGGTCTCTAATCACAGGGAAGACATAGTTGTCAGAGTCACCCAAACAGACCAAAGGTTGATGACTGACCACATGGAACTGGGCACACATTCAAAGATGGCGTTGCTTCTGCCTGGGCTATTTAAAGGTGGGCAAAGTTTGCACATCTGTAAGCCAGCTGTTGCCTTCTGCTTAATCACATCTGATGTAGGAATCCCAGGCGGTCAAAGGGAAGAGCTTTCCAGCTCTCTTCTCTGCAGATACATTGCGGTTCTGGTGGATTGTTGCCCAGTCCAGATGTCAGAATACAGAGAGAAGAGTGGGGCCATGGTGACTTTTAATTCTGTTGTTTTCATCTGCATTATGTATTTGGGAGGTTATATGTATCTGTTGAGACAAGCATTGTAGAAACCAGAAGCCTTAGTTCTTTTGTTCTTTGTCTAACCCTCTGCCAACCATTAAATAAGGTTAGAATAGATTCTTGGATTTCTTTCTTATTCCTTTACCTACATTTGCAACTGAGTATGCTTCATGAGAAAAGAGGACAGAGGATTCAGCTTATGATGTTTGTTTAAAAAAGATGAGAGGAATCCTAAGCTAAATCACTCCGTTTGATAATGATAGTCACCTCTGACTTTAATTCTGATGTGATCCCCTGGAGAAAACATCAATCACTATGGGAAAACAGAGAACTAGAGTCAAAAGGATGCTCAGATGAAATATGGGGGAGTTAGTACAACATATGGGTATTAGTAATAATTTGAGTTTCTTTTGGAGGGGTCAAGAATAATATGAAAGGAGCAGAGATATATTTTTTATAAGACAAAAGATCTGAGAGAATGAGCAAGCCAGACATTAATTAGGGCAAGTGAGAGTCCCTTTGGGATGTCTGAATTGAATACTTTCCTCCCCACGTCTCAACTCCAGTTGTTTGTGTTAAGTCCTCTAATAAGCACAGGCAAGAGACAAGTTACAAGGATGCCTTCTCTCATCCATCTTCAATCAAGCTTTCACAAAAATCCAGTCAGACATTCCCCTCTCTAAAGAAAGAGATTAGAGTTTTACTATCCCAAAGACTGATTGCTCTTCTAGGCCTACCTTTTCTTTCAGTCTCTCCCATTACCTTTTGTGCCTACTTCTCTTCATTTTTTTTTGCAATAATGGAATAAGATTCAATCAATGCATCTGATAAATGAAGTTTACCATTATCTGTTCTTTCAAGAATAATTGTGGGATTGGAAAACATGGGGGAGAATGATATAAAGGGTGACCTTGATCAAGGTGCCTTGTATTGCTTGTACAATTTCTTAAAATAATAAGAATAATTGATACCAGTAATAAAATGGTAATAGTGATGTTGATGATGATGATGATGACAATACTAACAGGAAATTTAGATGCATTGGTGGGTCTATTTGTAGAATTTGGTCTGACTTACTACATATATCATCTCTTGTTTGTTTTTGTTCTTTAAGATAACAACAGCTAGTTTCTATATTGGTCGGTGAGCAAGTCTTTTAAGAAGGGAAATATAATTACATATCAATATGGTGTCTGCAGAAATATAGAATTCAGGAAACTTGGGGAGAATTGGGGTATACCTTATTGTAGAGAACTTAACTTGGCATATGTAAGGCTTCATGGTCAGTTCTCAAACACACAACAAAAAAGAGCCAGGAATAAAAGGCAGAAGTTTGTAAGGAGAAAAAAAGTCTTGAATTAAGCTGATTCTCAAAGGAATCTACATATATCTACCTGGTATTTGTTAGATTCTTTGGGGGGAATTAACAATATGTTTTCTTCAGTTTCTTTTATAAAAAACAACAGGTTCTTTTCTTATCAGTGAAAAATCATAAAACAATGCAAACTTATGGCCCTGTGGGCATATACAATATGTTTTTTTCTCTTATCCCTTGTTTCTCATTTGATTTTGTGAGATAAGACTACTTATAGATAATGGCTTTTTAGTAGAAGTTTCAATCCACCAGTTTTCTCATTTTGATTTGCCTCCAGATAATAGTTTAGTTTCTTAATTAACGCTGTGGAAAACACCTCTTTTGGTCTTTACCTGAAACATGCTTTGTGAACACCAATACCTATGATTTGGGTTGACAGCTCCTCTGTTCTCCCTACAGAGAGATAGAACTCTGTTACACAGCTGCTTCTTTTCATACCAGAGGTTTGCTACAGTTTGCCAACTGTAAAAATGATAATACTCATTTATGATAGATGTGTAAAGGTCCTATTTTGTTAACTAAGACCCTTCTCACTCTCAGAGACAGGTGAGCATCTTCCTTTCAATCCTGACTGTGTTCAGTTTACCATTATTCTCTGTCTGCCTTGTCACGTGCAAACTCAACATCAGTATCATTTCATGCAGTCAAGTGCTTGCGAACATTCCTGAGAAAGCACTCACATTAATAATTACTCTACAGTTTTTTTGAAAATTACTGAACAATTCCTATGTGTTTGGCTTTAGTGTAAAGCATTGCATTGCCTTCTTCTTCTGAAACAATCCTATAAATTAGGAAATATTATTCTTTCCTAAGTATACAGACGTTCAGAATGTTAGTATAGGAACTATACTAATGATGCCATTGTGCCTACTCTGAAGAATACATCTATCTTTTGAGCTGACATTTTGAATTCTAGTTCATGACATGGCTGGTTGGGAGACACTAATATACCACAACCAGTCTCCATAAAGCAACCCAAGTCTTTATTCTGAATTACAAAGCTGATCAAGACACTATGCTATTTAAATTATTCAATTAATATCCATTTCCCTTAATATGCAGTTTAAGTTTGTTACTATGACATCTCTATTTTTCTTGATTTGGCTTTGGTTTGCTAGTCAAACTTCAACTCTTATCCTGTATTTTCACATTTAATCCAGTTTTATTTCCATTGACTTGTGTATTTTGCCTTTGTCTGTGTTCAGTGGACCTCTTTTCATATCAACGTGAAATGTACACTCTTCAGGCTTCTACCAGAACCATTTTTATATCAGGAGAGACTTTCATACATTTGCTACAACACTCCATTTTCCTCTCCTGTATTCAAACAGATAAACATGTTTTCCTATCTCTTCATTGCCAAGTGATTTTTTTCTTTCATCTACTATATGAAGGAATCCTTGAGGATAGAGAGAGATTCTCCAGTATGTCTTTTCTTGCCAATGAGTTCCTGGTACTAATTAACACAATATGTGCTGAAGGAACAAATAAATAGCAAATCAAGACAGGCTTAAAATCAAATCCTGATATAGTTGTAGGCGTTAATATACATCATTGACTTTCATTTCAAACTCATTGGAAGATGATTATCTGTCTCTGTTTAGTTCAATGTAGTTTAGACCAGTGAGTTAAGATCATTTGGTTAGGAAAATTGCAAAGAAGAAAATTTCCTTCATGAAAGATAATGAGTTAGAAGAATGCAGATGTGTATGATGGCTTACATATGAAACAATCTATTGGCATATTTAAAAGTTGCATTCACACATACATTGAAGTCAATTAATATTGGGACCTCATAACTTCCTACTAAAATAATGCTGACTAATAACTTGCCTTTATTTCAATTTTCAAACCATTATCTTGTCTCCATCTCCGTCAATTCTTAAAGGTTTGACACGAGATATTCTGAAGTATAAGTGTTATGTTACTTCTCTTACTAAAATGTTTCAATATTTCCCTGTAACTCCCCACTAATTGCTTCAGTATTAATTGAGCTCTGGGAAAAATGCTTATCTGATCCCCTTAACTGATATCTACTCATGCGACAACAATTGTAGGTCTTGTCTTTAACATTTCCGCCATGTACTATGAAGCTTAACTTTTAACAGGCTTAGTGCAATCATTAGTATGTGTGAGAATACTGGGCATACTATTGTGAATGTATGTTACAACATTATGAAATTGATTGCAAATCATCAGTTCCCTACACATTTAGCTGTTGTATCTTCTCTCATGTAAAACTTGTAGTCATTCCTTTTAGAATTCATAGCACTGCATCAAATTTGCACATTCTCATGACTGTCTCTCTATAAACATTTTGATCACTAGAGTAATTTAGTTGTCTTGTTCATCTTCACAGATGTATGGTAGAACACAATCTTGAAATACATTAAACTTTTGAGGTATGTGTAAATAAATAAACAAATCTGATGAGGTGTTGATTTTTTGTAAACAATTAGAGAATGTGTTTATATCTACCACACTCTGTATTTAGAAAAAAAGCAATTCTAGATGATACATAGAATAATGTGGACCAGTCATTTATAAGATTATTTCTTTGTTACTTTGTATGTCCCTCCCCCACAGTATAACCCCTGCTTTCATTGTATTTGATGTCGGTATAATTTGTGGAGGGGATACATGTGGACCCATTGCAACAATAAGATGTACAAGTTGTTATGTCAAAAAATGAACTTTACAACTTTGGTGTTGTGGGGAGAGGGGTAGCGGGGAGGATTGAGTGGGGGGGGTGGGGTAGGATGGGGTAGGATGGGAAGGTATGGGAAGGGGAAACAAAGGAGGAGGCTACAGTGCTTGATAAGAAATGTACTCATTATCTTGCCCATATAATTGTAACCCCTCTGTACAGTATTTTCACAATAAAAAAGAATAATGTGTACCAGTGGATACCTCAAAAACTTATTTACAAAATGAGTGATAAGTGGTATTTTCCCTGGTTCTTGGTTGCCAGCTTTTGAGATGAGTGTTCTCCCACTTATTGTAAATGTGCTTTGAGAAAGGATACTCTGGGCCGTCTATTTTTGCATATACCTGCAATCCCAGCTAATTGGAAGATAGAGATTGGAAAGTTGACCTTTGGATCCCAGCTTTGTAGAAAACCTTAAAATGCCCTTTCTCAATAAACAAGCTACACACAGTGACAAACCTGTCCTCGGACCAACATAAGAGGACATAGGAAGGAAGTCTATGGCTCAGACCAGACACTGGCCAAAAACTTCATAATCCTACATAAACTACAACTAAACAAAAGAGTACTAGGACAAAGCTCAAGAGGTAGATCAAGTAAGAGTCCCTGAGTTCACAGCTTAGGTCTTCCAAAAATAGAAAGAGTAATGTCCACCTAAAAGATATAGATTATAATTATATTTTAAAGGTATATTCAGAATTTGTTACTTAGACATAAAAGCATTAGATATAAAAGTTCTGGTTTGCAATAACTTTGACATTGTAATGTTTTATACCATGTATTCCAATCACTCTATTAAAAACCTACCTGGTCATTTAATCAATAATATTGATAGAAAAGTCTAATTACATTTTCTTATTGGAAGAAATTCTAGATGAGGAGCCATTAAGTATGCTGAAGACAGTAGGAAATGTATCACCATGGAGACAGTGCATTTCTGTTTTTCTTTTTGAAAAATGTAGAGAACTTTTAAATTTTTTCGTTAGCATTTAAGAAAGGTCATTTTCCCCAAGTATATTCTTTTCTTAACTGTTTACCAAAACTAATATGAAATGAGAGCTCTCTACTTGAAAACTCAGCCTAACAATCTCATAGTTGGAAAGGGTTCCACCATCCAGACAAAATGAGAAGATACTTCTTGAAATCATGTATTTTCTGTCATTGAATTTCAGAATATCTGATGGTTTCCAGTGGTAAGTGTCCTCTATGTACTCTGCAGCACAGTCAGAAACAGTGGGCTTGGAAGGAGATAACAAAATTCCAGTTGGAAAACTATACATGAGCAAGCATATGGAAATCATTTAATTATGTAGAGGTCATTTTTTGGACAGTGTCTGTTGGACCCAGCTGGAGCTTAATGCAAAAGGCCCAAAGCTCTAGCAATACTCAATCTCCCCTTCAGCACATTTCTGCAAAGAGCCACACAAATCTGCATCCTAATTAGCTTAAGCTTTTGACTAGACTGGCTCAAACTAACAAAGGCACTTTTATGCAGCTCTGATATTGTCATGACTACTTCCTACTTTTCCTGAGTGTGTTTTCATGTGTATGTGTAATTTATGCCAAATTACTCACTCCTTTTCTTCCATTTCATTTTTGTCGGTTCAGCTGTTAGATACATGGTGGAATTTTGGATGTGTTGGTTTTATAAGTGGGACACCAGCCTCAATTGTCCTTCGTAATGAATTCTTTATAATCTGCTTTTATTTTCTAATGTTTTACGAGACATAAAAAGTTTGCTAAAACACTTTAACACTGCAGCACTCACAGAGATATCCTTTGGAACCATGGAGATTTCCCAATAATGACAGTTCAGACCCCCAAAGTGAATTCATATTTAAAGCATCTTCAAATTAAATATCACTCCATCATAGACCAAACACAGATCTTCTCTATCAAACAGTGTTTTCTAAGAACAGAAACAATAGAAATATAAACAACATTATATTGGTGTAATATAACATATTAGTATGTAAAATATAATTTTAAATATGTACATATATACTGATGGAGTTTCATTTATTCTGTTTATTACATACCCATATCCATCCATAAATTCATTCACAGGAAGAGATTTGCTTTTGAAGGAACTTGTTCATGTGATTGTGACAGCTATATGCCTGAAGTCTTTAGCACAGGCCAATAGATGGAAAATTAGAATAAAAATGGCTCATCCCTATTTGTACAGTCTGACACCCATGAGTTCCTTTGTGAAGACCTCAGAAATATTCAGGAGAGTGGACTTGTAGACAAAATTGACAATGAAAGTCTTATGGCCATTGTTACCCCATGTCCAGACAGCAAAAGGTTTTTACTACATAGAATATTGGTATGTGTGGTTTGATGTGCTGAGGTAAATCTCAGTAAGATTTTATAGGATACCCACAATGTTAATTTTGTTTTCTTATTTTTCTAAGAATTTTGTAAGTGAAACACCATCACCTTGGACAAAAATTTTTAAAGATCTTTAGGCTTTCAAAATTCTATCTGAAAAACGATTCTGAGTCAGGTCTCAGAAAGTGAAATGCAGCATCAGTCTTGGGAAAGAATTGGTAACTTGTGTGTCTGTTTATTTCCGAATCATCATGGAGCATTACCTACATTGTGGCTCTTGTTTCATCGTTTTGGCTAGAAGAATCTATAGTTGCTTTTTATTACCTGTCTTATAAGAGTAATGGTAGGTTAGAAGGAACAGAGGGAATAGTTTTTATTTTTCTTTTCAAGTTATAGGTCTTTGTTAAGAAGTGCTATTCCTGAGTATTTTCATGCCCATATAAACCTTATTCGGGTGATATGTTCTTAGTGTTTCAATCTGATTTTATAATTCAGTGTCACTTGGAGTATTTGAAAATGATGTCTGTATATCTTGTTCTGGGAGGAGTACAAATAATTGGTGACTTGAAACAAAGTATAATCGATTAAAGACAGTCAAAATTTCTTTGATGGATTTTGGTAGTTTATACCTAGCTATTCAAGAGGCTAAGATCTGAGGATTGCAATTTAAAGAAAGCCTCAGTAGACAAATCCATGAGATTTTTAAAATTTTCCATTAGCAAGCAAAAAGCTGAACTAGAGCTTGAGTCAAGTAGTGAGTCCAGCAATGAGTGAAAAATCTGAGTAAGAATATGAGTTTCTGAGGCCGAGCCCTAGTACTAGCAGGGACACACATAAAAACATACACACCTACACAAAAGCACACACACACACACACACACACACACACACACACACACACACACACAATTTTTGTTAGTCTCCTCCATAGAGAAGTATAATTTCCTTTTCTGTTCAAAATATGGACTGGTGGTTGTCTCAATAATGGGTAGCGTGATCAGTGACAATGTGCCTTTTCTCAGCCTGTTTATTGCACTCACCAGTTACATATTTGCTAGATGTTTGGGAAATTATTTGTCTGTCAAGGTATTCTGATTTAATGGTTTGGCCTTAGCAAATGTTGTTCAATAGGAGGGGAAGAATGGTATTCCTGCTAGTCAGTGATCATGTACTCTATGCATTTTAATTGAAAGTCTACTAGGTTGCAGGTAATATTTGTGTAGTTGTTTTTTTTTTTGGGGGGGTCCGGTCGTGGGGCCTGAACTCTGGGCCTGGGCACTGTCCCTCAGCTCATCAGCTCAAGGCTAGCGCTCTACCATTTGAGCTACAGCGCCACTTCCGGCTTTTTTTCTTTTTGTATATGTGGTGCTGAGGAATCGAACCCAGGGCATCGCGCATACAAGGCAAGCGCTCTACCACTGAGCCACCTTCCCAGCCCCTTTGTGTAGTTTGATTGCATAATACTGCCTACAATTCTTACATATAATGTTTGCAAATTCAAAGTTAAAAAAGTTATGAAATATTCCTGTGAATTAATATAGAAGTCACTTTTAAAGAAGGTGGAATGTGTATTATGAATTTGGCTTATAATATTGGGATGTAAAAGAAATGTATGGTTATAAAAATACAATTCAATGATTACAAGGGCAATGAATTATAATAATCAAAGTACAAAATAGAGAAAATATTTTTATCATAATATTTGAGTAAAATTTATCCAACAGGATACAGGAGGTTTTCTGTTGATGAGGTATAAGAGACTATCTTGTTCATGAAAAATAGTAAATGTTCAACATTTCAATTTAAAATAGAGATCAATTTTTATTTGAAATTGACAGTAAGATATGCGTTGTGATTGTTCTATACAGAGTGAGCTATAAGGAATAAAGGTAATGCAAAGTGTCAGTTTGGCAAAAATTGAAGTTTTGAACGTAAGAAGATAAGATAACATTTTGAGATAATGATATTATGAATGCAGCATCTGGAACTGTTCCAAAAGTTTCATACACATGTTATCAATCAATTATAGCTTTAAAGGGTATTCACAGCTATTATTCTTATGTTTACAAATAAATCTGAAGTGTTCAGCTTTTGGGTAATATTGATGATATTTGGATGATATCTTCCTTTATACTTGAAGGATAAATTTTATTTAAAGTAGCTTCTACATATTACAAACAGTAAGCTTGCTTGTGTCATGAGCAAATTGAAATCTAAGTAGGAGGTGATTGTTGTAATCAAGCTACTGAATTTTAGCCACTCAAAACAGCCACATTTCTGGAAAATCAGTGCCTGAAAACTGTCCAAATAGGATGTTATTATGCAGACACCAATGCAGCCAATCAGATTTCTTTAAAGTTGACTTCCTTGTATAAACAGAAGCCTGTCGTATAGTCTAGAAAGACATCATGAATAATCCTTGGTCTGGGATGGTTCTAGAACTACATTCTTGTTCAAATGATCTCTGTAACACTTAATTGCCTGTTAATTTTTAAGCAGAAACTCAGCATACAAATGCAGTATACTACTGGCTTAAATTATCAAAAGGAGATTAAATAATATCTCTCTTCATAATATAAGCAGCAATGGAACAAATCCTGTAACAAATTGCTTCCTAACAGCCTGAGTCATAGCATTAAATGTGGCTACTTTAATGAAGAAACCACATGTAGTGATGATGTGGAGACTCAAAGTTTTGGAAACTCATGGAGAATAAAACACAACCAGCTGTTTCAGTATCCCAGAGACACATGGAGCTGTCCAATTGAGCCCACTGAAACCAGAGAACCATGAGAGATAACAAAAATGTTTGTTGTTTTAAGAAGCATACTTTGAAGTGTCAGTCGATTAAATTGCTGAGTTGGGTTCCATGGCATGAATATAAAACTTTAAAAGTCAGCCCTTCCCTTTAAATGTTAAAAGCACTCGCAGAGACTTTAAAGATTCTATGTTTCTCTAAATTGGAACTTTACATGAACCTTTCATAGTGGTGAAAGAAGACTAGAAACAAAATTTTAGAGATCTGAGCTTTGAATCTGATGGTCTTGTGCAAATAAGATGAAGAGTTTAGACTTATTTTTTATTTAAATAAGAAATTAAACTTGGAACTAGAAAAATTAGTTTCGATTTGAATATATCCTAAACCTAAGGATTTGTGCTCTAAATCTATATAACTGAAACCAGTATTCCTTAGAGAGATACAAGAAGTCGTCATTTTATGAAAAAAAAATTTTCGGTGTTTTTGGTTGATAAATCTTACCACCCTAGTCATTGAAATCAATCATCACAATCACAACATTCCCCCCAGGACTCCTGGAAATATTTTATGTCTAGTGGAGAATCTATTTCTTTGTTTTTATTTTTGCTTTTTGCCAGTCCTGGGGATTGAACTCAGGGCCGGGGCACTGTCCTTGAGCTTCTTTTGTTGAAGGGTTGTATTCTACCACTTGAGCCACAGCGTAACTTAAAGCTTTCTCTGTTTATGTGGTACTGAAGAAATGAACCCAGGGCTTCATGCATGCTAGGAAAGCACTCTACCACTAAGCCACATTCCAAGCCTCCTATTTCTCAAGTTTTAAATACCAGCTTTTATAGAGCAAGTTGAGGAGAATTAAATTTTCAATAATATTAAGGTTTCTAATCCAAAAACACACTATGTCTTTCCTTTGTTTTTTTATTTTCTTTAATGTGTGTGTGTGTGTGTGTGTGTGTATTGTATATTAGGGAAGTAGAGGTTATGCATGCCATATGTTTCATGTTGTTGGTTATGTAATTAGTTTTCTTTTTTCCAATTGTTTTTAGCTAATACATAGAAATAATTTGAATTAAATAGCAATCATCAATAATGCTGAACTCATGTTATGTGCCCAATCTTTCTTTTCTGTTTTGGGAATTCCTCAGCATGAGTTCCTTCAAATTCATTGCTGATTTCTAGTCAGCAATTTCATCATGCTCTCTCTACTCTAATTGTACTTTCTTCATTTTTCTTGTCTATTGCAGTGTTTTGGAAATCTATGTTAGCATCGAATACAGCTATTGAAAAGGATAGCCTTACTTTGTTGTTGGAGGTCATAAAATGTAATGGACTTTGTGAAAATGTATGGAATTTTTGTAGGTAATGCTTTATCTGCATGAAGAAGTCTTAGATTATATAGGCACATGCCTATAATCTGACTTGGACACTATAACACGTATAACTAGAAAAGGGATCTTCAGTTCCTAGATTCAACATTTCATGGATATAGAAATGTTCAAGTTGGTTGACACTTTTATTCTATTAATACTGTGTTCTACATATTTGCTTTTGTAGATGTTATGTCAATTACTAAGTAGGTTTAAGATTCATTATGATGGTGGTTGCACATTTGTCTTAATTTTTTCTTTTTATTAGCTTTTGTTATAAAAGTTTTGGTTTGGGCACATTTATACAGTAAAATTTTTCTAAATCTTGTTTCTAATTATTGCAGAAAAATGCATTCCGCATATTTAAACTGTCCTATTGAACCTATGCAGGTAATATAATGACCATGTTGTATTATCAAGGGTTAGAAAGTGTAGTTAGGACAACTGGAAGAGCCATGACTATAGATCTATATAATGTCAACATCTTCAAAGATATAAATATCCTGGCTAAAATTCACCACAAATTCGGCGCTATACCTAGCCACCAACACCTATGTAGCAATGATAAGAAGTGGAGAGCTGTTAACAAGTAACTGACGTCCCCTAGCCAGAAACCTGTCTATTCCAATGTGCAAAATATGCCTACTAAATATGCCATTTGTATTTATGTATTCCCTTCCATCATCGCTGGAGAGAATTCAATGGCTAGAATCCAATTGTAGAGCTAAATTTGTACACTATGCAATAGCCTAAGCACAGGTCTGGCATTACTGCCTGCTAGGGGAATGACTGTATATATAAAGGACCAAACGGATTGACTTAGAATTTCTGGAGTAGGGTCAAGGTCTGTTTCCACTAACCCACGAGAAGTATGATTTATTATTAGAAGTCAGTACAGCGTCCTGAGTCAGAGTCAGAAGACTTGAGTGTAACTAGGTCTATGACAAATGGAACTAAGGAGAGTTATAACATTAAGACCCAAATGAGTAGTTTAGTTCCTGACAGCCATTTTAGTCCTGATAGCTTATTGATGACCCCAGTTATTTCTGACCTGTGGACTCGAGTCAGGGTTTTTATAAGTGGCCCAAGATTCCTTTGTCAAAATTGTTTTTGGAATCCATACTTGCATACAACGTATTTATGAGAGAATAAAAACTACCACAATCAATGAATATGTGTTCTACTAGGTGAAGGAATAGGGTTAGAATTTAAGAAATCAAGTTAACCTGAATGAATTAGGAAACTATTTTATTTTGGTGGTAACTTCATGCTATCTATTTGATTATCATTCTGGTCAGTTGTTCCACCTGTGTGTTTTGTAAGATGCTTTTGTACATATCACACCTTTTATTCATTTACATATACTGATAGGATGATGTCTTTTTGTTTATAGTGTTTTAAAGAGTCAATGCAAATACTATAACTTTTAGTCATGTACTAAATGAAGCACAATACTCTAATTCTGAAAGTGAATTATCACATTAACTTCAGTATAAATATCTGAGAAATTATTTAACATAGAAAGGTTTCTAATAAATAAAAAATTTGGAAACAACTCTGTTGAACTTAAAGCCACAGGGAATAAAAGCAAAATCTTTTTTTAAAATTTAATTTAATTGGTCTGGGGAGGTAGCTCAGTGGTAGAGTGCTTGCCTTGCATGCATGAGGCCCTGGGTTCAATTCCTCAGCACCACATAAGCAGAAAAAGCCAGAAGTGGTGCTGTGGCTCAAGTGGTAGAGTGCTAGCCTTGAGCTGAAGTGCTGAGACAGCACCCAGGCCCAGAGTTCGGGCCCTACGACATACAATAATAGTAATAATAATAATTTTATTATTAAGGTGATGTAGAGAGAAGTTACAGTTACATAAGGTAAAGAGTACATTTCTTGTCAAACATTGTTTTGACTTTAGTGTAAATATTTTATTTATAACCTCAATCATATTTATAACTATAACCTGAATGTCCTCCCCTCTCATAGATTTTATATTATTTTATTTATTTAGCCAAATACCTGCTTTCCCTAGTCCAGAAATAATTTTTATTGCTTTTTGATTGCTTTTTTGATGCATTTTTACCCCATCTGCTTCCGACTGAGTCAACCAAGACAAATCCACCTACAGAAACACCAGAATTTACATCATTTGTCTGTATTTCTCTCTGAAATTTATGTTAACTGTGGCATTGCAAGTCTTTCAGCTCAATGTGTGTTTTTTTTTAGTTTTCTTAGAGTTTTCCAGATGCTTTTTTGTGAATGAAACTTTGTTCAATCACAATCTGTATAGACTGACTTCAGGAAAAAAACAAAAATTGGAAAAAAAGAGAAAAGATCGATTTAGTTGTTTTTATTCTTTGTCACTTCACATTGCTCCAAATTGAAATTGAGTTCTGTGTCATCTTGAACTAGAAATATTGTTGCCCTTCTTTTCCATCCTCAGTGGACCACAGTATACTTTAAGAGGAGGAATAAAATATAATTTAAATAAAATGTACAATGCAGTAACTACTGAACTCAATGCCATAAAATATTTATCAATACAATAGTACAAATTTGACTGTGAAATAAACATTTTGCTCTGTAAATTTAGTAGTTTCCTGCTAATAGAAAAATACCCATGTTTTTCAGTCCAGAATACTGGACTTAACAAATAAATACTTCACAGTGTGCCAATGCTGAATTACCAGATGATTGACCACATCCTATGCTGCACAAGCAAAAAGCCACTATTGTTTGTACAAATGTATTTCATTCAACGTTAACTTTGGTGGATAAATAGTATAAATTTGGCATCTCTAAATTTACTTTTGTTTTCAACTGACTATGGAGGAGGTAGAACTGGCACAGGTAAAAACAGCCAAGGGATTTAAGAAAGATGAGAAGCAGGCAGTCTACACCTGATATATATAATCTGCAGAGAAGCTGGATTGCAAAATTGGTTTTATGTGAATTAGGCCCAACTTAGTGATTTATCACAATAATGTTGATATATAAGAAGGCTGTTGGCTGTGTTTTGTTATGGTGATAGTTATTTCTTCATGAAGGATAACCAAATATAAGAATGAGCTTGTAGAAACAGCTCAAATTACATAGTTTTTGTCTATCATGCAAGGGGCTATGAGTTCAATCCCCAGTACTATGAAATATAAGACTGAAGAAATATACAGTAATTACTAAGAGAACAGTAAGAAAATGAAATTTTATACTAACAACAAAACATGGATTTTTAGCAAATATTACTTTTTGGATAATTATTCATATGATGTTAGAAAAAGAAACACTGGATGTATTTTTTTTTAACTCAGGATTACTAACATTAATGTATTCTACAGCAGGGGAAGAGTCCAATGAAATCATAGAAGTGACAAATCCAGAGTAACTTTATAAGTTTCACAGTATTTCGGAATGTATATTTGCACACACACATAGACACACATGCATACACACTTCAGTTGGAATTATGGCCTTCTCAAGCCATTACTCACTTGTAGATTGCACGTGATATTTATTATGTAATTTAGATGTATGAACCACCATTAAGCATTTGACCTTAGAAACATTCATGTTTTAAAGAAAAAAAGAAACATTACACTGGTGATGAGAAGGTTGTAATTTATGTGATATATCATAGTTCCTATACATTGACTGACACATAGCCCTGGGATAATAGACTAGAACCTGGAGTTCTAATTTTACAAGTGGGAAATCTGTTGGTTCATAGATTGTAAGGTTCTTGACAAAGCTGACTAAATTAACAAAGGCCCATGCCCAAACTGAAAATGATGTATATGTGTTATATTATATCATCATAATAATCAATATTTTTGTCCTGTGATTGCTCATCTATTAAAACCTATTTAGAGAAAGGCATTCTCTAAATGAGATTAGGGTCTTATTAGAATAGGTAGAAGAAATCTGCTCTCAGCCAGGTAAAGGTACAATGTGTAAAATTGCTATCTGTAAAGGAGTGACAGAGTTCTCCCTATGTACTGTGAATACCAGCAACTCCATCCTAGACTTGTTAGCCTTCAGAATTGTGATAAACAAATAACTATTGGTTAAACCAACCTCATATCTAGTGATTTGCTCAGGTACTCAGAAATAGCTAAGAAAAATCTCATATTTAAACACAAGAATTTGCCTTTTTAAATAAGTAAAGCGAAGTTATGATATTTTTCTGCTTTTCCAATTGAGAAAAATTAAGGCAGTAAAATCAAAGAAGTTATTCTTATTTAGGAGGTAGTTGTGAGAGCACCATGCCAACTGTATCATGAATTCACAAACCACACACACGAACATTGTACAAATAACATTTTCCTTACTCTGCATTTAATGAATAAAAGGAACCTTTCACCTACTCACGTATGTAGTAGAAGATCATAACTCCCTTCTCCCATGCCTTCTTCTCTTAGCCATTTGTAACTACTGACTATGATTCCAAGCCAGCCCGCCTCATCTGCCCCATTGATGTAAAGAAGATGGGTATTGAACGTCTCCTAAAGTAAAAAGACAGAAAATTGGTGGAAAGGAAGCTACTATGGTAATCTCTCATCACATAGTGATGAATTAGTTAATGTTGTCAGATTTGGTGTACTAATAAGTAGGTATTGGTATCTCATTGTGATTTTCGTTTGTCTTTTCTTAAGGACATGTGGTATGGAGTATCTTTTCATGTTGTTTCGCCATACTAATCTTCTGTGATGTGTCTATCACATTCTTTGACTTGAGCTTTTTCTTTTCACATGAAGTTGTTCATTTGCTAAATTGTTATATTTAGGGTATTGTTACATAAGGGATCATTTTTAGGATGAGACTATGAGTCACATGGCAAACTAACCATGCAGAATGTGAAGCCTTGTTGCCTATCCTTGATTTTTAGTTTTTTTTTTTTATTTGTGAAGATACTGTACAGAGGGGTTACAATTACATGGGCAGGATAATGCATACATTTCTTACCAAGCATTGCAGCCTCCTCCTTT
>NW_012267218.1:14047387-14102261 GCF_000151885.1 Dipodomys ordii | reverse complement strand
GATGGAGATCACCGGTGCTGGGGGGGTAGGGGTGGCCTTCCCTCCTCTGCTCCCTGAGAAGGAGTGAGGATGTCGGGCTTCTACTCACGCCGAGTCTTGGATCCTGGGTCGTCTCTGGTCTGCAAGCTGCAGGATGAAGATGTCCGCTCTTCGTTGGTTCTTGCTGGTGTTGAGTAGAATCCGCTCGCTTGCTGCGTCTGGCTCCTTCGTCCCGGACTCTCTGTGTGAACGCTCAGGTATGGCCCCGGCTGCGGTCTCCGCCGCTTGTGACCCTGCCGCCGCCGCAGGGGCGGCTGCTGGCGAGCGCTCAGATGTGTCTTTTTGCCTTGGCTTCCCTCTCTTGTCTAACTCTCTGTCCTGTGATGGCACACTTGGTGTGATTCTCTGGCTTAGGACTGTTCACTGGAACTCTAAAACTGCTTTCTATGCGAGAGCTTGTTCAGATTACAGCTTCTCCTCCACCATCTTCCTGGAACCCCCCTTGATTTTTAGTTTTAAATGAATGTCTTATTTAATGTTTGCTAATAAATACTGAAAGAGTGTCACTTCAGTAGACAGTTATCTTTCAACCAATGTAAATGATCTTACTTTAAACCTTTAAAACATGTCTGATATCCCCTTCTGAAGGCTTCATGGCTCCAGTTACTGGGAGCTGTCAACCTTCCCATTTTAGCCTGAGTCCTTTTAGATCCTTTTTTTCATCTTAAATTTCAAGTAACTCTTCTTTCTTTTCCTGTCTTCCTCTCTCATTTCCTTCCCTGTTATTTTTCTCATTCTTAATTTTTCACAATTACCAGAATCTTGTTCTTTTGTTCTCTACTCTCATTATTCATAGTTAGTGCTAAATATTCTAGAGTTGATGGTGTAGGTAGGTGAGAGTCTCAAAAGGAATTGTGCTCCTTAATAGAGACACCTTCTGGTCGGGGGCCAGCATGTGTCAGCAAAATGAGTTAGAAAGGGACCTTGCTTCTACTAGTTTAGGATCTGGAGAAAGGCTCTGGGTCTTTGATGAGTGAAGCCTAAGACCTTAGACCTGGATGTAGAAGAAAACATATAGCCTCAGCTCTTTGGCTAGAGAAGTTGGTTAGATAAGAATGATAGATTGTGGTCATTTTAAAACCTAGTACATTAGTTTGGAATTTGAAAGCCTTCTGATACATTTTCCAGTCCTACAAAATTGACTTTATAAAGTTCAAAGGTGTGTAACTCATATCCTGTCTGTGTTGTTCTCACTGGAAGAAGTGATTCCTGTGTTCTATGCTTAGCTTCCAAAAAGTAGGAGAAACCAGAGTCCCCTCCAGCCATCAAAAACAAAACTTTGCGCTAAGTATCCAGTGAGCTGTGTATTTTACTGAATAGTTTTCTTTAGAAAATAAATAGTAAGAGGTTATAGGTTAAGTCTTACATTGCACAAATGAATAAAATTTCCCATTTGCCATTTCTGGATTTTCCATATCATCTTTTGTCTTTCATTTGCCAGGACTATTCTCCATAGATACTTTCACAACTTTGCATTTTCCCTCACTATGTTCTGGGCCCCAGAACTATGGATCAATTCTGCTTCTCTGTCTTTCTACAGTTTACTTCATATTGCTTGCTGAGTCTCTAATTTAAATCCATGGCAGTCCTTTTCCACTCTAAATCTCATGTACATTTCCCTTGATACAATAAGTCAATCATTCTCTTCGTTATGAGGATCTACCCTCCTTCGAAGTTAATGGGAGATTGCTAACACATTCTTTTCCTTCCTATGATAAACACAATAGACAAACAATTTTTACTTATTTGATACTGTGCTAAATCCTTAACCTCTCTGAACCTCAGGAATAATTTATCTCAAAATCAATAATAAGTATAATAATAAATATAAGGTTCAGAATGGTCTCTGGTCCAAAGGATAAAGCTCTACAACTAGACTCATTATTCTTTATTTATAGAATATTTATAATTAGAATTTATTAAATTAACTTTTTTAGATGTAGAAATCATCAAGATTTCAATAAAAATTAATATAAAAAATGAAATTTGCCAGATGAAAATCTAGCCTCAAATTAAAAGACAGAAGAAAGACTTTAAAGAGAACGGCAATATTTCTCCCCTCATTAGTAGGTTTGGTAAAACTTAAGTGTAGCTCCCTGACCTTACACAGGCCCCCAAGATAAAGCTCTATCTCCATTACAATCTCTGCTTTGTCTCTTGCTGCTCTTGGAAACAAGATCAGATAGTCAACCCTTACATTTGGTAAGTGTCAAAACTTACATAGGAACTTCAATAGGGAACTGTCAGTGGATTGCGCCAGGCATCTTGCCAGGTTGTGAAGTTGAATATTCAGTTGTGTTTGTATCTCATCATTACAGCAATGGCCTTCCAGGGGGGACCAAAAGAGCCAGAAAGCAATGAATTAATGAAGCTCTGCGGGAAGTCTAAATAGAGACAAAAGTTTTCATCTATATTTGTTTAAGAATGTTGAAGTCGAGCTTGCTCTCCAAATGCCATGTCTAATTTAAGAGCGGGCCTGCAGTGGTAATAGTCCAATATCGCCAGGTCTCCACTGCCTGCTAAAGCTGATACCAGGAGACATCCTGCTGTGGAAACAATTATATCAACATAATTGGAAAATATCTTTTTCAGTGCAGTTCTGCCTTAATTAAAGCTCATTTTACATCTAGGGGAAAGAAATATTTTCCCAGAACTTTGGGGTATATTCAAATTTCTTTCAAAAAATTAAAGCCTGGATGAAACACGCAAAAGGACCGTCAGGTAGATTAAGGATAAAGAAAATCAAATGGAGAGGTTTATTTCAAGAGACATCCTTGTCACTACTAGCTGCATGATCTTCTGTAGGTGATTTCAACTCTTCGGATCTAGAGATTTTATTTCCTCTCAATATTTCCACAAATCCTATGTATACACTCCTGAGTATTGTTTTGAGAAATGAATTTGCTTATGAGAATATCTTGAACAGTACAAAGGTAGAAAGTAAAAGCTTGATTTGTATTAGTGATTGATAAGACAATCTTCCTGGGCAAATGAGGAAACCTTGTCTTATACTTCTGAGAGGATCAGCCATATAAAAAAAAAAAAACAACATAGATCTGGAGAAAGTTATAAAAAGTGGCAGAAACTTGGACCCATGTGTATTTATAGACCTACAGTAGTGGTGATTAGATCTTTAAAATTGGAGATATTAAAGAAACAATTCCTAAAATGTACTTTTTTCTATGCTTCTTGGTCCCACTGTGAGTCTCCCATCACCCTCAGGGATTGTCGGTGATACTATCCAAACATGTAGGGTTAGGTTAAGGTTTCCTTGTTGGTGGTGTTACTGGTGGAACTTGATCTTGCTAGAGACTTATACGAGTTTCATTTCTGCTTTAATATAGAACGTAAAAGGTAATGGTTGAAAAGAGGGGCTTTGTCAGCATATCAGAAAACTAACAAGCATCTTAGACAGATTCGGTTCACCATTGGACGTGGGTGAGGGATTGCAGTTGATCATTTATCCAGAGAAATTCACCTAATATCTTAATGACAGTAGACAGCCAGCAATATAGTATCCAGAATGACACACATGCATGTGCAATACATATTTTATTATGGCTGTTAAACCAATGAAAATAGCTCAAAACATTTAGATTAAACATTTTTACCCTTTCCAATGTCATTACTTATCACCATCTCTTTATCTCAAGGATCAGTGTACTCTTTTAAAACTCCTAGTGTGTTTCTCCAGGATATCACTCATTCTGACTCATTGAAGTCAGTTTTTTATATGTATTTTTGGAGGAAATCTCCGGAAAGAAAATCATGTTTATTTCATTTAACTGTGTTCTTACTCCCTGTTAATTGGCTAGTTGACTGCCTGGTTAGCAGTCCACATTTATGATAAATATGTGAATGTTTGTCATACAATATTTAGTAGGTCATATTATTATCTTTACATAGGACAACCTAAGGTCCATAGTTATATCCAAAGAATTTTATTAATAAGTGTTAGAGTGATGATTTAAATCTGGGATTCATTATGTTCACAATCTTAACACACTTTTCCAATCCTAAAAGACTAAAGTAATAGAAATAAGAATTTCTGAGATAATTACTTCAATTGTATGGAAAATGAGACAATTACTTCTTCTTAATAGTTATTACTCTAAAAAGAGATTAAAAGTTGAGCAATAAATGTCATAAATGTATATCTCCTGGTCTGGATTCAGTCTTCATTCCTCAAAATGCAACAGCATAATGTTTAATGTGCCATGTTATGTTCAACTTTAAAAAATGTGCTTCATGTTTGAGGAAATTAGTTCATGTCTTTGACATGAAAACAGATTTTGATATCCTGTCTCCTGATCCTTATTTGATACTGATTTCTATTACTTTGCCTGTAAGATTTAAGAAAGCATTTTGGTAATAGAAGACTAGTATGGACAAAATGTGGAAAGTAGAACACTAATCAAGTTTGTAGATACTTGTGAAATACTTTCCTCATTTCTCTTATCTAACTTTATCATCAGACACTGTTGAATCTCAGATGGCTGCTCTAAAGTCAGGTATTAATTTCACCTTTCCACAGATTTATTATCTTCCTACTCACCTGATGAATAATTTCAGTCAGATACAGTTATTTACATATTATATCTTGTTGAATGTATCCGTGTTATAGATTTTAACTAAAACAGTGGTCAAAAATAGAAAGTAGTAGTTTAAAAAGTCACTGACTTATTTATTATACAAGGTGGTCAGAGAAATCCATTCAAGAGCTAGGGCAGTTAAATTGAGACGATCTCATTGGCTTAGCTTCTTTCTGTCTGCTATAAGCTATTTGTCATTTCTAAATTTCCAGAGTTTTGTTATTTTTTTGGTTCTGTCCTCTGCTCTATCCTCTCTAGACATTTTTAGGATAGACTTTATATTTTTTTTCTGCTATGTTTTAGATTTCAGAAAAAGAGATCTTCCAAATGAGTGTTTCTGTAGTTGATTTACATATTATACACATAATTTAGGAATGAATATATTGGTCATGTAAAAAATGTCCTAGTCAGGAAAAACAACTTATTCAAATTGAATAATATATTATAGAAAAAAATTTAGTATATGCATTCTTTTTCTAAATAAGTTTTTCATTGTGAAAATACTATACATAGGGGTTACAGTTACATGAGCAAAGTAATGAGGACATTTCTTATCAAGCATAGTTGCCTCCTCCTTTGTTTTTCCCCTACCATCCCTTCGCTCCCATCTCCTCAACTACACTCCCCTTACCTCCCCCACCTTGCCTAAATTGTAAAGTTCGTTTCTCAACATACTGTCTTGTACATCTTATTGTTGCAATGGGTCAACAAGTATCCCTATTTAAACTATTTGTTTTTTCACTTCCCCTCCCCAAATTATAATATCAAATACAGTGAAAAGAGTGGTTATACCATGGAGAAAGGACATGCAAAGCAACAAAAAAATCATATGGTACCTTATAAATAAGCTAGAAACAATCGCAATAAAGAAAATAAAACACTTGTGTCCCTATTTTTGGGTTCATTTTGTTTATCATTATCTTATCTGACCTTTTCTGCTTGTCCCAGATATATACTAGTTATTGCAAATAAGGGAAACCATGGGACCTATGTCTCTTTGGGCCTGGCTTACTTCACTTAATATAATTGATTCCAAGTCTTTCCATTTCCTAACAAATGGGGCAATGTCATTCTTTCTGATGGAGGCATAGAATTCCATTGTACATATATACCACATTTTCTTGACCCATTCATCTACTGAGGGGCATCTAGGTTGGGAAAATGGCATGCTACATTTGGTATGAAAGTAGCACCAATTTTGTGCTAAAACACTATTTTAAGGCAGAGTCTTAATGAAACACTATTTTAACTAGAGTCCTGTAGTTGCACAGTAAAAATGGCTGCAGATACAATCCAGTTCAACAATCAATTCAACATCAAATAACTATGGATTAATGGCCTAAGAACATCCGAGAGGGATTCAGTAAACCAGAAATTATCAGGTTTAGGGAGAAATGTGGGGCAAAATAGTATTAGAGGGATGTGGAGAGGTAAAAGGAGAGTGAATTTAACCAAGTCCTAATCTCAGAAAGTGAAATGGATAGGACAGAATGATAGGAGAGAGATTAAAAAAAAAAAGAAAAAATGGAAAAATAAAAAATTAAATTTAAAAATGAAACAGTTAAAAATTATGTAAGTGTAAAGAAATGATACTGAGAGAATAAAAGGATAGGATGAGAGGAGGAGAGAGATAAAATGGAAAAAGGAAAAGATAAAAAATAAAAAATCTTAAAATTGGAATACTTGAAAATTATATAGGTATAAAGAAATAATACTGCTAATAAAGAAGTTAAGCCTAAGAGATTGTGAATTCAGTAATAAATTTCTGGATTAAGTATGTACACAATGAGGAATAAGGCCTAATAATTGATAGCAGGCATATATCTGAGGATGAGCAGAGCAGCAATTAAGTCACACAAAAAAAGAAAAAAAAACAAAAACAAAAAACAAAAAAAGGACCAAAAGGTCAAAAGAGATTTAAAAAAAAGAAAAAAAGCACACATGCATACATACACACCTAAAATAAAAATTATGAAAGAAAAAAATATACAAAACATTTTTAAGTTAAAAATAGATAGAAAAAAAAGAGTTCTTTGATTATTTTTGGTGGGAGGAAGGTCTTGTATCTCCCCTATGTTCATACCCAGTCTTTTGGTGGCGTCTCTGTTCTGCTTGTGGTATTTGGTTTTCCTGTGGCTTATTGGTTTCTTAAGTCAGTTTGTTTGAACAGGCAGAAAAATTCTCTGCCTTACCCAGGACTTTATCCTCCCAAGCTAGTTCAGTGGGAGGGAGATCTGCTTTGAGTATCACAAAAGAGGGAGAGGGCTGTTTCCTCTAGCTTGGAGATTCTGTGATGAGGCTAGGTTCTGGGTAGGGTTAAGGCCTATCAGCAATCAGTAGCTTTTCCCTGAGGGTCTAGCTCCTGAGACATTTCCAAATGGTTGCTCATGTGTAGGCCCAGTTCCACCCAGGAAGAAAACACCCGCTACCAGAGAGCTACCACCATGTTCAATGAGCAGTGTATGCAGTCTTAAAGATGTTTGTCATGTTGGTTGTGATACAGAATGTATCTAAGAGACCTATTGACAGTTCATTCATTTCAAAACTCTGGGTTTTGTTTTATTTTCTTATAGCCATTATTACTGTTCCCTAAAAAGCAAGAGACAGAGCATGTGAATCTAAACTCCTGCAGTAGGAGTTCAGGTCGGTCCCACACTCTCAAGTTTGACAAGGACTTTAAAGGTCAGGTAGACCAAATGAATATTCAAAATTGACTTTCATTAAAATAAATTCACTCACCTTGCCCCAGAAAATCTTTAGTAATTGCCCTGGGCCCAAAGGCTGGTTGATGTAGCCATAAGTGAATTATGGTTTTCCATTTGCATTAGGTCTCTTTAATGGTGCCACCTACCAGATAAACTGGCTCTCTGGCCAGTGTTTTTCCTGGGCTCAATGGGAAGAGAAAGTGCACAAGCAATATACAACAGCTTGCTTATTTGAAGTTCTTTCCCCCATGTAGCTTCTGCAGGCCTGGAGCATTAACAGAAAACTAGCATATTCTGAGGGTGAAATTAATGGTTAGAAAAATAAATGCTGACAGGGAGATTGTCAGCAATCCTCTTTAGTAGAGCATTAGCCATTCTCTGGAGGTAATGGAGGTGGTTAGGCTAAATTGTTAGTTCACTTTGCTGGATTAAAAAAGGAAAGAACATTAGAAATGAGGATTGGATTGTTCTGAAGTTAGCTCTGCCACACTACGACTGAATAAAGACAGCAATGGACAGGCTTAAATTAACTCAGCTAGGTGGAGACATTTTAATATTTAATTTGCAGCCTAGCTTTATATGTATAGGTAAAGGTTGCCGATGTGGTCTTTTATAGCCAGGAAATTGAAACTAAAATGGCATCTTATGATTTCAAGTGAGCAATGCGTAATTTTTGACAAAAGTATATAATATGGATATTTTCAGAAATTACAAGTTTTTGCAAAACAAGAGTATATGAAAGAAATATCTGAAGCCATCCACCATATTGTTGAGAACAGATTGTATGCGACTGTACATAATACAGTTCTCATACTGTTATGGAAATTGATAGAACTGGAAACAATTTTTTCTGTGCCCACGTTAGGCATAATTCTGACATATTTTAAATAATATAGAGAACACAAAGATAAATGTTCTTACATCAGAAGGAACAAATCCAACTCTATAGTCTATTGTACTGTGATTTATTTTATACAATTGCCATTATATGTTAGGTTTTATTTTTAATCTTAAAGTACACTCTTTCCAATTTATTTAAGATAAAGGGAAAGAGCAGAGCTTTCTCATTAAATAATTCATAAATCTTTAAATCTTATTTCACAAAGATATTTAATAAGCTATTTATCTCATATTCTTTTATGTTTTCATTTCTGAATCCAAATTCATTTCAACATGGGAGTTAGCAAGTTTGCTAGCTTGTTTCATTGATGGCTTACTTTGTTTCTAACTTTATTCCATTATTGATACCCTTGAGAACCTTGACTCAAGTCTAAAGAGAGAAAGAAAAAGAATGAGAAAATAGATGATAGATGACTGGTAGATAGATGATAGACAAACAGATGATAGATAGATAGATAGATAGATAGATAGATAGATAGATAGACAGGATTAACAGATAGAGGTCTGATAAAGGGGAGAAGCATTCTATAACCTTAAACATAAGATTCAGAAAAGATCTCTTGCATTCCAAAATAAAATCTCCTAGATGTTTTGCTACAACCTTATTTAGAGATGATAACTGCATTTTTAAGTGAAAATGGGTGCCTAAATAAAAAATTTCCCCTTTTTGAGTTTATGACAATGTACTATTTATGAGGAAACATTATTTATTAATATCTCTTATAGTTAGAACTATGGTTGGCAATTGTATTTTTGGATTGTGAGAACCCATATCAAACTTACACAGAAGACTAGTACAAGATACCTAACAATGTTTGAATTACTGGACAAGTTCTGGAGATCAACCATCTTCAAATAGGCCCACATTTGGTTTTGTTTTGTTTCCATTGCTATTAGTTCAATCTGGTGTATTTTTAAAAAATAAATCTCTACAAGTATTATGACTTTAGAGCACCTCTTTCAGACCAGTCAATAACCCATGCAGTCATTTTCATTTTGAAAGAGAAAATTTTGTATATATTCCAAGTGTCAGAGAGAATATGAGAAAGGGAACTAGTAGAAATTCAGCAGGTAGACTATGAAAGGACTGTGTGGATATAAGGAGTACTGTCAAGCAGGTTACATAGACATAGTCAGTGTTTCAGGAAAACACAAAAGATAGAGTAGCTCCAAGAGACTAGAGAGGGACTCATCACTGGATCCTAAAGGAAGCAGCTTAGAAAATTCCGCCAGAAGGAACTGGGATCATTGGATGATGCCCCAGAAAGGTAAACCAACTTTTGAGGGAGACATAGGAGGAAAACTGTATACACCCCTCCCTTTTATTCCTTCAGATCCCTAGCTGATGTTTCACATTCATCAAGTGCATCATGAAACACAATGGAGGGAAACATACAAGTCATCCTTCAGGGCCACGGAAAAGACTGAATCAGAGAGGGTGAATCCAAAAACACTACTCACTATGAACAAAAGCACAGTTCAATCCAGACTGCCCAGTTTCAAATACCAGCCTGGCCATATATTTTAGTTAGACAAGTTATAAAAGCTTTTGTGGTAGCCATTTATTTATCCTTATTATGGAGAGTAATACTAGTATTTCCTGAGTTAATTTCAATGAGTTATTTTTACTATAGGGCACTTTTAGATTTATAGAAAAAAGTGAGGGCACTATGTGTGCCCATATACCCTATGTTCTTTTTTCCTCTGTTACTAACATCTCACATAACTTTGATGTATCTGTTCTAATTGCACATCCAATATGGGTACATTAAGCTGAAATCTATGCTTTAATCGGATTTTGTCAGATTATTATCATTATTGTTATTGGTATTGTCTTTCACCATGCCTTTTTCTGTTCCTGCATCTCATCTGGATACACACTATACTTCACTAATATGTTCCTTGAGACTTTTTTGGCTATGGTAGCTTTTCACTATTTCCTTAATTTTGATAATCTTTGTGGTTCTAAGTGAAATTGATTTTAAATCACAATTTTGAAAACTTTCACTGTCTCATTAGCCAAGGAAGGGGCATCTTGGTATAATAAGAGTCATTGAAGAAAATGCTTCCATCAAAAAGAATGGCATTACCCTGTTTGTAAAGAAATGGAAAGACCTGGGAAAAAATACCTTAAGTGAAGTATGCCAGACACAAAGAAACATAGATTGTATAGTGTCTCTCATTTGTAATAATTAGAATGTGCCTATAAATCTACAAGTAAAGCCATTGGAGACTAAAAGACAAAACAAAATTACACTTGGACATGATAAACAGGACTCTAAACATTCACACAGTGAGACCAAAGGAGGATATAGTCTTAGGAGAGGATCACAAGGGCTCAATAGCCATGAGCATAAGATCATATAAAATGATGCTCATCGAAATAAACTCCAAGACATAGAAACAAGTGTTTTTTTTCTATTTCTTTTCTTTTAAATTTTTATTTATTTTTTATTGTGAAAATACTGTACAGAGGGGTTACAATTACATGGGCAAGATAATGAGTACATTTCTTATCAAGCATTGTAGCCTCCTCTTTTGTTTCCCCTTCTCATCCCTTCCCATCCTCCTCTCCCTCCCCCCCCCCCATTTCCCCGCCCCCTCCACCAAAGTTGAAAAGTTCCTTTTCAACATAACGACTTGTACTTCTCATTGTTGCAACAGGTCACCTTTATCCTTATTTAAACGACTTGTTTTTCCCCTTCTCCTCCACAAATTATACCGACATCAAATACAGTGAAAGCAGGGGTTATATTGTGGGGGAGGGACATACAAAGCAACAAAGAAATAATCTTATAAATGCGTTATAAACAATTGCATGAAAGAAAAAAAACTTTGAATACATATCTTAGGGTTCATTTCCCTAACATCACCTTATCTGACCTTTTCCGCTTGACTCAGATATATACTTGATATTGCAAATAAGGAAAACCATGGGACCTATGTTTCTTTGGGCTTGGCTTACTTCACTTAATATAATTTTTTCCATTTCCTAACAAATGGGGCAATGTCATTCTTTCTGATGGAGGCATAGAATTCCATTGTGTATATATACCACATTTTCTTGATCCATTCATCTACTGAGGGGCATCTGGGTTGGTTCCATATCTTAGCTATAGTAAATAATGCTGCAATAAACATACTTGTGCTGGTAGCTTTAGTGTCGTCTTGTTTGGGCTAAAGTGTTAAAGAGAAACTTCTCTGAAGAGGAAAGAAGGATGGCCAATAGAAACATGAAGAAATGTTCAACCTCCCTAGCCATAAAAGAAATGCAAATCAAAACAACATTAAGATACCACCTCACCCCAGTTAGAATGGCAAAAATCAAGAACTCTAATAACAACAGATGCTGGAGAGTATGTGGACAGAAAGGAACCTTACTGCATTGTTGATGGGAGTGTAAACTTGTTCAACCACTTTGGAAAGTAGTATGGAGGTTCCTCAAAAGACTCCACATAGAGCTCCTCTATGACCCAGCAATCCCACTTTTGGGCATTTACCCAAATGTTTACCCAAGTGTTTTTTAAATTTTTTGTGTGTGTTTTTTTTCCTTCTCTGTTTTTCCCCTTTGGTCACTGTTTTTGATTTTCATACCTTTTGTCTTATATGTAAGTTTATCTGATTTTGAGAAGGGAAGAAGCACAGAAAGGGTGGCAAAAAGAATGAACTAAGTCAGCAGGGATGCTCACTAGACATTGTTGAAAATGAACTGTACTGTGGCTCAAGTGGTAAAGCACTTGCCTTGAGCTGAAGAGCTAAAAGCACAGTGACTCGACCCAGAGTTCAAGAACTCACAACCCACAAAAAAAAAATGTTATACAGAGGGGTTACAGTTACATGAGTAAGGTACTGACTACATTTCCTGTCAAGCATTGTTATCCCACTCCTTTGTTTTTCTCCTATCCATTCTTCCCTACCCCGAACTTGTAAAGTTAATTTCCAACATAGTTTTTTTATGTTCTAAAAATTATTTTTTTTTCTTCAATTTCTAGTTTGCTATGAGTTTTTTTATTTTAGTTTTTTTTTGGGGGGGGATCCGGTCGTGGGGCCTGATCTCTGGGCCCGGGTGCTGTCCCTCAGCTCTTCAGCTCAAGGCTAGCGCTGTACCACTTGAGCCACAGCACCACTTCTGGCTTTTATTCTTTTTGCTTATGTGGTGCTGAGGAATCAAACCCAGGGCCTCATGCATGCAAGGCAGGCACTCTACCACTGAGCAAACTTCCCAGCCCTTTGCTATGAGTTTTTATCATGAACTAGGTTGAATTTTGTGACATACTTCTTCAGTGACAATTAACATAAACACATGTTTATTTTGAAGAATTATGATAATTGACTTTATATATGATGTATAATATAATATATAATATAAGCACATTATATATAATATATAGTTGACTTTCTATGTATTTATATATCAAACTTCCATACCATAGAAGACAAATAGTACTTGGCTGTGATATTTACATTGAACTTAATGGCATTTAGTTAAGAGAAAGGAAATTGGCCAGTAGATTTTTCGTTAATATTTTGTTTAATTCCATATCTTGTTTTGAAAGTAGTATAAAACTGATAACAGGTAATAGTCTAATAAATGTCCCTATTTCATAAATAATTGGTTTTCTTATAACATCTGGATCTTGTCTTTCCCTTTTGAAAATGTATGGCCTATTAATCTAGTTTCCTTAGTACATGTAGTGCAATTTACATTATGTATTATGTATTACCCTTTGTATAAGTTTTGTTAATGTATATCTTCCAAGGAATTTCACTATTTAAACTGCTACCAAAATTTTCAAACACATATTGTTCATAATAGTACAGTGATTTTATCCTTTTAATTTCTATAATTTCAGTAATAATGAATGCTGATTTTTTTTCTACCTTTTCCTTTTGGTAGCTTGGTTCAAGTTTCATCACTTAGTGCTTTTTTTTAGTTATCTCAACATGTTTACTTTTTCTCTATTGCTTTTCTGCTTTTTTTAGTTTTAAATTTCTGCTTTACTCTTTATTATTCCATAACTTCTGTTTGCACTAGGGTAAGTTGCTCATTTTTCATAGTTTCTTAAGAAGCTTAAGCAATTGAATTAAATCTTTCCATAATTCTTTAGCTGTTTACACTAAATTCTCTCTAAATTTGGTAAGTCATACTTTAATTTTCTTTCATTTCAAAGTGATTTAAGGTTCTCTTGAGAATTTTTCTTTGAATAAATGGTACTAGATGTGTATTAGAATACTTAAGATATTTCAGTCATTTTTCTAATTCATATTTTATTTTAAATTCCCTGTGATTCGAAATCATGCTTCATAATTTTTTCTTTTAAATCATGAAGGTATGCCTTTGGGCTCAGAATGTGTTAGAGTTCGGTGAAAATTTTGTTTGTGGTTGTTAATTCTGTAAGTGTTAATTAGTAAAGTTGATTGCCAATGTTTACGGTCACTTATAACTTTACAAATTTTCTTTCCAATTAATTTATCAATTATTTAAAGAATGAGGTAAAAGCCTCTAAAATTAATGTAGGGATTTTTTGTTTCTCTTTGATTTCTATAAATATTTGGAGTAGTTTTGTCCTAAAAAATATAATTAGGACTTGTTTATTTGGCTACTTGTGTAAACACTATGCTTAGTTGATTTGTTTGGACTGTTTCTATGTAATGTGACTTTTCGAATGGTTGGATATAACACTTACGTATAATTCAGTCTATTTCATTTTTACTTGCTTCTGCCCTTCCCTCCTTCCAGTTCTTTTGTGGTTGTGTTGAATAGCTTTATGACTCCATTTTATGTCTTTTTCACCATGTCAATTATACTTAAAATTCTAAATGATTCTCATAGAGCTTTAAATATACTCTTTGAACATACCTAAATTTACCTGCAAATAGCACTGTACCACTTCACATGTATTGCAGGTACTTTAAACAAAATATTTATAATTTCTCCTTTCTAACCCTTAGATATCAGTGCTATTCTTTTTTATTATCAACATTAATATTTCTTTATTTACGGGAACATGTTTTTTACTACAAATTATTCAAATTATACATGATTTTCTTTTCTCAAGTTTAAACTGAAATTAGTAATTCTGTCAATGAGTGAATAATGGTATACCATATACTTTTGAACAATTACTTGATTTTCATTCATTAAAGTTCTATTTTAGAATTTTTTTCTTTATGAAAATTTGAAGTAGTTGTACCATCCTTTACACGTTCATTTGCTAGCATAATGAAACACTTTAGTTTTTATTACTGATTTAAATTAGAATCATCATTTCAATGATAATAAAATATAAAATATCAGGCTATCTTTATGCACTCTTTCCAGTACTTTTTCATTCTTTATGCCATTACACATTTCTGGTCAATGTCATTTTCAGGTAGTATCTTCACTAACTTTGCCATGGATGGCTTCTTTCCATAATCCTCCTAATTCTATCTCTCAAGTATCTGAGATGCCAGGCATTTAAGCACCATCAGCCTTGGCTTATTTTAGAGGTAGAGTCTCATGAGCTTCATCCAAGTTTACCTTAAGCCATCAGTCTGCTGTCTCTGTCTTCTGAGTTATTGTTATTAGAGGGTTGTACAAACATACTCATTCTCTTATTTCACATTTTTGAGCAACTTTTTTGTTATTGTTGTGAAAATACCGTACAGAGGGGTTACAATTATACGGGCAAGATAACGAGTACATTTCTTATCAAGCATTGTTCCCCCTCCTTTGTTTGCCCTTCCCACCTCTTCTCATACCCCTCCCAAGCCTCCCCACCTAATCCCCCCCCCACCAAAGTTGTAAAGTTCATTTTTCGACATAACAACTTGTACATCTCATTGTTGCAATGGGTCCACCTGCAACCCTAGTTAAACGATCTGGTTTTTCCCTTCCCCTCCCCAAATTATACCAACATCAAATATAGTGAAAGCAGGGGTTATACCGTGGGGGAGGGACATACAAAGCAACAAAGAAATCATTTTATAAATATATTAGAAACAATCGCATGGAAGAAAAAACATTTGAATACTTATCTTGGGGTTCATTTCACCTAACATCAACTTATCTGACCTTTCTGCTTGTTTCAGACATACACTGGTTATTGCAAATAAGGGAAACCATGGGACCTATGTTTCTTTGGGCCTGGCTTACTTCACTTAATATTTTTTCCAAGTCTTTCCATTTCCTAACAAATGGGGCAATGTCATTCGTTCTGACGGAGACATAGAATTTCATTGTGTATATATACCACATTTTCTTGATCCATTCATCTACTGAGGGGCATCTAATAACAACAGATGCTGGAGGGGATGTGGTCAGACTGGAACCTTACTGCATTGCTGAGAGTGTCAACTTGTTCAACCACTTTGGAAAGTAGTATGGAGGTTCCTCAAAAGACTCCACATAGAGCTCCCCTATGACCCAGCAATCCTACTTTTGGGCATTTACCCAAATGATCACAAACAAGACCATACTAAAGCTACTAGCACAACTATGTTTATTGCAGCATTATTTACCATAGCTAAGATATGGAACCAACCCAGATGGCCCTCAGTAGATGAATGGATCCAGAAAATGTGGTATATATACACAATGGAATTCTATGCCTCTGTCAGAAAGAATGACATTGCCCCATTTGTTAGGAAATGGAAAGACTTAGAAAAAATTATATTAAGTGAAGTAAGCCAGGCCCAAACAAACATAGGCCCCATGGTTTCCCTTATGAGCAATTTTTTAACACTTCATGCTTGAACATCTGCAGTGAATGTTGCAGATGTTTGCTTCCTTATCTTTTGTCTTCTTCACTTTTCAAATGAAATTTTTCTGGACACAGAATTCTTGGTTGTTTATTTAATCTGTCACCTAAGTGCACAGACATTTATGCTCCTTGTTTACTCTTGTTGACTATCCATGGTCATTTGCCTGGACTGATCGTTTTGTGTGCTGCCCATGCATGATACAAAGATCCAAATGGACATTGCCTACACAAACAGATAAATAAACAAAAATCCTCTACATTATCTCTTATAGGTATTTTTGATACAGTAATTTTCTAAACATCCTTTCTTCCTGTCCCCAGTTTTCTGCAGTTCATACTGAATTTTTTTTGGAATAATAGCTTGTAGTATATTTTCTCCTTCTTGTTCTTAGAAGTTCCTCAATTTAGTTTGATATCTGCCATTAAAATTGCAGTTTCATAGCTATTATGATTTCAAATATTTCTTTGCCTTATTCTCTTTGTTTTAGCTTCTAATATATATGCTATACCTTTATAATTTTAATTATATTTTTGAGAACTGTAACTCATACTCATTTCTGTTTCTCTGTGCATATTTTCAGAATTATCTAATAAAGTCCCAAATGGTGCACTTCTGCTACATAATTAAAAAAAACCCTTATGTTTCTTGTTAGCACTGTCTATTGTTTGCTAGAACATATAAAGCTTATACTCTATCAAACCTTAAGTTCTGGAGTCCGGAGATAATCAGACAATCAAGTAATTGCGTGAAAAATGAGATTATCCCTTACTTGAGTGTAGGAAATTCAATAGCAGTGTCATTGAGTCATTTCTAGGCCAGGACAATCAGCTCTAACATAAATACCAGATGATAGAAGAGAAGATAGAAAAATGAGATCTAAATACATTCATGCAAATACATATGCTGGCTCCGCCCTGTGAATTCATTTTTGTACAGTAAATCTTTGGTATCCATGGATAATTGCTTCTAAGGTGACTGCCAATGAAGAATTCCCATAACTCCTCAGGATATAGAGCCCTGTATTATACTATGGGTACTTAATTCCCTTTATTTTTTGTAACTATAATGTCCCCAACTTTCACAAAAGATATGCCATGTTTCAAAAAATCTAAAATTTACATTATCAAGTTGTTCATTAATTTTTTGCTTCATCTTTTGGGTTCCATTTGCTTTTAAGGAGGCACATTTTCACAAAATTAAAGCAAGAAACAGTCAGAAATTGTCACAACAATTTAAACACTATTGACTACAGCACATGGCCGACTGAAAGCTCCACATGGAGTCAATTTCAGAACGCCTTCATGAGAATGAAATGTTTGCTTGTGAAATTTCTTTCGAATTTTTACGTTTATTGATTTTATTTTTGCCCACATTTAGTTAAACCACATGTAATACATCTGCAAATACATTGGAAATTAAGTCCCAGTGTGATAAGATGAGAAGGTGGTGAAGGGTGAGCAGTGAGTTCACATATTGAAAACTTCTTCTGAAGAACATCAATCATAAAGCAATGAGACACTGTAGGAACATGAACCGCACGAGCAACAATAGATGTTCATATCTCATATTACACTATGGAGCAATTTAAATAGCTTTTATACTGCCATATGATTCATTATACTCACCAAATACTCTGGAGAAAGATATATTGAGCATTTTATCCATCCTCCCTCCAAATTCCCCCAGGGTCAGAGGGCACTGTTTTTATAATTAAAGTTTCTCAAAGCATTTCCTTTTGAAAGGTTACCATCAACATGACACATTGTGGAAAGGACAAAAACAACTTTTGACTGTACTATTTCAATTTTACCACAAACCACAAACTATCACTCTTGGTTGATCTTTAAACTGAAGTAAGAAAAATAGGTGCTCAAATTCCAAACCTCTAAAATATTATTTTTCTATTTTTTTAAATAGTGGGAAAGGAATATGATAACCACCTGAAACAATAACAAGGCAGGGATGATCATTATAGTTAAAATGTTTTGGCAAAATTTGTCATAAATACTCAAACTAGGAGGCCTTCTGAAGTATTGAGATGCAATGATACCAGGTTTGGTTTTTTTTTTTTTTTTTTTGACCATCCTGGGGCCTGAACTCTGGGCCTGGGCATTGTCCTTAAGCTCTTCAGCTCAAAGCTAGTGCTCTACTACTTGAGCCACAGCACCATTTCAGGCTTTTTCTGCTTATATGGTGTTGAGGAATAGAACCCAGGGCCTCATGCATGCAAGGCAAGCACTCTACCATGGAGCCACCCAGTCCATGATACCAGTTTTTAAACAACAATGAAACCCTCATTCTGACAGACTCCATTCCTTTCTTGAAAATTTAATTCCATAATAACCTAGGGCTGACTTTGTGGATCTATTTAATTCCTATCGAAGGTATCACTAGGAATTTGCTTTCTAATGAAAATAACAAAAAGATAGGTCTCATATTTTCAATTTTTAGTAGAAAACAGAAGGGACAGGAATACTGGCCACATATTTTTTCTACTGGTAGGATTAGTCATTTGAAAACAGTGTAGAAAGCTATGCTTGAAGGATAAGCAGAACAAACAAGTCTCTGAGGAGCAAGTATTATGTTCAATAATTACTTGTGGAATGAATGAATGCATGGACGAATTAGAAAAATATTCACAAAAATTTTTGTGGCCTACCATTCTGAATTTTATCATCAATTTTTATACAGTCATATGGGTGACAAGCAAAGACAGGGATTTTAAGGTATATTTCTGATATTTAAAGTGCTTCATGAGATATCTTGGGAAAACCATTTATCGAACAAATATACCTGAAGCACAACCTATGTCTCAGAAATGTGCTAAGCTTTGTAGAAGGTTGCAATGTAATGATTGTAATGATTGATATAAGCATCAACCAAACAATATATTTTATATAGATTTTAAATTTTTTATTGGTATTGCAAACATGATGTACAGAACAGTTTCACAAGTCAAGTAATAAGTACATTTCTTTTTGAACAATGTCACCTCCTCCCTTACTCTCTCCCAATTTTTCCATCCAGACTTCCCTCACCCCCAACTTGTATAGATCATTTTCAGCATAGTGTCTAGTGAGTATCACTCTTGCATTTGTTCACCCCTTGTGCAACCATTTCTGTGCTGTCCCTTACTGTCCCTGGAACAGATAAACTTACATATAAGGCAAAATGTAGAGATATCAAAAACAGCAGCAAAGTAGAAAAACAAAACAAGCAACAGAAAACAAGAAGCAAAATAACAAAAAACCTCTTGTTGCCATTTGCAGGAGTTCATTTAGATAAACATCCTTTTATATGATCATATGAATATAGCTATCGAACCCTTGTGATCCTCTCCTAAGACTATCTTCATTTTGTTTCATTGTGTGAATATTTAGAACACTGTATAATTTATTATGTCCAAGTGCATTATTTTTTTTATCTTTGACCATTCAGTGAGTTTGCTTGTAGACTTATCATCACTTTCTAGTTACAACAAATGACGGAAAGCAGGCGACCTATGTTTCTTTGGGTCTGGCTTACTTCATTTGGAAAAATAATCCTCTAAAAAACATTATTCCTTGTGGAATAATACACATGTATGTATTCACCAATTGAGCTGACTGGTAAAATAGTGAAAATGCCTTTCTAAAATATGGTGCTTGAGATTATATGGAAATTGGAAGAAGTGTTGGCTATTGTAGGGGGTAAGAAAGTGTTATTGAGTATGAAGGAAAAAAGAAGGCAAGTGGGAGGCAAGCCATGATCACTTTAGATATGTTGTTTGTGAAGCTATGTTCTGACTGAGAATGCCAAATGGAATCAAGAATACTTGCTTCGAGTTCCACTGTCCAAAGGAGTGGGAAACCCAGATAGAGCAGAGGAAAGATGATGTTACACAGGACAATTGCTTAGTATTAAAACCAGATACATCTGCAACCTCTCAGCCTGAAAAAGTGTGGTTTTCTAAGTCCCACTTCCACAATTTACCTTGACTTACAACTCATGTGTAAATATGTGGATCATTTGATTCTATCTTTCCTGCTTTCTTTGTTTTCCTTGTTATGTTCCTTGATAATAGCTTAATAAGATAATCTCTTATTTGGTCAGAAGGGACTTGCTTTCAACATGCTAATTCAACAAATCTATACCTGTCTTGTGTGTTGATCATTTTTCTAGGAACTTAAAGAAATCCAAACTTCCTAGTTGGACATTTGAGTACCTAATGATTTGACCTAGGACTAACTTTTCAGCCTAAAGTCTGTACCTTACTCTGTATAATTTATAATAATATGGCCAAAATATTTCTTTGGTTTTCATAAAATTGTAATTCATTTCCCTGTTCTGGTGTTTAAATGCCATCTTCTTGATTAAAGTAACATCTTTACTGTCTTCCCTTGCCTCCTTAATTGACTGTAGATTTCTACAGACTCAGATATGAAATCTTCCCTGAAAGCCAAACTGAGATATAGCAAGATACGTGCTGGAAACATAAGCTCTCCGTTAGACAGATAAGACTCTTATCAGAGACTAGCTACCTCTAGTGTGACTATGATTGAATATTATTAAAATTAGGACAATTCCACCAATATTCTCATTATAAAGGGAAAGGTGGTAAAGTGAAGCATATGAAGGACTTTGCATAGAACTAGAACATAAAGAATATGTCATAGTTGATTCTAAGAATGATTGTGATTACTGTTCAGTTTTGTTACTATTTAAGTGAACTTTAAGTGAACTTTCTTTGTGCTCATGTATTGTGACATTTAACACAGTGTATTGAAATATACATTTACAGAGCCACATTTTTCTTTTTATTAATTTGATTTTATTGTTAAGGTGATGTACAGAGGAGTTACAGTTACCTATGTAAGGTAATTAGTACATTTCTTGAGAGCTTGTTTGGAGGTTCTAGCAGGGGAGCGCAGCTACTCGTATACCCTTGACCGAAGACCGGTCCTCCTCTATCTGGGATGGTCATCCTCTTTGGGAGGGATGTGCATGGAGCAGTGACAGAGGAAGGGGACACCCGCCTAGCCAGCCAGATCAGCCAAATCAAGCGTGGCAATCAGTGGGATGACAGATGTCGCAGTCAGACCACCCTCACATCCATGAGTACATTTCTTTTTTTTAATAAGTTTTTTATTGTGAAAATACTGCACAGAAAGGCCACAATCACAGGAGCAAGGCAATAAGCACACCTCCCATCAAACACCGTTGCCTCCTCCTTTGGTTTTCCCCTACCATCCCTTCACTCTCATCTCCACAACCACATCCCGCCTCCACCATATCTGTATTCAAGTAATATCCATCAGCTCTCCATCAAGGAAAAGAGCCAAAATGGCCAAGCAATTAGCCAATTATGTTTTTTTTTCAATTTTGGGCTCATTTTAAATAGAGACAGACCAATTAACTTTCCACCTTAGCTTTAAAATGTTATTTTTTAAATTAACAGATTGTATTTGTAGCATAAATTGAAAAATTGCACATTTTCAATTTCATTAAATATGGTGGATTCAATACAATGATAATGTGTGAGGATCCATGAAATCTGGGATCAATAATAAAGGCTTTTACGATAAACTTTGGCTAGTCCAGAATGTTAGAAAATAGTTTTGTTACTAAAAGTCTCAATCTTTTTTCACCCTGTCTATAGGCCATTTAAAAACATAGATTCTATGACATTGTAGGAAGTTCAGTAGAATTAAAAGTCATGTAGTGATAAAATTTTAAACCATGTAAGTCAAAAATACAAACATAAAGTATGAAAAAGGCAAGACTGAAATAATTGGCAAAAGTTTCCATTTTTATTAATCCAATGATTAGATGAGTACGCATTCCAATTACTGAAACTTATATAAATATTAACTTTCCTCTCCTGAGATTTTTTTCTATTACAAGATTTTTATTGCATCCTTTTTAACTAGGATTGGAAGAGAGTGGTTTGACAGGGAAATTTTCTCGCCAGAAGAGTACCTTACTTGCCACTAAGGAACAACTACGCTATCATTTTGTCTTCACTGTCTTTTATGAAAACAAAACTCAAAAACAGGTGTTTTTGTCTTGTGCTCATTGTGCTTTGCATTGTAGATTTAATGGATTACCATCTAGGTTATTGATCAATTTTCAAGTGTTCTTATGATAGAAAAAAGAATGACATTTCTCTTGTGGAACAGGAAATAAAAAAGTATTTGCTGAAAAAAAAGTGGAATCTGAGAAAAATATGAGAATACGAGGGTCATGGACACCCAGATTTCTGTAGCAAGAAGGTGGTCTCAAAGCAGGCCAGTGATAGGGAAAGAAAATTGAAAAAAAAAACAGCTGTCAAAAATTTATTGTCCAAAACTTTGTTGGATAAAGTTTATTCCAAGTTGTCCATTCCTTAGGTTTCCATCACAGAGAACATTTCAAAAATTCACCAATAAATCTCATCAACCTGTCTCCTACTATGCAATGAGCCATTCTGTAAGAATATGCTCCATAACCTAGTCTATGTGATGTTCTTTTATAGTTTATCCTTGAACAATTGTGAGAGTAAATGTACCTCTGAACATTTAGTGGATTAGGAAAGAGGAAATTCAGGCTCTCACTGGAGGATTAATTTATGGGTAGGCACAGAATCTATAACTGAGATTGGAGATGAGTGCTATGATATTCATTTGGTTAATCGTAGATTATCATTATGGAAATTCTTACCTGCTGTACATAGACTCATAAATGCTTATGACAATAGCTCACATTCAAAAAGTTAATATTCTATGATTTCCTCTAAGTGACATGAACATGGATTGAATCATTTACAAATGGAAAAATTTCTGAGAAAATGAAGAAACTAAGTGCTCACAGATTAGACCCAAGAGAATGATCTAAATTGCCAATGCTCAATGGACTTAATCTATTTTACAATCTTTTTTTTGGTCTGGAATATTTTTAAAATAAGTTTTTTGTTGTAAAAATTCTGTACAGAGGGGTTAGTTACACAATCAAGGTAGAGAGTACATTTCTTATCAAGAATTGTTGCCTCCCCCTTTGTTTTTCCCCTACCATCCCTTCCCTCCCACCTCTACAACTACACTCCCCCCGTCCCTGCCCCCCACACCTAAATTGTAAAGTTCGTTTCTCAATATAGTGTCTTGTACATCTCATTGTTGCAATGGGTCAACCTGTATCCCTATTTAAACATTTTGTTTTTTCCCTTCCCCGCCCTCCAAATTATGCCAACAATAAAAACAGTGAAAACAGGGGTTATACCATGGGGGAGGGACATACAAAGCAACAAAAAAATCAAATAGTACCTTATAAATTTGTTATAAACAATAGCAAGAAACAAAAAACCACTTGTGTCCCTATTTGGGGGTTCATTCACTTAACTTGATCTTATCTGGTCATATGTATATAGCTTTTGACCTTTTCTGCTTGTCCCAGACATATACTAGTTATTGAAAATAAAGGAAACCATGGGAACTATGTTTCTTTGGGCCTGGCTTACTTCACTCAAGATATTTTTTTCCAAGTCTTTCCATTTCCTAACAAATGGGGCAATGTCATTCTGACGGAGGCATAGAATTCCATTGTGTATATATATTATATTTTCTTGATCCATTCATCTACTGAGGGGCATCTGGGTTGGTTCCATATCTTAGCTATGGTAAATAAGTTGTGCTGGTAGCTTTCATATGGTCTTGTTTGTGATCATTTGGGTAAATGCCCAAAAGTGGGATTGCTGGGTTATAGGGGAGCTCTACCACTGAGCCACCTTCCCAGCCCCTATGTGAAGTCTTTTGAGGAACCTGCATACTGCTTTCCAAAGTGGTTGAACAAGTTTACATTCCCACCCAAAATGCAGTAGGGCTCCCTCCAGCATCTGTTGTTATTAGAGTTGTTGATTATAGCCATTCTAACTGGGGTGAGGTGGAATCTCAATGTGGTTTTGATTTGCATTTCTTTTATGGTTAGAGAGGTTGAGCATTTCTTCATGTGTCTATTGGCCATTCTTCTCTTCTCTTCAGAGAAGTTTCTCTTTAAGTCTTTAGCCCACTTATTTATTGGGCAGTTGTTTCTTTGAGGATTTGTTGGTGGGTGGGGGATTTAGATTTTTTGAGTTCCAAGTGTATTTTAGATATTAGACTCTGCCCATTGTTTAGCTAATGAAGAACTTCTCCCAATCTGTGGGCTTTCTATTGATCTTGGCAACCTCTTCAGTAAATGGTACTGACAAAATTGGTTAATCACCATTAGAAAACTAAAGTATTTTACAATCTTACTGAATGTTGTATACAGAAATCAATCCAGTATATTAGAGATGAGTATTTCAAACGGAACCTTATGACAACAGTGTATAACTTTGTGACCTAAATCTTTACCTTCTGGTCTCAAAAATATTTATTTTACCCCTTTATTTTCAAGATAATACACTCAACTACACATTTCTCCCCCTTGGAAATTTTCTTCCTTTTCCAAATTTGAGACTCAAAAATGCCAGAATAATTGTGAACCTATTCAGAAGAATGTCAGCTTTTGACAAGCTGACTTTTCTATCACTTGAAAGGATCAGGGGAATGCAACAATGAAAGGAATATCAGAGAGGCTTTCAGTACACACACACACACACACACACACACACACACACACACACACACACATCTAGAGTTTCTCCTTAATTGCCCACTACTCTTACTTTCATCACAACCCTCCTCCCGTGTTAAACTTTACATGGTTTGCTATCTTACCTAGCTCTCTTGGACTATGAGGATTCTCTCTTAAACTGTCCTTATTGCTCAATTTAGACATTTGCAATTAACTGGGAAATTCATATGCTGTAAAAATATTGGATTCAATTGAGCTAATGATGATCACTAGATCATCTAGTAAGGGTAGTTTTTAATAAAATAAAGGAAAAGTCCTTAATAGATATTTTATCCTCATTTTCAAATTTCTCCTTACTAAATTGCCACATTTTAATCCATTAGTTAAATAATGATTTTCTTTATTTTTTTGCCTCAGCAAGACAACATTTACGTTTGTAGGAGGGTGCGCCATAAGCCAAAATTCTGGCAAGCAAACACACAGAGCAGGCAGGCTGCCAACACCTTGCCCACCATGTAGCACTAAAACAGCAGGCCCTACTGCTTTGCTCAGATTGGTTCAGCTCAGGTTCTCCATCTGCTCATGATTGGCTAGTTTGAATAGGCTTGACTAGGGTAAAATGTGTTTATATAGGTGAAATTGAAATAGCATTGACAATACACAAGTCATCTCAAAAGATGTTTGCTACCTGTTTACAAATAATATGTCATGAACAGCATGAAACATTATGAAACTACAATGCTTGGTAAGAAATGTACTCATTATCTTTCCCATGTAATTGTAACCCCTCTGTACAGTATTTTCACAATAAAAAAAACTGCTATCTTCAAAAAAAAAAGAAAGAAAGAAAGAAAGATGATACACAAGGAATTTTGAAGTGGCAGAGTGAAGTCAGTTCCATTGTGCCTTTCTCTTAAACTCCCTTTGGGTTTAAGAGAAATTTCAGAGGAATTAAGACTAATTGTAGAAGAACAGGAAATCACTTGACTAGCATATTATAAGAAGTCTGGAATATTTCAAGCGTGTGCTTGATTAATACAGAAATTCACAATACAAAACAACAAAGGAAAGTACAAACTTTACTAAGGGAATTCCTGAGGTGCTGAAATTTAAACTAGCTGCACAAAGAGAGGACAATTAAGAATTTAATTTGACCCTGCTATCAAAAATAGGTGACTCAGTTAAGATTTCACCCATTCACCATTCTCTCTTGTCTTCTGTGACCTATAATGACAACTTTTTAGTCCCAAGATAGAAATGGATGGACTGATTTCTACAGAAAATAGAAGGTGGCTCCAAATAGATAAGACTCAACACATTTCAAATGAACAAAATTATTCACAGTGTGATCCTTAACCACAGTTAAACTAAGATTTATTTGAGAAAAGATAACCTACTCCAACTCCATGAAATTAAGCAAGACTGTATTCACCCACCATTCCTCTGTCCATTTGTCTGTACCCCTCCCTCTAAGCACTACCTTCCTCTGAAGAGACATATTTCAACTTCCTGAGGTTTGATTTCTTATACTGTTTCTTTAGATGTTCAAAGGACACCATGGAAACTCGCCCTTGTGTATACCATAATTCAGTCAATTTGATTATTTATGTATATATGAATAGATTCCAATGTTTGTTTTCATATGGGTTTATACTTTATGTCTAACTCCAACATATGAGAGAAAACATGGAAGCTTCATCTCTGAGCCTTTAGTATTATTTTTCCCCAGGTTTTAATACTCAGTGAATATACGTGAAAACTATGACACTTGAGAGGGCAGGTGGAGATAGGATAAATTGGAGGGAAATGAAGAATGATGGAATGGGTAACCTTGATCAAGACTGTAGGCATAAATGGGCATGTTAAATTGAAACAGCTCTGTAGACCAATTGAAATATAATAATAATAACAACAACAATAACAATAATACAGTCAAAACAAGAGAAGCTGAGCACCTGGGATGTCAGCATTTGGGCATTTCTACATTAAATGAAGGAATTTATGTACTTCATTTGGATTCTAGTTTTAAAAAGTAAGATAAAATATATCTGAGTATTCTATAGTCAAAGAACAGCTCAAATTGGAACACTGCAAAATAGAAATTAATGAAGCTATAAAACAGTTTATAGTGTGGAAATATTTAAAACCTTTTTTTCAAACAAATTTTTAAGAGCAGTTAACCAGAAATAATAAAGGCTAAGAATTGATATTAGTCACAAACTTCTAGAAGAAAATCCAAAGAATATACTAGAAAACAAATACCTCCTCCTCTGAAAACATGGAGAAAATTTAGTGGAAAAAGTCAATGAATTGCAAATAATTTTATAGTGAAAATAAAATAGGCTATAATATTGTTCTTATAACGTATCAATCAATTAATAAAACTCTAGGAAGACTAATGAAGGAAAAGAAAACATGAGAAGTAATACCATGCAAAGTAAAGATTATAAATAAATCTGATGTTAAATAATGATTAAAAACAATTTTACTATAGTGAAACACACATTAGCAATAATAGTCTTGTTTGAAAAGAAAGAGAACAAATAACTTCAGGAATAAGCAAAGCAGCTGAACTTTACTTTCTAGAGAAAGACAGCTAGACAGTCAAAGGTGCCTCATTTCAATTGCTCTCAGGGAAATCTGACTCCCTACCTAACCCTCACAATCTAAATTGACACTGTATAATACCTAGTGTTGGCAAGGAGATGAAGCAAATTGCAGCTCTCATAATTGGCACAAAAAGGAAAATCACTTTGGAAAGCTATTTTGTACTATCTACTGAAACTGAATGGCTTCATTGCTACAATTCCGCAATTTGAGATTGGGGTATCTATCCAACAAAATTGTGTTACTGAGAAAAAGGATGACAGTGTCAATGACAGAATTTTTCTTAATAAATCCAAACCAGAATCTACTCATTTTCCCATTGAAAGTAAAATATGTGCATATTTGCATGTACTCACGTATATATGCATAAAGTTATATACAGATATATGTGTGTATGTAAGTATATATACATGGAGTCATATATGCATGAAATATATATATACATTCATATAAATATAATTTGTATAACACTTAAACAATGTTTAAGTGGAAACATGGACAATGATATAGAATTATAATATTGATACCCACAACATGGATAAGTCTTACAAATTAACATTGGGCAAAAAGAAATACACATTAATATGTCAAATTATATGAAAAGCAGAAATTCAAATGGGAAGTTGGGCACCAGTGGCTCACAGCAGGAGGCTGATATCTGAGGTTCACAGTTCAAATCCAGCCTGGGCAGGCAAGTCCATGAGACTCATATCTCCAATTAACCATCAAAAAGCCAAAAATGGCGTTGTGGCTCAAATCATAGAGCAGTAGTCTTGAGGGAAAGAAAAAACACCCAAAAATAACAACAAAAATAGCACCCAGACCCTAAGTTCAGGCCCCACAACAGACACACAAAGAAAAGAAAGAAGGAAGGAAGAAAGAAAGAAAAAAAAGGAAGAAAGGAAGGAAGGAAGGAAGGAAGGAAGGAAGGAAGGAAGGAAGGAAGGAAGGAAGGAAGGAAAGAAGTTCAAATGGGTATAACCTCTGACTGGATTGTTTGGAATGTTTCCTTAACAGTAATTTTATAAGCTGATTTTCTTCACATTTTCCCTGAAATGGGAAACATACAGAAATCTAGAGGGAAAACATGTTGTAAATAAAATCTTTCCCTCTGTTGTAGTCTTAACTATTAGCTACTAATGGAAATTATCCAGAAAATGCAGAGATCTGTGGACAAGAATTTATTCATGTTATGCTTTTATGGTAATTATAACTATAAAAATCTGTGTATTTATATCTGATTGTTTCCTTGAGGATAGATATTGGCTAGGGATTTCCTTAAGATGAATTTCTAGCATTGAACTTCCTAGTTTAAAGGCGTTATTCTTTAGGAATAATGATTAGTCTTTTAAAGATGCAACTAAGACACAAAATCCTATTTATCCCCATTATCTGACTAGAAGGAGATAAAGTATCTGTCCAACTCTACCAATACTGGGAGGAGCTGAATCATTTTGCTATTCAAGTTTTTTTGATGGGTACTTCTGCCTGACTAATCATCCTTACTTTCTCTCTGACCTACCACATATCCCTTTTCACTTCTTGTTCTTTATAATCTCTTCTTCAACCTGTTCACACAAATTAACTTTCATTTTTAGTCATGTAATTACTAATAAAGTAATAATAGTTTTACACTACTACTCTAAATAAATACATGGTTTAGATGAATCTATCTGAACCTAGAATATTTGAATAAGTCAAAATAAACCTATGTCCCTAAATTTAAAAATGAAATCTTATTGCATTCAATTTATTTTACTTTTCCAAATATACATGAATGAAGCCCATCAAAATGGAAGAGACAGCAAAAAGAGATCTAGTTAGTTCCTGCTTGTATCACTTTGTGAAACAGTCCATTCCGGATCATAAGTCCATAATACAAAGGTTGTATAATTGACTCCTTCTTCCTGTTTTATGGATTTACCATGAAGTAGTTATGAAAAATAATAAAAGATGAGTAAGAAAGTGAACTGGAGCTAAAGTCATGCATGGCTTGAGTGGTAGTCAAAGAAAAGCAGAACAAGAAAGTAGAGTGGAAGAGTTGAAGACAGATTACTGGATGCCAAAGTATGCATCAATCAAGTTAAAGAATGAGGCTGAAGCAAGGGCTGAGATATTGGGAAAGGATGAGGCTCCAACTAAAAAGAGGAAAAGAGTTGGAGAGTCTCCTGTCATTCCTGCAATTGAAATGCAATTCAAAGAGGGGAGAGGGGGTTAAAGGTCTGTCATTCTTGCATTAGAAGTTTACTGAGAATCTAAAGCTTTTTTAAAAAAAAAATAAAGATCTTTTTCAAAGAAAACATGACATTATGATTTTTGGATAAGTACAACTGCTGCTTTCTGCTTTCATGTGTCTTTATCCTAGTACCAAGTACAATTCCTATGATCATGACCAAGATGTAGTCATTTATGTATGTGAGTGGATTGGAAAAATAAATGGATAAAGATCATAGAAAGATGCCTTGGTTTTGTTTTCCTACAGTTTACAGGTCCTTCTTCAATACATGGCACATGGGACAATATATTTTTTATACACAGGACTGAAAAATTCTCAGCAGAGAATCACAGCCTAACTTCAAACTGTCCAGATTAGACTCTAAAACAATGGAGGCCCTTACACTTGAAGCAACTGGGCCTTCTTCCCAACTGCTGATCATATTTTTCTTTTCACCCACAGAATAGAACTGTGTTTCAAGATACTATGGTGTCTTGTAAAAAATAAACTGAAATGGTTGAGACAATTGTGTTACACCCTAGACTCTCAATATACCTCTCATACAAAGCCTGTGTTTAGTACATTTTAATGGGAACTATTCTGTGTAGAAAGGAGCCAGAACATTATTACATTCCCCTTTCCAAAGGTCCTGATCATTTTGTAAAGCATGATAGATTTTATGCCAGTGTTTCACTTCCTGATATCATAGAAAAGCTAATCCATGTGTGCGAAAAAGATTTTGTTGTTATTTTTGTTATTTAGTTCAGGCTGATGTAAGGAGACCAAAGGCTGAATGCATTAAGGACCAGAAGTGGTTTTCGCAGAGTTCTGGAGGTTGGAATTTCAAGATGATGGCAACAGGTTGGTTATCTGGTGAAGTGTTTCTTGCTGGTTTGCAAAGGGCCACCTTCTCACGGAGGTCCCACTTGGCCTTTCCCTGAGTTCCTTTACAGAGAGCTTTGCCTGCCTCACTTCCTATTGTAGTAAGGATGCTGATTCTGTGTGATTACCACCCACATGCAGCCTTAAATTCCTCCTTAAAGGCCCTGCCTCTGAATATAATCACAGCGTAATTAGAACTCAAGAGATTAACCTTTGACACTGATATTTGCTCCATTACTTTAAAACAGCTAGAAAACAAACCGGTTTATATACATAGTTCTTAATTTTTCCTTGCTTTGGTTAAACAAAGAAAATTTTAAACTCTAAGTTGCTAAATTTTCATATTAAAAACTCTATCTCTTAAGGACATATTCAGTAACACAAACTGCCTTTAGAGTAACACATAATTTCTGCCCTCGCCACACTTTTTTTGTTATTGTTGTTCTGGTCCTGGAGCTTGAACTCAGGGCCTGGGCACTGTCTCTGAGATTTTTTATTCTAGGCTAGTGCTCTACCCACAGCTCAACTTCCAGATTTGGTTAACTGGAAATAAGAGTCTCACAGATTTTCCTTCCTGGGTTGGCTTCAAACTCTGATCTTCAAATCTCAGCCTCCTAAATAGCTAGGATTACAGGCAAAAGCAAACTGGGGCAAGGCTCATAATTTTCTATGGTTTTCCCCAATAGTTCTCAGCAGCAAGGTTGAAAGAAAAATAATTTCCATGCCCTTCTAAGTGACATGTATTAAGCAAGAAAATATTTTAATATTCATTTCTGTGAGTCTGGAAAGTTGTGACAGTAGAAAATTTGATACAAAGTTAAAATCATGTATGCTTGTGTGTATTTGTGTATATTTATATACATATCCATGTGTGCATGTGTTTGCTTATTATATATGTGTGAAAATTTTAGTGTTGAAACCCACCAACATCTGTTAAAATCACTTACTCCTAATTACATCTTACAAAAATCATGATCAGATTGAATTAAGGTTTGAGACCCTTAAATTTAACACCTGAAAATATGTGATATGATATTTAGGAAAAAATATTTCCAACAAGAAAAGATACTAACATTTTTATTTCCCTATCTGAAAAGCCTCAATTCTAGGACAACTTCTCCTCTATAATGCTTAAAAATACAAATAAAAAAGAACATTTTTGCCTGGCATAGAACTCAGGTCTATACTCTCAGCTACCTGGGAGATAAAGGTCAGGAGGATCTTAGCACTGGAAAATATTTATCAAGACCCCATCTCAATAGAAAATTCTGGTAGGGTCTTAGTTATAAAGGAGGCACAGGTAGGAGTGCTTTGGTCCCAGGTCTTCTGTGCAAAGAGGGCGTCTACTGAAAAATAACCAGAGCACAAGGAACTAAAAGCCTGGCTTCAGTGGTAGAGCACACCTACCTCGCAAATGGGATTCCACAAGTTCAAATCTCATTACTGCCAAATCCAACAAACAAAAAATTAAAAAATAACAATAATATAGAAAAGGTGACAGTGTCTAAATGGAAAAAAAGAAAGAAAAAGGAAATGTGCTCATTACCTGACTAATAAAATGACGACCCTTCTGGACAACACCTTAACAGTATCAAAATACTTATAAAAATAAAAATATTTAAATAACACACATTTTACATCAAAGCAAATTGTGAAACACTAGTGTTCTAGATTTGCTGTCTCAAACTCTGGATTGCAACAAATATTCCCCTAAACCCTGTTTCTCATTATAAAAATAAAAAAGAACGTGATATTTGTTGAATGGTTCTTGATTCACCAAAAAATTACATCTAAAGATTATTTCTTCTGGATAAATCAAGGAAGAAACTTACAGTAATTTGTAGTCAACCTACTTTTTTTCCTACACTGATGTCCAGTAGAAGCTAGACTTTATAGCACTTGATCTCTTTCTTCTCTTACACTCCAGTGTAATTTGCTACAGTCACTTCCAGATTTAAAATCCTGAATATCATGCAGAGAATATTTCTGGTGGCTACAGTGATTATATGCCAAGGGAATCAGAAGTACTTTTTTCAGAAGGAACAAGGTTTTATAGCTTCACTAGTGTATCATTGTTGTAAAATTTCTGGGGTTAAGGGTATTCAATTATATTGAAAGATATGCAGTATTCAAGATAAAAACTAAGTTGTCATAGGTATAAAATTCCAGTCTGGAAATTCGAAGGAAAAAAATCTGCTGAATTTATTGGACTGGTTTTCAGGTGGCAATTCAATCTGGTTCAGAAAATTGTGCTGATCAGCAAATCATGACACGGTTTAGAGAAAATACAATTTAGGATAAATAAATTTCTTTCCTAAGCAGGCTCAGATGGCTGATTCTACCAGCAAACTTGCTATGGAAAATTTCATGCCTGCAAATAATGTTATGCTAAATTTATGTCACATATGCATCATTTTCTCTGCCATCAACATGATTTCTAATCTAGGAAGCATAGTAACAGATACATATCAGTTTAATGTTGCAATCTTCTCAGTTATGACCTTGATCCATTCATGCAAAGATGCCTAGAAAACTCACTGTAAAGTTATAATTTTGATTGTTCCCTAAAAGGACAAAAGAAGAAAAGAAAATTGGTGCAAATCTCTTTTGGTGGTACTTTTTTCATTCATAAACTTGTTTCCCTCCTTCTCTGAGTCTCAAATAATACAGTCAATTTTATTACATTAACAGTCAGCTGACATGATTATTTAGTTGAAAAGGAAAGATAGCAAGATGTATCAATTGTGATTACATTAGTCCTCATTCATTTTCCTATACAGAAGTGCAAATCTTTAGCCAAATAGATGAGAATAAAAACAGGTAACTTACCTACTACGAAGACACTCCAAACTGTGATTGCAATTTAGGAGCAAGTACAGGATGTAGACTATTTTTCTCAACATATTTACTTCCCAAACATCTTCTAATTTTTCTTACGACATTCTGCCCTATACACAGTTCTGTAATAATTCTCTGGGAATGGGCCAATTCCAAATAGTTTTTCACGCTTTCACTCCAGCTAATCTGTAAAACATAAATTTAACTAGTGACTGCCTAATTTCTGTATCTATTTGTTTACTTTCTATTCTCTTTATCAAGATTTAATATACTTCAGAAGTTTTAATCTATTATTCTCATTGCTATGATTTTAAAATGAAGAATAGCACCTGACAGGTTATAAATACCCAATACATCTTATTTGAATTAGCCATTTTATTACCATGTATTTTTTCAATATTTCAGGAAAAATTCTAATGCTATTTAGAATTTCCATCCAGATTCCAAGGGAAATTGTCTCCAATCGCTGCCTTTCACAAGAAAGTTTCTTTTCTTCCCACGGTTCCTTCTTGGTCTCTGACTGGTCCCTCAGCAATCTGCCCTAAATTAAACCCTTCATCACACAATTCCACGGAAACAGATACCAACTTTACCCACAGAAAGTGCTCTGTGAAAACACTCTTGAGTTTCAGCCTTAACCCAGGGACATTGTAGCTGTCTAGAATTGTAAATCATATGTCTATTCAAACAGCTGTTTAGTAATTAGATAGAAGTAATACTTGTAAAAGCTGGTATGAGATGTAGAGATACACCAAGTCATAAAAACCTGGAAAACTATCGAGAGTAATTATTGCCATTCCTTTTGGATTTTGGAAAACATTGAAATGCTCTTGATAAGAACAATATAAAAGTAATTGTCATCCATTTTTGTGAGGAATTCCACACCTTTTTCTTAGGTTTGGCATGGCAATATTTATATGTTCTTAGAGATCAGCTAGGATAGGAAGAAAAAATGTCATTCCAGTTTAGTGTGATGAAGGTAAATGGAAGTGCAGTGTGTGTAGCATGCTTATAGAATATATGCTATATATGTGCTCTCTCTCTCTCTCTATATATATATATATATAATATAAGCTTCTTTTCCCTTCAAGATTTCAGTCTCTCATGTTCATGCAGACTTGATTTTCTTTCAGAGAGTTCAGAAAAAAATTGTAACTATATTTTCCTCCTAGCTTCTTTTGACTTAGTCAATGGGAGAGAGAAAAGTTTACCTAACAATAATGGAAGAAAATGTATAATGTAGGCATTCAGAAATGACATTTCATTCACCATCTCAAAATTGTCACTTAAAAAAACCATTGCTATGCACATTTCATAGTTAATTTGGAAAATTTTTCATAGCATAAACCTAAGACCGACAAGCATAAACTGTATGGATTATCACTATCTGTGTAATGATTGGCACCAATTGCAGCCCATGTATTGAAAGCTTCTGTATTATCTAATTAAGTTTCCATTTCTATCTGCCTTTAAGTATCTCACATGCCCCAAAGGTCTATTGCATAATGTGGTGGCATATTGCAAGTGAATCTAGGAAGATTTTGGCTATTGATACCCAGCTCATCTTTGAACGTGTTTACTGAAGAAATAGAGGAATGAGCTCCCTAACTTTGAGACTTAGGTGGAAAAGGGGTTTGTGCAAAGACAACTTGTGGTATAAAATCATCATAGGTCCTTTGTTTACTTAATATGGCTGGTTGGCTGCAGAGGTCTCCTGTCAAACTCCATTAGCATGCATGCACATGCAAAATTAATCAACAGACCTAGCAACTCTTAGTAGGGTCCCCTCAGAGCCTGAGGTTAAACATCTGTCTGCAATGATGTTTCCTAAAAACTTTCTCTAATGACTAGAGTTGCTCCAAGTGGACACTTAGGGGGAAAGGAGGGGCAAGACAGATACTTGAGGGGAAGTGCAGGGATCCAGTGAATTGACAGCTTCACTCTCCTATTCAAAGGTTGCAACCTTAGCTTCAAAAAGCTTTTAAGGCTTCTTGCATCTGTGTTGCCTGACTGCCTTTAGCATTAAGCACTTATGACCAAAATGCTTGGCACATATGTCTTTTTCAAAGCTTCTTTAATGTGGATGAAAGTCTCCGGATTTTTAAAAAATACCCATCTCAGAGATCACAATGTTAACTTTGTTGGATTGGATGGATTGTTTGATTTTTCCCACATTTTTTTCCCTCTGTTAAGTTGAATGAGTAGATCTTAGATACATTTTGAAGCAAGATAAAAGATGAGTTTTCCCCTAATATTTGACCAGGCTTGTGATGTGTTAGCTGGCTGGGTGATAGAGCTGAACGAATGCAAGCTCTGGACTGATTTGGGGTTCAAAAGTTTCCTAACTGTATGTCTGAATCTGTTTCCTTGTCCAGTGGGCCATTTTAGGTGGGTAGATGGCATCTTAATGGACTATGTTTAATTTGAAAGCTGCTGTTTAAATATAGTCACTCTGCAACTGGGCTCAAGAAAGCAATCTTATTTGCTCATGACTAATATTTTTAAGGAAATTCAATATACAGATACTCTAAATGTATTTGGTAATGGGCAAAAGAGTATTTAACAGATACAAAATAACTCTTCCGGTTGGATCCCAGCAGTATTTAATAATACTGCTCAGGAGATATAACAAAATAATAATAATAACAATCTTACCTTAAGGGAAGTTATTTAGAGACGATTTTGAGGTATTAAAGGGAAAGGTTGCTAGGTGCCAGTGGCTCATGCCTGTAATCCTAGCTACTCAGGAGGCTGAGAACCGAGGATCACGGTTCAAAGCCAGCCCAATAAAGCACTAGAAAACCAGAAATGGTGCCGTGGCTCATGTAGTAAAGTGCTCACCTTGAGTTGAAGACCACAGGGACAGCACCCAAGCCCAGAGTTCAAGCCCCACAACCAACAACATAAAAAGGTGGGGGGGAAAGTTTCCTTGAAGTAAACGTACTCATTACTAAGTGTCAAGTTATTTTGAGTAAAAGGGAAAAACAAATCGTTTAAATAGGGATACAGGTGGACCCATTGCAACAATGAGATGTACAAGTTGTCATGTCGAAAATGAACTTTACAACTTTGGTGGGGGGTGGGAGGAGGATTGGGGGGGTGGGGGGTGGATGGGATGGGAAGGGGAAACAAAGGAGGAGGCTACAATGCTTGATAAGAAATGTACTCATTATCTTGCCCATGTAATTGTAACCCCTCTGTACAGTATTTTCTTTTTTTGTTGTTTTTTTGTTTTTTTTGGGGGGGGGTCCGGTCGTGGGATCTGAACTCTGGGCCTGGGTGCTGTCCCTCAGCTCTTCAGCTCAAGGCTAGCACTCTACCACTTGAGCCAGAGCACCACTTCCAGCTTTTTTCTTTTTGCTTATGTGGTGCTGAGGAATCGAACCCAGGGCCTCAGGCATGCAAGGCAAGCGCTCTACCACTGAGCCACCTTCCCAGCCCTCTGTACAGTATTTTCACAATAAAAAAAGTAAAAAAAAAAAAGAATTACTGATTGGTTAAAAGCAGGGTTTCTTGTTCACTGAAATATTTTCACTGAGTCCATGAATGTGTTCCATTAGTGAAATAAGAAGAATAGTCTTCAAGTCTTTATACAATTTTTACTTGAACTGGAAGTATTAAATAATGAGTTGTTTCCCCCATTTAAAAATGAACATTTATGCATAATATTAGCAGAGTATCTCTGGGAAATGAATGGAGCTGCAGCCACCAACTTTGAATATTAACAATATTCTGCTTCTAACACCTGTTATCTTGGGTGTATTAATTTAGCTCTTAGAACCTCTCTTGTCTCTTTTTTAAATGAGACTTACAAAATAATTTAGACTTCTCAAAACAACTTCTTACTCAATGAGTGCGCAAGAGACTGTGCCATGCTCAAGATATTTATTGCCTTGGTAGTGAAATGGCCTTGGAATCAGACTCTTCTGATCAGGTACTAGTATATATAGATCCTAAGACTAGAAGAAGACTCTTATAGACAGTTGCCTGTAGTAGGTTCAAGACCTGTAACTACAGTAACTCCTGTGGAACTCTGCAAATGAGATCAAATTAAGACCTTGATGGGAAGATTATTTTTATAAAGTCAGATAGGTAGAATGTAATGGTAGCATCATTGAAAAATGAAAGAGAGGGGCAGACAAAAGATGTCAGAGCCATATGCTATGAGAAAAACATGATTTACCATTGTTTGTCAAATATATAAAAGAAAACCATGGCAAGCCTCTAGAAAATTAAAAATTTAAGAAAGGAATGCTCCCTAATCATTGACAGAAAGGAATGTAACAGAGTTGACAACTTGATCTTAGTCCATAAGACCAACTCACAGTTTTAATTTACTAAACTGAAGAATTATAAATTTTTTCTATATTAAATCATTGCATTCATTATAATTTATGATAATAATAATAAAAATATGAATATATTATCTACCAAGATGTAAGATCATGTCTACAACTGAAGGAAAGGGTAGCTTGGTTAAATAAATTAATGGATGGATGAATGAATAAAAAATGAACAAATTAGTGATAGCCATTCATATGGAGGATACAGGGAAGAATTGCTAAATGAACCAAAAGTCTTTCCATTTCACATTATTTATACATCCTTTGAATCTACACTAAATCTTATTTAGGAAGATTGTCCTCCCTCTTTTTTCATTATCTTTAATATATTTTTAGTATAAAGATACTGTACAAAGGGGTTGAAGTTACATGAGGAAGATAATGAGTACATTTCCTATGGAGCATTGTTACCCCCTCCTTTGTTTTTCCCCTACCATCCCTTCCCTCTCCACCTCCCTTCAAGAACCCACATTTCTACCCTTCAATACATGTGTCCTGCATAGTAGATATGCTATAATGCAAATAAGGCTACAGAATAGTTTTGCTGAAATTAACAGTGCTGCAAAACATGACTTTGTCATCTCTAATCTCGTTGCCTAATCACCACCTCCCAGCTCAGCCCAAGAGAAAACAAAATATGAAATAGTGAAGAAATTAATAAAGAATAGTCACTAGGAAGTGACTTGAGTTCCATTTGTCATATTGGAAGCAAATCACATGGAAAAGTGAAGCATGCCTGAGTATACTGTGAGGTCAGAGGGAATTTTGAAGTATGCTGTATTGTCCTTTCCATTGCTGGAACAAATACCCAAGGAAACATATTAAGAGGATGAAAGATTTACCTTTGGCTCAGGGTTTCAGGATTTCACTTTATGGTGTCTTGGCTCCTTTGTTTCTAGCCTACACTTACACAGAACAACATGAGGAGGACCGTGTAGTATAGTAAAGTTGCTCATTGCATTGTGTTTAGGAAGCAGAGAGAGACCCAAACAGAAAGGATCCAGAGATATTCTTTAATGAACCTCAACCCATTGGTCTATTTCTTCCACTCATACCACTTCTACCACATCCTAATAATTTTGAGTATTGAATGGGTTAAACTATTGATGAAAACAGCCATCATTATTGAATCATATTCCTAAGGATTATTTCTATGTTTAATTTGTTATCATTGATCTTTGATCTAGACTTAAAAAATTTACTACTGTTATTTTAAAGGTTATGTCTAGAGGGGTTACAGTTACCTAAGTTAGATAAAGAGCACATTTCTTTTTGAACAATGGCACCCCTTCCCTTGTCTTGCTCAAATTTGTCCTCCCATTCCCGTTCACAAATTATATGGATTTTCCCCATTGTGTTTAGTGAGTATCACTAATGGATTCACAGCCCCCACCATTTCTGTCCTGCCTTTACCCTCCCAAAAACATAAAAATGAACAAACCAAGCAACAAGAAAAGAAAACAGGGCTTGGAAGGTGCCTCAGTGGTAGAGTGCTTGCCTTGCATGTCTGAGGCCCTGGTTTCAATTCCTCAGCACCACATAATCAAAAAGAAAAAAGCCAAAAGTGGCTCTCTGGCTCAAGTGGTAGAGCGCTCGCCTTGAGCTGAAGAGCTGAGGGACAGTGCCCAGGCCCAGAGTTCAGGCCCCACGAACAGACCCTCCCCCCAAAAAAAGAAAAGAAAACAAAAACAGCAACAAAGGGAAAAAAATCTTGTTGCCATTTCCTGGAGTTCATTTTGATAAATATTTTATATGATCAGATGCACATAGATGTTGAGCCTTTTTCATCCTCTCCTCAGAATATCATCTTTTGATCTCACCCTACGTGAATACCTAGAGACCTGTATAATTTATTATGTCCCAGTTATTTTTCCTTTTACCATCCAGTGTGTTTATTGTAGATTTATATACACATTTTAGTTACTACACTTGAGGGAAACCATGCAACCAACCTATGTTTCTTTGTGTATGGCTTACTTCATTTAATATAATTTTTCAAGTCTTTCCAATTCCTTACAAAGGATACAATATCATTCTTTCTGATGGATGAGTAGAGTTCCATTGTGTGTATATACAAAATTTTCTTAATCCATTCATCTACTGAGAGGAAAAGAAATGGAAGCAAATTTAAGGAAATGGAAAAACTTTCCATGCTTCTGGATTGGAGGAATTAACATTGTGAAAATGGCAATACCACTCAAAGCAATTTACAACTTCAAAGCAGTACCCATCAAAAATCTCAACAACATTCTTTAATGAGATAAAGAAAGCAATCCAAAATTTCATACGGAATAATAGAATAACCTGAATATAAAAAGCAATCCTTAGTAGGAAGAACAATGTTGGAAGATATCAATACCAAGCTTAGTCATAGTAATAGTAATAAAAACAGTATGGTACTGGCAGAATAATAAGCTTGAGAACCAATGGAACAGAACAGAAGACCCAGAAATGAACCTACAGGCCTATAGCCACCAAACATTTCAGAAGGGAACCAAAAACACAGTTTAGAAAAAAGACAAACTCTTCACCAAATGCTTGCAGGCAGAAAACTGAAGATAGCTAGATCCTTATATATCACCCTACACCAGAATCAATTTCAAATGGATCAAAGACCTCAACGTAATATATTAGAGGAAGTGGTAGAGGAAATACTTGTGTTCCAAGGTATGGAAAGAAAACATCCTAAGATCCATAATCACAACAAATCAAAGAAAGATTGGATAAAGGAATTTATATAAAACTGAAGTATTTCTGCATTTCAAAGGGCATAGTTAGCATGATAAATAGAAGCCCACAGAATGGGAGAAGATTTTTTTTACCAGCTATGCATCAGACAATGGCTTCATATCTAAAATAAGCTTGGAGCTAAAAAATACTTCCAAAATTAACCCTCAAAAACAATCCAACTAATAAATGGGCGAATGAAAAAGGAAAACTTCTCAGAAGAAGGAAAAGCAGCTAATAGACGGCCATAAAAGAAATGCAAGCCATAAAAGAAATGCAAATCAAAACAGCATTGAGATTCCACCTCATCCCAGTTAAAATGGCCATTGTCAAGAAAACTAATAATAACAAATATTGGTGGGCATGACACCAAAAGAGAAAACTACTACACTGTTGTTGGGAATGTAAAGTGTTCAACCACTCTGGGTAGCAGTATGTGTTGGGTCTTTCTCCGAGGAAAGGTAAATGCGGCTGCTCGCCTGTTCCCCAGACTCCCTTAGCCCGGGAGACAGTCAGATGCATCAGGGAGTCAAGTCAAGCAGGAAAACTCATTTATTAACACAATGCAAGCCCCTTTTAAAGCAAAAAAGAGCAGGTGGAATGGGAGGGGGGAAGAGGAACCAATCACTGTTAAGGTCACACCCTATCATGCACCTAAGCTTCCAAGGGCTGGTTAAGCACTGAATGTAAAGCAAATTGGGCTCTGCCCACTCAACTCCCTCTCAGGCAGTCTTTGCTGCCCATGTGCTCTACAGTATGGAGATTCCTCATAAGACTAAACATACAGCTTCCCTATGACCTGGCAGTTCCACTCCTGGGTATTTATCCAATAGGCCAAAACAAAACACTAAAGCTACCAGTACAACAATGTTTATTGCAGTATTGTTTACCAAAGCCCAGATATAGAATTAATACCGCTGCCCTTAGGTGGATGAATAGATCAAGAATATGTGCTATATATATACACAGTGGAATTCTACTCATCCATCAGAAGGAATGATACTGTACCATTTTTAAGGAAATGGAAAATTTATATTGACCAACTCTTTATAAATAACTATACTATTTGAGCTCTCCATGGAGTCTGTTATACTTCAATTAGTTCATTTATAACCACTTGCATACCACCCAACATAAATTCCTCTAGATTTATAGGAACATTCTATCTACTACAAATGAGGGAAGCTAAGCAAGCTATGTTTCTTTGTGTCTGACTTACTTCGCTTAATTGTTTTCCAAGTTTGTCCAATTCCTTATGAATGTCAGCATATCATTCTTTCTAATGTGTATATATACCACATTTTCTCAGTCTATTTGTCCACTGAGGGGACATCTGGGCTGATTCTATAACTTGGCTTTGGTGAAAAGTGCCATAATGAACATAATGGTGCTGGTGGCTTTACTGTAACCTTATGTTCTACTGTATAAAGGACTAGGATTGCTATGTGATAGGGAAACTCTATGTTTAGGTTTTTTAAGAATCTTTGTGGTCTTTTCCAGAGTGATTGAATAAGCTTACATTCCCACCCACGGTGTATTGGAGTGCCCTTTTGGCTGTATCCTTGCCAGCATTTGTTACTCTTTGTTTTCCTTATAATGGGAAATCTAACTGGAGGGAAGAGGAATCTCAGTGTTGTTTTGCTTTTCTTTATGACCAGAGATGTCAATTTTTTTTCATGAGTCTATTCTAGACAATGCTTGCATCAGGGACAATGCCTTTGATCCATGATCCCTTAGGGGACAGGACTTTCTATCAAAACCATGAACATATACCAACCTCTGGTTCCTGTCATTCTAAGACTCTAGTCATCTGATAAAGATATTTCCCACTTACTTGAACTCGTTTGTGTTATTCAGGGTACATCCAAATTTGTATGAAATGATAGAAAATTTGCTGTGGTTTTATATGGTAAAAAGTTATTTCTGTCTCACATGACATGTCTTTGGGGTTTTAACTGGGGACAGAGTGGGAACAGAAGTGTTGGTAGTAACAGGAATGTAGCTGCACCTAGATATTCAGGTCCCATTCAGTGGGCATGGCTGGAAGAAGCCCTAGCTTCACTGCAGCACTCCCCTTGTTTTGTTCTGTGGGAACAAAAATCACCAGTTAACCTTTTGTCAATTTCATATGTAATCTCACTGGACTCATTCCACCTTTGTCTTCTGTCCACAAGTAACATACAGTAACTTCATTACCAAGAGAAAAGGCAATTATTACATATAAAGCCACTGTATTTACTCAAAATCCAGAATTTCCTAGACATGAACATGTCCACTTGATCTGAATAGGAGCCCCAGATTTCTAGCTGCCATATGATGAAAAGACAAGCTTTCCATCTCTCTCTCTCTCTCTCTCTCTCTCTCTCTCACACACACACACACACACACACACACACAATTTACAATGGTGCACTAAAGACAGAAATAGCAGTGTCTACTCCTAAGAGGAGGAGTGGTAATTTATCTTTTAACAGTTCTGAAACCTCACTAGGGAGAAATTAGGAAAGCCTTGAAACCCAGAGGGGGAGAATTGATTTCTCTGGCCTTGAATCCATTCTCTAGAAGTTCTGTCTTACCCCTCATGCTTGACAACAAGGTCTGAAACAAGAACATGAAATGAGTGGTTCAGAGAATGATTTGATTCAGAATGGATGTAGGATCAAAGTCTGCTGTAGAAAATAAGTCTGTTACACCTCAAAATATCATGTTATTTTGTAGGTTATTTTGTATATATATATATATATACACCACTATATGAATATACATAGGAATATATATATACATATATCAGTAGTAACACTTGACACAAATATAATCTCATCTCTGCTTTGGATCTTTGTTTATTTATTTCCATCCATATTCCTAGATTTTAAAGTCAATATGTCTACACTGGATTTAGGAAGAGTCTGTAGAGAGGCAGAGCAGAAATAATACTTGCTCCAAAATTGCACTTTCTGTTCTCTATTGAGCAATATGCACATGTAATTAAGTTTACCAAATGTATATATACAGTGTGATGATATTTACAAAATGTGCAACTGGGTAATCTCCTGCCACAATCATGACATAAGACATTCTCAACACACTAGAGAGTTCCACCAGCACCTTTGCAACCAGCCTGTGCTCTAAAACCCAACCCCAGGCATAAGTTGATCCTCTTTCTCTCACTAGAGGTTATTTCTCTTTGGCTGGAATTTCTTATAAAAAGGAACATATCGTATGAACTACGATAGATAGATAGATCTTCTTTTACTGAGCCAAGTGATTTTGAGACATGTCTTTTATCCTTCTTGTTTTTTTCTTCTTTCATTTTCTTTTCATTTTTTCTTTTCTTTCTTCTTTTAAACTGTATATTCCTGACATCTAGATATAACAAATTTGTTTCTACATTACCCTCTCCACTGACATTTGGGTTGTGTCCAGTTTGGGGTTGTCATGACCTAATGATCACATGTGTACACATGTGTACACATTTTTATAAGAATATGCTTTCATTTCTCCTTTGTAAATATGGGAGCAATAAATATGGTACGTGTGTGCTTGATTTTACTAGGAACTGCCAACATGATTGTAGGATTTTACATTCCCACCAACAATTTATGAGTCTCTGTTATTCTTTTTAACATGAGATATTGTCAGTATTTTTGTGTTTTTTTTTCATTGTGGAAATTATGCAGTGACTTTTTTGGGTGATGTTTCTTTCTATGATTTTCGTGCTATCTGTCTTTTTATGTGCTTATATATCTTCTTTTATAAAGTGTCTCTTCAAATATTTTGTTCTCTTGCTGTGTCTTATTGAGTTATGGAGTTCTGTATATACAGTCTAGAAAAAAGCATCATTTGTCAAATATTTATATTGCAAATATTTTCTCTCAGTGACTTGCCTTTAAATTCTCATAAAAGGAGTCCTGCATTTAACAGAAGTTTTCTATTTAGATAAATTCAATATATCAGGTTTGTCTTTTATGGTTTCTGTTCATTGTGTCCTACTAGAGATATCATTGCTTTCTTCAAAGTTACAAAGATTTCCTGTAAGAATTCTTATTGCTGTAGCACTTACATTGGAGTCAAGGGTCTAATTTGAGTCCACATTTTAAGTATGCAAGAGTAAATATGTTATAAGGCTTATAATATCAATTGTGATGTCACTAATTTTAGGAAATAACTATCCTTTTGCCACCTTGAAAATATCTGTAAGAATCAACAGAATGCTTATGCACTTAGATAAGAAATTTTTCCAGTCTATATATCTGCTTTTGTTCTAGTACAGCGCATAAGGGCTACAACAGTTACTGTTTAATCAACAAGACTTGAAACGTACAATAAATGTAAGCATATAATAATGTAAATGGATAGTAAAATGTTTTAATTGAAAAATTGTTTCAGATATGTGCACTATTTGCACTTTCCTGAAGATTTTATTAAGACTTTCTGTCAGATATGTCTGTCAAAATTGACAAAGTAAAAACTTACAGCTAAAAATTCATTTGTCCTGGGGGTACTACTTTATATTTGTATCCATGAATATTGTATGTATTCCCACTAACTTGTTTCCCTAATGTTATTTAAATGATGTCATTTCACTGACCTTTCCCAGGTATAAGTAAAAATTTCTTCTAGTATTTCATATTTTGGGTCATAGCATAAACAGCATTGTTTTTATTCCCTGTTAATTTTAATAGCTTGTTTATTAATTGTAACAATGAGATGTACAAGACACTATGTTGAAAACGAAATTTACAACTTCACAGGGGGAGAGAGGAGTTGGGGAGGTGAGGGGGCAAGGGATGGTAGGGAAAAAACCAAAGGAGGGGGTAACTGCTTGACAGGAAATGGACTCATTACCTTACTCTTGTCATTGTAACTCCTCTATAGAGTATCTTTACAATAAAAATACATATTAAAAATTCTTCTAGCATTTCATATTTGGGTCATAATATAAACAGCATTGTTTTTATTTCTTGATAATTTTAACAGCTTGTTTATTAATTTTAATACCTATTAAATTTTAATAGCTAAGCATTGATTTCTATAGTGTGTGTCATATGACCTGCATAGATTCATTAATTAGTTCCAGCCACTTTAATATTTTTCTGTCCATGACATTCTTCCTTGTAAAGACTCTTATTCTTTTACAATCTGTAAGATTTGTAAGAGTTTATACTTTTATTGTTAGTATGATGCTGAAGGATAGTAATGAGCATACAAATTTTGTACAAATTATTGGGGTAACAGTCAGTTTTCCTATAACACACAATTATAGGTCTTCTTAAATATACATAATCAGTTTCAGGCAATACCTTTTGACTAATTAGACTAGTTAGTGATTATTTTGAACCATTAATATTGTGGTATCTTTCAAGAAAAAAATATTTTCTGTATTATTAGACACAGTCTATTCATTTCTTCTATCCCTTTGTTATTCTTTCTCTCCTTCCCTCTCTTCCTTTTTGTTTTTTAATATGACATATTTCGTTTTTGATATACCAAAGATATAGGAATATTAGTTCTATAATAAATGTTTAGTTTCTTCCTATTTTCTATATTTTATCTATTGAGTTTAGTTATAAATTTTTTTTTACTTTTTCATTATAAAGTGAAGTATAGAAGAATTACAGTTACTGAAGTCAGGTAAAGAGTATATTCCTTTTTGGAAGGAATATTTTCTGCATGGTCATATTTCTGCATTATTATTGTTGTTCATACCTTCTTTGTAATACCCATGTTTTGAGATCAGAAGCATTATGTGTTCTCACCATGCCTCTAAATTTTCAAAAATTCTCTTTTCTTTCATTTCTGCTTGCATCCCTCAAATTTCCTCCTGGATGTGCTTCTTCCTTACAAAAGGATCCAATAATAGTCAAGAGACGCGAACACCTCGATTCTCCTCCATCTTTTGCCACAGCTGCATGTTCTGTAGACACATGACCTGTCCACAGGAAACTACAGGCAAGTGTTTGATGACAAGGTTTGTCATTATATACTATGAATAGATGCCGCTTCAACCTCTGTTAACAGCTTTGATAAGCCTTTGACAAATATTTGAGTTTTTTTTCCTTTTATTTCTAAAGCCTATCTCTTGACTCCATTATTTAAGACATTGATACACAGCTGGAAGCATTGACAGGAATGGAAGAGTAGAGGCTGCTCACCCAGGGTGACACATCAATTTTCTCCACAGCTTCCTGGGGAAACCTGACTCTATATAACTCCTACAGGTACAAGGATGATGAGAACATTTATCTGTGTAATCTGAACATAGAGGATACTTATAATATAGCATTATCTCAACTTTGTACAAAGCTGTGATTTTTTAAAATTAGAGACACTAAGACAACATATCCCCGAATGTATGGAGGAAGTTTAATAATTTGGTTGACTCCAAGTCCTAAATGAGAAAGTGACTTTCTCAGAGAAGCTTGAGGTTTCATTAAATATTATCAGCAAAATTCTAGCTATTGGATTTGGGAATAGGATGGATACTGTCTGACTGCAAAAGGGCAACATAATTTTATATCAGTCTGAACACAAAAAAATGGTGATATTTTTCAAAGCTTTTGGGTCCAGTACATTAGCACTGGCAGCTGGGAAAAGTAACAATTGTTTGCTCATAATTATTCACTCAGTGGTTCTCTCATGCTAAACCTAGTAGAGCTGTTAGCATTTAAAACATAATATTGATGAAGAACTTGGCATAATCAAGAGAGAGGAAAATAGCAGAGTGAATGTCATAAGCACAGTGAATGTCAAGGCACTCTGTATCCTAGAAAGTCCAGCAGATTCAAGGCTTTTAGGAACATTTCAGAGAAGGGAACAACAATACATTTGAATGGGATTTCTATACCAATTGATCAAAAGCAGAGCCATATTTCATGGGTCAGGAAGGTCATATTTTAGAACACGTTGCAAAACTATGTACCTCACTTGAACTCTGCCCCTGTGGATTCCAGCCTTAACATCTTCAATCTTCCAATCTGGCCAGCACAAAAGACTTTGTAAAATGACAGCAAATCCCAACAAGTTTCACCAGGTAATCCCAATTGCTGACACAACCTTGAATGCTACCAAAATGTGTATAAAATCTTTTATCCTTAAAAATATTTATGCTTAAGAAAACATTTTTATATTTTTATGAATACATTTTAAGAAATGGAAAATGAGGATATTCCATTCCTTTTCAAGGCACCTCTTGTCAGCTCTATTTCTGAGATCCATTTATCCAATTTGCACCAGGTTTTGATATAGAGAGATCTTGATTACCATGTCATCATGTTCTTCCACACTGATAACCTTATGAACAAAGAGTATGTTGAGGAAAGATAAAAAGAAACCACAACAGATACTGTTGTAATATGATTACATTATTAAAGTCTAGAATGATGCTTGTTACAAAAAGTTGGGTTCTGTGTGTGTGTGTGTGTGTGTGTGTGTGTGTCTGTCTGTCTGTCTGTCTATGTGGTGGTGGTGGTAGGGCTTGAACTCTGAGTCTGGGCACTGTCCCTGAGCTCTTTAGCTGAAGGTTAGCTAGCACTATACCACTTGTACAGCACCACATCTTGTTTTCTGGTGTTTAATTGGACTCTCAAGGACTTTTCTGCCTACCTGGGCTGGCTTTGAACCATGATCCTCAGATATCAGCCTCCTGAGTAGCTAAGATTACAGGTTTGAGCCACCAGTGCCTGGCCTTTTTTTTTGAGAGAGAGAGAGAAAGGCAGATGGCTAAATTGGTTAACAGAGTACATATAACAGAGTTATAGACTAAATTCAGATATTGTTTCAGGTAAAACATTTATTGTAGTGAAAAAGAAATAAGGCATATTTTCTATTTCATGAACTTTGGGTTTAGACCTATAGACAGCATTTTTTAATTATGCATACTACTAAAAATATAGTTCTTATATTGGTTAATAAATTCAGACTCAAAATCAGCAGTAGTGAAAGGTACAGTTAACAAATAACAGTATCTAGAAATTAGCATAAAAGTTTTGTAACTTTAGAGAGAAACACATTAGGTTATGAGCTGCCAGGAAAAAAAAAGAATGATGGATTTGGAAGATAAATAAGTTTGAATCTTAATACCGTGGCCATGTTGAAAGAAAAGTGTGGGAGCCACTACATAATGATCATTGAATTTACGCCACTGTGACTTGGCCAAAGTGATTTTTTACTTCAAAGCAGAACTTTTTACTTTAAGAACAAATGATTTGTCAACAGATAATCTTTATTGTAAAATAAAACAAAAAAGAGACTTATAACTTAAAAGAACAATCAGTTTAAGTTTAAGGGACAGTATTGTCCTTATAATGTTACACAGAATTAGCATTTTAACTAAAGTATACAAATAAAAACAGGGATGGGAAGGGGAAACAAAGGAGGAGGCTACAATGTTTGATAAGAAATGTACTCATTATCTTGCCCATGCAATTGTAATGCCTCTGTACAGTATTTCACAATAAAAAATAAATAAAAACATTGTAATGTATTATAACAGTATTTAACCTACTTTTACCAAGATCCAAGAGTGAAAATTAAATAAGATTTAGTATAAAATGTTAAGTAATATAATGTTAAGTTCTGTTAAGTTACTTCCTTAAATTTCTTAAATATAAAATGAATGATAGCTTTGTAAAAAGTAACCAAATAAAATTACAAAATAATTGAAATTTACTTGCAAACTTTTTAATACAATTATAAAATAACCATGGTCTATATTTTCTTTAAATGTGTAGCAAAAACAAAAAGGTAAATTTTGAGAAATAAAAGTGAAACCTGTTGGGGAAATATAAACAATATTTTTATGTTTATATATTTTCTATCAGATATGGGATTCATGGTAGTATCCTACTTTAGAGAAAATAATTTTCCCACTACTTAGTGAAAATAAAAACAAAGATAAATCTCCATTGTTTTTGTAGATGTACACTCAATCAGTCATAATTAAATCTATCCATATAAAAAAGCACACATATACATATATAGAGAGATTTGCATGTATATATAGATTGTATAGATAGATAATATACATATGTAATTTTGTATGCATGCTTATTATTAATTTAAAATTATTTTAAATCCTTTAAAAATATAGGAACCAGAATACTCAAAAACTAAAATTTAAATGACTTTGTTTTATAAGTAAAAGATGAAAGTAGACTAACAGAAAACAATCAAGAATTTATGAGGTTTTGTTAACAAATATGTAGTTTTAACTGTGGAATTTGGTAATGCATAAATAATAGAAAAACAAATTAAAAGAATGTAAGATTTTTAGAGAAATAAACAGTTAAAACCAACAAAAACAATAATAATGAACGTATGTATATCAAGCAAAATACAGCCTTATAATACCTTAAGGAAATAATAATAGAGAAAACAAAATTATCCCAAATATAATTACAATTCAAAATTTAAATCTCTAATTAATTTACCTGGATTATTATAGCAATAAATCGAGATAATGCAATAGAAAACATGTATCTGGACAATAACAATGTATTTACTATTAACTCATAGTAGCTTAATGGTTGGGAAGGATAAATACAGGTAGATATAATAAATTAATTTATGTTGATGAAGGACTAAACAACCAAATTCAAAAGACTTTCCATAATGGATTGATATAAACATTATAAGTTTCAAGGAATCTTCTCAGAATACTTATAAACTGCCCTGCTGCAAGCAATGTTTTAAATCATTAGTTAGAAGATAGAAAGTTTATCAGATTCATAGATGACATAATAAGATTCTGAACATATTAATTCAATCATACATTGATTTGATTTTTTTCATGGTAACAATTGCTATTGATGGAATCAATATCAGGAATCAGAGAAGTTTCCTGATTTTAGTGTTTCTTTATTATGTCTCATGGATTTAACATGAAAATTTAGATCTGGGATTTCCTTTTCCTTGCCCAGTCTGAATATTTTGCAATGGGTATCAAGATACATCTCTTAATTTTTTATTCCTTATATTCCTCCTTGTATCACACTGTCTGCTTCATTTCAATACTCTTGAGCACAGAATGTTTTGCCATCAGATCAGTTTATGAACATAATATACCTTGATCAGTGTCATGCCTTTGAACCTTCTGACCCATTCCTTCTCTACCAGCACCTCCCCTCACTCTTCTTGATTTTGTAGAACATACACTGGTTTCATGACTGCATTCTCCCCTTTTCTTTGAGTTGTCTTATTCTTGCCTAGGGAATCCTTAGATAATGCTTTTGCCTCTTTGTGGTTGTCCCATGTCTACCATATATATCTCTAAGAACCTCTATTCTTGGGCAATTTTTCATCATTTCCGCGAGGAGTAATTCTTTCATATTTATTTATTTTTATGCTTACTTTCTAAGTTACTTAGTTACTGACTTGTCAGTCAGAGTGACTTAAGTAGAGATGATGTCTTGCTAAGTAGGACCATAATCTGAACTTCCTCCTTCAGTTACAACAGTGCATACATTACAAGCATGCATTACCATGCTCATCTTGCAGCTTTCAAGGAGAGAAAAATACTATGTGATGTGTTTCTCTGTGATGCAGCTGTAGTGTTTATCAACAGTCACCTCAGGGAAACAAAGACTTGCTTATTAGCTCTCTTTGTAAGTGAACTTTGTGACACACATTAGGAATTTATTAAGGTATCATTCAGAGGTTATCTATTTCACAGGAGGTTACTAATTCAGAGGTATATTTCACAGGTACAATACGATAAATTTGATTATCATTTGACAGCATTTTATATCTATTATATTGTGAATTATTATAAATACTCATGCTAATTCTATATTTATTATATAAATAATGATTGCTGGTGGACATGGTAACTGATTACTTTAGTCTAACTCCTCAGGAAGTAAAGATTGGGAGGACTGAACACAGTTCAAGACTAGGCCAGGAAAATGTTTGTGAGATCCCATTTCTACCAATTGCTGGTAGTAAGTGCCCCACACCTCACCTACATGGGAGTCAGGAGTGGTATGGAAAAATGAAAGATTCTATCAAAATATAAACTAAGTCCAAAAGAGATACGAGGCCTGGCTCAAGTGGTAGAGTGCTTATTTATTAAGTGTAAATTCAGTACCCGATCACAACTCCAAAAATAAGACTAAACACGGCATAATTCCAATTAATGAACATTTCTTCCTCAAAATATTGTGTAGATTCAGTGTAAGTTACTACTGTTTTCTTGTTCCTTTTTATTTTATTTTCTTTCCTCCATGATTAGAAATTGGACTCAGGACCTAGCACTGTAACTTGAGCCATGGCTCAAGTCCTTTATCTTTGGAGTTTGTTTTTCCCACAGGAATTCCTCTAACTTTACCAGGCTTTACTATGATCCTACCTACATCTCCTGAGTAGCTGAGATAATATTTATGTATCACTGTACCAGACATCCCTTACATTCTTTCTAAAATAGTATTGAGCCAGAAACTGTAAAACATACAATAATGAGAAGCAAACACTGATTAGAAGCAAAAGAATGAAAATATAACTTCCTATAGCTGATGACTACAGGAATCTTTTCAAAAGATTACTAGAGAAAAATTTTTAAATGTCAAATTCCACGTATAAGTAATGTTCACATAGAAGACTGATGGAACAATAACAAAGATATATGTATCATTCTATAATAAGATAAGATTAATTAAAGTGGAAATAGAAGTCTCTTAACAAAATCCTTGATTTCCATTCACAGAGGAACATAAAGAGTAGTTAAATAGTTCTTTAGTTTTTTTAGTGAGTGACTCATAAGGTTCTCATAGGACATTTTATATAAATAGACACAGTTGTAGAATTAAATGATAAGTTTATTATTTAATCAGTGATTAGCATATATCTAAATTAATGAGGACAAACTTACCATGTAAGCTACTAAAATACATTAAAATAATTAATCATCACTTTTTTGGTGTAATATTAAAAATAATGAAAATATTACCAATGGAAAGAAAATTCATTTTGACTACATGACTCTTAATCTGCTATCTAAATTCAGAGAAAAAGGTGTGGCTCAGTGGTCCATTGCTGACTACAATGCACAGGCCTTGGGTTTGATGGCATCATCCCTCCAAAAAATGAAATACAGACAATACCAGAAGTTAAGTAAGTCATAAAGCTAGGTTTAAAATTAAACAATTCATATATTCTTTCCATATTTTTAAACATTCTGCAAGATTTATACTTGCAATAGAATCAATTTGCTAAACTTAAGCGAAATAATGAATCAATAGTCATTCTAAATAATAATATTGATTGAAGACAAGTAGAATAATACCATCAAACTAATGATGGATGGCTATAAATCTATCTATTGTAATGTCTCACTGTTACGTTGTTCCAGTCATTTTGGAGGTTAGCAATTACAAATGCTACCTAGAGTGCCCTCGGCAATAGTGACATTTAATTATCTTAAGCACTAGTAAGTCTGGAAGTTGCAATCCAGAATTGGCACAGTTCAATCATTTTGCCAAGAATGAGTTTCTATTCCCAGTTGTCTACAGCTGCTGCTATTGTGATCGTAGACATATTAAAACATTGTTTCCATATGAATGTAACACCTGCAGACTTCCTGGCTCCATTAAAAATCAGTTTTATGGATGGTGTTGATAAAAAAGAGACTTTCCTCTAGTGTTTTGGGTTTGTTTGCATTTGGTTGTTTTTACAAAAACAGAAAAAAAGTACTTGCAGTTTCTCCAGGAAATTCAATCTTAGACTTACTGATAAGAAAAAAGTAATGTCTGGATACCAGTGGCACAAACCTTGCTATTTGAGAGGCTGAAATCAGGAGGATTGTGGCTTGAGGCCAACATGAATTGAAAAGTTTGAAAAAACGCTGCTCAGTAGCATATCCCTATACCTAAGCGATGTGGCAGGTAAGACTGGGAAATTGTAGTTTCTGGCCGTCCCAGACAAAAGTTCACAAAAATACTTCTCCACAGAGGAAAATCTGGATGTATTGGCATGTGCCTGAAATCCTAGGAAATGTAGTGCCTCTAAAAGTAGACATATTATAGTCCAGACATGTGCCTGGTTGAGAAGTGAGAGACTATCCTAAAAATAACCTCGGATACATAGTCAGGGATCAAAGCATTGGACCAAGATTGGTGTGTCAGCCTAGCAAACACAAAGTCCTGAGTTCAACCTTCCATACCATAAAATAGAAAGAAAGAAAGAGAGAAAGAAAGCCATAGAGAAAGAAAGAAAGAAAGAAAGGAAGGAAGGAAGGAAGGAAGGAAGAAAGAAAGAAAGAAAGAAAGAAAGAAAGAAAGAAAGAAAGAAAGAAAGAAAGAAAGGAAGGAAGGAAGGAAGGAAGAGAGGGAGAAAGAGAAGGAAAGAGAGAAAGAGAAAGAGAGAAAGAAAGAAAGAAAAGGAAGAAAGAAAGAAAGAAGAAAGAGAGGGGAGGGATGGAGGAAAGGAGGGAGGAAGGAAAGAAGGAAGGAAGGAAGGAAATAGAGAAAGAGAGAGTGAGAGGGAGGGAGGGACGGAAAGGAAGGAAGGAAGCAAAAGAATTTGTGAATTTACTTTCCAACCTAGATACTTTTAGGTCAACACCTTGAAAACACAGCAGGTGCTATACTAAACACTGTACTAAACACTGATTCCTGTCAGTGTATCAAGAACTTAATGAAAATTGAATAAACTATAGGATTATATTGATAGTACTTAAATGTCACTGATAGTATTTCAAAACTGTATGGTCTCCCAAGAAATCAACCTTGAACTTTCAATAATGTATATAGAGGCATAGTGTTGATATTTTTTATTAATACTTGTAAATTTCCACACATACTTTTTGTTCTGAAATGTGTGAGGATGAAATGAAACACTGAAGAGCAGCAAACTGTCTAATGCCAAGTAAACAGCTTATCTAACTATGCATTTCAAGAGCATTAAAATGCAATTTGGCCCTTAAAATGGTAAGATTTTTGGACCATAAACTTATGTAGAAATGTGCCTATGAAATAATATGTGGAGTTCCGGGAAGATGGCGGAGGAGAAGCTGGAATCTAAACAAGCTCTCGCATAGAAGCAGTTTTAGAGTTCCAGTGAACAGTCCTAAGCCAGAGAATCACACCAAGTGTGCCATCACAGGACAGAGAGTCAGGCCAGAGAGGGAAAATCCAGGCAAGGAGACACATCTGAGCTCTTGCCAGCAGCTGCCGCTGCTGCGGCAGCGGTGGTGGCCGCGATCACATGCGCCATACCTGAGCCACAGAGAGTCCGGGACGAAGGAGCCAGACACAGCGGGCGAGTGGATTCTACTTAACACCAGCAAGAACCGACAAGGAGCAGACATATTCATCCTGCAGTTCGCAGACCAGAGACAACCCAGGAACCAAGATTCAGCGTGAGTAGAAGCCTGACGTCCTCACTGCTTCTCAGGGAGCAGAGGAGGGAAGGCCACCCCTCCCCACACCCAGTACTGGAGATCTCCATCTTGGATACCGACAAAGCTCAGCAGAGCTGCTAGCTCCAAACTCAGGCCTTGGAATAAAACGAGTCATTTAGCAGGTCACAAGAACTTAATGGCGCAGTGACCTGCCAGACTCAGCTCCATCCAGGGAAATGTCACCCAGCTCAGGCACCAGCCATTGGAGTGGCTTTCCTCACTGGGTAACCAGAGCCAGAGGCTGCCCCTCCCTCCAGCAGCCTCCACAATCAATTGAAAAACAGAAACCCTGAGAATGGCTCCAGGCTGGGCTCTGTGAG
>NW_012267218.1:13974968-14042326 GCF_000151885.1 Dipodomys ordii | reverse complement strand
AAAAAAAATTAAATTTAAAAAAAGAAATAAAATATGTGACAAAGCAAATAAAATATATCAAAACTGATAATGATCTTTTGACTTCTTACAGATCTGACCATTCTTTTAATACTATGTTGGGAATATCTCCTTTATCTTGCTGGGCCAGTGATATCTCTTGGGAAATCTATACTGCTTGTTCTCCCATTCTCAATTACCTGAATTACCTGGCTTTTCTTCTTAACAAGAGTAAGTTTCTGAGGATTAGTTCGGATTTTATCTGTTATGACCTTGTATGAGATTTCTTGTCTATGTTCTCTGTCTCTGGTTTGTGAAAGAAGCAACAGGCACTTCCTCTCTAACTTCCTGAACCTGAGATACGGTATTGTGCGTCTTGTGTTTTCATATATGTCTTCTTCATGGAAGATGAGTACACAAAGCTTTGCTGAGATTATATGTTAAGGGATCACAAGCTCTTGTTGAGTGGAGGATCTTCATACATTTGTAAGATGCTTATTTGTAAATGTATTGCTTTAGCTGCCTTAAATGTCAACTTGCTCAATAAAGATGAACACTCATTGCATGCATTTATTTCTTAACTAAAATATAACATCTTGCATATTTTACTCACAAGTTGCAACTAAAATGTAAAATCTCATTAAATATAGATGTAACTGTGACTGTGTACTTGTTTTAATGGCTGCTCTCTTTTGTAGAGCTATCTGGATTTCCCTGTGGGATCTACTGAATTCAGTGTCGTACTTGACTTAGCTTTGTTTGGCTCTGACACAAAATTTGCCAAACTAGATGCTGTTGATGTAAAGTCTCATCATTAAATCATCCTTCTATAATTTAATATAGAAGTTAAGCTATGCTTTATTGTGTTGCTTTGTTTACATACTAATTTGCAAGCATGTAAAAGCAAGACTTGGAAGGCCATGGTTCTGTATTTAAAGGGAGAATATAAAAGGAAAGGACAATGATCTGATGGTTTAAATAAGATTGTGAGCAAGAAGTTTTCCTAGTCTCTGAAATCAAGCTAAATTACTCTTGTTCTCTACCTCCTAGTGCTAATTACAAAACCAAGACATTTCTACTTTTCTTTTTTTTCTTTCTTTTTGTGGAGATTTTGGTGTTTTATAGAATGAAGACACTGTCAAGATTGCCTTCAGTGATTCTTAAAAGCTGTTGCAAAGACATAAATATGTAGAAAGTCTTTGATGTTGCATAAACAATATTATTTTCATTGTATTCATTTCTACAAATTCCATAAAAATTAAGTTTTGGCTCCACTTGCCAGCAAGAAATATTAGCATATGGAGTGGGGTGGGGAGATTGTGAAATGAAAGGCTATGGTGCAGAAGTTCAAAAGATTTCTTCCCCCTTTCTCTTGGACAAATGGTTTAAGTTGAACTGCTTTGTTTTTGTTGGACTTTAACAGCAAAGTGAAATATGTTAATCTACGTTTTCAAAACATACAGACTTATGGAAATGTAGAGTAACAGCTGTTCAACTGTCAAGTCACTAGTTAAATTCACATCTTAGGAAAGAAGGAAATCTGTTCCAATGAGACCCTGTATAATAAGGGCCATTGGTTTCTCAAGTTGTGTCTGGGGAGGGGGGATGAAGAAATATTGTTAACAAAGGAACATTTTTCTAGAATATTTTTTGACGCAATTATTGGCAAATGAGTATTCAACATGAAATTTAACCACCGAGCTGTACTCTGAATAACCACTAGGATGTTGAAGGAAATCAGCACAATCAGTTCATGAATTTCCCCTGGTCAGTGGTTTGCTTTGATGACACCTAATGGGTAGAATGTATTCCAGAAAGGTACGTGGGTACAAATTGAAACAAAATAGACCCAGGGATCAAGTGGTCATGATTATATCATCTCCATTTCCAAAGGCCTTCTATGGTTGAATTCTACTCTACAAAGGTTAATCTAATGATAGTTGGCAGCATATAATTATATGAAAGGAGACTGAATACTTGTAACAGGTCTTAAATTTGTAATAAATTCTCTTGGACAAGAAAGAGAATAGGTTGTTTCCTTAGAACACTGATTAATAGACTGATTTTTTTCATGTATGATAATAACAATCTTGTTCATATGTATTAGAGTTTATAACCACAAGAATCTAACATGATTTTAACCAAAATGGACTGTCTAACTGTAAAATTTCATATTCTATAATGTAATAATAGTAGTGAAAGCATTCAGATTAAAGGCTGGATATTAGATTTTGCTCTGCAGAAGATAACTCTGTTAATATACCTAATATATTCTCACAATGATTCACAATAAAAAAGATTCAAGGGGACTAATATAAAAATAAAGACTGACAATGCATTATTTATGATGGCAATGAATTACACAACCACCTTCACCCTGTGTATCATCTGAGTTGGAAGACAATCAGATGTTCATTCCAACCATAGGTGTCATGCTTATGGTACTCTATGCTCTGATGGCACCTCTTTCAAATATCTTATCCACTCTATTTCCTGTTTAAATGCCAATGCCTCACATAGAAGCTTCATTGGTCTTTCATTTTCTACTGTACTGTTTGAAAGTTTTAGACTTCCTATCCTTGCATCTAGTTCTCTATTGCATTCTGGTATCAAAACCTTTTTTTAACCATACCTTTTGGATCCACATATCTGCAAGCATGAAAGGAATATTCTCTTCAACTTTTTCACCTTGCCATAAATGACTTGTGTATGACTCTCACCTGAAGATGACACTTCATCAACAGTCACAAATAAATTCCTATTTTATTATAAAACCAAGTAAAATGTGTGCATGCGCACACGTGCACACACGAATTTATGTTGTCCAACCCATCTGTAATACAAGACCTTTTCAGTCTATAATGCTTACTGTTTTCTCATTGTTATCATGGAACTTTGAGCAACCAGCTCAATAATATTACCTTCTCCCTGAATGTGGACTAGCTGTACTGAGCATATCCACTTATCTAACACTTTATCCCCTGTTCCACCTTGTATCCATATGTATCACATTCTACTTGCATTGGTGAACATAGACGATACTTTTTCTTACACAATCCAGTTATCTCATCCTCCAAGTTCAGCCTGTTTCCTAACTGAGACCTTTGCAGGATCTCAATAAGCATTCCAGTTTACCCCTTTTGTAAGTTCACCATCCTTTAGATCGCTCATTCTGCTATCAAAATTGCATTTATAAAGTTCTGTAGCAAATATTATTCCAAAGGTGTAGTTCAGAATTGCTTCCCATTAACGCCTTAAAAGCATCAATTCTTCTTCATATATTTCAGAGCTTAAGCCAGCTATGCCTCCAGACTCTCAAGATCTGGTCCTATATTTCACAAAGACAATGCAGGATCATTTTCAACTTCTACTTCTACTCGTAAAATTCTATCCACACTTACCTTGCTTTGTTTTTGCATATGTACATGGAAACTGTTTTCTTATATCTCAGAAACGTGGTTTGTTTTAATGTGTTTAATGTGTTCTTCATTCCACTATCTTTTCAACAAAATCCTCACAAACAAATGCTTTAGAAATGCTGCTTAGATGTGTTTATATAGGTAGTTGTTCCACTTAACATATTTTGTTTTCAAAACTTTATGATTCTTCTGAACCTCGATGCCTCTTATTGTAAATTGAAACTCTGAAATAAAAGTTTGATTTAATTGATTGGATGTTAAACAAGTTTAAAAGCCTATATATATTATATATTATGTACTACATAATTATTTTATATATAGCTACATATTATAAAACTAAACATTTTTTTCTGCTTGAAATCTTTGATAAATCGCAACTGATTGTGTACAGAGTGTAGAAGGAAGGAAGTTTAGCTACAAACATATTGAAGATAGTTTTCTTTCATATGACACATTTATATAAATTGAGATCTGTTTCATCTATGGCTAAAAATAATAAATTAAAATAGTAGAATTTCTTTTATGGATTTTATGTGAAACTTTCTCATTAGTGATTCTATCTCCTCTTCCACAAATAAAACTCATCTCTATTGTCTTCCTATGCTTTCTTATACAGCTGTGTGGTTTTTACGTTGTTGACAGTAGAAAATGCTTAACTACCCAAATGATTTACACACACACACACACACACACACACACACACACACATACATATATGTGTATATATTTACATATATTGGCATAGTATACCGGCGTATTTACAGATAAACATTTATGTCATAATAACACTACAAATAATATATATGTGATTGTCTTCTTACCTGTTATTACAGAAGCAGATGTTATTCTTAAATAAGCTTTTATTCATGGTGTCCCCAAGGGTTAAATCCATGTGTGCCCAGAAACTCTCTCCCTCCCAATGTTTAATGTCTGCCACTCATTTTCTTGCTTATTTGGCCTGTGGCAAGATGCTGACAAGTCAGCCAGGAAAATAACTTTTATGATGAGTCATCCTTGAAGTCAGCCCTTGCTTCAGAGTTGTTCTATTAAAACGTAACTAGGTCAGCTGGTCATCAGTGGCTCATGTTTGTAATCCTAGCTACTCAGGTGGCTGAGATCTAAGGATCATGGTTCACAAGACACCAGGGCAGGAAAGTCCATTAAATAATTATCTCCAATTAACCACTAGAAAACCTGAGGTAGAGCTGTGGATCAAGTGGTAGAGCATGAGCCTTGAGCAAAAAGAGCTTGGAGATAGTACCTAGGCCATAAGATGAAGCCCCAGGACAGACTAAACAAAAAGAAAGCAAGTAGTTAGGTCGACCCATGCTTTCTGGTTTCCTGATAGGTATGATAGGATGTTATTAATTGCCATGTGGCCAACATTTTTGTACAAAGCACAGTCCTTGGCACTCCTTGGACTCATCTGTGAAATGAGAGTTCTCACCCTCCCATTTATTAGCCTCTCAAATTCCAGGTTCAATTATGTTATACCTTATAGCATGAATTAGAATGCAATGTCCCTTTCATTTACCAAGCATTATTGGTTTTAGAGCATAAAGGTAAGTAAAGTATAAAGGGTAATTTTTTTATTTTCAGGATTTTATTCCCCCACATAGTAAAGACAAGTGTGATTAAACATGAGGCCATAGCTCTAACGAAAAAAATATAAAACGTGTTATAAAAACATGTAGAGAGGTATTTTATTCTGTGTAACCCCTAAAGTTGGTTGCAGAAGAGAAAACCTATAATGATTTTCAATGGTTAGAATAAATTCACCTCTGGGACAGTATAGGAAAGAAAGAAATTCCAACTTCAGAATTCTATGTGCAAGTGTAGTAGGGGGTAAATATTTATTCAGGCTCCCAGGAGCTTAAAGTGGAGGTTAAATAAAATCTCAAATGTTTATATGGATCAAGAAAATACTGAAGTCAGACCAGTCAGATGTTTAAACAGGGGAAAGGATTATTTATGAAGAACACATGTAATTTGTGCAATGCAGTTTTCAAATGATGAGACTTCTCCATGTTGGAATGATGAATGTGTCAAGAAGAGACTTAGTCTTATTTACAAAAAGGTAACTATAATATAAAATATTCTAGTGCAAAAATATTAGCAACTATCTGAGTATCTGAAGTTTGTCATAGTTCAGTCAAAACGAACATATTTTGAGTACTATCTGTTCTATACTTCATCAAAATGTAAAACAGCAAATATTTGATAAAATTGGATGATGTGCTTTATGATATTTCTACAGATATATGTCTGTTTTTCCTGATTTGAATCATTTTCATCTTTTCAATGGTGTGTATTTGCTTGGGAAGTATGTTTCTTGTAGATAACTGACAGTTGGATACTATTTTTATGCAAGTCCAGTCAGCTAGCGTAAGTCTTTCGATTGCCAAATTAAGACCATTTATAGATACTTATTATTGAAAAGTGTTTACTGATTATTGCAGTTTTTCCCCAAGTTGATTAGAAGACTATTTCTTTTCTTTCATTCAAAATTTGTCTTGCTGGGTTTTGAGTTGAACATGATTAAATTCTAATTATCACGATTTCTATTGTTCATTTCATTATTTCTTGACCTCATCTCTTTTTCCTCCTATTTATAGCATTCCTTTAACTCTCTTCTATAGCACATTAGAATAGAATCTATACTGTTTTATCCTATACTTACCCTGTTAAATACTTTTTTTGAGGTAATTATATATTCTGAATATTAATCCCTGGTTCAATGAATAGCTTACTAAGATTTTTTTCCATCCTCATGACTTTTAATACATCTTTGTTTCTTTTGCTTTTGTATGCCTCAAAATTATTGATTTAATGCTATATGTGATATACAGAACAAATAGAAACAGCTGTGCAATATTTAAACCTGGAAGTGCACATGTTCATTTATTTTCTGATGGCTAATGTAATGGCTTCATATTACTCAGGGTTCTCTAGAGAAATAGAAATAAGTAGACACACATACACATACAAAAGACACATACATATGTATGCATATATATGCATTATATATACATGTATATATATACAGAGAAGGAGAATACTCAAACTAGCTTAAGATTTCATATAGTTACCTTCAATAAACTTAAGCTTAAATTTGGCAGTGTTGGATTTGAGTTCTACTCCTTTCAAGCATTACTGAATGACTGAATTGAAGAGTTGTATGGTAGTCACACTTTGTTTCTACACCTTTTGTTTAATGTCCTTTACTAGGATTATATTGAAAACTAGAAGAGTTTTGTGTTATTCTACTTAATCTTCTTTCTTAGTGATGCTTTGTATAACTTATCCTTGGATGTATACCAAAATATATTTATTTGATTCTTTCTGATGGAATCCAACCTCTAATTTATCTTTGGCCCTCATTTTGAGTGGGTTAACTTGTCCTCCTTTGCATAACAGGAGATGATGAATCAATTAGCATGGAAGCATAGCTACAAGACATTCCCTATCGTATTCCTACAATTTTCTTTTATGAAGGATTTTCAGTTCTTAACCCAATGGAGATATATTGTCATTGTGCCTTGTGAGACGGAGTTTTAAGACTGTTCCTGAATTGCTTAAGACATTTACTTTTATAGGAGAATAAGGTTGGAAAATAGCATTTTAGAACCATTTCCCTGTAACCATCCATCAGTGCTTTCATGTCCACCATTAGAAAGTGTCCTTTTCTTATGGTTTCTGACTTTGACTCCCTCCTGTGCTCCGTACCCCCTGGTGGATTCGGGTAGAGAAGGAGGAGTAAGCACTCGCAAATTCTATTTTGAGCAGATGTCTATAGAAATTTGGGATTGTCAGTTGGGATGTCAGTACTTCTTTTACTTTAGAAGATAATATTTTTTCTGGTTAGTTTTACATGCTTTTCCTGAAGACATTGTCTCTTCTTTTTTAAAAAATATTTTATTGTAAAGGTGATATATGGAGGAGTTATAGTTACATAATTAAGGTAATGAGCATATTCTAGTCAAACACTGTTAACCCCTCCCTCATTTTCTCCCACTTTCTCTCCCTCTCAACTCCCCTCCCTCTCAAGTTGCAAAGTTCATTTCTGTCATAGTGTCTTGTGATATCAATGTTTTTTTTAAATTTTTTTTATTTTTTAATTTTATTTGTGAACTTACTGTACAGAGGGGTTACAATTACATGGGCAGGATAATGCATACATTTCTTACCAAGCATTGCAGCCTCCTCCTTTTGTTTACCCTTCACGTCCCTTCCCAGCCTCCCCCCTCCCCCCCAATCCCAATACTTCTCCTTCTCCCCTTCCCCCCCCCTCCTCCGACGTTGTAAAGCTCGTTTTGGACATGACAACTTGTACTTCTCATTGTTGCATCATGTCCACCTGTATCCTTAAACAACTGGTTTTTCCCCATCTCCTCCTCAAGTTATACTGACATCAAATATAGTGAAAGCAGGGGTTATACTGTGGGGGAGGGACATACAAAGCAACCAAGAGATAATCTTATAAATGCGTTAGAAACACATGCATGAAAGAAAAAAACATTAAAATACATATCTAAGGGTTCATTTTCCTGACAATTGTGATATCAATGTTGGTTCACCCTTTGTCCTTTGTCTCTCCATTCTGTGATTCCCCTTTTCAAACCCCAAATCAGATAAACATATATCAAGACACAGGATACCAAAGTCAAAAACAGTGACAACAGAGGGGCATCTGGGTTGATCGCATAACTTAGCTATGGTAAATAAGGTTGCAAGGAACATAGTTGTGCTGGTAGCTTTAGGGTGGCCTTGTTCGTGATCATTTGAATAAATCCCCAGGAGCAGAATTGCAGGATCATAGGGGAACTCTCTAAACTCAATCTTGTAAAGTACCACTATACTGCTTTCCAGAGTGGCTGAACCTGTTTACATTCCCACCAACCATGTAGTTAACATTCCCTTTGGGTCACATCCCCACCAGCATCCATAATTCAGTCTCTTGATGGAGCCTTTGATTTCCTTGTGGTGGTCAGTTTTCCTTGTGACTTAGTTGGTTTCTCAATTCAGTTTCTTTCAGTGGATAGAATAAAGTCCTTCCTTACGAACTTGGAGTCTTTGTGTCCCTCCTCCCCTTACAAACTTGGAGTCTTTGTGTCCCTCCTCCCAGACTAACATATATTGGGATAGTCTTCAGCTTTGTGTGTAACACAGGAAGAAGGTGCCCCGCTTCTTTCGGTTGGAGTTTCTACAAGTGAGCTTGAGTGTGGGTGGGATTGTGGCATGTCTGGAATCAGTGGCTTTTCCCATTGGGGCTAGCTCCTGAGACTCTAGCCTGGAGCCACTCTTGGCTTTTAAGGCCTATCCAGTTTTTTTTTTTTCTAGTGAGATTTTACAGACTTTTGGCCTTTTAATTCCTGCAATGGGCTAAGATGCAGGATTAGCTGCTATGTGGCTGGAATGTCTTTGTTTGCCACAGAGGGGCTGGTTGCCTCTAGCTGTGTCTGTCAGGGTAAAGTTGACCCTCCTTGGGAAGTGCTTTCTCCTCCTAGGTGGGGCAGTCTTCCCTGGGTGCAGCTGACTCTCATTGGTGAGATTCCTTTGCCCTGTGGAAAAATGGTGCTGCTGCCACTGCTTCTCAGTCCATGTTACCTGCTAACTGCTCTAGCAGGTTCTGTGCTAGTATCAAAGATCGTGTTCTCTGTTGGGGAGTGGTGGTGGGGTAGTTTCTTCCCAGAAGCTATTCTCTGGGCAGGAGTGAGGATGGCTTTTGTGGGATACTCACGTTTTTCCTTGGAGTTTCAGCTCATCTCCAGTGTGATGCATTTTCTCTGTGTCCATCTGTGGCCAGCAGGCTGTGGTCTCTGACTCCCAATCATCCAGTCTTTGCTGGAAGTGAGTGAAAGGCCATATGTACTCTTATCTCTGGTGCCTTTGTCCCAGCTATATCTGGCTGCTGACGTGGCCACTACTGCTGGCCTGTGCTCAGATCCATCTTCTTAAGCAGGCTGCCTATAATTTTCTTTTCTGGCAAAAGTATCTGTTCAATTACGGCTCACTTGGTGTGACTTTCTTGGTGCAGACTATTTGGTAACAATACAAAACTCTGGTTTCTCAGAGACAGCTGTGTAGGTTCCCTATTGCCCTGCTTCTATTGTCACTTCCAATGGTGCCAGGTTGCATCAGTTGCTCTTTCTTGTCTGACCAGAGTGAAGATTTGCTTGGCTAGGGTTTTAGGTTTCGTGGTTGCCTTGAAAGTTTGTGTTTAATAAAGTAGAAGTTTTTTTTTTCACACTATATCTAGATTTCTATTCTTGTCAGGAAGTGGACAGTATTCTTCCCATTCTTATCATCATACACAGTCAAGGTTTTACAGTTATTTTTTTTAAACTTCACCTATCAAATAGAGGATTCCCAATATAATTGAATATATTTGTTACTTAATTACTCCATTTTGTGTGTCATAAGACAGATTGAAGTCATGAAGGAAATTGGATGCTAAAAATTGTTATTGATGGGTTCAATCTTAAAGATCATTTTATCTCACATGTTTGCAGTACCTTTTGTCCCTAAGGTAGACCATATAATATCTAGCCATTATATTCTATGCTTTAAGATAAAATAATCATTATGTTTTATATTTATAGTTGGCTTTGGCCATCTAATCAATTATATTTCCCTCATAGGAATATACAGTTTAATGATCATTGCTTGATAGTTAATCTCTTATGGTGTAATTTCATGATACCTCTGTGATTTCCTTAGATATATTTTTTTTCAAGTTTATGATCCAGAGATCCTTTCTCTCCATAGTTATGTAGCCAAGAATTAAACCACCATTATTTTCATTGAGTTAAGCTGAGCAGCAACTGAAACTTGTATTGCTGATTATGTTTTTTTGATGCTATTATTATTAGGAATAATAAGTATTGATTACTTGCCCATTGTAGAATAAATTAAATATATTAAAAATTGCCATGCTTTCATAGGAAGCTTATATCATTTAAATACAATAGAGATTTCCTCCTAAAATTATCCTTTGAATTTAGTTTTAAAAGCTTACAACTTAGATATGGTGGAAAACTATTTGTCAGTTCATCCAAAGTCCTCTAGAGAGTTCGAATTCCTGTACAATATCCCTTAGCTGGAGGAGTTTCTCCACTTTTCCAGGAGATAAATCTATCACGTGAAAGAATTACATGTTATGAAGTCTGTTCTTCTCTTGCGGTAGAGAGTAAGTTATGGGTAAATTTACTTAAGACGGAGAAAGTTTCAAGATAACTGCTGAAGACTAGAGGTTCTATTTTGAGCACAGAACAGAAATTATTTTTCCCTTTGCTTAATTGTGCAAAAGGAAAATGTAGGCAATATAGTCATTATTAAAATTATAAAAGAATAATTCCGCTGACCAAGATGTAAAAAAAGTCTACAATATATCTTCTTGATTTTCATTCTGTGGTTTGTGTTTACATTTGTGGGTTTTTTTGTTTGTTTATTTTTTGTCAGTTGTGGGGCTTGAATTCTGGGTGTGGGTGCTAGATGCTGTCCCTGAGCTCTTCAGATGAAGGCTAGCAATCTGTCACTTGAGCCATAGCACCATTTCTGGTTTTCTGGTGGTTAATTGGAGATAAGAGTCTCACAGACTTTCCTGCTCAGGCTGGATTTGAACTGTAATCCTCAGATCTTAGCCTCCTGAGTAGCTTGAATTAAAGGTGTGAGCCACCAGTACATTTTTTTATCAGAGTGGTAAAAAAGAAAACCAAGAAAATTAAAAGCCATTTTATATTGTGTATAGCATTACTTTACTGAGATAATTAAACAAAACATTTTATTTACAGAATATGGCAAGGGATGAATGTATAAATGATTCACTATATATTTATTAGAATGTAAATTCAAATCAATAGCTATTTAGGTATTTTATTAGTTTTCCAGGGTTTTATTCTAAATATACTACAAAACACCAAATATTTACTGTCTTCTTTTCCTGCAAGATAGAAGACAAAATTCAAGATAGTAGTAAGTTTATTCCCCCCCCCTCGCTCCCCTGAGGATCATGATAAATAATTTATTGCAAGACACTTTTCTAACTTTGGGGAAGAATGAAGGTTGTGGGCACTTTTAGCATGTGAATGTATCATGCATATGTCTCTTCATATTCTTGTAACACTTCCTGTTTGTGTCTGTGTGTGTGTGTGTGTGTGTGTGTGTGTGTGTGTGCATGCGTATGTGTGTATTAAGAGGATGAAGGATTAACCCTTCTACAATAAAATCTCATCTTAACTATCTGCAAAAACCATATTTGCAGTTTGGGTAACATTGTACAGTACTAATTCTGTTCCCTTATGTATGCATGAGAGAACACAATTAACTTCATAACAGTTACACAAGTAAATATATCGACATGAAAAACATATGTATAGTGTACAATAATTTGGGAGAGTGCCAAGACCAAGCTTTCCTGTCCAAAGATTTTGTACTCCCTGTCATAATTCAGCACCCACACAGGACTTTCACTTTAGTTATTGAAGAATCCATGCATAAGGAAATATGTTTTTGAGGAAGAATATGAATTTGGAATTTAGTGGCAAATATAAAAACAGCAGTGAATCAAATGATCATTTTTAAGAGAATGGCAACAGATTTTTCTCAAGAAGAGAGATGAAAAATGTAGTTATGCATTTTACTCTACCATTGGAAGTTTTCTGTGTTACCTTTAGACCTTCAACCTACACATGGTACATTCTAATGAGTGAAGCAGGAAAAACAAATCAAAGCAAACTAATAGCAAGGTGATATATAAAATATGCTTATGTAATATCAATTTCTCCCATCTAGGTTTGATTCCTACTTTCTTTACTAGTTTTGTGATTGTCTATTATCTTACTATATGTAAGCATTGAAGAGGAAGAGAAGATATTATAGGAGATCATTAGCTGAAGGAAATGAAAGCCATTCAATTGTTATATAAACTGGACTGAGTAAATTGAATTTATGTTTTTTCAGGCCTCTCTAATCACATCTACTACATAAATCTATTGTAAAACGAGAATCATCTGTAACCAAATGTAATTTCAAGACAAAACCTGGAATGTTTATAATACATTTATCTACTTCAAAGTAGATAAATTGACTACACCTTATACTTCCAGAAAACCTTGAAGTTTCTAGCATTTAGATTTCTTTTTCATGGTTACATGTTTGTATTAGCAAATCAATTTAAAATATTCTGACAATCACATTTTGTAGTTGTAAAGATATGATGATTTCAGAAAGCTGTTTGTGCAGCTACTCAGAAAGTACAAAAGGAAGTTCATTTGAAGTTGATCCTACCTTAAAGGGAAATTCTATCTTACATATCAAACACGAACAAAATTACTAGGGGTATAGCTCAAAGGGTAGAGGCTTGTAGGACGTGCTGGTTTTAACTTGGGAGAGAAGGAAAGAGAGTGAGAGAGATACGTACATAAAGACACACACAGAGAAAACAGAATAAAGCTTGTTAAATATCAACAAGTATTTGTGCAAATTTATGTATCCTGTCACTATGTCCTATGGAGATTTTCCAGGTCCTATTACCTAATGACTAAACCAATTTTAAATTTATAAGATGAGTAAAAATATAATATTGAATATTGAACATATTAAAAATGAATATTGATAACAGAAATGGGATTTTGTACTAAAGTAAGACTTTCTTTTTACAATTTAAACTTAAATGATTAATATAATTATATAAAAAATAAATACATTTACCTTCGAATGATTTTGCCTACATTTTTGCTTCTATTTTAAGCCTGAAGAAAAAGTCACTAGCAAATACCCTTTACACCTTACAATATTTGCTTCAATTCATGTTTATGGATTCTATTTTATTTCCAAAAATCTTGCAATATTGGAAAGCTATTTCCATATCATTGGAAGAGAAATTAAAAAAAAATTTATTTATTGTACCTTGCTAAGCAAAAAAAAGTAGCTGAGGATGATTTTGAATAGTAAATACAAATTTTTAAAATGAGAAATAAAACTTAATAGATCTCAGTTTAAAGAATAAAAAGGAGCCAGGCACCAGTGGCTCACGCCTATAATCCTAGCTACTCAGGAGGCAGAGATCTGAGAATCCTGGTTTAAAGCCAGCCTGGGCAGGAAAAGTCCGTGAGACTCTTATCTCCAAGAAACAACTAGAAAACCAGAAGTGGTGCTGTGGTTCAAGTGGTAGAGCACTTGCCTTGAGCTGAAAATCGCAAGGATAGCACCGAAGCCTAGAGTTCAAGCCCCATGACTGACCAAAAAAAAAAAAAAAAGGATAAAAAATACATATTAGCTTTGGTTTTTATACAACCTGTTGAGCTATTGTAACATATGAGTCTTATTAAGTTTTACAGTCATTATTTGCTTTTCTTTAAATAATTATTTTAATTGTTTTTTAATTTTTATTATATTTTGTGATCATATTGGGCTTACCTTTTTATTCATTGTTGCTGTTTTACTATTGAGCTTGGACTTCAGTCCAGCTTTTGTGGGGAGGTAAGTGACTGATTAATCAGAGATGGAAACTACACTATTTTTGTGCCTGAGATCCTGAGATGTGTCTCCTGATTAGCTAAAAATGAACCTTCAACTTCTGAATCGCTTCATTATAGTTTGTCCTAAAGATAAAAAGGTGAATGGATATTGGATGTAAATAAATATGTAGAAATATTTGGAATTTCTTCTCCTTGTAATCAAACTTTATTTAAAGGATAAATATAACAGATCTATAGTTCTCATACCTGTAAACACTGAAAACAAAACATATCATCTGTCTTTATGGGTAAAATTTGTTATTGTTGTAAGTGAATTTAATGATAAATCTGACCTCACCCCTACTTAGTAGTAAGATTTACATGTTTCTCTAAAGAAATGGTTATATTTTCATTTCTTGTGATCTTGAAAGTATTATTAAGATTGATTCCATTACATTGATAAAAATCCAAAGAAGTTCTGAATTTCAAAATGAGTAGGATCCCATAAATTTCCAGTGAGAAACTGCCACTGAAGTTTTGTGTTTCTTAAGCTTTTGGTTTTCCATCAAAAAACCTGTACAATTTTATAACTACTTCAACAGTATTCTTCTAGTGTTTCTGTTGCTCTGTTGTTTTTTATTATAGTATAAATTGTAATTATGACATTGTAATGACCCATCAGAGAATAACTCATTCAATAAATCATCAGTGAATGATATCTTTTGAAAGATTGGAAGTAGATTTTCTGTAAGAGAAGTTACTGCCTTGAAATCAACTAAAAACTATTCCATATGGCTCATGGTTAAGCTAAATCATTTACCAAAATGATTTTGCTTTTATTTTTTTTACCTTGTTTGTTCATTTATCTGTCTTTGGAAGGGTAAGAACGGTTAGACAAAAGAGGAACAAAATGCAGCAGTGATACTAACTAGACCCTATGTTGAAAATGACCTATACAACAGGTGGGTAGGGACAGAAGGGAAAATCTGGCAAAAAAAAAACTAGGGAAAGGATTGTAATATTCATAAAGAAATGTACTCTTTATCTGTAACTGTAAACCTTTGAGCATCACCTTTATCATAACAGTAAATAAATTAAGAAAAAATAATGTTGATAGTAATTTGGGTTGGTAGGACTAATTTTGCTGTTTTTTTTCTGGATGTTTGATATTATGTGGGTTATTGGGATAAATCTTTTATGACTAATTAAAGTGACTCTTGGGATTTAAATATCATTTGAAAATATTATTAATTCTACCCTAGACATAAGCAAGGGAAGTGAGGATATTATAGAGTCAGATGAGATTTTGACTTTTAAGATTTAAAAGTTTTAAGACCACACTAAAGCTACCAGCACAACTATGTTTATTGCAGCATTATTTACTATAGCTAAGATATGGAACCAACCCAGATGCCCCTCAGTAGATGAATAGATCAAGAAAATGTGGTATATATACACAATGGAATTCTATGCCTCCATCAGAAAGAATGACATTGCCCCATTTGTTAGGAAATGGAAAGGCTTGGAAAAAATTATATTAAGTGAAGTAAGCCAAGCCCAAAGAAACATAGGTCCCATAGTTTCCCTTATTTGCAATATCAAGTATATATCTGAGTCAAGCAGAAAAGGTCAGATAAGGTGATGTTAGGGAAATGAACCCTAAGATAGATATTCAAATTTTTTTTCATGCGATTGTTTCTAATGCATTTATAAGATAATTTCTTCGTTGCTTTGTATGTCCCTCCCCCACATTATAACCCGTGCTTTCACTGTATTCGATGTCGGTATAATTTGTGGAGGGGATGGGGATAAACCAGTCGTTTAAATAGGGATACAGGTGGACCCATTGCAACAATGAGATGTACAAGTCGTTATGTTGATGGGAAAGGATGGGAAGGGGAAACAAAGGAGGAGGCTACAATGCTTGATAAGAAATGTACTCATTATCTTGCCCATGTAATTGTAACCCCTCTGTACAGTATTTTCACAATAAAAAAATAAAAATTTTAAAAATAAAAAAAATTTAAAAAGATTTACAAGTTTTGCTGGGCGCTGGTGGCTCACGCCTGTAATCCTAGTTACTCAGGAGGCTGAGATCTGAGGATCGAGGTTCAAAGCCATCCCGGGCAGGAAAGGCCATGAGACACTTATCTCCAATAAACCACTAGAAAACCAGAAGTAGCACTGTGGCTCAAGTGGTAGAGTCCTCACCTTGAGCTGAAGCGCTGAGGGATAGCGCCCAGGCCCAGTGCTCAAGCCCCAGGTCCAATCAAAAAAAAAAAAAAGATTTGAAAGTTTTATGTTAGATGAAGTAAGTCTCCTGGGATACTGTTTCATTACATTCTTGAACTTAACAACTTTTTTCTTATGGACAAAAGTTTTCTTTTCCCAGTTTCATTCTGTTGGAGCTGGGCATATCTCTTTGTGTGGTTCTAAATAATTCACTATTTTAATTACTAGTGAATTTTTTAAATTTCAATTTCCTGTCCTTACATTAGCCAAAGGAATTTTTGGGTTAAATTTCCCATTCTTATGTCTTTTTATGTAATCTGCTGGCCCTCAGTCTATGATCTGTTCGACTCTTAGTACCCTATTACTAGAATTGTTCAGAGCTACTTACTGAGAACAATACAATACACACAATAGTACAAATCGGTTTTTCCTAGCAGTCCTGGGACATTATAAGTTGTTTCTCCCAACAGTCAGCTGCTTTCCAGTTCTCACTAAGACAAATAAAACTTAATCCAATTGATGACTGCAATAATTAAAAGCAAAAAGTAGTCGAATGTTTTCTATTCTTAACAATTGCAAACACTAAACTGATTTTCTGTTCTATAATTAATTAACATTTGACATTTTGTTATGTCTTTGTTTTCCTTGCTTGCTTTTCTAATTCACTTATATGTTTTAAAGTCTATTACTTTAACTTTCTTCAAATGCAACTCCTTGTATTGCTGGTGTTTGCTTTTCTCTTATACTATTTATGGCAATAAAAAGAATCTTTGTCTCTAAAATTCAAAGAACTAAACAAACCAACAAAAAAGAGCTACAATAAAAAAGGGATATTGAAACTTTGTGAATTCTACCTTTAATAAAACTTAGTTTTGTGAGGAAAATTAGTAAATATACTATGGCCCCACACAAGATTAGATGGATGGGCAGGGGAAAAATTAGAAATGAAAAGGAATTTATAAACTATCATTAAATTTCCAAATGAAAAAAATATTATGATGTCACTTAAGATTCGCATACTGACGAAGCTGTTAATGTTAGAGCCATTTCTGGTATATGTTGCAAATCAATGTTAACAACAGAATATTTCATATGTTCTCTTCAAGAAAAAGGTCATGCTTTCACACTTCAGAATCTAAGTTAAACTTCAAACTCATTTTGATCAAAGAATGTGGAGGTGAAGAATGTGGTAGTCATTTTGAGTTATCTCAGAAATCCTTACAAATTCTATTCTTGTCTTAAAACACTGAAATTAATATATGAAGAACCAGACCAGCCATCTGATAGACAAAGGTCCTTGATATGAGGTCATTCAGCCAATCAATCATACCAAGATTCCAGGGATACATTTTATTTTTCCATCCATCCCCTATGACTTGACAGATGACAATGACCTTAAGTGAAGTCAGTAGAATTGCTCAACTGAGCTCAGACTAATTGGCTGATGATAGAGTTATAAGCTTGTAAATTCATCTTGGTTTTAGTTTGCTATGCAGCAAAGGTAACTGATTTGGGGATAGAACTCTTGTCCCTTTTTGCCTTCATAATTTCCAAGGTAGGATCATATTTTATGCTGGGACCAGCCTGGGCTGTTTCTTGTGCTTCACTTGTAGGTAGAAAAAGAAACAAAGGCCACCTCACAAATTCACAGAGTAGCTAGAGTGATATGCAAGAGCTGGCTATACTTGGATAGATTTTGAGCTTTACAGAAAATTCACAAAATATTATTCACATAGGAAGAACTATATTTTTCAATATTGATTTATCTTTCTGAAAGCCAAACTACTCTCATGTTTTTTTAGTCTTTCTTTTACTACTTCCTTTCACATCCTCAAACAGAATATGTAAAAAAAAAATATTTTCCAAATTTTGATGCTTTGCCTTGATTTCCCACCATGGGTAAAACAGATTTATCATCCACACATATATCATAACTCCCACAACACATACTTGCCTTTTTCCTTTTTTCCCCCAAGAGAGAAGTTTGGATTTAATTAATATTCATCATTAAATTATCATTATTATGACATAAACATTCTTCAAAGTAAAGTCATGCAATGTGTACTTTCTTATTTGTCATCTTTAGAAGGTCTTTCTTTTAAGTTAATAATTGCTTCCATTATTCATTGTCAGTCTTCAGTATCTTTATCACTAATGTATTGCCAAATTCTCCTGTGGACTTTGGAAGGCGTCACAAAATGATAGAATGCACCTGGGAATCAACATATTCCATGTATTTCCTAGTTGTAGACATATAGTTTATGACTTCTAGTTTCGTTTTCAGTATGAACTTGTTTTACTCCAGAAAACAAACGAACAACAATAACCATTATCCATGAACCATATATGGGACATATTCTCCATGAGGAATTAAAGCGTCATTACCTTAATTGTTGATCCAAGTTGCGGGCTACCTGGGGTCCTTTGATTCTGTCTCTTCCAAAGGAAAAGGAATGCTGTTGGTAAACAAAAACAGGAACAAAGTAACTCCTCAGGTTTTCTGCATTTTTAAAACAACTCCCTTTCTTTCTTTCTTTTTTTTTCTATTTTCCCATAGATTGTCCACTCACAGTTTTTCCTGATTCCTATTTGATTTCGATATTTTTTTCTTGTTGATATCAAGACTTTTAATATATTAAGAAATTGTGATACAATTTTCAAATTATTCATAAATCTTACCTTCTAAAATTGTGATACATATGAGTATCCTTTTGTTTGTGCTGTGCTGAAATGGAATGCTTCAGGCTTCTTATTTATGGGATGTGGACTTTTTAAAAATCCTTTTTAAAACATGTTAATATCTTTAAGGAGTTGTACAAAGGAATTGTCAGCCACCAAACAGTTTATGAATGAAACTCATCTTGATTTAAATTATCCTTTTTAAAAAACAAATCATATGTAGGTATTCCCTACTCTATTCTGTTCCTATTATCTGAACATTTTTCCTCTGGAAACAAATTTGGAATAAGATATAAAGGAGAGTTCTTACTTAGTATATGAAGTAGAGTTCTTACATAGTATAAGTACAAGTTGTCATGTCAAAAACAAACTTTACAACTTCAATGGGGGGGAGAGTTGGATGGGGGTGGGGGGAGGCTGGGAAGGGATGTGAAGGGTAAACAAAGGAGGAGGCTGCAATGCTTGATAAGAAATGTTCTCATTATCTTGCCCATGTAATTGTAACCCCTCTGTACAGTATGTTCACAAAAAATAAAAAAAATCAACACTATTATGACTACCAATTTGAACCTCTATATAACATCAGCTTTGTGTTATTTCTTTGATTAATGTGTCCAAAATGTTCTGTACATGATCACTCCCTAAACACAGAATGAAAGTCGAGATCTACGGTAGGCAAACTGACTCAGGCCACTCCAGTCCTCTACGGTGGAAGAGTCATGGCCCCAAACCTGGGCATTCTTTTATTATTTTTATTGTAACTACAATGCTCTTAAACACAATAGAATTTTTATTATAAGCTAAAATCTCTGATAATTTTCCTTAAGACTTTCTTAACATTTCCTTGAACTTCATAAGTTCAGGTTTGTGGATTTAAAAGTATAAATGCAAATGTTTTCAGGGATGAATATCATGCTATTTTTACCAGCAGGTCTACTCCGGAAAAAAAAAAAGAAAGCAAAAGAAAAATAATTCCTATAGTCCTTGGAGTTTGGGATCAACTGATGCTATAACGACATTTCCTATGTGACTTAACACTTTAAAAATATTAAAACTGATCATTCATCCCCAGAGGTTTCAGTTCTGGAAGACAGAGGCATCTCCAGTCGCATAGGCCAGGTCTTTATAAATAATGGAGTGATGAGCACACTTTGGTATGGGGAAAAACTAGCAGGACTGCATACTGATTTCTGAGAAGAGTGGTTATTCAATCTGTGAAAGAAAGTAGGAGCTTTTAAATGCTTTGTACTCTAGCCAGAGTTCCTATATTGCCTTCATTATTTATGAATAACTAGTTTCTTAATACCCCTTTTATGCTTTCATAAATCATCACCCTCCTAATCACCATTCAATTATTTTATTACATAGATGTATATATTTATATTGCTCAAACTGCCTTCTGTGTTGTTGGAAAGAAATTTAATAATATTGCAAAATACTGTCCTCTATGTCCAGGACATCTGCTTAGTATTAAGAATCTTGAGGTTGCATGAAGAAAGACAAAGAAATGCTGCTAAATGCTATTATATAAGTAGGTGCCTTCTCTAATTGACCCTATTCTGCTGCTTTCGTCTTTAAGGAAAATAAAATACTGCAATCACTAAAATTTTCTTCTATTACCAATGCTTTGCAAGTGTTAATCCACAATTAGTAATGTACATGCTATTTGGGGGAACTTTGAGCAATCCTATTTGGTAGTTGACAATCTGTCTATTGAATAGAAAAGACAGTCATGTAAAACTGTTTATACTCACTAGGTAATGTTGATTATTTGCATTTGCCAGTTCCTGGAAAAAAAATGGGAAATCTTTTTGAATGACTCAGATTGCATATAAATATGTTATAAAATATACTTGACAATGTTGAAATGTTTTATTCGCCCATATGTAGATGAAACATTTCTCCCAAACTAAAAAGGGATTAAAAAATATACACTTAGAACCAATTAATTCTTTATCTTTGCTATGCCCTTCCATAGCTATCATTTCAACTTTCTGCAAGATGACTTCCTTGGGTATACTCATAGCAGCCACCATTTCCCAGATATCCCCAAATGCCTCTGAAAACTGCTGTGTAACAAACATTTACCTATTTCCTGAGAACCATGATATGTCTGCAGCCCATCGCTTATGGGCCCAGAGGAGCTTCAGATCCTTGAACACATTCTCATTTCTGGTAAGTTATTCTCTTTGTACCAGCACACGGTCTCCAGATAGCAATCTAGGTAGGATAGAAAAGAAGAAAGGGAAAATTTGTCTACTAAGACAGTCCTGAAGCATTATTAGATGTACCCAGGCCTTGCAAAAGGGCTGAAACTACATTAATTTGTGGAAATGTCAATTATCATCTTTCTGTGTCAAGTTGTTCACATCTTTTGATAACACAGTGGATGATAAGTTCTCAGAGTATTTATCATGGCACTTAAACTACTCTGAAAGAAAATTCTAATTCCCTTAGGGACAGCTTCCATTAACCACATTATCCAATATTCATCTCACCCTAAGAGCAACCTCTAAAGATAAAGTCCAATTTAAATAATCAATTCTCCTTAATCACCCCACCCAACAGTGACTGGAAATGACTCCATAGAAAAGATGAGAAGAATGATCAACTTCAAAAGAAAGCTCTATTTATGTATCTAAATTTGAAAGGATTTTTTTCTCTCTCTTATTGTAAATTATTTACCAGGAAAGATTGTAAGCAAATGTACTCATCAGCATATTCTCAATAAATTTGTTTAAACAAGGAAAAATTAAAATAAGGGCGTCTGAATTATACAATGTAGTTTAATACTTTTGAATATTATATTAATCCATTTCCATTGTTTTTGCATATATCCTGACAATGGTTTTTGTTGTGTTTGGGGTTTTTTTGGTTAGTTATGGGTCAAAGAGTGATGTTATCACTCATGGTGTTATCGCTCATGGTGTAATCGCTCATGGTGTTAGAAAATCTAGTTGGAAAATTAATTGATTACTTGACTTAAAAGTTGGCATTCATAATGAAATAAACAATGCTGAGAGTATGGAAGAGGTCTATGCAATGATAAGGTCTGAATTATTTTAGTTTCTTATTCTACAACAATCAAGAAACTCCATAGTAACAGCATCCTTCATTGAGTTGATATATAGAGCAAGCCACAGCTACAGGAGCAAACAACATAGGAATAATTCATGATTATCATATTTCTGATATTTTCCTGCCAGTCTTCCCATGATTGTTCTACTTAATCCATTTAAACTGTATGGTTTGGACAAGTGAAAACAAAAACCTAGAGAGAATTTTTTATTGCATTTGGAAAGTCTTGGCTATATGTAACTTGCATTTTTAAAATAGTTTTTCTTCAGAGTGTCTTTGAATCATCTACAGTAAATACTGATGTATCTGACTTGCTACCTTCCTGGATTTTATTCTAACACATCAAACAGGCATGCATTACACTTTATTGAAATATTAGAGCAATGTATAACTAGCTGGGTCCTAGGCCTACAGAGGCATATTCTAGGCCTTTAGGCAAAAACTCAACCCCTTCAAGATACAAATCACTTTTCTAGCTGTGCTAATGCCATCTGTGTTTCTCAGCAGTATTCCTGTTACCCACAGGGATGCTCTCTGTTTAATAGCCACGGACTTCCTTTTCTAATTTTATGGTAGGATGATAAGGAAATGCCGTATTCCTGAGGCATTTAGGAGTTTTAATTATGTTTTTAAACTTAGCTTCTAATATGTAATGTAAAAATTTTCAAAAAGGAAGGAAGGAAAGTAATACAAAAGCTCAAATTGGAGTCATTATACATATTAACCATTCTATCATTATATGCACACATATATACATGTTTAGATATATATATTCACACACATATATGTATATACACACCACACATATGGATAGATAATAGATAGATAGATAGATAGATAGATAGATAGATAGATAGATAGATGAAGCCCACCTAAAATTACTTAATAAGTAGTGAAGTGAAAAAGAGCTTAGGAAAGTTGTATGAATAAGGTGAATTTGAATAATTCACATTGTATTGATCTTACACATATCATCATGAATGAAACCACTTTGTATGAATAATTTATGCTAATATATATTTTTTAAAAAGCACAGAAAACTATCTTGTTTGGGTATAATTGCATAAGTGTTTTACATGTTTGATTATTCATTTATGTACATTCTGTTCTATCACTCTTTGCAAATGAGAACCATTTTTATTCTCTCTCCTTGGATTAATGAAATAAACTCTTGTTTGACCTTATTAATTCCACTGAGGGCGATGGCAGGGAGAGATGCTTCCTTTTGGTTGTTATAAGTTTTCTCATTTCATTGTTTGGTGAGCAACTATGTAGTTACACATTATAAAAGACTAGGATACATAATCTGAAGGCATTGTATAGTATATTTATGCAGGGTAAATATTTCATTCCTGCTACTCATTTAATGCATTTTTATTGTTATTATAAAGGTGAAACAGAGAGAGGTTACAGTCATATAAATCAAGTAGAGTATATTTTTAACCATGTCAGCCCTTTCCTCATTCTCTCCCAGTTTTTCCTTCCTGTCCCTACCCACAAGTTATATAGTTCATTTTCAACATAGTGTCTAGTGAGTACCACTGTTGCATTTCTTTACCCTTTGTGCCTCCATTTCTTTGTCCCTCTTATGCTTCCAAAGACAATAAATGAACAAACAAGACAAAAGGAAAAGAAAAATATAGTAATAAAGAAAAATCTTATTGTTTCCATTTCCTGGAGTTCATTCAATAAATATTATTTTATATGATCAGATGAACATAGGTATTGTACTTTTATATTCCTCTCACAAGAATATCCTCCTTTATTTTCATGTGTGTGAATGCCTACAGACCTGTATAATATCACAGTGTATTGTTTTAACCATCTACTGGGCTTACTTATAGATTTATAGACATAGTCTAGCTACCACAAATGAGGGAAACCATATAACCTATATTTTTTTGGGACTAGCTTATTTAACTTAATATAATTTTTTTCAAGTTATTTTATTTCCTTACAAATGGTACAATATCAATCTTTCTGATATTTAACTAGAGTTCCATTGTTTATATACACCACATTTTCTCTATTCATTTGTCCACTGAGGGGAATCTAAGCTGGTACTCTATTTTAACTATGGCAAACAATGCTGCAATGAACATGGTTGTGCTAGTAGCTTTTGTCACACCTGCTACTTTTAAGTTGCATTGAGTTCCTGTTTGCCCTTGTCTCCAGCTTTAGGTGTGATTAGTTGTTTCAGCTGGTAAACATCAGCAAAGAAATTCTCATTTGTTCTGTCTGTGACAAGACATCACTAAGAGTCAAGCACGTAAGAGTGTTCTGCTTATGGTCTGTAGTATGGACCAATATAATGTTAATCTACTCCTTGAGTATTCTAACTGATTTGTTACTTTCAATTTCAATGTTTTGATGTGTCAGTGATGACAAGCAGTTAGAGGTGCCTTTTGCAACCAATTTTCTCTCAGTCTTGGATTGACAGTATTAATCTGGGTTCACTGATTAAATAAAAAATATGTGTGCATGCTTATGAATTTTGTTTTTGTGTTAATATGTATACAAACAAACATATAAAATACTTGTTGTAAAAACTTGTTTTTAGGCTGAAAAAATATCAAAATTTTCAAGTGATCAGTTAGAAACCCAGGAGGGTCAGTAGAACATGTTTAGCCTGAATCTGAAGGTCTATGAACCAGGCAAGCTGACACCAAAGTTTCCAAGAGAAGATCAAAGTCTCAGTTCAGAGAGTGAGTTCTGCCTTCCTTTACCTATTGTTCCAGCCAGGCCCACAAAGGTTTTCCTATATTAGAAAGAACAACCTACATTACTCAGTTAAGTGAAAGAATAAATCTAATAATGAAGTATCTTCACCTATACAGAATATAGTTCACTAAATTCCTGGGAACTTGTTGGTTGATAAAGGTGACAATAAAATCAGTCACCAAATAGAGTATTGCTAGATAGTCAAGCTTAGGGTAATTTAAAATAGGTTTTTAAATTAGTTTATCAGAATATTCAACAGACATCATTACTGTATTACCTCATTCATATTGCTATATAAAGGGCCTCATCTCTAAACAATTCTTCAAGTCATTATACTAGTAAAATTCTATGCTTCGGAGAATTGCAGAGAATTATGTTTTTTAAAAGTTTATGTTCTGGTACTGGGAGATGAATATGTTTTAATTGCAGTACAAGGAAAAATATAGTCAGTGATATAAGAAAAGTATAACGTATTTTTAAGGTAATAACGAAGGATAAAGATTTTTATGAGAGAAAGATTTATATCAATGAAATGTTTATTTTTTCTGAATTTTAAATAGAAACAAGATCGTTTGAAAATGGTTAATTTTATATTATAGTTAGTATTCACTAATCACCATTAAAATTGTTTCTGAATTAGGACATTTCATAAATGAAAGAACATGAATTGTGAGCCTTCTCATGGGAATTGATCTGAGTAATTTTGAGGGTCTGAGCTATTTTTCTGTGACACCAAGGAACCTCCAAGAAAAGATGATTATTGGGTAGGGTAAGGTATTCCTCATTCTCTTATCCATCTATGGCCAGAATGATGTAGTCATTCAGAGGGCTGGGTACATTATAAATACAATTGACTAGGAAATGTATATAACTCCATGAAGACTCTTGATTATGTGATTATACTTCTGATTGAGTGCAGAATAAGGAAGCAATATGGCATTTGATTCAACATATGTCTGTGATAAACAGTAAAACAATTGCCTAAGGAGAAATAATTTTAATAATTCACTTCAATACTATAGAAAATTACCATGCAGAAAGTCTATTGATGTGTTGTTATAAAATAAAACTTTATTGATTGGGACTGATGTTGTAATTGGTATCTGAATTTGTTACTATGCTTTACATGATTCTAATACTTTGAGATTAGTTGATATAGTGTATATATTTAAAAGAGCAGGAAGGGGTAGACAAATGGAGTTTGGAGCACAGAAATACATAAGTTAAAGAGTAAGAAGACATATAAATAAAATCTAAAAGAAGAAAACAAAAGTTTTTTTTTATTAAACCAGCTAACAATGATGCAATGTGCATTAATTAATATTCAGTAAACTTGGATCTAAGGCATTGAGATATTGGGAGTTGCCAAAATATTTATCACATTATTGCTGGGAAAATATTTTAGCGTCATTTTCACCTTTAAAAAACAGTAAATAATGGAGTGAATATTCAAGCATAATTTCAGTCTTGCAGCATTGGCTTCAAGGCCTATATTCCTCTCGATATGCCATTGTGGTCTCATTGCCTGAAACTCTACCAGTTCTTAGAGTTTAATTGTTGGGATATCTTACCCATCCTCTGTCCTTGATTTATCTTGGGTGGAATCATTCTTGCACCACTGTAATGGTTTTCCAAATGATTTTTCTGATTCTATTTTTGCACTTGTGACTGTTGGTACTTCATTGGGTCTCTATTTCAAATCCATGCTCTTTACTTGGCTTTTAGATATTGTAACCAAACCTGAACAACATTTCTTTGTTGTCATCATTGTTAGCTTGATAGGAGGACAAGGCAAGAAGAAGCTTGGCTTTCTGTTTCAAGGTTTGGGTTGCTGACTTTTAATCCCAGCAACTGGAACAATGCTTACCTACCAGATAATAAATACTAAACAAAAAAACTTTTGTCATAGAAGGACTAAGAATACTTTATAATTCCCAAAGCATATAAAGATTGATACCTCAGAGCCACAGGAGATGAACTTTCCCTGAATATAGGCAATAATTTTATGAACATAGAGAAACTTCAACACATAATGGGTTATCTATGCTTGTACATAATTCCTTCCAGAGAGCGTGGCTCCATAGCAGACAGCTATTGTCAAATGGAAATCAGTAAGGCAGATGAAATGTTAAACAAATGAATGTTGTAGAATAATTAAAACACTAGACAATTAGGTTACTGCAAGGGGGCTATATAATTGTTAAGACCCCCTTGAACAATGAATGAGATTTGATTCATGATGTTATAGCCAAACAATCCCTTACAACAACATGTACTCTGTCCCTCTTACGTTCTCAGTCATTACTTCATCTTCTAACAATATTGGTCAGTCCATCTCTAGTAAATGAGCATGCACGCACGTATTGTCTCTCTTTTATGGTTCTGGTGGCCAGAAAAATGTACGGGTGTTTAGTGGAAACTATGCGAGTTGATCATGAACATCTTCATGTCAACAGTTCAGTTTTCTCTCATTGGCTTAGTTCAGTTCACAAATACTCCATACTCTATAATGTTTGGTAGATAATAAATCAGTTATGTGGATCATTGAACAGTCATATTGTGAACGATTTATTCTCTGTGAAGCTTCAGAAGTTGTGCCAATGCAGCCTCCATTTTAGAGATTCAACTCCTCAAACCTACCCCACAATACCCAAAAAATGTGATATAAAACAAACAATATTACAAACACATTCTGGGGGCAGAAATAATCTGGGCAGTTTTAAATCACAGATAGATAAACGAAGACATACTCCTCTAGGTTGGAAAGACTTTCTCTCCCCTCCTCAAGAGCACACATTCCTTTTCAGTAGCATAAATCTCTCTCTCTCTCTCTCTCTCTCTCTCTCTTTTGGTCAAAGAGATGATTTAGTCCCTCGAGCCCAGTAAAAAGCCTGTCAGATTTTAAAATCTGGAGATTACTGTAAGCTCCAAACAGGAATTTATACACTAGAACTAGCCAATGATCCATCCAGTGGAATATCCAGCTTCTTACTGCCTCTCATGATGGATGTCTTAGAAGAGAGCCATAAACTCACCATGATCCCCTTAATTGAGAGATATAGCGATGCCAAGAATATTTCTTCTTAAATGTGATAGCTAGTTGGTTTATTCCAGGGTATCTCAAGCTTGACAACTCTTATCTTTATAATATCATTAAAGAGATACTTTTTTCTTTCCTTTTCCTAAAGAAGTAACTATTAAATTTCTCACAGCATCTAATCCTTAATTGAATCATATTAACATTTTGCTGATTTACAACTCATTTACAAGTGAACAAATATGCATGGCTCACTAATTACCATTGCTTAAAAACTTCCAGACAAATGTATACAAAATAGTAATTCTTCTTACACATTTTTAATATAACACTAAAAGAATCTGACCTACTTCAAGTAAGCATATTAAAGGTTCTCTGAAATTAATTAAGGAAAAGATTATTTGGGTATTAAGTTACAAAGAGAGAAAGTTCCAATGGAGACTTATAAGTATTTTGAGTCCTTTCTATGTTATTTGCATAAATCTTTCAAGAACCCTATATTTCTTTTTTTTAAGAACCCTATATTTCTTTAGTAGGAGAAATTGTCACTGAGCTACACTACATTAATATGAAATATATTGAACCATATCCTTGCCAGGAAACTACTAACAACATGTTAACAGTTTTTCAGGACACCATGGACAATGTATTTTATTTCATTTGTTAACAACAGGGCTACAAAAACACATTAGGTAATTTTGTTTAAGATTGTTAGGCTATTGATGGGAAGACTGAAAGTAAACAAGCCATGTCATCAACGATCTCAACTATTGTCATCACTTAGAGACTCATTGTCATCACATAGAGAACCCTGAGCAATAAGAACAAGGTCACTATCTTTCACTAGGACCCTATTTTTTGGTGTTTTTTTATTAGCTGAAGGCTACTCAGGCTTGGAGAGCATACAAATCTAAGAGCTGCCAGCCTAATTAAGGGGAATGATACTGCAGGCATGTTCTTTGATCATCATTCTTTAAACACTAGTTTACTTGAAGCTAGACTTGGTTCACTATAGCGATGAGAAGGGCTTGAAGATATCTTATCTTCCAATGAGTCTCTGATTTCCTTTGTAAAGATAGCTTTGAAGCATTGCCAACTTTTTATTGAAGAGCCATAAATTGGTTCTAGATATTAAGACACATAATCGAATGCAATTTATATTTTCTCTAACAATAACACGTGGATAATAAACTATTTCTTTGTTTACATGGCTAATATAACTAACCCAAGTCTTATTGAAATGCTGTAGGATGGGTATGGGGAGTGGAGAGCTTCCACATGAACAGATGACCTAGAGTTGAAGATGTGGCACAGGAAGTCATTGCCATATTGAATAATAACTTTTTATTATCCTTCAATAAGAAGCTACACATACTGTGCACATATGTGTGTGTGTTTGTGTGTGTGTGTGTCTCAGAAGATGCTGCTGCTGCTGAGATATTCCTATCACCTATGACATCACAGCCATCACAATGAGCTAGTCCAGTTCACTACTCACATTTATGTTGCTATGGGTGTCAACAAACAGAACTGTCCTTGCACAAAAGCACAATGTATTCCATTTCATAAGGTAAAATTTTCTTAATAATAAATGAGATAGTTCATGCATTTGCCACATAACACTTATATTGTGAGTACAGGGTATATTCCTTCTACTTATAAGAATAGTTACTGTACAGAAGTCTGCTGCTTTGCCTCAGGGAACTTGGGCTTACCATGTCCCAGGAAGGTTGGTTATAAAGTTCTTGGACTGTTGCATCTAATTTTTGTAAGTCTACTATGTTGATAGTGACACAACATATTTCTCACTTCAAACCCATGTTGATAAAGGTGTCAAAAAATCTCTTTCCCTGCTTCCTTCCTAGTATCTACAATAGTACTCAAAGACACTCCTCAAGTACTTATTGACTATTGATGAATAGTCTCCAATCCCTCAACAGTGTAGGGATAAAGTATTATTCAACATTATCCCCACTTTATTGTTTGGTGACTGAAACTCAGATGAGTTACATATCCTTCTAAACTAAAATAAGAGATTTCAAGTAAGTGTTCACCCTGGATCTGCTGAATGATGTCCCTGGAAAATTGGCTTCACTTCAGCTAGTTTTGTCAAAGCACAGCAATCTGCAGGAGTATTTTGCACCTATTACTTACACCTGGTGAGCAAGTAGGCACAGAGCAGATTCTCTCCATTAATTAGGATTATGTGGGTAGGAGGCAGTGTAATGTGAGCCAGAAATCAAACCCAAGTCTAAGTACAACCATGTGTTTCCTTTTAATTTACACTTGTCTGGCAAGGGGAAAATGGGATGGTGTTGAGACATAAATTTTGCATTCTACTAAAGTCTACATTGCGACTGTAAGTGTGTATGTGTGTATGTGTATGTGTATGTGAGAGAGGGGGTTGGGAAGGCAGAAGGAGAGAACAGAGACAGAGATTTCTATGGGAGGCGGTGAACAGTAATGCATTTTAGAGTCTTCCTCATTAGTTATTCATCTGTTGGATTTACACATTTAAAAAGCAGATCTCTGGAAGTATTGCCATTTTCATGATGTTGATCCTTCCAATCCAGGAGCATGGGGGGCAGGGGGTGTTACATTTTCTAAATTCTGCTTTGACTTCCTTTTTCAGGTTTTTAAAGTTATCATCATAGAGGTCCTTCACTTCTTTAATTAATTTTATTTTTTGTGGGGCTATTACAAGTGGAGTTGCTTTCCTGATTTCAGCCGCACTCTTCTCATTGTTGGCATACAGAAAAGACATTGATTTTTGGGGGTTAATTTTATACTCTGCTACTTTGCCAAAGTTTCCAATCAGCTCGAGTAATTTGGGAGTGCAGTCTGTGGGATTCTTTAAATAGAAGATCATGTCTTCCACAAAGGAGAGTTTTACTTCATCTTTCCCTATTGGGATCCCCTTTATATTTGCATCTTGTCCTATTGTTGTAGCTAGGCATTCTAATATTAAATTGAAGAGAAGTGGAGAGAGTGGACATCCTTGTCTCATTCCTGAGTTTAGAGGAAATGGCTTTAACTTTTTGCCAGTGAGTATAATGCTGGCTGTAGGTTTGCCATACACAGCCTTTATGATATTGAGGAGTGTTCTTAATTTTTCCAGAGCCTTCATCATAAAGGAGTGTTCGATCTTGTCAAATGTTTTTTCTGCATCTACTGAGTTATTCATGTGGTTCTTATTCTTGCTCTTTTTTATGTGATAAATTATATTAATTGATTTGCATATATTGAATAAGCTTTGCATCCCTGAAATGAATCCTTTTTGATCGTGGTGTATGGTTTTTTTGATTAGTTGTTGAAGTAGATTGTCCAAAATTTTGTTGAGAAGTTTTGCATTGATGTTCATCAAAGAAATGGGTCTATAGTTCTCTCTTTTTTCTTTTACAGTTTATAGTTCTCTCTTTGATGAGTCCCTGCATGGTTTTGGGATGAGGGTTATGCTGGCTTCATAGAAAGAGTTCAGTTCTCTTTCAATTTCATTGAAGAGTTAGAGAAGTATGGGTGTGAGTTCTACTTTGAAGGCCTTGTAGAATTCCACTGTAAATCCATCTGGTCTGGACTTTTATTAGATGGGAGTCTCTATTGCTGTTTTTATTTCAGAGCTTGATATGGGTCTGTTAATTGGTTTAACTCATTTTGGTTTAGTTTTGGCATGTCGATATTTGCTAGGAAATCGTCCATTTATTCCAGATTCTCAAACTGATTAGCATAAAGGTTTGAGAAGTATTCCCTGATAATGTTCTGAATCTTGGTTATTTCTATGATGATGTTTCCATTCTCATCTCTGAGTTTGTTTATTTGGGTGTGTTCTTTTCTTTTTCTGATAAGATTTGCTAAGGGTCTGTCAATTTTGTTAATTTTTTGAAGAGCCAACTCTTTGTTTTGTTGATTCTTTCTATTTTTTTGGATTCTAATTCATTTCATTCTGACTTAATTTTAATTATTTGTTTCTGCCTACTGGATTGGGGTTTAGCTTGCTGTTCTTTTTCAAGGAGCTTAAGATGTCTTGTTAAATTGTTGTTTTCAGATCTCTCCATTTTGTTGATGTAGGAACTCAGAGCTATAAACTTGCCTCTGAGTACTGCCTTTGCTGTGTCCCAGAGGAGCTGGTGATTTGTGTGTTCATTTTTGTTGAATATCATGAACATTGGAATTTCCTTTCTAATCTCTTCCATGACCCACTGGTGGTTCAACAGTGTGTTGTTCAGCCTCCATGTGTTACAAGACATTCTTTGGTGGCTTTTAGTGTTGAGTTCTAATTTTATTCCCTTGTGGTGTGAGAGAATGTGGGGCATAATTTCAATGTTCTACAAATTTAATGTGACACCTATCAATATTCCAAACTCATTCGTTAATGAAATACAAGAAACAATCCAAAAATTCACATGGAACAATAAATAACCCCAAATAGCAAAAATGATCTTGAACAGGAAGAACAGTCCTGGAGGAATATCAATACCAAATTTCAAACTCTACTACAAAGCCATAGTAATCAAAACAGCTTGGTACTGGAACAAAAACTGACCTGAGGCCAATGGAATAGATCTGAAAAGTCAGAAATGCACCCATAGACCTACAGCCACTTAATCTTCAATAAAAGAGCTAAAAAAATAGAATGAAAGAAAGAGTGCCTCTTCAGTAAATGGTGCTGCAAAATTGGTTATTCACCTGTAGAAAACTAAAGCTAGATCCTTATATATCACCCTACACCAGAATCAAGTCCAAATGAATCAAAGAGCTCAGAGTCAAAGAAGATACCCTGAAACATTACAGGAAGGAATAGGAGAAACTCTAGTTCTCCTTGGCACAGGCCAAAATTTTCTTTCTTTTGCTGGTTCTTTTTTTCTTTCTTTTTTTTTATTGCAAAAATACCATACAAAGGAGTTACAATTACATGGGCAAGATAATGAGTACATTTCTTTTTTTTTAAATTGTGAAAATACTGTACAGAGGGGTTACAATTACATGGGTGAGATAACGTGTACATGTCTTAACAAACATTGTTGCCTCCTCCTATGTTTCCCCTTTCCATCCCTATCCATTACCCCCTGGCCCCCCTACCAGATCCTCCCCCCCACCAAATTTGTATAGTTCATTTTTGACATAACGACTTGTACATCTCATTGTTGCAATAGGTCCACCTGTATCCCTATTTAATCGACTTGTTTTTGCCCTTCCCCTCCACAAATTATACCAACATCAAATACAGTGAAAGCAGGGGTTATACCTTGGGGGAGGGACATACAAAGCAACAAAGAAATCATTTTATAAATATGTTAGAAACAATCGCATGGAAGAAAAAACATTTGAATACTTCTCTTGGGGTTCATTTCACCTAGCATCAACTTATCTGACCTTTTCTGCTTGTTTCAGACATATACTGGTATTGCAAATAAGGGAAACCATAGAACCTATGTTTCTTTGGGCCTGGCTTACTTCACTTAATATAATTTTTTTCCAAGTCTTTCCATTTCCTAACAGAAGGGGCAATGTCATTCTTTCTGATGGAGGCATAGAATTCCATTGTGTATATATACCACGTTTTCTTGATCCATTCATACTGAGGGGCATCTAATAACAACAGATGTTGGAGTAGATGTGTAGAGAAGGTAATCTTACTGAATTTTTGGTGGGATTGTAAACTTGTTCAACCACTTTGGAAAGTAGTATGGAGGTTCCACAAAAGACTACACATAGGGCTGGGAAGGTGGCTCAGTGGTAGAGTGGTAGAGTGCTTGCCTTGCATGCCTTAGGCCCTGGGTTCGATTCCTCAGCACCACATAAGCAAAAAGAAAAAAGCCGGAAGTGGCTCTGTGGCTCAAGTGGTAGAGCGCTAGCCTTGAGCTGAAGAGCTGAGGGACAGCGCCCAGGCCCAGAGTTCAGGCCCCACGTCCGGACCAAAAAAAAAAAAAAAAAGACTACACATAGAGCTCCCCTATGACCCAGGAATCCCACTTTTGGGCATTTACCCAAATGATCACAAACAATACCATACTAAAGCTACCAGCACGACTATGTTTATTGCAGCATTATTTACCATAGCTAAGATATGGAATCAACCCAGATGCCCCTCAGTAGATGAATGGATCAAAAATGGAATTGCATGAAGCTGCAGAGCATCTGCATGGAAAAGGACAAAGCAAGCAAGAAAAATAGAAAGCCCACAGATTGGGAGATGAACTTCACTAGCCATACAACAGACAAGGTTCTCAGATCTAAAACACACTTAGAACTCAAAAAACTAAACTCCCCAACTACAAATCCTCAAAGAAACAACTGCCCAATTAATAAGTAGGCTAAAGATTTAAAGAGAAACTTCTCTGAAGAGGAAAGAAGAATGGCCAATAGACACATGAAGAAATGCTCAACCTCTCTAGCCTTAAAAGAAATGCAAATCCAAACCACATCCAGATTCCAAGAAATGCAAATCCAAACCACATCCAGATTCCACCTCTCCCCAGTTAGAATGGCTATAATCAACAACTCTAATAACAACAGATGCTGGAGGGGATGTGGACAGAAGGGAGCCCTACTGCATTGTTGGTGGGAATGTAAACTTGTTCAACCACTTTGGAAAGCAGTATGGAGGTTCCTCAAAAGACTCCACATAGAGCTCCCCTATGACCCAGCAATCCCACTTTTGGGCATTTACCCTAATGATCACAAACAAGGCCATACCAGTACAACTATGTTTATTGAAACATTATTTACCATAAGTAAGATATGGAACCAATCTAGATGCCCCTCAGTAGATGAATGGATCAAGAAAATGTGAATATATATATATATATATATATATATATATATAGGAATTCCATGCCCCCATCAGAAAGAATGACATTGCCCCATTTGTTAGAAAATGGAAATACTTGGGAAAATTATATTAGGTAAAGTGAGCCAGGTCTACATTAACATAGGTCCCATGGTGTCCCTTATTTGCAACTACTAGTACATGTGTAGGACAAACAGAATAGGCCAAAAGCTATGTACATATGACCATATAAGATGATGTTAAGTGGATGTGAGGGTGATCTAGCTGTGACAGCTGTCACCCCATTGATGACCAGGGTGATTCGGCTGATCTGGCTGGCTAGGCGTGTGTCCCCTTCCTCCCTCACCGCTCCATGTGTGTCCCTCCTGAAGCTGCACACTTGTCAAAGAGGACTATCATCCCTGATAGAGGAGCACCGGTCTTTGGTCAAGGGTATACTAGAACCTCCAAACAAGCTCTCAAGATGATGTTAAGCGAAATGAACCCCAATATAGGGACACAAATATCTTTTTTCTTTCTTGTTATTGTTTCTAATGTATTTATAATGTACCATGTGATCATTTTTTGTTGCTTTGTATGTTCCTCCCCCATGGTATAGCCCCTTTTTTCACTGAATTTGATGTCGTGCCCTGCATCCTGTATATACATTTCTCTAATTCGGGGAGGGAAAGGGAAAAAAACAAAATGCTTAAATAAAGATCCAGATTGACCCATTGTAACAATGAGATGTACAAAACACTATGTTGAAAATGAACTTTACATCTTTGGCAGGGAGTGGTAGTTGTGGATGTGGCAGGGAAGGGATGGTAGGGGGAAAACAAAGGAGGAGGCAACAATGCTCAATAGGAAATGTAATCATTACCTTGCTCATGTAACTGTGACCCCTCTGTACAGTATTTTTACAATAAAAATGTACAAAAAAGCAGATCTCTTACATTGTCTTCATGATGTTTATATTCTATTTATTCAGATAAACTTTGTTTCTCACAGAAGTTTCTATCTATTGGTATTGCTATTGTGCTGAATCCAATCTACATAATAATCCAGTAAATACATACTGTCATTTTTCTTCTACCTTTTGCTGCTGAAAAACATAAAAAAGAATATATACTTATCTAGTAATCAGTATTGAGATTTGCATTAAGGCTCAGTTCCCATCAATTCTTTGTGTGAGAAATGAGATTACTTTCTCAACATTACAGAGTACTGCCTTGTCAATCATGGAGAAGAAAGACACGTTAGTTGTTAGTTGTGTTGCTTGTACAAGAGAAGAAAGACACATTAGTTGTTAGTTGTGTTGCTTGTACAATTCCAAAACAGGGTCTTGGCCCATGAGTCTAGTCTTATGTATGTCCATCTCACTATTTTGAGGTTGAAGCCTTATCTATCTTGACCATATTTGTATCTCATAACTCTGTTATCCCTTCTCATATTCATGTTTTACTAAGTACATTTATTTACAATATTAAGACTAAAAATGCAACTAGTTTCTCTAAATTTCCATAGAAAGTTGATTCCACAGAGAAAATGGAGACAATCTCCAACAAACATTTAGGAGATTACTGTTTCCTGGGTGTGAAGATACTCATTAATAAAAGAGAAAATGCTTCACTGTTTTTGTTATGTAACTGCTATTAGGAAACTGGATGTAATTTTTTGATGAGAATAAAATGAGCTTTTGAAAAAACAAAGACATCAATTCGCATGTATATCAACAAAAGTCCTGCAAGACTTGGTGAAATGTAAATATAGACATTATGTGATTCTCTCTTGAGCTGGGCTCCACCAAGTGTGTTAACATGGCCAACGTTCAACCACAAGTTGGTAAGAGATACTTGGACATGTCAGACCTAGCAAAGAAAATAAAAGCTGTAACTGAACACTCACTTAGAGGTTTCAGCAAGGCTATTCTTCTGAGATCTGCCTGAGGCAGCAAGCCAAGCTCAGGTCATGTCTCAGCAATCAGGTAAATACTCAGGTCTGCATGTGATAGTAGCCAATGACAGATGATCTGAGGGAGCCTGCCAGGAAATATGGCTGGGATAGTGCTTGATGGCTATTCATCTTTGTTTTTTGGATTATTTTTTGTTTTTAGTTTTTTTTCCTTCAGTAAAATGATGTCTGTGTGGTTGCTCAGACAGACTGCCTTCCTCTGTAATAATGATGTGCAGCCAGCTAGGTCTTTTTATTGGGTATGGACCCAATCATCTTCTGTCATGTGGAAGGTCTCACTTAAAACACCAAGATACAAGATAGAAGCAGCACATGTTCGAAAAATTAAAAAAAATAACTATAACCAGCATCCGATGTACATGTCTGCTTGTGAAGCTATGAGGACTCTGATGCGAAGAGTTTCCCTTTTCTTTTGCTTTTCTTTTTCCTGTCTATACCCTTGTCTCCTTTTTCTTTTTTTCTTTCCCTTTTCTTTTATTTCCTCCCTCCTTCCTTGTTTGTTGTCCTTCGATTGCTTTTTTCTATTACTCATTCTTATTAAAGTAAGGGAAGTGTTTTTAATTATACTTACTTTATATCTTAATTATTTTATGTCTCTTAGGCAAGTTAACTGCAATAAAAACAACAACAACAACAATAATAATAAGTCAGAAAGTCTAAAGCATGGTCTTCAGTTCCTGACATTTGATTTCCAAGTATGAATTCAAACTAGAATTGGAATAGATCACACACACACACTAGAGTCATCTCACTTAAAAATCCATTAAAGTAATTTAACCAAGGATTCTATATCTCCTCTAAAGGTTGAAAACACCATATATCTATAATTTCTATAATCATATATACTTAGTCCAGAGTCTAAAAAAATAGTTAGAGGCATATCTAATGATAGAAACAGAATAATAAAAATCCAAATTAAAATAAATAATCAGTGATTAAACTTCAAAGTACCTTTGAAAGAATTTAAGACGCTGGGCGCCAGTGGCTCACGCCTGTAATCCTAGCTACTGAGGAGGCTGAGATCTGAGGATCATGGTTCAAAGACAGCCTGGGAAGGAAAGTCCATGAGACTCTTATCTCCAATAAACCACTAGAAAACCAGAAGTGGTGCTGTGGCTCAAGTGCTAGAGCGCTTGCCTTGAGCTGAAGAGCTCAGGGACAGCGCCCAGGCCCAGAGTTCAAGCCCCATGACTGACCAAAAAAAAAAAGAATTTAAGAAAATAAAACACAATATGAATAGTTTCATAAAGTGGTGACATTTCTTTAAAAGCATAAAATGAAAGAATTAGAAATGAAAAGGTAAGAATTAATTTAAATGATTTAAAAGCAAATTAGAAATAGCAAAAGAATCACAAATAGAAAGCTATTTAGATAAAATTATATTCAGCTGGTAAAGCAAAAATATTACAAATACAGAAAATAACTTACGGTAACATTTGAGACAGTGTGAAAAACTCCAAACTCTATGTCTGTTGTGCCTAGGTCGCAGGACCCCCACCAAGAAGACTACTGAGAGTCAGACTTTACACCTGTTTTAAGGTTTTATTTAAAGGGGCTGCAGCTTGGGCCTCAGCCTATACTCCGACACAGCTGAGCCTAGGAGGAGAGATAAAGATTTGCAGGGCTTATAAAGGCACACAACCAACCAGGTGTTTGGATTACCACCATGTGTTGCTGCTAGAAGCAAGCAACAAGTGGTCACTGCCTTAAAACTTTAACCCTTCAATGCCATGAAAATTCTAGGAAGGAAAGAATAATGTGATATAAAAGAGACATATGGAAAGCATCTGGTGATATCCTCTCAAAACCAAAAAAAAAAATTGATCCACCAATTCTCAAATCTCTATTACCAGAAAGCAGAATACTTATAATAAAACTACTGACTCATGTTGCACCAAACTTTCTGAAATTCAAGATAAACAAAAATTCTTAAAAAGTAGACACTATCTTTAAAAAGAGCAAGAATACTAGTGGCTAAATGCTCTCACTCTCTCTCTCTCTGTATATATACATATATATGTATAAAAATAAATATGTATATATATGCCATATACATGTTAATAATTACCTAACCATTTAAGAGTAAAGTGAGCAAAACTCTTTTCTCTGAAACACATGGTGAACAGTTAAGTTGGAATCTTACCATGCCTCCCAGAACCAACCCAAAGAACACATATATGGCTGTGTCAATCCAAACCTACCTCAGCGATTTTGTGGGTTCAGTTCTAAGCTACCTCAGTAAAAGCAAATGCCACACTAAATGTCGCTAAAATTTTATGAGACTCACGTGAAACTGTGTGAGATTACACTCTGTCTATAAAGAATGCATACACCTTAATTAAAAATTCTTTCTCACTAAAGATGCTAATGATCAGCCTACCCTTCAGTAAGACATACCGGCTTTTGGTGGTAGAAAGTCTCCCCTCTGTAGCAATGAATTAGGGTCATGCCTACTGAAGGCCTGAATGGCAGCTATGTCATTCTGAAAATGAGATAATGATGAAATATGTCACATCGATTGACACTTTCTTTAAGATAGCCTTCCACGTAACAAATGATCTGCTGTCACAGATTTATCAACTAAGTTCATACAATACTGTAGATGCTATTTTAAGAATCTACTTTCCTCACATTTAAGAAGAGACTTTCTACTCATCAAAGTTTTTATTTCTATTTTTATCTTATTACATACTCCGTCAAAGTTTTACCCTGAGATTATTCACAGGTTCAGATTCTCTATCTAATCATAGTGCTCTTACTGCCTCAAACACACATGCAATTATTTTCTCCATTGAAGTTTTGAACCCATGAACATCATCCATGAAGTTTGGAATCAATTTCTTCTGCATTCCTATTATTGCTCACTTTTTAATCTCCTCCCCTGTTCTTAATGGGATGTATTTTTGTCAGTCCTCTCTAGAATATTTCTAATTCACTTTGTGTGGATCGATCAAAAAGTCACAATGGCAGCAATGGCCTTACGTAAACTATTTTTTAGACACCACAAGTAAAAATAAAATTGATTCTTTATTCTAGAGTCTGAGAGCTAGATGTGTGCTAATTGGCTTAAGGGCTAGATGTGTGCTAATTGGCTTAAGGGCTAGATGTGTGCTAATTGGCTTAAGTTGCATTGTACACCAGCAGAGACCTTGGGTAACAACTTCCATCTTAGTGAATAATAATGCTTTGAAAGGCAGATAATTTCTGTATATAGCTGTACAGACATCATGATATGCACATTTTGCTGTACCAGTTATAGAAACATAGTTAGGGTATGCTTATTAACATTCTTAAGGAAATTTAAGCATGCCTTAGGAATTTCAGAATCTAAACTAACACTGCCTTAAACTTCAATTTACCCATTGCATTTATCTAATAAAAGTGTCAAGTCCAAGATGTGCAGATTTGAAAGGAAACATGGACTGTATCTTCTAGCCACAGATGCCTATAGTTTACTTTGGAAGCATGCCGTTTAGTGTAGTCTCTTGGTCACCCATCTTAGCTGGAGCTTACCTGGATGGAACTGCTACATCAGCACTTTCTTGGTTCACCTTGAATGTTCACCTTTGAGAGATGATTTTCATTCATGAAACCTTCTGAGGCAACTTATGCTACATTCGGACTTTTCTCAGATGTCTCCTTACCTCTCTCCACATTCTCAGATTTCTTGAAGAGATTAGGATTTCATTAAAGGGAATGTTGTGGCTGATTTGATCTTCTATCCTGCTAACTACAATTTATCTATATCGTCAATAAGGCTGTTTGCTTTCCTATTATGTTCACTGGAGTAGTACATTTAATTTCCTTCAAGGACTTCTTTTGCATGCACAAGTTGGCTAAGTATTTTCAGCAAGAGGATAACGTTTGACCCCTCTCTGTATCCCTTATATTTTTTATTTGTCTCTCAATAAACACATTCATGAGAATTTGTTAAGTCTTTTAACAATTTAAAAAGAAATATAAATAAGGTATGAACTATCTAAAATACAAAAACTGGAGAAACCTTTGCCAAGTTATTTTGTAATAAAAAGAAAATCTTGATATAAAAAACAGTTAGAAAAAATTAAGCAAAGATATCAAAGGCCAATCTGTCCTGTAAACTCTTAAGAAGATAATAATAAGTTAATATGGAAGTATACACAGAAGTCAAGACAATATGATAATAATTATTATATGGCAGAAATACAAGGCCTCTGTACCATTTCAGGTTCAACCAATATAACTCACTACATTGCTTATATAACAAAATACAAAAATAAAAAATGATAGTAAATATTAGTGAGGTTATAAAATTAGAATACTAACAAAATGCAAATGTGAATCCTAAATGTGCAATGATTTTGGTAGTTTATTCATTTCATCTTTTTAAGTTTAATATACATAACAAACAGCAAAGCATGGGCACACATCATCTGTATGTTCAATATAAGCCAATGTAAAAGGGTTAATTTTCCAATTCTAGTCTTGGGAAATTTTTGAAGAATTAAAAGATTGGAAATAAGCTAATGTGTGTGTGTGTGTGTGTGTGTGTGTGTGTGTGTGTGTACATGTTTAAGTTCAAGACTAGCTATAGATCTTCATCCTTAAGAAGGATAAATTTTTTTTTCAATTTTCTGAGTAAGAATTTATTAAGTCATTTTTAGCATTGGCTATGAACCAGGAACAATTCAGGAAAATGAGGGATGCCAAGATAAAGACCTGCTATGAATAAACAATTGACAAAGGAGAACATGCTTCTCAGAAGCTTATAACTGCTTTCAAATTAAAGTCACATCCACTTTACTTCCTTGATGCTAAAATTACATAATAGGTAATAACTCATAACTATTTGTAAATTTAAGTCAGAGTCTGTACTTCCAGAAGCATAGAGAATCAAAGAAAGACTTGATAAATGGAATTGCATCAAATTGAAAATTTTATGCACATCAAAGAACATGGTCAATAAGGTATAAAAAGAAAAGACCTACGAAAACTGGGCAGAGATTTTTGCCAGCTACACATCAGACAAGGACTAATATCCAGAATATAGATAGAGCTTTAAAATTTAAATCCTCAAAGAACCAACAGCCCATTTAATAAAATGGGCTAATGATCTGAAGAGAGTCTTCACATAAGAAGTAAAAATAGCCAATGGACACACAAATAATAGTTGAACACCTCTGGCTACAAAGATAATACAAATCAAAACAACACTGATATTCTACTTTACCCCAGTTAGAATGGCCATATCAAGAAAACAAACAATAGCTGATGCTGGTAAAGATGTGGCCAAGAGGAAACCCATTACACTGCTGGTGAAAATGTAAATTTGTTCAAGCACTCTGGAAAATAACAAGGCTACGGTAAAACCACCAGTACAACCATGTTTATTGAAGCACTATTTTCAGAGCCAGGGTATGAAATCAGCCCAGATGCCCCTCAATGGACAAATGAATGAAGAAAATGGAATTTTACTAATCCATTAGAACAATATTATACCAACTGTAAAGAAATGGAAAGACTTAGGGAAGTTAAGTTGGGTTCAGAGAGACAAAGATTGTATGGTTGCTTTCATATGAGGAAACTATAATGTTCCTACAAACCTATAAGTAAACACCTTGGGTGATGTTAACTGAAATATGGTAGATTCAAAGGAGAATTCAAATAGTCTAATTCCTTAGGAAGGAAAGTCAAAGCCCAACAAAATAAGCACTAGGAAACAGATACTTGAAAGAATTGGGATAGGACCAAGAGAAGAGGTATAGACAAAAAAAGAGGAGAAAGGGGAGAAATGTAGTCAAGAATTCAAGGTATTCAGAATGAGGAAGGGGAAGGGGTCTTAGGGGGGATGGTTAGCAATGTTAGAACAGGTGACACTAGCCAAAATGTATTAAAAACTGCCTTTGTAAGGGCAACTCTACATATTTATATATAAGAACTTGTTAACATATTGAAATGTACTTTTCAGTATCTGTTCTTTAAAATCATCTCTTGGCACAAGTTCATTGACTACAAGAGAGTGTATTTATTGATACACTTCTGTTAATTGCATGCTTAATGAACTCCACAGGAGCCTCATCAGGAAAGAAGGAAAATGTTTCTCAAAGAAATGTTTCTAAAATTTATGTCATATGACTTTAAGATGTACTTCTTTCTTCAGGTGCTACACTAGAGGGGATATTTGGGATTATTCCGAAAAGCTTTATCCTTCTCAATTCAGAAGCACTTTAGAGTAGTATGTGAAGTTGCTCTTTGGGTGGGCATTGAGTACCTCAATTCAGAAAAACCTTGTGAAGTGTGAATATACTATTTACTGTCATTGTAATTCTCAGATCTTACTCATAATTAATCTGCTACTATATTTTTCTTAAGGAAAGGCCTCATAAAAATTTGTATTGTCTGAAGACGCATCATGAAGCTTTTACAAAATTCTTTGGAACAATTTCATGACAGACTTCATTCACCTTGTTCAAGTAAGTCTGGAACCAGATTCTCAGTCTGATGTGAAAAAGTGAATAGAAATATATGGGCACTTGTATAATTAGCATAGATATTTCAGGGCTCAGTAAATGCATAACTGCAACACCATTAAAGGAAGCATATGAAGAAATGTTGAACACATTTTATTATCTAAGGAAGTAAATCAGGGTGGTTCATCAACATACATGGATAATGTAATATATTCTCTAAAGCTTTTTTATTATGTTTAACAGGAGTCCTAGTGCAAAGCTGATATTATAAAGCTACAAGCTTTGAGAGTTACTTTAATGAAAGTGTGTAACTTGTAGCTGTCACATTTGTTTATGAGTCTTTGTGAATTTAATAAGACATTTTCTTGTAGCAATTAACAATAGAAAATCTAAAGTTAATACATTTACTTGCTATTTTTTAATGTTACAAAAGTTAGTAAACCTAGCAAGTCAGTGTCTATGGGCATCAGATTTAATTTAGTTGAGTCCTGAAGTGTGCTTTCTCTTTTCAAGACAGAGTACTTTAACATAGTAAAGATTTGTCACTATGAATACTGAGATTATCCAATTACCAAATGAACAGTAATGTTAGGGGAGTGAATAGATCTGATAAGTTCTCTAACTAATCTCAGTGCTAGTAAGATGAAAAATTGCTAGACAGGTACCTTATTCCTGAAATATCTGGAGAGAAAGGACCTCATTATTATATTTTATTTCACATTCCTTGACCACTAACTTGTTTGATGGCTGCAATTGTTCTAAACAAATCTAAAGTAAACCAATACTGGGCCTCATTTATTTGTAGACAATTTTCACATTTACATTTCTTTAGGTGTTGTATAAGACAACTCAGCTAAGAGCATGCGCTAACCACTGTGTGGGAACAAGTGTGTGTGAGAGCGTGGCTGGGTTCAGTGAGGTGCTAAGGATATACAGGATGCACATGTGGTTAGAAGCTGCCATCAAAGTTTAAAGGGGTCGGGGGAATACTGATCCCCACAGATGAAGACCTTCATAGCTTTTACTTTTGTACAACCATAAATTATATTGTCACTATGACATTTGAGTATTGCTATGGGGCCTTCCATATCTCCAGGATATTTTATTACTCAAAGTTTATTGCTATCACTAAACATTTCCAAAGCAGGAAGCTATGCTCTCTTATTTTTCTCATTTTAGCCTTCTTTATTTATTTGCATGTAGAACATCTGCTTAGCTCAGATCATCAAACCAACTATTAAAACTTTGCTGATAATAGAAGCCTTAAGACTTTTAGTTCATATATGTTTCCATATAAAAATGAACACACAAACACCACCATCACCAAAACCACCAATAAAAACAAAAAAGACCCATGTTTCATTTCCTGGAGTTTCTTTCAAACATTTTGAATATTCAGAGAAGTTACAGCATTGGGTTTCTTCCTTAAGAAAGGAACAATTTGTGTTATTGTTTGTGTGTGAATACCTGGATACCTGTATATTTGATCATATCCATATATTTTAGATCTAGCTTTTATGTATGATGAAAAATAGGTCATTTGTCTCTGAGCTTGGCTTAACTCACTTAGCATGATTTGTTCTAGGTTTACCGATTTCCCTGAAATGACATAATCTTATTCTTTCTAATGAATGAATAATTATATTGTATGTATGTACAACATTTTATTGTTCTGCTCATCTGTCGTAGGGCATCTGGGATGTTTCCATAACTTAGCTATTGTGAATAATGCAGCAATGAACGTGGGTGTGCAATTATCATTATGGTATAGTGGCATATGATGCTATAGGTAGATGCTCAAGAGTGGTATGGATTGGTCATATGGAAGATTTCAGTTTCGTTTATAGAGGAAACTCCATACCATTGCCCAAAGTGATTGTACTAGTTTACATTCCCACCAACAGTGCAATAGGGTTCTTTTCCCCCACATCCTTGCCAGCCTTTTTTGTTATTTGAATTACTGATGTTGGTCAATCTAAATGAGTGAGATAGAATTTCAAAGTTGCTTTGATTTGTATTTCCTTTATCATGCTATTCAGTATACACTACATGGAATATGATCTATATAAATTGTGGGTAGGAATAAGCGGGGAAAATGAAGGAATGACATTCTCCAAAAAGACAGAAAGAAAAAAATACACTCATTACCTGACTTATGAAATGGCAACCCCTCCCTATAACTCTCCTTTAATAATAAAACTAAATTTATTTCTTAGAAAACATCCTTAATGTACATAAGTACAAATATATACATGTACACCTTTCATTTCTAGTCCCTGACAATGCTTCATTGTTGCCTCTGGTATGTGTCACTACCAGGGATTTGCCTTTGTGTCTGTCATCTTGTTTGTCAAGTGGAATCTAGATGACATGAGAAGTGATTAGAATGGACTGTTTAGAAAGAAGGTCTGAGATGAACAATATGAGTGGAAGATTCCCTTGTTCATATTTTTGGAGATCTACACTTCCAAGGAAAGTGGGACCGAAAATTGAGCCAAGGGAGAAGCTGAGCTACCATGTGGTTGTAACTGGGATTTAGTTTTGCCCTGTAAGAAACCCTGGAGTCGAGATGGCTTCACAGAGGGGTCATTCCTGCTTGAGGCGGGAAAGGGAATTGAAGGAGGAGTGGCAAAATATTAGGGAAAGCAGGGGCTGGGAACGTGGCTCAGGAGTAGAGCGCTTGCCTTGCATGCATGAGGCCCTGGGTTCGATTCCTCAGCACCACGTACACAGAAAAAGCTGGAAGTGGGTGCTATGGCTCAAGTGGTAGAGTGCTAGCCTTGAGCTGAAGAGCTCAGGACAGTGCCCAGGCCCAGAGTTCAAGCTCCACGACCAGCAAAAAAAAAGAAAAAAAAAAGAAAAAGAAAATATTAGGGAAAGCAGTGGCCATGCCTAAATCCAGTCAACCAATGGCATGCCGTGGTCCTGACAGCTGGGAGGAAGTTCTGTCACGTGTGATCCAGAACGAGATTTCACTGCACATGACTCTGGCTTAACTTCATTTATTCTCATGCTCCTCAGACATAGACTAGTGCCAAGTGCAGAGCACGTACTCAATGAATAATTACTGAAATGACAAAGGCCATTTGTGATATTTAAATAAATGATAGCTTATAAATAAGGTTTGATCCATATGACAGACCCTCCAGGAAGAAATATTATGTCTGATTCAAAAATAAAGTAAAAGAAAAATGTGGTAAGGGTAACAAGTGTGACAGGAAATGGACTTATTGTCTCACCCACGCAACTGCAACCCCACTGAACATCACCTTGGCAAAAAGAAAAATAAGCAATTGTTACGTTGGTTAGCAGAAATAGTTTCCCCAATTTTCTTTCAATAGATAATAGAACATTACTTTGAAAAAATACTCATAGTATATCCAAGGAATTCCCATGAGGAAGGAAAAAGTAAATACTAGTTTCTATCTGCATTCTACATCCATGAATTCAACAAATTACTTGCTGAAAAATAGAAAACCATTTTATCTCTATTGAACATGTACAGATATTTTTTCTGTCCTTAGTCACTGAACCAAATCATAAAACAACTATTTACATTATTTAGTCATTATAAGTGATGTAGAGATAATTAAAATACAGTAGGGAAGGGAAATAACAAAATGCTGAAATAAGGGTACTGGTTGAACCATTGTAACAATGAGATATACAAGACACTATGTTGAAAACAAACTTTACAACAGCTTTGGGGGTGGGGAGGGAGAAGCTGGAGAGGTAGAGAAGGAAGGGATGGTAGAAGAAAAACAAAGGAGGGGTAACAATGCTAGATAGGAAATGTACTTATTACCTTACTCATGTAACTGTAACCCCTCTGTACAGTATCTTTACACTAAAAATATATATTAAAAATAAAGTGGATGATTGTATAATGTATGTATAAATACAATGTTACTTTATATAAAGGCCTTGAACATTTGCAGATTTTAGTATATATGGAGTTTTCTTCTTAAACCCTCCAATTTAGCAAATATATATGGATCTGGTAACTTTCCAAAAGATATTCTGGGTCATAATAGTGTATTTCAAAAAGAAATATTTTCACAGAACTTCAAGTTACCTACCAATAGCATGTTACATTTTTAGCAGTTTCTCCCAATTCATTGCTTGGGAATTTGTGATAGCTCTGATTTTAAACAGCTTATTTCATGCCCCTGAACTGAAAGTGTCAAAATATTTATGTATAAATTCAACCAGTTTAACCACTGTTATAAACATTAAGCCTCAAAAACTATGTGAATACTCACTTCTTCAGAGACATATTAAAATCAGGCCTTAAGGCAAGCCCAGAATGTAAATTTGTCAAACATTAGATGTGTATCATAAGTAGAAAGAATAAGATATTTAGGCTGGTCAAGTTTCTCCTGAAACATTTTAACATTTAAAAAATAAGTAGAGCAACATTAATCAAAAATTCAAGAGAAGGTTTTGATAGTCACAGAGCAGTAAGTCAAACTATCTTTCAAGCCAAGAAATAAAGTTAATGGTGGAAATCAAAGATATTTTCTCTGCAATCTCTTCTTGAGAATAAGCTAGGATGCCTAAGGAAACTATATTCAAAGGATTGCTTCTGGCCATTTGAAAAATGCTTAAATTTAACACTGATTCTAAAAGTATAAAAATAACACAAAAGCAGGAGGAAGTATTGTACAGATGTTAGGAATATTAGTAAATTCACCATATGCCCTTCTCTAATAGAAAAATGAAATGATCTATTCACAAACATGTTTTAAGGCACTTTGAAAAACAAATTATTGATGAAAATGGATAGAGTAGAAGAGAAAATTGATGGAAGAGATTGTTAATTAATCTACAATTATTTAGACATTATTGTGTAATGTAGTTAAAGAAAGGACTAAAGTTTAGATAGCAAATATATAACAAGTTATTAGATAAAATCCAATTTTTAAAACACCATAAATGTATATATACATGTACATTACAGTACATAAACACACATGTGCACATGCATGTGCACATACACACTGAACCATACAAGTTGATCATAAAGATTTAGTTGTTAAACCTGTGAAAGTAGAAACTATTAGTCTAAAAGCACTAATACAAAATCCAATAGCCATATCACACTATACATAGAAACTCAGTAAACTGATGCTACGTAAAATGCCCAGCGAGAGACATACCATATAAAATGACACAGAAAGTGATCACCATATCTAGTCTGTGTATCCAGAAAATATGAAGAAACATGGAGGAAAATCAATGATTTAGAGATGTGAAAATAAAAAGAAGCAGCAAAAATATATTAGGTGGATGCAAGCAAGTGGGCATAAAATGTAGAGTTATTCCTGTTATACATAACGATGTCTCAGGCAACTCAATATCATCATTCACAAAACTAGAATTAAAGGTAGGCTTTGGAATACATATAAATTTACTAGTAAGAAAAATCATTAATTCTCAGTACATTCTGAATTACATACAAGGTGTAATTCATAATTAAAACTTCCATATAAATAATTCTGAAAATCGTAACATTTGAAAATACATTCCACATATCTATGGAAATTCCTCTGTGGGTATAGCTTTCTATTTTTATATATTTGACATATATAAACAGAATTCATTGCACACTGATGTGTGATTAATGGCAAGGAGTGTTCCATAGATATATGGAAAACATTTTCAAATATTGTGAGTTTCAGAAACAAAATGACCTACCTACATAAGAATTAATATCTCTAATCTTTATTAAGCTATTATTGACCAGAAAAGACATATACAGGCATAAATAGCAAACTTTAAAATGATCAAAATACTACCAAATCTAACATTGTTCTGAACTAATGAAACCAAGCAAAAAATAATGCCCCAAAGAGAATGTATACTCTTCAATAGTTATTTAATTAAAATTTTAAATTAAGGAAACTTCTTGGGCCAAAGTTATAATAAGTACACTAAAATGAATGAAAAGAATCAATAAACATAAGTAGAAAATTAATGAGTTAGAGAAAAGCAAAACACAAGTGAATTGTTTGAGTAACACTAATGAAATACAATGATGAAAATAATTAGCTATGAAAAATGTAAACCAGGTGGAATGACTCACACCTGTGAGTTCTACCTACTTAGGAGATTAAGGTTGGGAGTATCACAATTCAAGGCCAGACTGTGAAAATATTCAAGAGACCCTACTATCTTAATAGAAAAATCGGTATGTAAATGTATTAGCTCATCTGTGGTAGCTTCAAGGGAGAACTCCAATAGTGTACAGTAATCCCTTAGAAAGGCAAAGTCAAACTTCAACAACATAAACACCAGGAAGAGGGTACTTGGAAAGGGTGAGAGAGGTGGGGTTAAAGGTGGTCAGATGGAGAGAGAATGCAGTCAAGAATTCAATGTACTGGGGCTGGGAAGGTGGCTCAGTAGTAGAGTGCTTGCCTTGCATGCCTGAGGCCCTGGGTTTGATTCCTCAGCACCACATAAGCAAAAAAAGAAAAAAGGCCGGAAGTGGCGCTGTGGCTCAAGTGGTAGAGCGCTAGCCTTGAGCTGAAGAGCTGAGGGACAGCGCCCAGGCCCAGAGTTCAGGCCCCACAACCGGACCAAAAAAAAAAAAAAAAAGAGTTCAATGTAAATTTTACCAAATTAAGAAAAGTGAGTGAAGAGGTGGATAAAGGAGGGATAGGTGAAAATGTTGAAAAGGGTAACATTGCTCAAGTTATATAGAATTCATAAACTGTTTTGCTAAATGGCAACTATTTTGTAGAATTACTTAAAGATAATAATAATAATCTGAGCATCAAAATGGATTCCTGTCATGCCAGCAATGCAAGAAATATATCAGAAGACCACAGTGTAGGTGGGCCTGGGACACAAAAGGAAACCTTTCTTAAAGGAATGGCCAAATAAACAAGTCAGAATATGGCTCAAATGGTAGATCACCTGTTTATGCAAATAAGTTCAAAATTGGCAGTGACAAAAGAAAAGCAAGCAAGGAAGGAAGAAAAGAAAAAAAAAGAGGGAAGGGAGAAGGGAGGGAGGGTCAATAATAACAAAAATGAGAAGAATCATCATAAAATCTTGAAATATATCATTACCTTCAATGGTAAAGACAGGTTCTTTCTCCTAGGACTGGTAAGGAAAACCTGTCTTATCCCCCCTACTCAAACTTTTACTGTAATTTCTAACTAAAATAAAAAGGAAAGAAAATGTTTACAGATTAGAAAGGAAAAAAGAAAATTTCTTGTTTGCCACATCCCAGAAGAAATACATTTTTAAATTTCTGGAACTAAGTAGATTGTGATTGAATACCAACAATCAAAATGAACATTAAATGAACAGAGTTATTAATCCTTTTTAAGAATGATATCTGAAGTCTAACCACAAAGATATTCATATGGGTCCCTGTTCAATGAATAAATTCTTTGCTTTTTTACTTTGCTAAGATTTTATTTGTTTAAGATGAATCTTTCTCCCTCCTCTCTGCATGGAAATGCTTCAAATACTAAAGCAAAAATGAATGCTTCAACAGTTAAAGGAAATTTTCACAAAGTTATTGAGCAAAGTGACTACAATCTGTAAACAAGCTACAAACAACAATTTCTAAAAGTTGAATTTTTCCTTAAAACTTGTCCAATGTTCTGATGGCAAGATTTCAGGAAGTCACTTTGAATGTTTTATCATGAGTGATGGCAAAGATCAGACAACATTATGTTTATAGAAAAGAGCTCTTTGCCACTTTTCAGGCCTCCAATGACTGTAAATCATTATTATAAAGCAATCATTGGAGAAATTATATGCTAGCATCCTGAAGACAATGAGTGGACTTTCTTTAAAAAAGAAAAAAAAGAGTCACCTTTTGTTTACTTGGACAGGGATAAATAAGACCTTTCACCCTGGGGTTAAGTTGTTATTAGGAGATGTCACAGACATGCTAAATTGGTTGAGGAAACATCACATAGAAAAAAGTGTGGGGGGGAGGCTAAGTGATTGAGGTCAGGATTGTAATAAAGGAAATATACAAAACTTTTAAATTAAGCAGAAAGGAGAAAGAAAGGTATATGGTGACAAGAATATGCCTCAGATAAAGCTTTTTGTTCCCTATTCCAACTGCTAGAATATATAAAGTTATTTAAATAGGTGTGTATGGTACTTGTGGAGGACAGCATTGAAATTCTCAAATTCTGTAAGAAAAAAAGAGACAATAAATTATGAATTTCTTTGAGATACATAGAATACTATTAACAGTGATGACAACATATACTGATTGTTTTTATGCTAATAAGTTTACGAAGTTATTACGTTTTTTCTGGTACAGTGGTCTTCCAAGGTTAAAAAAATGGAAGCATTCTTGGTCTTTGTTATTTTATGATTTTTTTTTGCTTTATGTATTGATCTAACTGGTGATATTTGTTGTATTATTGTACTCCATCGTTTTATGGACTAAGTTGGATGTTTTTATTACATTCAGAATTCAATTTCTTTGAATGTGTCCCTGAATTTGTTTACTGTCTTCAGAGGGGCAACTTATGACAAATCAAGAATGAAATGTTTGTAACTGTAGGATAGATAAGAGTGCTGCTGGTTTTAGGATTACAGTGGTAAATTCTGATGTGCATAAATGATGTTATCACACCAAAAACAAGAGAGAACTAGAGTTGATAAATCAGTACTTGCCTTGGTGGATTCAGAGTTTCTTTCATCAGAGGTCTGTGATTTAATTCAAATTGACCTTTGCATACCTTTCAACAACTGTAACAAACAATTCTTAGAAAGCAGGGAGAAGTAAAGAAATACATAGGGAAGATAAAAGTTTTGTTTGTGAGTCTGGGCTTAACCTTGAGCAATGTTGCTTTTGATAACAATAGATGTTGTTCCTCTTGCTAAAGTCCTGTTTGTGGATGTGACAAATGACTAAAATTGGGGCTTTCAGTGAAAGTGCTGACAAAGGTTCTCCTAGATCATTTCACAGGATGGCATTAGCTTGCCTTACTGCTATCTGCAAAGGCTACGCATGCTCCTGCATCCCCTACAATGTTCTGTCAGATGCCATTTTCAGTGCTTGGAGGGAAACAAGCAGTTAGCATGGAGTGATTTACAAGGACTATTAAACCAACAAAATGTATAGTCAATAACAACCTTTTTGCTCTTATTCCATCCACCCCCCCAAAAAAAAATAGGGGAAATCATTGAATTTCAAAATCAGAAGGAAAATATGCTATAACAAAGGTTCTAGAAAGAAAATTAAAGTAGGCTAGGGCAATGTTCCAGCAGCTGTGGACTTGGTGCTGGATGTTTCTGAATTAGACAATTAGTGCCTATCTGTAGTGTCCTACAGAGACCACATGCACACCGGTGCATTGTCATATCTAGGAATATTCTTTTGTAAACATTGTTCATTGCTCACTTGTCTTTCATGCTACTAAACATTCTGGGTCTTAACCCAAAGTCCAATATATTAGAGTTTCCGAATATCTAAGGCCATGTGGTATTATTTTTCTTATGTTTTTATTAGCATGAACTTGTCATAAGGAGGGCTTCCTTTTGACATGTCTACATTTGCATGTTAACACTTTAATCAAACTCATCCTTTCCATCACTTTTACTTATCCCTCATTTCTTCTTTACAAATTGATAAACAAAACATAAGCTCTCTGGGTTGACATTGTATGATCTGCAATATTTTAAGTATCACATCAGATATAGAATGTAATAAGGAACAAAGCTGTGGGTTACAGGGGTGTGCTGGGTTCCAGGCTATATTGTTTCACAATGTTATGTAAATTACTTGAGAAATACAGATAGAACTCCTATCTCCTGATTCATAGCTTAGCCGTTTTTCACTAGTCATAGTAGTATTTGTTGCATTAAATTGGTAAAAGTAGTTCTTGGATCTGACCAGATTTTTTTCAGATTCATTATCTCATAAAAAAAAACCACCTGAATATTTCATGGTAAGCCTCTTTCTCTAAAATTCTAATGATGCTGATAAAGAAACTGGAGAAATCAAAGAACTAATAAATATAAGACATGATGTGGCAGCCCTTATGCATAAAGCTCTACAAAATTTTATGTTATTGTGATAATTGTTTGAATTTACGATTTTGCAGTCGTATTTCCTATATACATGAAACACAATCCAGAAGAACAGTAAGTTATCCACGTTGTGTAATAAGTAAGTGATGCAGCTGAACTGGAAGCCACAATGTTGTTCACGCTCCTTCTGAGTAAGCAAATAATGTACTCAAGGATAAGAAGGAAGCATTAGGATGAAACTTGCAGTACAAGATTTCAAATCTGATATCGTCTTGGGTTTCCAGAGTATTGCACTTTAGATTATTTTCCTGAGATTCCTCAGCATTTGTTTTTTAATGAGAAGAAACCATTTTTTTCAATTTCTAAAATTCTGAGTGAGGTAAACTTCCTGCCAATATTGATATTGGTGACTGGCTTCAGAAATGAGATTTTTTTTTTTTTGTCATTCGTGGGTCTTGAACTCTGGGCCTGGGCGCTGTCCCTCAGCTCTTCAGCTCAAGGCTAGTGCTCTACCACTTGAGCCACAGCACCACTTCCAGTTTTCTGGTGGTTTATTGGAGATAAGAGTCGCATGGACTTTCCTGCCAAGGCTGGCTTTGAACAGTGATCCTCAGATCTCAGCCTCCTAAGTAGCTAGGATTACAGGTGTGAGCCACTGATGCCTGGCTAGAAATGGGAATTTTGTATCATTGTTCAGATTGAAAGCCCACCCAGAGTGACACTCCGGTCTCTTAAAAAGATAAAATAAAAATAGTTAGGAAACTTACTTATTCTGATACATTGGAAGAGTTACATATAAAAACTAGTTTAAAGCCAGCCAGTGGTTCACACCTGTAATGCTAGCTATTCAGGAGGTTGAGATCTGAGGATGTTGGTTCAAAATCAGCCGGGGGCAGGAAATCCATAAATCTCTTATCTTCAATAAACCACCAGAAAAGTGGAAGTAGCTCTGTTGTTCAAGTGGTAGAGCGCTAGCCTTGAGCTGAAGAGCTGAGGGACAATGCCCAGGCCTAGAGTTCAAGCCCCATGACTGACAAAAAACAAACAAATAAACAAAAAAAAAACCTAGCTTTTGCATTTAGAGATCATTTTGTTTTTCTTTGTTTTTCTTATCTACTTACCCACTAAATGATTGATTAATTAAACTGTTTTGCTACCAATTATTAATTTTTATTTGTGGGGTTGACAAACAATTAAATGAAAATCTAGTAACATTTCCTCTCCATTTATATAATCTATAACAATTTGTATTTATATATTATTTCCTGTATAGTTTAATGACTTAACTGGTTATATATAGCATTTTAGAATTTATTAAGCTTTGAAAAGATACTGAATTTCAATAAGGAATAAGTGACAGTTATGCTTAGATGAAAGAAAGTAAAAATAATCAAATTACACAAATATTATAATGGACAAATATTATCAAGAATTTTTTGTCTTCTTTGTTCCTTTATGTGTCTCTGAGCGGATTCAGGGGGACACACAAATGAAGGGAAGAGGGTGAACAAATGCAGCAGTGACACTCACTAGACACTATATTGAAGTGACAGGAGGAAAACTGGGAGAGAAAAAAAGGGTGACATTGTCCAAAAAGGAAAAGTACTCACTGCCTGACTTTATATAACTGTAACCTTTCTGCACATTACCTTACATTAATTTAATTATCGAAAACTAAAAAGACTTTAAATGTGGCCATAGAAAATTCCAATAGACATTTACACAAAACTATAAGACTATGAAACTGAGATAAAGCATTCAATACAGGAAACACAAGATACAATGGAAAACATCTAACGTTTGAGAGGGACCAAAAAAATATTAGATCTATATTGCCAAAAATCACCCACATAAGCAGATATAAAATGGTTTAAATTGTCAGGAAAACAAATTGTACATGGAAAATTTGGTAATATTAATTTGTGACCTTAAGCAGTTAAGAATTTACTAGAAGAGCCAGGCACTGGTGGCTCACACCTGTAACCTTAGCTACTCAGGAGGCTGAGATCTGAGGATCACGGTTCAATGCCAGCCCTGGCAGGAAAGACCATGAGACTTCTATCTCCAATAAACCACCAAAAAACCGGAAGTGGCGCTGTGGCTCAAGTGGTAGAGCGCTGGCCTTGAGCTGAAGAGCTGAGGGACTGTGCCCAGGCCCAGAGTTCAAGCCCTACGACTGACACACACACACACACACACACACACATACACACACACACACACACACACACACACAAATGCAAAAAGAATTTACTAGAAGAATGGCCTAATAAAAACAGCTAATATCTTAGTGAACAGGAAAAAGAGCTTTGAATGAAGAAAATGAAGATGTCATGATCACCACATGAGAGATTTTAAAGGCACTGGTGATAATAACAAATACAATAGTCTGAATATGAAATGTGTCCCCATAGATTAGTTTAGGTGTTACAGATTTGTGGCTAGCTATTGTGGCCTTTGAGAAGTTTTATGGCTTAAGACTTAGCCTTGAGTCCTGGAAGGGACTTGAAACTTGGTCTTTTAAGCCATACTAGAATTTTGAAGATTTTTGGGGACTCTTGGACATGGATTATATGCACACTACAGGATTAGATGGATATGAGAGTTGACTGTATGGGTGTGGGTTATGTTGAATCAGAACTGTCCCCTAAGGCTTGTGTGTTCAAGGCTTGTTGACCAAATTAATGAACTTAAAAAAATTAGATGATGAAAATTGTTCTTATCCTGGGAGAAGAGATATTAATGTGGTTGAATACATATGTCAAATGCCAAAATAGAGTGTTTTATAATCTTGCCATTTTCAGTTAGTTGTTCTTCAATTATACCTGGAAGTATTTTTTAGTTATTTCCCTTTTTGAAATTGAATTTTATTATAAAGGTATTGTTCAGAGGGGTTACAGTTACATGAAGTAATGAGTACATTTCTTGTTGAACATTGTTTTCATCTCTCTCATTTTACTCCCACTTTCCCTCTCACCCAGATTCCTCCCCCCAAAAAATAAATTTGTAAAGTTCATTTCCAACATAATGTCTTGCTGCATTGGTTCACCCTTGTTCCTTTGTCTCACCATTTTGTTGTTCCCCCTTTCCTTCTCCAAATCAGATAAACATATATACAAGACACAGGGTACCAAAACAAATAAACAAAACAACAACAAAACAAACAAACAAAAAACCCAGTGACAACAGGGGATAAACCAAAGGAAAAAAAAGAAAGAAAAAATAAATAACTTCACGATGTACCTTAAAAGCCTCTTGTTTCCATATCTTTGAGTTCATTTCAATTAGCACAATTTTATGTGGTTATATTTACATATCTGCTGAGCCATTGTGATCCTCTGCTAGGACTACCCTAGACATACGCTAATTATTACAAATGAGGGAAACCATGGAGCCTATGTTTCTTTGGTTCTGGCTTACTTGACTTAATATGACTTTTTCCAACTCTTTACATTTCTTTATGAATGGGGCAATGCCAGTCTTTCTGATGGAAGCATAGAATTCCACTGTGTGTACATATACCACATTTTCTTGATCAATTTGTCTGCTGAAAGGCATCTGGGTGGGTTCCATATCTCAGCTATGGTAAATAATGCTGCAAAGAACATAGTTGGGCTGGTAGCTTTAGTGTGTCCTTGTTTGTGTTCATTTTGGTAAAGTCCCAGGCATGGAATTGATAAATCATAGAATAGTTCTATGTTTAGTCTTTTGAGGACTGAAAGTATTTTTAAAGCCTATGATTTGTCTGTTAGTTACTCCAAGGCCATGATGCCATGTTAAGTATAAGAAAAGAGGTCAGTTTAATAAGCTTTCTTTTTTTTTTTGAAAGAGATAATCAGTGAATAGATCCCACATATAGGTGACAATAAATTCTGTATTTCAAAATGAACTTTACAACTTGGCAGGGAGGGAAATATGGAGGGGGGTAATGGGAGACAATGAGAGAGAGGGTAACACTGTTCAAAAACAAATCTACTTTTCTGTAACTGTAACCCCTCTGTACATAACCTTTATAATAAAATAAAAATGTGAGCAACACCACATTTGGAGATGAGGGACATAGCCTTTAGGCAGTAGTGAATCCTGTCATGAAGCAGCTGGATGCTGTACTGTTTTTAGAGCTTTCTGTTGTTTTGGTCGGTTCATGGATAGAAATACAGTGAAGCATGTAGTCTCAATCCTTGGGGAATATTCACATTTAAAGGCAAAGTAGAACAAAGTGTTGCATGGGGAAATATGAAAGAGTAGCTCCTGGGGTAAGACAAATGATTTGGGATTTTGAAACCCTCAGGGAAATCTGTATTTTGTAAAATAGAAAGTAGACTCACAAATGTTATGTTAAACCAAGTGAACAGACTTAGAACTCATCTTCAGTATATCACTTATCTTGAAAATACAATAAAGTTACACACTCTACTACCAAGCTTGACTGTGAGTGGCTTGGGGCTGAAATGGACAAATACTCTCACATAGAGAAAGGATGGGATGTGAGAAGGTCCAAAAGATAGAGTCATTTGTTTTTCTTCAGTGCCTCAACTAATATAATATTAGTTGATTGACTGCCATATCAATACACTCAGCTAATGGTCTACAATACTAAAGTTAAATAGTTCATAGGACTCATTTGTAAATATTAAAAATTAAGATATGATGAAACTGAAATTTTAAAGCATCTGAATGGAGCAAGCACAAACTTTTTTTTTATCACATCCTTGATTAGGTGGTGATAAAGTGTCATCTCTAAACTCAAAAGGTACAATGGTATTAAACTCTAAACTCAAAAGTAAACAATGGTAGTAAGACTAACATCTTAATGATTCAATGAAGATTTTTAAAAAATCTAAATTGCCAAAATGTTGTGAACATAAAGGAAAGCAAGAGAAGAGTTAAGTTTGGGTGATAAATATTAGAGTAAAACTTTTAATGTAATTAAATTACATAAACATCTGGAGACAATTTTCATGCACATTTAGTGCTGGCATTATAGAACAAAGCAAAATCCTGATAAAGACTCCTTCCCACTTCTCCCCTTAATAATTGAATGAAGATTAAATATAAGTACTCTGTCTTTTCTCTCACATTTTCAGTGATGAACAACTTTTAAAGAAGAGATAACAATAATCGTGCATTAAAGAATAATTTTTTATAGTTTGGGAAAATCATCCTTACAATCAAAAACTACATTCTGGAAATACATTTGGTACCTCAGACTAGTGATTGAGAAAAAGACATTACATTTAAATAGCTTTCTCTCACAAGTGGAAATATATGAGCTTTCCAGTGTTCAAGTGGTTTAAATTCCAAGGATAAAAGGCTTCTTTAATGGAAAGAGCAGAGAGAATTTCTCCATTGGAGAATCTAAATTTGTGTTCAATTTACACCTTCAAAAATGCATTTCTCTCCAATAAAATTCAACTCATTTTTATTAGAAGGTTTTATATTTAAAACTCCATACAAATTATTGGACACATGCTTGACTGAGATTACCATTGCTTTTCTCAAAAATGATCAATAACATTAAATAGTTTTATATTTTTACTTGTTGATTACAAGCAATTGCTTTTTAAATATCTTTACTACTAACAGCTAATACAACTCAACTTCCAAGACAGGTACAATAGTGACTTATAATATATAAGTTATAAATGACAAATATAATTCTATATTACACGAACATATGTACAAATTTACATATATGTATAAAATTCAGTGGTATGTCTCTTTTTGTGGAACTCTAAATGAAATTTGAAAATAGCTGATTAGGTAAAAATCATGTCTGAATAATAACTCGTCATTAAAATTTTTGAAGTGTATGTGGTTTTATCTAAATCAACCTTAGGAATTTAAGTCTTAGAAATATGAAAGCACAAAAAATAAGATCTTTACAATCTAATATTATTTTCCAGGATTGCCATTCTGAGTCAATGCATGTGAATAATTTTTATTCCCTAAACCTTGTCTAGAAAAACACATTCTTGTAAAAGGTACACATTGTTGACCTGGTAGTAAAGCCAATGTCTTCCACTTTCCAGTGTCAATGTACCAGCACCCCCTGGTGGGCATTACTAAAAATAAAATCTACTGGTGAACAGTGATCATTAATAAAGTTTTGTCTGTCAAAATTCATCTGTACAAAGGAAATGGATTTGTATTTCCCAGTGCATATTGTCCATAAAGTATTAACTAATTATTAGTAACCAAGCTGCAATGCTCAGATGTCACTGTACTGAGATAACCTATATTTAATAGTTTACATATGTGCTTTATTTTGGGGTTTATAAAACAATTTGAGCCATTCATTATACATACTTGAATATGAATTCATTATATGTTTGTTCAGCAAATGTTTATTGAGTTTCATCCTAACTATATTTGCAATCATAAGCAGTACTTTGACCCTTCCCTGTGGTTTAAAAACCTCAAAGCATTTCTACTGAAACTGGTTTCATTTATGCCCTCCTAAGTGGAAGCAGTTATTAACATTGTGATTTAGAGAAATACTTTCTGAAACATCTTTCTTTTTAATGAAAAGGAAAGACAAAATATGACTTCATGGCCACAAAGTAGAAATGATGTGATGCTCAAACTGTCATAGAAGCTTCCATGAGGTCAGGCAACATGTGTGCAGATGATCACATATGGTGAAAATCGGTAACCATGTACAACTTCCATTATTAAGCATTAAGAAGAACATAACATTCTAAGTATTCTTAGCACCAATAATGTATATTAAATGGGTCTTTGGAGTAAAAATAACATAAACAACTATATATTCATCATGGTAAGAAGGAACTAAATTTATTTTATTACCCAAGTATATTTGATATAGCAATGACATTGAGATTTTTACAATTGGTTTTATATTGTTTTTTTCTTTTTTGGTCCATCGTGGGGCTTGAACTCTGGGCTTGGGCGCTGTCCCTGCGCTCTTCGGCTCAAGGTGAGCACTCTACTGCTTGAGCCACAGCACCACTTCCAGTTTTCTAGTGCTTTACTGGAGATAAGAGTCTCACAACTTTCCTGCCCAGGCTGGCTTTGAATAGAGATCCTCAGATCTTGGCCTCCTGAGTAGCTAGGATTACAGGCGTGAGCCACTGGTGCCTGGCTGGTTTTTAATATATTAACTCTAGCAATAACCCAATTAAGTACTACTCTTTTTAATTCAATGACATTGAAATTTAACATATAATAAATGCTTTTATGTTCAACTTTTTAATTCATTTTTATTGGAAAAATACTGTGCAGAGCGGTAACAGTTACATGAGCAAGGTAATGAGTACATTTCCTATCACGCATTGTTACCTCCTCTTTTGTTTTTCCCCTACCATTCCTTCCCTCCCACCTCCACAACTACACTCTCTCCTCATACCCTGCCTAAATTGTAAAGTTCGTTTTTCAACATAGTGTCTTGTGCATCTCATTGTTACAAAGGGTCAACCCGTATCCCTATTTAAGCATTTTGTTTTTTTTCCTTCCCCTCCCCAAATTAAAGAAGTGTATATACAAGATGCAGGGCTCCAACATCAAATACAGTGAAAATGGAGGTTATATCATGGGGAAGGAACATAAAAAGAAACAAAAAAAATCTCATGGCACATTATAAATAGGTTAAGAACAATATCAAGAAAGAAAAAACCACTTGTGTCCCTATCTTGGGGTTCATTTTGCTTAACATCATCTTATATGGTCGTATGTACATAGCTTTTGACCTTTTCTGCTTGTCCCAGACATATACTAGTTATTGCAAATAAAGAAAACCATCGGATCTGTGTTTCTTTGTTCAACTTTTTGTAGAGGAGAAAACACAGGCCATTCCTAAGTCATTAGACTTTCATTGTGTGCACAAGTTCTGCATCAATAGATGGAGAACTTCTGAAAAGAAATAATTAAAAAGTAAAATGCAAAAAAAGTATGAAAAAGTGAGAAGAAAATTGCGAGTAGCAGGCAGGTGAGTTTCTTGAGAGGAAAGTGTTGGGTGGTCCTACATATGCCTGTGAACGTAGGAATGAGAGAACAAAGTTCAAGACCTGCAGAAGTGCCATGGCTTGAAAAGAGGCATGGAAATCCATTTCTGTCTCTTGTAGTTGTGCCCTGGGATATCTGGGAACTATCTGGAAACATTGTTTCTGTGCCTCAGAATTTCTTTTCATGCTTTGGAAACAAACTGGCTTATGGTTCATTGAATAAAGTAGAAGTCTTCTGACCACAATGGTCTGTGGTAAAGTCTTCAGCCAATAGATTCCTATATTCATTTCCATTGGTTATATCCCTAATTTACCATACGTTACATGGTATATTTATGTAGCTTTTAATATCCTTCTGTTCTACTCACTGCAGGGTGGGAACTTCCTCTCAACATATGCAATCATTTTCTTTTAATGCCCCCTATTATAAATAGGCAGGTTAGATATTGCAGTAAGCTTGTGATTGCTTCCTGTCAGTTTCCCAAATATATGCAACTGTAAGAACCACCTAGATTGATGGGGATGTGTCAATAATTACAACTTTATTGATTTGGGGCTAAATAGATGTCAAAACATGAATAAGTTAAAGATTTGAAGTTCATATTAATTCTAGGTTTTGTTAGTATTTAACAAAGAAGCTTAACATGAAAAAGACACATTACACTGCATCAATGCAGCAGGGTTTCTCTGAGGTATCCCTGGATCCTATAGATGAGATCAATTAGCATTTGTATATCTATGCCTGGTTTATGTTGCCAAACATAACATCTGTATAATTACATATATACTTATATATACATAGCTATATATATGTAATATATAATTGCAGATGGGAGAATTTTTATTTTTACTAATGACTGAACAATATTACATAACATAATATATAATATGTATATATGCATGTTATATACCATTTACTTTATTCATCAATAGTCATTTTGTTTACACATCTTATCTGTGGAGAACAATACTTCAGTGTATATGTGAGTGTAGATGTGTTTTTAAGAGACTGCTTGGATTTCCTTTGTATACGTACCCAGAAGTGGAAATCTTGGTTCAAATGGTAGTTGTTTGTTTTTTTTATAATTTCCTTCAAACTAAACAAAAGAGGGAATTCAGTAGCAGCCTACAAAAGACCACTAGAGTCACTTCATGTATTTCTATAGGTTGGGAGAGACATTTCATGCTATTCCAGCTAAAGTTCTGCTCACCAACTTTTCAAGCAAAGAAAGAACAACTGGATTCAGCAGTCAAGAAGATTCAAGAAGATTGCAATTGTTAAGGGAGATAAATGAGTTAAAACTTCATTTATTTACAATCCGGTTTATGATTCCTCTATTCTGAGAATCTGTTAGAGCTCTGTTCCTACTTACCACTTAATATATGACTATAATTCATCACACCTTTCTGACTAAAAGAATTATGACACCTTGGATAATATCTGAACAGACCTAAATGTGTTCATTCATCTCCCTGAATCACAAGATCTGGTTCTCCATTTGAAAAACACTTAGGCTCTAAGTGCTGAATTTTTGTATTACTACCAAATAAAGTGCAATAGAATAGAGTATCATGTGAAATGAAAGTTGGGAAATGTGTAGAGAAATGTATCAAGTAACCCCAGTGAAGGGCTAGTGCCTGCCCCCTCTAAAGTTTCTTCAAGAGGATTTTCTTTCTTTCTCTTGAGACACAAAATGGCAGACCCAGGATGTATGTTAATGTGTAACGGTGGTTATCTGACTTCATGGCTCTGTGGTAAATGCATGCCTGGTTTGTGGAAAGTTGAAAATTAAATGCAGACATCAGAAGTTTGCGGGTGAAAGGGATTTGTTAGGTGTTTGCAATGGGATGCGAAAGAAGTTCCATTAAGGGACATGTTGTAATAATTAAAACATTGCTTTGAATTGGTTTCAAAACATAAGCAGATCCAGGAAAACTAGAGAGGGAATTAAGAACTAATTACATTAAAGTACTGAAGATCAATTTTTCATGGATTGGTAGAGTCACATTGTTTTTTCCTTTAACATAGTGAAACAAATATTATAAACTTAACCTAAAAGATTCTTTTCCAGAGTTATAGGTTAGCTATTACTATTAAATATTTTTATAATAGGGTTTAAGTGACTTAAAATATCTTTGTTTCAGTAATACACACTGAATACCCAATGAACATCACCTCTCTAATTAATTTACCTATAAACTTTTACCTATTAAAATGATCCCTAAAAGCATTGGTCTATTAAAAATGATCAGTTTGGAATTGTGAATAATTGGACTTAAAAAGTGTTTTCAAATTTTAAATGAAAAATATTTATATAAGATCAATCAAATCTGTCTGTGTCTGTGTTGCTTTTTGTCTCTATGTATCATCTATCTAACGATCTGTCTGTCTATCTATCTGTCTGCCTGTCTGTCTGTCTGTGTATATGTTAGTGTATTGTTTGTGTGTTCGCATACTGAGGTTTGAACTCAGGTCCAGGGAGCTGTTCCTTAGCTGGTTCTCTCAAGGCTAGCCCTTTACCACTTGAGCTACAGCTCTACTTTCATATTTTTCGTGGTTAATTGGAGATAAGAATCTCATGGACTTTCCTGCTTGGGCTAGTTTTGAACTCAGTTTTCAGATCTCAGCCTCTTTAGTGGCATGAGCCACTGGAGCACAGTTTTCTATCAACAGGTTTTCTGCCCCTCTCCTTTGGTTTCCTGAGAAGTAACTTCCTGAAAAGTAACACTTAAATTTGACTTTATCTAAAAATGAGGTCACCCCATATTTTAAAACGAAGTTGTCTTCCTATCACTTTGTATTGCAATAATTCTCTGGATCGCGCTTTGTTCAGCAGAAAGGCACAAGGCATGTTTTACAGAAGGCTGATCCTAATATTGTGGCATTATTGCTTGTGCTCTTCAGTCTACTTTTGCTCTGAAAGATTGATCCTATTTTGTCACGTTTATGAACGATAACAAAGGATATTCTCTAGTACAAGCTCCATCTACGGCCCTGAGAATGTTACCTTTTCACTTTTACTGGAGGGCTATAGCTATTTGCCTGCTGCATTGAGCAGAAATCCATGATGGCACTGAATGAAAGCTTTATTTCCCATGGGTTTCTCCAAGCTAGTGACTGAGCATGGCCGAAATACTAATGTAGGTTTGTACTGAAGACAGAACTCCTGATATAGCTGACTTTGGCTCAATAACCGAGTGACTGGTCAAACTCTCTTCATTTGCAGCTCCCTAGAATGTCTACAAAATCTTTCACTCAAATGATCACAAAGAAGACCACACTAAAGCTACCAGCACAACTATGTTCATTGCAGCCTTATTTACCATAGCTAAGATATGGCACCAACCCAGATGCCCCTCAGTAGATGAATGGATCAAGAAAATGTGGTATATATACACAATGGAATTCTATGCTTCCATCAGAAAGAATGACATTGCCCCATTTGTTAGGAAATGGAAAGACTTGAAAAAATTATATTAAATAAAGTAAGCCAGGCCCAAATAAATGTAAGTCCCATGGTTTTCCTTATTTTCAATAACTAGTGTATGTCTGAGTCACACAGAAAAGGTCAGATAAGTTGATGTTAGGGAAATGAACCCTAAGATATGTATTCAAATGTTTTTTATTCTTTCATGCGATTGTTTCTAACATATTTATAAGATGATTTCTTTGTTCTTTGTATGTCCCTCCCCCATGGTATAACCCCTGCTTTCACTGTATTTGATGTCGGTATAATTTGAGGAGGGGAAGGGAAAAAAACAAATCGTTTAAATTGGGTTACAGGTGGACCCATTGCAACAATGAGATGTACAAGTCGTTATGTTGAAAAACAAACTTTACAACTTTGGTGTGGGGAAGGCGAGGATCGGATGAGGGGGTGGGCGGGGTATGGGAAGGTATGGGAAGGGGAAACAAAGGAGGAGGCAACAATGCTTGATAAGAAATGTGCTTGTTATCTTACCCATGTAATTGTAACCACTCTGTACCGTATTTTCACAATAAAAAAAATCTTTCCCCACTTCCCTTCCTTACTTGGGGTCAGATCTACACTGTGGAGCAAAAGATTTCCCAGGTTTTCAGGTTTTCATTATCGAAACCATTGCATATTAGTATGGCCTTCTTAAGAGACCAAGACTTTCCCACTGTTCTACTTAAAGTTACATCACCATGCAAAATAGAAAGCAGAGATACAAAAAAAGAAGATGATCTCTATAAATTTTATGCAATTACAGAGGATTTCACTATTAAATATATTTTCAAAACAATATAGTAGATCTATAGCCATGTGAATGCTACTCCTCCCCTCCCTTTTGCATCTTATTTTATGTTGATTCTTTTAAGCTACTTAAACATACTTTGTGGTACTTTCACAGAACTATTAAGGTGTAGGTCCAGCTTTGTATGTGGGCCATAGATAAATCAAACTCGAATATATTTACAATATACTCATGCTATTTGATGTGATTTTTTCCCTTTATTCTTATCTCCAGCTCAACAACCAACCTTGGCCATAACTGAAACTGTCAAAGGATAAAATGAACAAACAAACATTCTATTAGGTCTTTATTGAAATCACCGTCCCCCATTGTAGAGAGAAAAAAGCTTCTTCATATGGCTTTTTTACATGTGAAAAGTATATGCTTTCTAATACATACTTTACACAATCATTTTTGAAAAGTAAGACAGTTTTCAAATGCTTCAATGGCAAATCATTTACCAATATATATTTTACAACTATATTCCAGTATTTATTCAAATATCTTGATTGAAAATGCTTGGTAACTTGAATTAAACTGAAAACAAAGATAATTTATATTCTGTGTACTTTTTAAAAACAGTTTTGTAACTCAAGTTAAGTACTTGGTGAATAAACACAGAAACACATAAATTTTATATGAAACACTTTGCATACGATTTTTAATTATTCTGTATTTAAACTACAACTTTACACAGACAAAATTAAATCTGAAGAAAATGTTAGTGAAAAACCAAAGCTTTAGAAGTTGGAAAAATCTACTTTGAGAGTAGGCATCTAGGGAGAAAAAATTATGACTAAAAATCAATTAACATTGGAAATGGGATGAGATAGAGTAATTTAGACAGATGTTATGCACATATTTTCAAAATACGTTTTTATTTTGGTTTGAAGTTACAAAGTTTGTATGATAAGCATGCATCCAACCAATGCTTAGTAGATCTTTCATTGTCACACTGGATTACCATATTTTAATGGTATTATGGAAAAGTGATAACTCTATTTTCATATTTTTAATGATGATTTTTATTTTCTTTAAATAGTTGTACAAAGGAGCTGTCATCCAACAGAGCAGTTTATGAATATAGTCCCTCTTGATCCCTGTCACCCCCTTAACATGCTCATTCCCATCCTGCCATTTCCCTCAATTTCTTAATTTTCGCTAGATAATGATTTTTTGCAATTTAACAATGCAATTTATGTATATAACCCATGTTTTTAAAATTTAATTTCATTGTCAAGGTGATGTACATAGGGGTTACGGTTACATACATGAGGTACTGAGTACATTTCTTGTCAAACTTGTCACCCCCCCGATTTTTCTCCCACGTCTCCTCCTACAATCCCCTTCCCAAGTTGTACAGTTCATTTCTGTCATGTTGTCTTGTATCATTGTTGCCTTAGTTCACCATTTGTCTTTTGTCTCACTATTTTGTTTTTCCCCTTCCCTTCCCTAACTGAGATAAACATATATATAAATATGTGTGTGTGTGTGTGTGTGTGTGTGTATATTATCCAGGGTACCAAACCAAATACAATGGCAACAGGGGATAAACCATAGGGGAAAAACACAAAAGAAAAGAGAAATCATATTGTTAAAATCACATAGTTAAAAACAACAACAAGGGGGGGACGGCGGAAGATGGCAGAGGAGAAGCTGGAATCTGAACAAGCTCTCTCATAGAAAGCAGTTTTAGAGTTCCAGTGAACAGTCCTAAGCCAGAGAATCACACCAAGTGTGCCATCACAGGACAGAGAGTTAGACAAAAGAGAGGGGAAGCCAAGACAACGAGACACATCTGAGCGCTTGCCAGCAGCCGCGGCGGCGGCAGGGTCGAGGTGGTGACCGCAGCCATACCTGAGCGCACACACAGAGAGTCCGGGAAAAGGGAGCCAGACACAGCATGCGAGAGGATTCTACTTAACACCAGCAAGAACCGACAAGGAGTGGACATCTTCATCCTGCAGTTTGCAGACCAGAGACGACCCAGGATCCAAGACTCAGCAAATATGTGAATGTGCGGTTTCCTTTCTTTTCTTGTCTCCTTTCTCTTTCTCTTTCTTTCTTAACTATCTTTTTGTTTTTTTCACTGGCTCTACTGAACTTCTGATCTTTTTTTCTCCCTTTATTATCCTGTTCACCTATTCCTCTCTCTTGATCTTCTTTATGTGACTTAACTCTTGTCCTGCACATCCTCAGATAACTAGTAGACCCTATCCCCAATTGTGTACACACTTAATCCACAAATTTATTACTCAATTCAAAACCTCTGAGACTTAAATTCCTTAATAGCAGTACTACCTCTTTATACCTA
>NW_012267218.1:13892326-13968190 GCF_000151885.1 Dipodomys ordii | reverse complement strand
CCACAGTATAACCCCTGCTTTCACTATATTTGATGTCAGTATAACTTGTGGAGGAGAGGGGGAAAAAACAGTTGTCTTAGGATACAGGTGGACCTGAAGCAACAACGAGAAGTATAAGTTGTCATGTCCAAAACGAGCTTTACAACGTTGGTTCTGGGTGGGGGGGGAAGGGAGGGAAGGAGAAGGGTTGGGATTGGGGGGGAGGTGGGTGGCTGGGAAGGGATGTGAAGGATAAACCAAAGGAGGAGGCTGCAATGCTTGTTAAGAAATGTATGCATTATCCTGCCCATGTAATTGTAACCCCTCTGTACAGTATGTTCACAAATAAAATAAAATAAAAAAAAAACAAAATATAACCCCTTGTTTCTATATCTTAGAGTTCACTTTGCTTATCATCATCTTACAATGTCATAGGTACGTAGCTACTGAGCTATTCTGCTTATCTGCTAGGACTATCCAAAGCATATACTAATTACTACAAATGAGAGAAACCATGGAATCTATGTTTCTTTGGGTCTGGCTTACTTCATTTAATATGACTTTTTTCTCAAGTGTTTCCATTTCCTTGTATTTGTGGTGATGTCATTCTTTCTGATGGAAGCATAGAATTCCATTGTGTATATATGCCACATTTTCTTGATCGTTCATCTACCGAGGGGCATCTGGATTGGTTCCATATCTTAGCTATGTATGGTAAACAGTGTTGCAGTATACATGGTTGTGCTGCTATGGCCCTATTTGTGATCATTTGGGCTAATGCCCAGAAGTGGGATTGCTGGGTCACAGGAGAACTTAGGTTTAGTCTTTCAAGGAACCTCTACACTGCTTCCCAGAGTGGCCATATAATGCATCTTAATCAGTGGCATCCTTTCAACATCTGCACCCCTCTTCATTCTACCTCTTCTATTATTTTTCTGTTTTGTGGCATATACAATGTTCTTACTTACATTCTACTTATCTTGTTTACAAGTTTTAAAAGTGCTATTATAATGGGTTAGATCAGTGGACTGACTTTATCCATCTATCTATCTATCTATCCATCCATCTATCTATCTATCTATCTATCTATCTATCTATCTATCTATCTATCTATCTATTTATGTGTAGAGCTTGAATTCAGGGCCTTGGCACTGTCCCTGAGTTTTTTGTTTTGTTTGTTTTGCTCAAGACTAACACTCTACCACTTTGACCCACAGCTCCACTCCTGGTTTTCTGGTGCTTAATTGGAGATAAGAATCTTATGGACTTTCTTACCTGGACTGGCTTCAAACCACCATCCTCAGATTTCTGCCTTCTTAGTAGCAAGGATTTCAGGCTTGAACCATTGGCGCCCTGCTGATCTGTGGAGTTTTAGGACTTAGAAGACTGAACGATTGGAGCTGGGAAGGTGGCTCAGTGGCAGAGCGCTTGCCTTGCATGCCTGAGGCCTTGGGTTCGATTCCTCAGCACCACATAAGAAAAAAGAAAAAAGCCGGAAGTGGCACTGTGGCTCAAGTGGTAGAGCACTAGCCTTAAGCTGAAGAGCTGAAGAACAGCGCCCAGGCCCAGAGTTCAGGCCCCTCAACCGGATGCCCCCCCCCTCAAAAAAAAGAAGACTGAACGATTTCAATGTGTTGACCTTGCATACTACTATTTAGGCTTACTTTTTCAGTTCAGAAACTTTCCTATTTATTTCACTCTTAAAATACAAAGAGATGCAGACTGCTGTATACACACACACACACACACACACACACACACACACACACACACAATCTTCATTTTTCAAAGATAATGCTCCTGACAGTGGTTTTGATAAATGTGTGGATGTGGTTGGGAATCTGTACGTATCATTAACAATGCTTCCCATTTTAACTTATCACATTTGTGGTTATAGGAGCGGCTGAGAAACCACTTGTAATTTGCTCTTGTCTCTTTCTGTGTGGTATGAGATCTGTATCCAGAAAGAACTAATCTATATTGAACCAAAGCCTCCCTCTCTAATAGGAAATTCCACTCTGTTAAAATGTAGGGCATATAAGCTGTGGAGGCAGAGAGTTAGAGCTTCTAGGCTTGTCCCATCATTGTTGATCTTATTCCATTATTTGCACTGCAGTAAGAATTATTGGTGGAATTCACTTTTTAAAAAATCACGGCAAAACAATTATGCTAATGCAGAGCCTGGACAGTCAAAATGGAAGTGGATTAGAAAGGCACAAATGATGTCATGCTGTCACACTGTGAAAAGGACACAGGTAAGTCTCAACATTCTGAAGTTGTTAAATGACTAATCCAGTGATTGCACCACCGAAATTAGATGCAACATTGATATTGGGTTTCAAGGATTTTTTGTTTGAGTGCTCTGGGCTTCTTACCTTATAATGAGAGCACTAAACAGACATTGAAAACACTGTATTTATCTGGCTTTCTGGCAATAAGTCTGTGATGCTTCCACATTTTAAATCCTCATCAATTCACCATGAAAATTTACATTCATAATGGACATAGAATCCAGAAGGGAGTGTGTAGCTATGAAATTTAACTCTTAAACTCAGAGCATTTCTTTGGCAGGGCAAGTTAGTTACATTAAGTTTCACTCGAAGCCCTCCTCACCTTTGAGAAGAATAATGTACTTAATTCTACTAAAACACTAAAATAGCTAAGATGAATCCAAGAATCTGCCAAGATAGGAAAAGTACCAGGTGTTTAAATGGCAAAGATCCATGGAATACAGTAAATGAATAAAAATGAATGGGGATGAAGCATTTAGCTTGAAATAAATTCAAGGGAAAATTAAGCCAGACTATGACTGAATTATAATTTAATCTGTACATTTTACTCTAGTTAACCCCCACATATAAAAAATATATGCTGAGAAAACAACAACCTGGTATAATATATTTTTTAAAAACATATGGGATGTATCCACAGAGAAAGTTCAAACTCAAAACCAAGCAAGCATAGTGCTCCCACTGGACTAAAATTAAACCTGGGGAGACTGTTAAGTGCATAGCCAGAAAAAATATGACATAAATTATAAGAAATTAGAAAAGCAAATAAGGAAAGATCAAACATAAAGTTGTCAAACCTTATTAGAAATTTCACAATATGAGAACTTCTCTTTCATTGTCAATCTTACTAAAATGGAGAATTTGCAACAAATGTTCACCTAGAATAAAATACTTTTCAAGCTATTGTCCGTTGTCTATTTTTTCTTTATTAGAACACAAAATTCCAATAAAAGAATAGTAGATGGAATAGAATAATTACTTCACAAATCATGCCATAGAAAATTTGTTTCCCCTCATAGATATTAATTATTGGAGTATTATCTTGGATCTTTGGAGTACTTAACTTGAAATAACTTCTTCAATGAACTCTTTTCAAAGTTTGAACATGGTCATACAAAAAGTTGAGTATTTGTTATTCTCTTAAAAACAGAGGAACATATGAACCAGAAGGAAACCTCTGTGTGTGTGTGTGTGAGAGAGAGAGAGAGATGTGGTGTTTGTGTTTGTGTGTGTGTGTATGCATGTGAGCATACAGTAAAATGGTATCCCTCCCCAAAACTGGATGGTAGGACTGTAATTATACCCTGGTAATGCAATTTTATCTTTGTGAAACCCTTTAAAAATAAATTTATGTGTTATAAGCCACCACTTATGAGTGGTATTTTATGGAAACTCAAGCAAACCGAAAGAGGATGTAGAACTGGGACGTGGGTTGCTGCTACAACAAAACACAAAACCTGTGAACATGGCTTTAGAAATATATATTACTGTTGGGAGGGAATTTATTGTGTGACAGAAGTATGAATATTCAAGATGATTCTGATGAAGCCTCATATTGAGATAAAGGAAATAGTTACTAGAAATTAGAGGAACAGCATTTATTTCTTATTGTAAAATGAGGGGAAAAAAACCATTTGACTGAAATACATCCAAGTGTTCTGTGGGAGTAGATTTCCATAAAGATTTGGAGGTGTAACTTGATTTCTACTGACTTCTTCGGTAAGATGCACACAGAGAAGATAAATTACAGAAAGAATTGTTAAGTGAGAAGGAGCCACTACGTGAAGATTGGGGAAATACTTAGCCTATTTGTATTTTTAAAAGTGGCATGTAACAAGAGAAAGCCAACAGTGCTGCTGGGATGCCATACAGAGAGTTTGCAGGCCAGGACTGAGCTCAGTGATCCATGCTTCCAATGCTTGCTGCTGGTGTGGAAGAAGCAGAAGGATTACTGTTCAAGACCTGGCAGGCCAAAGGTGAAACTGCATCTGAAAAGTAAACTAGAGCAAAAAAAAATGGAATGCCCTGAGTTCGAAGTCCAGTTTGAAATATGTATGAAGATGTCTAAGCAAAACCACTCACTGTTTGAAGTGTAGAGGATAGAGAAGGGTTGAAATGAAGGAACGCTGTTGGGTTTCTTGGATTTGTTGGGGTAAGGCACTTGAGCTACCTGACTGTAAAGTTGTGCTATTTATTACAAAAGGCAAAAAAAAAATGACACCAAAGGTCATCTGCCCGTTTCTGCAAGACAGACAGCATCAAGCTATGGGGAATAAATTATACTCAGCACTCAACAGAGGCATAAGGGACACAACCCGACCTAGAGATGTGGGGTTCAGATAATGTACAAGTAAACAGAGAAGCAAGACAAGCTAGAAAGGATTCTTCTTGAACCATAGAATTTAATAAAAGTTCCCCAGGTTCTTATGGCTCATGCCTATAATAAGTAGCTACTCAGGCAGGTGAGATCTGAATAATCCAGTTGGAATGACACTTTTAATTCCAATTAGCACCCCTCAAAAGATGGATGTGATGCTGTGGTTCTAGTGCTAGAGCACCACCCTTGAGCACACAAGCTCAAGAAGAATGCCCAGGCTCCAAGTTCAAGCGCCAGTAATACCAGAACCTCTACCCCCTTTTTCTTTCTACACACAGACACACACACACACACACACACACACACACACACACACACACACAGAATATTCTAATAAAATTCAGTTACATTTGTAAATGCTTGATACCCATCAAACTTTCATCCACCTCATTTACCCCTTTGGGGAGGGAAGATCAGTTCCAGGCTGTTCTTCCATATAATTTGGGACATACATAATTTTGTGCTTCTGAAGTTCCAGCAAAAAGGAAAATTTGACTCAGAATGAATTGTAATCTTCCATCTCATTTAAGTGATTTTTGAGATGATAATTTTGACTTTAGATTAGGAGTTGATGCAATGAATTAAGACACAGAAACGTTGAGATGGAATGAATGAATTCGCTTTTTGCATCAGAACATAGACCAATGGATGAACCACTCATCTTCCTAACAACAACAACAACAAAAATGTAAGCCTTTGAGATGTGGGATGTAAAAAATCTAATACTAAAGACTAAATGGCACAATCCTGTTTAAATATTTCTAATGAGTCTGATGTGCCTTTTAAAACAAATGGGATAAATAAAATTATGAACTTTCTAACTGTAGCAATACACATTTGTCTGTTCATTTAGCCATGCTTTTTTAAAAAAACAAATAACTGTATTTAACCTAACTTTATGGATTATTGTACAATAGTGTATACACATTTCAGGATATGTTGTATACATCTTTGACGTTTTATTTTCTTTAATGAATAATCATCTTTGGAAGCTTTTCCAGATAATATAGTTAAAGGAACTCTGGAATTTGAAAAAGAAATACAGACTTTTAAGTGGTTGTGCTACCCTCCTCTTAAACAGATGGCATTGGACAAGTCTATGTGTTCCCTCGTCTCTCTTTTCCTCTGTGAAAGTTAAATACAGCAATATGCACAAAAGATACAAAAGATGGTAAAGAATCTAGCCTTCTCATTCCATAAGAATTGCTTTCATCATTTCCTTACAGAAAAGAGAAAACTTTCCATTAGGTAATAAAGTTTTTAATTAACAGTTTATAAACGGGATTAGGATTTATACTAGCCGTTAGCCATTTTTTTTCAATCAACTCATAACTATCTAGTAAGTGACTGAAGAGAAAAATAAACCTGAATTTTCACATGGTCCTTGAAATTAAGAGGTAAACAGAAAATTACCCCCGGAGAGGCCTCTCACCTTTTTACAATACATGGTGCCATGGAAATTGTTATTGATCTTGTTGTACTGAATTGATTCTTAAATGAAACGGATCCAATATATAAAGAACTCCTTTTGTACTTTACAAAATGAATAGAAAGTGAGGAGGAGAAAAGTCAGAAAGAAAGGAAAAGGATAAAGACATCAAAACATGCATTTAAATGGTGACTTTGATGCTACTCTCCAGGCAAGTATCTTGCTAATTACTAATCAGATGACACTATATTGAATTGTTCTTGAATGTTGTTTTACTATCCAACAAACAAATCTAAGTTTAGAATTAGCATTTAGAAAATAATAACACATGTGTTTTATAAGACTTTGACTGAAGGGGAAAAGCAACTCTAAAACAGATGTTTCTTTTCCTGCTTTTGAACAAACATTTTATTGAAATTCTTCACACCAGACTTTACTAATTAATCTAGAAAAGAGAGTGACGGGTACTGCTGATGTTAATCACAGGAAGCAGATACAAAGCCAGGGTCCATTTTTCCTGTCTGTCTGATAGCAGCATCTGGCTCCTTGGCAGGCTCTATCAACCTTTGCATCGACAGAGACGGAGCTGCCCTGGGTGGGTCAGGTTCCCGGGATGTGTCTGCTGGGTTGTGGCTGAAGATGCTCATTTTACAGACTGGCTGCTCAGAGTGGGTTATGAAGGGATCTTTCCCTCTGTACGCATAAGAATACAATGCACAACGTCAACCTGGTGATGAAGTTTTTCTTCGATCCTTGAGGCGTCCATACCCTAGTTATAATTCATAATTTTATCCTCGAAAACAGGACCAACTAAAGGAGAGTTAAATCTTCCCATAACAAAGCAGTAAGTTATTTCTAGGGGTCTTACTTGTGAGATAGGCGTGTCCCATATAAAAGGAAAGAAAAAGGCCAGAATGACAACAGTGGACGTTCTCTGGACAGAGAAGATGCCCCAAAGTGGAGTCAGACATACTCCGTCAAGAATTACAAATCCATCTGGGCGCCAGTGGCTCACGTCCTTAATCCTCGCTACTCAGAAGGCTGAAATTTGAGGATCTGGGTTCAAAGCCAGCCCAGGCAAGAAACTCCATGAGACTCTTATCTCCAATAAACCACCAGAAAACCAGAAGTGGCCCTGTGGCTCAAGTGGTAGAGCGCTTGCTCTTAGCTGAAGAGCTAAGGGACAGCGCAGAGGAATTCAAGCCCCACAAAAAAAAAAAAAAGAATTACAACTCAGAATGGAGAGGAAAGATGCACAAAGATGGGATTTTGCCTCTTAATTTCCAGATTAAAATGTATTTAATTTGATATAATAATGGAAACTCAGAGTGATTTCCTAGCTTTCATTGAAACCTATGTTTTGCCAATTAAACGGCAAGACCTTAACAGCAATCATCCCCAGAATGTTGCCTTCGTCATGTAATTGGTATCATATATTTAGTTTTCATAATTTATGGAATGATCAGAACCCTGCTGCTGCTTTCTGGTTAGGAAACACAGTCATAATTCAAAGGCAATTATTAATCTAAATGCTGAAGACTCTCAGTTCAAAACAGATTTTTATCGGAACTTCAAAATGTGGAAATGCATTACAAAATATCATTTCGTTTTCTGTTTAATATATTAAGATATTAAATTGTACTGGCTATTGATGTATAAGGTATACAAATTGTATTGGAAAACACGAACTGGAATATTCTTGACTGAATTTTCTCCACATCAGCCCCTCTTGAGATAAACATCAAGAGCTGTCCTCCTGTGGTTTTCCTGTTTGCTTTCCACTGAAATAAGTTCTTTCTTTTAGTTCTTTTAAATTTATTGATTTTCCTAAAGTAGTTGTACAAAGGGGTGGCCTTATTAAAAGTGAGGCACAACTGTTTTACAGCATAAACAGGATCATGGTGTGCTTACTCTCAGATGTGAGTTTTACTTTCAATGATATGTCTTGGAGATGTTTGTTTGTTTTCCAGTCCTGGGTCTTAAATTCTGGGCCTGGGCACTGTCTCTTAGCACTTCAGCTCAAGGCGGGTGCTCTACCACTTGAGCCACAGTGCCACTTCCAATTTTCTGGTGGTTAATTGGAGATAAGTGTAGTTGTGGAGGTGGGAGGGAAGGGATGGTAGGGGGGAAAAAAGGAGGAGGCAACAATGCTTGATAAGAAATGTACTTATTACCTTGCTCATGTAACTGTAACCCCTCTGCACAGTATTTTCACAATAAAAAACTTGTCAAAAAAAAAAAAAGAGTCTCAGGAACATTCCTGCCCCAGGCTGGCTTTGAATCATGATCCTCAGTTCTCAGTCTCCTAAGTAGCTAGGATTACAGGCCTGAGCCATAGGTTCCCTATTCCTGGAAATATTTTAAATGCCGTTTCATAAAGCTTTGCTTCAGTATTTCCAATAGCTGCATCATGTTTCATATTATGAATATTATAGAATACATAGAACATTCTAGAATGTAAATTTCATGAGTAGTTCTAGAACATTCTAGATGGAAATTCCACATTTGACAGTCCCTCAGTCACTTCAGAATTTTGACACATCATAATAAATCCCTATGTATGTTACCGTGCACATGTGAAAATCATTGTTAAGGAAAAATTGTTAGGGGAGGGCTTCTGAATTTAAGGTAAAGTTTAATAAATCTTTGGTAAACATCACCAAATTGGCAAAAGGGAAACTTTAATTATGAGATCTCTTTTAATGGTTGAGGGGAATGTCTACAACTGCAACTGTACCTGCCCCGGTATGATTTTTCAAAACTTTAAAACTTTTGTTTTGGAAATCTTTGTTCATAAGATTTGTGTGTGTGTGTGTGTGTGTGTGTGTGTGTGTGTGTGTGTGTGCATATCTTGGGGCTCATTTCACTTAGCATCATCTTGTTAATAAGATTTTTCATTTGCTATTTAGTTTGTTTTCTTATAGTACTTGAACTCGGGGCTTTGTGATTTCTCTGTTGAGCCACATCTATAGTTCAGTTTTTCATTGGCTATTTTTAGAGTCAGATCTCATCTGCAATTTGGACATGTGTGTGACTCATTATCACCTAATTTTTAGTCATCCAGTCATTGCTGGGATCAAAGGCATGTTTGGTAAGCTCCTTCTTGGAGGTAGAATTTCCTGTACTTTGACTTCAGGTTCATTGGTATGAGCCAAGATTATCTGATCCATTTCACTTATTTTGCTTGCTTGTTTTGTTAAGTAGACCTGGGAAATAAACTTAAGGCTTCCTACTTGCTAGAAGACATTCTACAACTCCACTTCATAGTTCCTGTTTTCCATATTGCTTTCAAATTTATGAGTTTTTCCTTATTATGAATAGGGATGAAATTATTTGGCCATTTGAACCTATTACTGTGTCTGTATGGTTAAAAATAACATTTTTTTGGCCACAGTTGTTTTATTTTCTAAGTTATATAGCAACTGCTTTGTATCCCAGACAAATGTTCATTTCTTAAATATGCTGCAGATTCTTTTTCCAAGCTGTAAATTTTACTTTAATTTTGCTTTAATTACCCATATTATAATATGACTTTAAATTTTGATGCAGCTTGATTTATTCATTTATGCCTCTGCATTTTGACTCCTCTTAGGAAATTATTTACAGTCAAAATTTGATATCAATCTCAGTTATTTGTTTGGCATTTAGTTCATTTAAATAATAAATGGTTATTACTCTGTATGGTACAAGGTAGGATTCTAACTCAATCCCTCCCCATTTTTCCTGTGGCATTTTTCAATAGTGACTGAAATGGTTTCTCAGATTATTTGCAATGTGTGTATTACTCTAAATTAAACCTCATAAGCAAGTTTTTTACTCCACTTTCTTTCATTGTTGACTTTGATATTCCTAATCACCAAAAATGACTAGTGCTTCACAGTTTTATGTAGGTACCCTAGTTTATTATTGATTTAGATAAAAATGTTGCTTTAGTCTTAATGACAATCATTTTACCTTATTGTCTCATTAAATTAATGCAAAGATGCAGCAGTCTTGTAAACTGTCCTCTATTCCACCATCCCCAACAAATCATTCACTTTGAAAGACATAGAAAAGATGAAGTTAGATGTGGTAGACAGTGGTGAGTTAACAGTCAGCCTGGCTTTCAATGGCCATTATGCTAAATCTCTTCTAGCATGTCAAGGCAAGTGTGGTTATATCCTGAGTTGGCTACAGGAATTTGACTGTCAGTCTGTTGGCTTTCTGTCATTTTCTACTGCCCTGGAAGTGGTTTCCACAATTGTTCTATTTAAAGCTAAGTACACTGAACAGTTTATGGGTCTTTTGTGAATGATTTACAAATTAACTGTGGAGCCAGACGACCATTGTCATTTCGTCAGTGATGAAATTTCTCTCAGGGCAACTTCTGGCTGAAAAGAAAGTCTAGAGGATATTATTCATGTGTATAAGTGTGCCAGAGAGAAATCCACAGTACTTTCTCACTTCCCACACCCCATTAATAGTAAAAGGAAAACATAGACCATTTAGTTAAATTGACTCATGTTTGAGTATACTCTGGAATAATACACATTTATTGAGTTGATTGTACATCACTCAACACTAATAGACTAAAATCTGGGATATTCTCATTCCCATTTTCATTTGGCCATGAACTTCTGTTAAACACATTAACTGAAGATGGAATACGAGTGATAAGACCCAATCTGATAGTTATCAAGACTGCTAGAGAACTGAATAAATTTTCCTGGAGAAGACAAAAGCAAAGGAGGAGATCAGTATTGAAGACAGCAAATAGTCTCAAGTCAAGGGTAAGTTTGGGACACTTAAGTGCGCAACAGAAACTTCTGCTCCAATAGTGGAAAGGCAGTTTTCTCAAAGAGCCTGCAGATATTAAATCTGTGTAAAGAAGGAGAGGGAAGACAGAGAATGGAAAAATTAACCGGCCAAAGGATGCAAAAAGATCTGCTCATATTACTAATGAGACACGTGAGTACACTAGAGGCGAAACGATTGATTTTAGAAGTGCAGATAAACAAGAGTAACTCAGCCCACTTTGGTATTTATTTCCTGTTGCTGTTCTAAGAAATGTTTTTAAATGTAATATCTTAGGCAATACATGTTTTTAATCTTAAAACTATTGTTGAAAGTCAGAGTTGCACTTGCTGGGCTAAAATCTACATGCTAGCAGCAGGGCTAAGTTTTTTTCTGACTCTTTGACATTTACAATAAAGTTTCTTGATTAAATCAGACCTGCAGGATCATCTAGACTAGTCTCCCCATTTGAAGACCCTAAGTGTAATCACATCTGCAAATCCTTTATATCTACAAATGGTAACACACGATCACATTCCAAATCTTAAGAAGTGGGCCATTCTGAGAAGCCGTTTCTTGTCTACCACACCTTCCAACAAGTTTACTGTCTCATTTATACCAGACAAACTCACTTGCACTTGAATTCAATCAAGAATCATGTTTGAAAACAGTATTAAAACAACAGGGTTTTCCAGGAGTGCTCAATACAACCAAAGACTATCCATGACATCCTGAGTAGAATTTTCTGAAAGTAGATGAATGAATCGATGATTTTTGTTTTCGTTGTATGGTTTTCTTTGGGGAGCTAGTGATCATGGTGTGTAGTAAATATCTATACCCCAAATTCGAAGTTAGAATTTACATAAGTGCAGTTTTAAGAGCCTCTTTGCCTTTAAGAATGTGTCTATCTATAACATGCTTTTAGTTTAAAATAAGAAAGTTTAGAATGGAGCCTAGCCTCTTACAAAAAGCTGAGACTTTAGAACATGAGTTCAGTTTCAACCTTTGCTCTTCTCAGGCCAGTTCATTAACATTTAGCATTGATCAAATCCCTTTCCTTCTAATGAAATGTTTCCTCAACCAACTTACAGAGTAATATTAACTTCAGCAGGCTAACGTAAAGATAAAATAGTACAGCCAAAATGCAATGTAGTGATACTTACTAGGTATAGTAGGCACACAGAAAAACGGGCCATTATTGAAATGTGGCACAGTGTATCTAGCTATAAAATAGATGTTTTACATTGACTCGAGGTATTCTAGTTAGTATTTCTTTTATCCTCCTTAGCCATTTGCAGTTTTTTTTTAACGTTTGCAAAGATTGTTTCCACCCCTCCTTCCTGTCCAGATGTCTCTCTCCTCTGCAGCCTCACTTCCATAACTTCCGGATGCAGGCTCTTTTGCCCGTTGATTTTTGTTCAGGGTCTTTGATTAAGAGGCAATGGCATGTTAATCTCTGTAATGCATTTCTCTGCAGACTTTTCTAGTCAGCCTTCCTTTCATCTGGACCCCCTTTAGCCTTCAAAGGCACCATTATGAGCCAAACCTAAGGTGGGCTTAAGGCCTGGAATAAATCACAAGGAAGAGAAACCCCTTCCTTTCTGGTTAAAAGGCAAAAGGGAGAAATGTTTTACTGAAAGGGCTTTTAAACTGAAGAAGCATGAAACTTTAGGTAGCAGTATTCCACGTCTGTAGATTCTGTGCTCTTAGAATTCACAAGATTGTCATAAGTCTTTGGGATACAAAATTGGACAATTAAAGATTTAAATGAATAATCAAATAATATCATAAGACCTTATTCTGATGGAATTCCTGGAAATTTCTCAATAATTTTCACACATTTCCCCCCCTAAAATGTCATTTACAGTAAATCAGATATTAGTATCATTATCAAACAGCCAAGAGACTGCATTTGTTTTTGACATGAAATGAACTTACTTTTATAAAGGGTAACTGAACTACATTAGTGCTAAAGAAGAGACTCATTTACATTGCAATAGTACAGCCAGCAAAATAAGTGGAACATCTGGTCAAACAGCTGTATTTTGATGTATGTAAGTCATAAAAATGAATTTACTAACTTTTATGAATTATTTTTCTCTTATGCTTAAAAATATTGATCCTAACTCTATTTGCATTGGAAAATACACTATTCATTCGCATTGGAATAGATATGTACATTTACCTCTGGGTCTGGGTCTGGGTCTACTGTGTAAGGATACATGAAGAGATGCCCTGGCAGGCAGTCATAGATTTCTCCATTAAATGTGCTCAGGTCTGATTTAGTAACAAGACATCAGTGATACTAGAAAAATTTTACTTAAGTACACTTTAAAAATACCTAATAATTGAACTGAACAATATATAACCAAAGTTAATCTCCTTGTTCCCCTGTGACAAATGTTCTACACAAATTCTTTAAAGCATCTGCCCCCCTCCCCAACTTCTTAACAGTGGCCCACTTGGAACTAGCAGATGCTCTTTTCTTTTGGTTAGCATCTATACACATATGTACCATGCCTTCCCTGCTTAACAATTGCAGCCTTAATATGGAATCATTTAAATGTAATTCTTGTGATCTCACACAGAATTTAAGCAAACAGACTCTTTGAGAAGGTACTCAAGGATAATCTAAGCAAGGGACATATTCCAGACAGGAGACAGGAAAGTTGTCATTCCTCTGTTTGATGTTAGGATCCTCCCAAGGCATGGAGCACACTGAAATCTGCTGCTCACTTGAGACACAAATTTGAATCCAGAGCAATCAGGCATGACTGACGAAGATGCACTGCTCCAATGAATATAAGCAGTGTTTCATATGCAGAATTTCTACAGGCAAAGGGGAGAGAGAAGAAAGAAATGAGCCTAAAAGACGACACAATTCCATTCTACATTTTCTTCTACTGAAACCTAAACCTACAGTGAGGAGCTTAGGGTTGGGGGTGTCACACTTCATTCCACATATCCTCTCTCGCAGCAGAAGAGCAACCCCGAAAGAAAGACGCCATGGTAAGTGCTACTCTCAGGTCACAAGAGGGGACAAACGAAAGAATAGGGATGGGATCATGGCCAGATGTGATTGGTTTGGGGCAAATGTTGCAGATGCTCATAGATATGTTAGTGGTACAGGGAAAGATGGTGTAGGGAACCATAGAACACCAGCCCTCAAGGATGGACAATACAACAATATGAGAATCTCACAAGGGTAGCATATAGGAGACATCTGTACCACATATGTTTCTGTTTTCTCAGTGCTAGTGCCTTTGAGGGCAGTGGGCATATTTGATGTTATGTATTTTCACATATAATTTTATCTAAATATTCAGTACTGAATTGCCATCCACGGATCTTCAGACTTATATAGATATCAAAGATCTGCTTTCATTCTATGCCAGTCTCCCATCGATCTTTGAGAGATGGCACAGTCAATCTCTGAAAACATTTCCCACTTTTATTAAAATGTAGTATGTCTTTATGATTACCAGTTTTACACACACATTTGCACTTTTTTATTTCTCTCACAAGCTGAATTTTAGGAGACAGGAATGAATTTGTCAACACTTCCTAAGAAAAAGAATAAAGGGAAGTCCTTTTAACAAAATGATGAAAAGGAAATACAAAGGAAATGATGAACTATTAAAATATAGCATGAGTGTAATTGACAAAGAAAGACATTGAAATGTGGGAACACATAATGGTATATTCCAGATTTGTGATCTACATGATGAGTCCTGTATTTCCAAGTCAAGGAAACTGCATTCATGCTAGCGGCAAATAGCTGGGCTTTCTGTTATTTGTTGAGCAAATTACTAGAAGCTGAAAATAAGAGGCATGCAAAATTGCCTTACAGCTGACTCGCTCTGCAAAGTTCAGGCGATGTAAGAGGCAAAAGCTGTATCTGGCAAGGAATAAGAGAAATTCAGAGGGTTATAGAAAAAAAAAACCCTACCACCCACTGCTGCCTATAAAAACGGTATTACAATATTGGCAGTGGCACCTACCTGGATGTTACTTAAAACCAGGGAGGCACAAACTGGATCCTGGCAGATTAAAGCCACAGTCACGCCGAAAATGAAAACATGCACACACACACACACACACACACACACACACACACACACACTATGAGATTTTTCATTTGTTTCTCCTCAGGCAAATTAGAGTGTGGACTTCCCAACTAATTACTTGTATCCTGAGACTCAAAGTCAGCCACCTCTCAATAACTTACAGGTGGCTTATTCCACCCTCCCCTTCATAGTTCTGCTCTGAGTTTAAAACAAAGAAGCAAATGACCCATTTGTATCAAATTAGGTATGACAGTTTGGGGAGTGGATTGTATACAGCAATTGTGTTGTATTACCGACACCCTTTTCAGTTCTGGAATCAAAAGCTTTTGTAGTTTTTCAAAGCTAAATCCTTCCAATGCCATTCGTCTAGTGGTGAAGAATCTGAAGCAGCTTATTTCTGAGAGGTTTAAGGTATTGATAAAATAAAAGTGTACTTCCCATATAGGTTCTCAGTTCCTTGAATTTAGAAAGAACAAAACCCAAATAATGGGTACTTGCAATGGGCGGGTGGAGCAAGAGGAAAGAGACAGGTAATGAAGCAAGGAGGGGGACAGAATGCAAGGAATAATTAATTGTGTATACCACAAAGTCCAGAAATGTAAGGCAAGGGGTGAATGCAAGGGGATCAACTTGGTGAAAAGATTAAGCTGCATTCCATCATTTATATACTGCTTTGCTAAACGACACCTCCCTTGTATAAAGATAATAATAAAAATAAATTAAAAATCACAAAAACACAAAGAAAAAAATCAAACTGAACAATAACAAAAGATAAATCCAAACAAGAACCCCAGAAACAAGTAAGTAAAAACAATAGTCTGTGAAATGGACATTAGTTATTTTGTTTAGAAGAAGTGTCTTTTCGGTTCTCAGCAACTCAGTTTGAATGGTCATGTACTTATGGTTACACGTAGTTACATGTAGTTCGATGATATCTAACTCGTCATCTTTGGATCTTCTTTGAACACATCATATTCATTTATTTCTGTGCAAACAAAAATCAAGCAATATCACCTACCTCAGTAGACTAATATAAAGGTGAATAGAAATATTTATATAATTTATGTATTCTAGACATATGCTGGTAGAGAGCATCCTGGATGGTCAATGAGGGCTATGTAAGATTTAAGGCAGTAATTATCAGGTTTGATAAAATAAAAGTATACTTCCCATATAGGTTCTCAGTTCCTTGAATTTAGAAAGAATAAAACCCAAATAATGGGTATTCAAAGGAAAATAAACATCTACATAAGAAAGTGTACCTTTGGAAGCCAGGTGCCAGGGGCTCACATCTGTAATCCTACTCAGGAGGCTGAGATCTGAGGATTGTGGTTCAAAGCCAGCCTGGGCAGGAAAGTCCGTGAGACTCTTTTTTTTTTCCATGAGACTCTTATCTCCAATAAACCACCAAAAAACTGGAAGTGGGACAGCATTCAAGCTTAGAGTTCAAGCTACATGACCAACAATACAAAAAAAAAAGAAAAGAAAGAAAAAAAGAAAGAAAGAAAGAAAGTGTATCTTTGTTCATAAGCTAAGAACCTATAGAGCTTAGATTTGGCATTTTGGAATTTTATGTAATTGTCTGCACCTGGAGTCAATGAGAAAGAAGATCTGCACCTTACTCAAAAGAAGCCACTGCATTTATAGACTTAGGTGGGGGTCACAAACCCATTTTTCAGTCTTTTTGGTCCTTTGATAAAAGTAACTGTACTGTTCCCCAATATAGTCTATTGTTGACTTCAACATCAAGAGAATATTATTGAACAATTTAAGAGACAGAGGTAGCAGAGTCTTTTCCTAGGAAGTAAAGTTACGATATTCTCCATATCATGTGAACCACGGAAACTTGAAAGAGCAAGCTCCCCTATTCCTCTGAATTGTGTCTCCTACCCCAGTGAATGTGTCTGAGACATCTGTTTCTTCCTGTTCTCTAAATACAATCAACAGGACACTGTCAATGGTGTGGGCCTGCATGGTATTCTATGAATTGTGAATTAGTCACGTACCTTATAAACTCAGTAGTGTCTCAGTGATAATCTTGAGACACAAAGGTGAAATTGTATGTTGCTGCCAAATGACAGAAAAGTAGATATAGAGAAAAGAGCACACTTCAGATCAATAGGTTCATGCTAAGTATCATGGTTTTACCCATTTGCAGCAAGAGCTGTAATTGAAAGCTTTATCTGATTAGGTTCATTGATAGTCCTCTGCTAGTCTCCAAAACCTGTCTACTTCTGCTCCAGCTGAACTGGGAGCCAGGGAGGGTGTAATGAGCATGATTCTCCTTGCAAATTTGTATACTTTGTGGTGGGAAGATGCCTGTGATTCTTCCTGGAATGCAAGTATTCTTAAATATTTTGATACATAGAGAAAGTTCCAGAAATATTTGTATGTTTTTTCATCTCAAAACAGCCAGTATTCTAACCTGTGTGGGAGCCTGTCAGTTGGTAAAGATATAATTTAATCTATACACTCTAAGAAAGTAAGCATCAGATAATTTTGTAACCCTTCCTCGTCCAATATGATACAAAAATAGTTCAATGTTTTTCTTTTATTATTATGGAATACAAGTTGTATCTGTGGGTCAAAGCAGCTACAAAATCAAGAATTCACATTCACAACAACTTGCAGGTCAAAACTAAGAAAAAATATTCTCCATTGTGTGTGTGTGTGTGTGTGTGTGTGTGTGTGTGTGTGTTCCTATGTCTGTCCTTACAAATTAATAAGACTAGACCTTAAAAAAGATAGTAATTGTTTTCTCTTTTTACATAAAGGCCTCCTTTTTTATTTAAGGGTTTGAAGGCACATGAAATAATCAAAACTATAAATTAGGTATATGGAATAATAAATGATGGTATACAGAATAATTGAATAAAATATCTTCTGCTCTGTTATTCACTCAGTCACTAACAATAGCCCCACAAAGAACTCTAAATTATCTGGGAGAAAACCTTTTGAAATAATTGAATACAGAAATTAAATAATGTCTCTAAATAGTTATTTTCATAGCTGGTAGGTAAAATACCCATCCTTTCTGAGTATTTCTCTTGTCTGCTTCTTTAACTTGTTAGGCCACTTCTTTACTTAAAGATCTTCATTATTTTATATAAGGAAAGTTATTAGGTAGAATATAGATACTTGAAATTAAAATAATTGAGTAAAAATTTCATGTTAAATTAGTTCAGAAAACATGAGACAATTCGAGAATAAAATTTTGGTATAGCTCAGGTGGTAGAGTACCAGCCTAAAAACTGGTGAGTCCTCAGTTCAAACCTTACCCGTAAAAAAATTTAAAAAAAGGATAAGGTTATTGAGTTATAAATCACCAGTCTGAACCCTATTATGGATGGTTACAGAAATTAATTAGAATCTCAGTGTGATGTCCATTAAGATAATATTTTCATTCTGGGTCTGTTAAAGTCTAGATATTCTTGATCACCCGCCCAGAGAAACATCTAGGCTTTGACTGTCAGTAGTATGACCATGATTTTAAGGATGATATCATGGTAGTATTTTCTTTCTTTTGCTATTCACAGCAACACTTTAGAACACTCTTATATAGCAGCAGCAGTCACTCAACTTCTTCAAGGCCAGCCAAAAGTGAGGCTTAATTTTAGGTCATTCCCTCTGAGAACTTAACTTTTTGTTTCACCTGAAATCCTTTCTGCAAATATTAAGTAAATTTTCAGTTAGCTAGATAACCAAGACCAGATTACATGATTTTCCTGAAAGTTTCTTACTTCCAACTAACTTCCTGTGCCAATTTCTATACCCGTTGGGGTTTTGCAATGCAGAAATCGAAAACAGACTCCTGATGATTTTAATAAAGAGGACCCTTTAGGAAATAACAGGTCATAGAATTCATCAGAAAGGGTAAAGAACCAACTACAAATACTGAGAAAGATACTGGATTCTCCCCATCTGGTTTAGCTGGGTATGTCTGGGACATTTTTAGGCACACAGAAAAAGGGTTCAGAAAAATCTCTGAGCCCTAGGATAATGTACAATTTGTTACCCTTCCTGGATATCTATAACAACAGCTAAAAGTTTGCCATTTGAACAGCTCGGTCACATTCCCACTTTTACCTCCACCATTCTCAGATTCAATCTCAGATTCTACTATGAATGCAGACTCTGGAAGTGATGTGTCATAACCCCATTTACAAAAAGTTTCAATTGGTCCCATCATCTCTCTTTTGGCCACTGGAGGTAAATTACACATTAATATCCAAATCATCTGTTTTGATCTCTTGATGTACCCCATGCTAACTGCCAGAGGTCAATATGTTTTTGGCATGTTGGAGTCTCAGATCTTGCCTCCCACTGGGAATTTCATGAGTCAAGCAAAGGGAAAAAGTAATTCTATTATAGGGTTAAGCAAACAGTAAACTGGATGGGGAAAAGGAAATCTAATGAAGTCTAACTACCAGCATGCAGGAAGCTTGTATGTGGAAAGGCATCATCAAGAGAAGAGCTTGAGATGTCAGTTTGTTATACAGCTGTGGGAGTGAAGAAGGTGCGTATGTTATCACTGATTCCTGAGCACAGGGCCTAGGCACCCAGTGTGCACTACTCGAAGGGAATTCCTCAGAGGATTAGAATATGTGCTCCTCCAACCAGACTGTAGCAATTTTTTTGGTTGGTTTCCATAGTAGTATTAAGTAATGGAACTTTCAATGAATAGTGTTCATTTTTTAAGAAAAATAAGAATTTATTTAAAATAATATATTTGGCATAATTTGTCTGGCAGACTGTATCTGATTTCTGATCAGTGTCATAGACAGTCCTATGAATGTGAAGATTAGCTTGAAAACAAATCCTCTTCAGTGCAGTGGAAGCTAGTTTGCTCACTTACACATTCTTTTCCTTCTTTGAGATTAGCATGTTATGGTTTGGTAGAATGTCCAGAAAGAAAACATTGAAAGACTACTGAAAGCCTTTTCTACTCTTTTTTTTCATCTTCTAATAGCTTTCATGATGTTTATGAGGGATTGTCGTGGCTGAGTAAATTATAGCTCATAAGACATAACCTCACTAAATGCTTAGCACTAATAAAAGGATAAAAATTGACACATCAGAAAATGATGTCTTCAAAAATTGACGCAAAGCATGGATGCTTTATCTCTCCCTTTCTAAGAATTTTTTTTTGCACTACTGGGATTTGAAGTTAAACCCTTGTGTTTGCTAAGTAGGTATTGTATTGCTAAACTTTACTGCTGAATATTTTTGCAATAGTTATTTTGAGATAGTGTCTCATTTCCTACCTAGGCTCACATCTGGACAACTATCCACCTATTTGAGACCTTCTCTTGTACATATGTCAGATAACAGGAACATATCACTGAGCCCAGTTCTGGGTTAACAAGGGATGTGACAAACTTTTCTACTGGACTGCTGTCAGATCATTATCAAGTGCAAGACACATTATCAGTGTTTGAGATATTATTATTATTACTATCATTATTATTGTTGTTGTTATGCAATCCATGGAATTGAATTTAGGGCCTCATTTTTGCTAGAAATGTGTTGTATCACTTGATCCCTTCTCATAGTTATAAGACATTTTATAACATTGACTTAAAGAAAAAGTACTGGGAATAAATTTTACAAAAGAAATATACATTGTTAAAATGGGAAAAAAAAGAGTCTGTCTATTCATCTAGCTAGCCCTGCATCTATATCTTGTTGAGAATAGGATGTCAACATTTAAAAAATTGCATTAGAGTACCTTACACCCTTTTTACAACTTTAACAAGCTGTAATCATGAAGACAAAAATTTATATGAAAATATGATCTAATAACTTTTAACCTTAGGCCTTTCTACTTGCTGAGTTTTGTAATGAGAGACTAATAACCTCAGCTCAATATTTTTCAACCAGGAAGTCCGGGGAGGAAAGATTGTTCTATTATCTTCCTACACCTGCCTGCAGATGTTTATTAGATCTTTTGATTGCCATGCCACTGTATTCTTTTTGCTGACCTCCAGCTTCTAGCTGAGAGATATAGGTGAAATGTTGATATAGAGGGGCTTTAACCTTTGCTTGGGAAGATAAATAGCTGTAGCTAAGTGCCTCCTGCATCAGGCTTCCTAAGAATATTCATTTATCATCATACTTTGAGCATCATGAAGTAAAATGGAGGAAATAGAAGACATCAAGTCCTAGTAAGAGCTATAATGAAGCCAATACCCAAAGCCACAAATGCTTTGCAACAAATTCTGACAGCTTTAGTTTCTGTGATACCCTGGTCTTTGGGGGAAGAGTTGAGTCTTTGATTCAAAACAAATTAAAAGTCACACGTCCAAAGGACAGTCTATCAATGGTAAATATCCATAACCAACCAGCCAACAATCACATTGTCCCTGTGCAGACTCTTCAAAACTTCCTTGAGGTCTTTCTTTGTTTAAACCAAGGACTCAATTCATGTAGGTATGGTTAAAATGCTATTAAATAATACACCGAAAATGTATACTTAGGTGGGCACCAGTGGCTCACGCCTGTAATCCTAGCTATCCAGGAGGCTGAGATCTAAGGATCATGGTTCAAAGCCAGCCTGGGCAGGAAAAACCCTGAGACTCTTATTTCCAATTAATTAACCACTAGAAAACCAGAAGTGGTGCTGTGGCTCAAGTGGGAGAGTACTAGTTTTGAGCTGAATAGCTGAGGGACAGCACCTAGGCCCAGAGTTCAAGACTCATGACTGAACCAAAACAAACAACATCTATCTATCTATCTATCTATCTATCTATCTATCTATCTATCTATCTATCTATCTATCTATCTGTCTGTCTGTCTGTCTGTCTGTCTGTCTGTCTGTCTGTCTGTCTGTCTGTCTGTCTGTCTGTCTGTCTGTCTGTCTGTCTGTCTGTCTGTCTGTCTGTCTGTCTGTCTGTCTGTCTGTCTGTCTGTCTGTCTCTACAACACACACACACACACTCCTCCCCATTCATCAGGAGGGGAGGGTATGGGAAGGGATGGGAAGAGGAAACATGAGGAGGCAGCAATGCTTGATAAGAAATGTACTTGTTATCTTGTCCACGTAATTGTAACTCCTCTGTACGGTATAGAATGGGTTGAATGCTCGATGGCTTTTCTTATTTTTTTGGCAAAAGGCATATTCGTTTTACATTTACATAAAATAAGATATATACTAAAATATTTATGTGTGCCAAAGTATACCCAGACTTGGAAAATAAAGGCATAAGTAGTAAAGTTAAAACTTGTTTTAACTTAGCAAGCTTAGCACAAGATTTAAATACAAAAAACTGAGAATTTACTGGTGAAGAATGTTCATTGCTTGTGATAAGCATAAATACATTTTTCCCAGGACTTAACATTTTGATATTTTACTTTCAATGACTTTTACTTATTGAGTAGTCTTGGAGACATTCTTACCAAAGCCTTTTTCTCACCAGTGTTCTCAGTTTACATAAAAATGGAGTAAAACTGTATTTGATGTTGGTATAATTTGTGGAGCGGAAGGGAAAAAGTAAATCATTTAAATAGGGATACAGGTGGACCCATTGCAACAATGAGATGTACAAGTTGTTATGTCGAAAAACGAACTTTACAACTTTGGCTTGAGGTGGGGAGGTTGGGGGGGTTACGGGGGATGGGGGGAGATAGGAAGGGATGGGAAGGGGAAACAAAGGAGGAGGCTACAATGCTTGTTAAGAAATGTACTCATTATCTTGTCCATGTAATTGTAACCCCTCTGTACAGTATTTTCACAATAAAAAAAGAAAGAAAGAAAAAGGAGTGAGAATTGTTTCCTAAGTGCTAAAGCTAATATTTACTCATTAATTTGAAGCACTTAGTTGTACTGTAACCTGGTGTATATGATATGTAGTGTGTGTAAATAGATAGATGGACATATAGATAGATAATGCAGATAGATTCTAGGAGATTGACAATGTCATTTTCAAAAAAAAGAACAAAAAACTTTAGGTTTAGTCTCATAACCATAATGCACTGAATCCTGTCAACAATAATGAGATCAAAAGAGAATGATGAAGTTGCAGAACTGTTTGCTCCTTAATTTCAACTTGATGAGCCTGGGCAGAGGTCACAGTATCTACACTCTTGACCCACAAAAAAGTGAGATAAAAGATTGTATTTTCTTATGATGACAAATATATAGTAATATTTTATCCAATAATTGTAATGGAGAACTAATACGAAATACATAATCAGTCAAATCACCTATACACTAGATTACTCATCAGAATGCTGCTTCTCTACCGATTAAATACTTACACAAATGTGATTATGACTCAGTGGTATTGGCTGACTTTATCATATGAAGACTACATAACAAAAATGTTTGAATCTCTTTACTGTAAATTCATCATTTAAATTTTGTAGTTTATATATCTCTCATAAACCTAAAATCAAAGCTCTGTAGCCTTAACTAATGAGTCCTAGAGTCAATCCTTAAAAAGCAGAAAGATAAAACAATTTGGAATTTTAATTCAAGGGATTTTTTCTTTATTTATATTTTGTCTTGCAAAAATGTGTGCATGACATTTTTTTACAGATAAAAAATCAAATGAAGGTGGGCACTGGTGTCTCACGCCTGTAATCCTAGCTACTCAGGAGGCTGAGGTCTGGGGATCACAGTTCAAAACCAGCCTGGGCAGGAAAGTCCATGGGTCTCCTATCTCCAATAAAGCACTAGAAAACCGGAAGTGCTGCTATGGCTCAAGCGGTAGAGCACTCGCCTTGAGCTAAGGAGTTGAGAGACAACACCCAAGCCCAGAGTTCAAGCCCCATGACTGACCAAAAAGAAACTCAAATGAAATTGACAAATGGTTTGATGTTGCTTAGTAAATAATAACTGCTTAAGGTTGTTGTATGTTTTTAATTATGCCTTTACATTATAACTGTATTATAATAAAAGGTGGAAAATGGGGCTAAACTATAGCAAAGCTAAAATGGTCACCCAGCCAAGCAGAGTACCATAATGAATATAAACATGAGTACAAGATCCGTCTACTTTAATCCAATAGAGTGACCTCAAAACATGCTGTAATTCCTTTCCTTTGTTTCTTTAACATTTCACAAAAATGTTCACACAAGGAAGGATTAAACAATTAATCAGTATAGAACAGGACTTGCATCTAATTACTCAGTTAAGCACAGTGACCTTAAAGCACTCCAAGGCAACTGATTTTATTGAACGTACACCAATACATGTTATCAACTATTGTACTGTTATTACTAAAACTTCTACTTGTTAATAATACAATAATCAGAAAGCTACCTTCCATGAAATGGACTGGTTGTATAAAATATACTTGTATCCAATAAAGATCAAATTTTTGTAAATTTTTGTTGATATAGAATATTCTTTAAAACATATATTTTTTGTATGTAATGTTTGCATGTTACTCCTATTTTTCCACAAAATACATACCAGAATCAGTTAATTCATCAGAATTTCTGAAATTTCATCAAATACCAAACTGTTTGAGAAAAATTCTATATTGCATCTTGGTAATGATTCAAGTAAGCCAGACACCAAAAGCCAAACTCCACATGTTCAATTTCATATGTAGATGGCAAAAACAGTGGAACTGATTAAGAATTGTGATTATTGGCTAGTGGAAAGGGGGTGGAAAAGATGATGAAAAGAAGAGCGTTTTTCATCAATTCATGTTGTGTCCATATGCTAAAATATCATAAGGAGCCCCATTATCACAAATAATCAATATACACTAAGGAAAAAAGGAACTAAATCTAGTCATTTGAGTATGCTCTATTCAATTCTTTCAGAACTCTCATGGAAATATCAATATGATTATTATAAAATGATAGCAGACAATACATTTAAGCTGAAATAAAAGGACTCTGGGAGCATATACTTTGGACGCTATTTTTTAGATCATCCAATATACACATGTGTTACAACTGGGAAAAATTAGGCTCTATGTATTGCCACATTTGTAAAGGACAAGGTAACTGCTAGAATAGTGAAATAAAAACCTAGTGAGCAGTTTGTAATGAAGATTTAGTGTACACTGGATGTTCAAGAGGGACTTTGGTCTAAACCTTATCCACTCCAGAAGAATTAAATCATAGTCTTGGTCGGAGAAACAGATGAATTCAAGGATGGAGAGGCCTACATATTACTCTTTTATAAAAACTTATCAGATGAGTCTTTGATGTGGGTATGAGCCACATGTCTAGGAACCAAATGTACAATATCATTCTGTTCCCTGAGAAGTACAGAGCTACCACCATAAAAATAATAGCTATTGCTTCTATTCTTAACAGTGACCACTCTGACTGGTGTAAGGTAGCATCTCAATGTTGTGTTTATTTGAATTTTCATGGCAGCCAAGAACGGTGAACATTACTTCATCTATTTATTGGTCATTTTTACTTTTTCCTCTGTTGTCAAGTTAATTTCTTTTCCACTTATTAATTTGGTTGCTGATTGCTTGAGCGTTTAGTTAAGTTCCTTGTACATTCTAGTTATTAAGCCTTTTTCACTTGTATGGCCTGCAAAATCTCTTCCTGTAGGGGAAAAATGAACTCTAACCCATTGCTGATGTCAATGTAAATTAGTTCAAATACTATAGAAGTCAGTATGAAGATTCCTCAGAAAATAAAAGGCAGCTATCCTATTATTCATCATCACTCCCTGTTAGGCATTGACCCAAAGTCAGGATAAAATAGAGTTGCTAGCCAACTATGTTTATAGCAGCATTATACACAATCGCTAATTCATGAAAAATCATAGATACCCAACAAGTGATCAAGAAAATTCTATAGATAAATAGATAGATTGATGATAGATACATAGGCATGTATGTATGCATATATATGTATATACATATATATATATATATACACATAGAGAGAGAGGGATGTTGTTGTAAATGTAGATATAATTAGAAATAGGTAGAGGTATAGGTAGACATAGAAGTTACAGGTACATAAAAACATAATAGATGTATTTATACACATAAAATAGAATTTTATCAATCCATCAGGAAGAATAATGTCATTTCTATTGAAATGGGTGGACCTGGAACAAGTAATGTTGAGTTAAATAATCCAGATTCAGAGAGACAAAAAGCATGTTTTCTCTCATATGTGAGAGATACATGTAAAATATATACATTTATGAAGACACATAGTGTGTTATGCATATATATATATATTATCCAAATGGCTAAAGTGTTGTACATGAGTTAGATGTCATGATGTAATATCTTTAAACACTTAACAGATAGGTTAACAAAATGAGTGCCAGGCAAGTGAAACTTTCTTTGAGGTGAGTAGGGAGTAAGAGGAGGGTGTGTAGAAGGAAAAGAGAAAAGGTGAGTGAATACAGCAACAATGCCCAATGTAGATGCTGCATATGTGTGAATATGGAGCAAAGCAACTTGAGATGGGTGAATGGGAGGAAAAGAGAGGAAGAATTTAGCAATGTGGGGACTCTGATCAAGATATCTGGTGCAGATGAATGACCATGCTAAATTGAAATCCAGTTAGACAACGATGAGAAGAAAACAATCTGAGTACTAGTGAATTAACTAATTAAAAAGAACAGCTGCTCTCTTTGCTCTCAGGTCATATGTGTGTAGACAGCAGGCTAAGCAAAAGCAAGTTATTGCTACAGCGAGAGTGCACAGCTAGAATCAGCAAGCCCGGTAGCAGCAGTGTTGGCCATCTAACTCACAGAATCCTTGTGAGCAACTCTGAAGCATTCTATAACACATGCCTGAGGAAATAAAGTAAGAAATATGACAAATGGTCAATGACATCAGCGAAACAAAAGGAAAAGCCTAGCTGCATTAGAAGTTTTCATAATAAAAGTCATAAGGGCATAGGAAAACAATGTCATCTTATTTGCAGACATGAAATTGAATCATAGGCAAAAATGTTAAGATGAGTGGAATACATTCAGCAAAAGCAAACAAATCAGTTGTCCTTAAGGGTAATATCAATATCTGGATCAGATAACATTAAATTCAAACCACAGCCACTCAAAGGAACCAGATTAGTCATTTCATACTGATGATGCATACAGAGGTACTGAATACCGTTGCTTCCAAAATGTTTCAGAACTGTTGATGTTTATTTCAAAACATTATTTTTATATAGAATGTAAATTCTTTGATACTACGATTCTGCAAAAAAAAACACATTGCAGACATTCATAAATTTTCTTAGGCTTTGCATGGTCTTAAGGGACAGAAGTCAGTCACATAAAGCTGGCTTCTTATCTGAGACAGAGCATCTGAAAGCAGTGACGTGGTTTCTTTTATTCCACTGTTAGGTAAGTAAACATCTGGGTAGAAATGAAATTTCAAAAAAGATCATACTTGTAGACAAGAATGCTTGATAAAGTGCATCCATGTCTTCAAAAGTGGTTAGTGAGGAAGGGTATTTTATCCACAGGGTCTTCAGCTGGTGTTAGGGTTTATTTTGCTTCTGCACCTTTTTTCCCTCCTGTTCTTCATGTTTTAACATTACCCCTGATGAACCACGTACTTTTTGAAGATAAATACATTTAATTTGAAGATGACTATGATTTGAAAATGACTTTAAGGTCACTGTGCATACATAATCCCTACTTCATCTACAAAGGAAACCTTTTACCTAACTTCTCCAATTTTATAAGGATATTTTCAAGCATATTTGTCCCTTTCTTTCTACTTTGGTTATTTTGAACTTTTTTACGATCTTCAAGTAGTTGTACAAAGGAATTGCCAGTCACCAGAGCAGTTTATGAATACAGTGCATCTTGATCTCTGTCTCCCCTTTTGACATTCTCACCCAACCCTCTTCTTCCCTTACTTATCTTAATTTTAGGCTGTGTACTCATACTTGTTGCCTTTTAACAAAGCAGTTGATGTGTAGAATACATCTTGATCCAGGTCATCACGTCAAGATCTTCACCCACTTTCTAACATCCCTTTACTTATATTTCCCAATTCTGTGATATATACAATGAGTTCTTACCTACCTTCTCTTTCCTTCCCCCTTAATTCCTCTGTCACTCTGCCTTTGCCCTCCACCCTACCCTTTTGTGAGTAGTACTTATTTTGTTGGGCCTTGACTCCGTTTATTGTTATTTAAAGAATTATACTATTTGTGCTTTCCATACAGACTCTTCTACTTCAGATAATTCATTTGTAACCACTTGCTTAACATTTGAAAACAGATCTAAAACCATCTACTCACAAAAATCTTAATATATAGGACATTATAAGATGTTTGATTTTCAATGTTAAAGATATGAATTATATTTTAATCTTTTGACACATATACTCATTCCCTAATTTATTTAAAATTCTTACTCTGATAGTTAACATTGGTGTAGAAGCAAACACTATACATAATCTTGTTTATAGGTATATTTTCAGGAGACCTTGCAAGACAAAACATAGGTGTATCAAATTAAACAGCAATACATTTGGCATAATAAAAATTAAAGCAATACATGATTGAAAGAAGGAAGTCCAAATGGGAAGTTGAATGCATATTGCACTGTGTTATAACGAAAACAATTTTAAAAATATGAGGAGAAAACACTCAACAATTCAGGTGGACAAGAAAGGGTTGGAGCAGAACTATGAAGGATGTAAAGCTTTGACAAAACATCAGCAATGACATTTGCTAGTCAAAACATATAGGAGGTAAACATTCTAACACTAGTTTCCTTGTTTCTTTTTTATTGTCAAGGTGGTGTACAGAGAAGTTTCAGTTACTTAAGTAAGGTAATGAGCGCAATGCTTTTCAAACTTTTTACTCTTTCCCCCAATTTTCTCCTACTTTCCCTCTCCTCACCCCTCCAAGTTGTACAGATCATTTTCAACATATTGTCTTGTGTATATCCTTGTTGCATTGGTTCCCCTTTGTCTCATCATTCTGTTGTTCCTCTTCCCTTCCCTAATTCAAATATATATATATATATATATATATATATATATATATATATATATATATATATATATGCAATACAAGGGTACCAAAATCAAGTGCAAAACCAGCAATGATACAGAGATGAACTTTGAACTGGAAAGCAGTTTAAACAATTATGCTTACTGAGGAAGTTCAATGGGCAGATACACAAATTTGGTAATCATATGGAGATCCTAAAAATGCAGTGTGTTCATGCATTGCCTAAAGAGGACCATCAAACATCAAGGAAATAAATAGCCCTAGTTACTTCCTTATGGGCTAGCCATGATAAAACTGAAGAAATTTGTTCACTTCCTGTACCATAACTGAAGTGTGGTACTCAATGGAATTGTGACCCCATTGAGAAGGGAGTTAGAGGAAATTTATTAAGATTATACAGTTCCTGGTCCAAAGAATCCTCTCAGAAAACATTGGGATTAATGATGGCTGTGGTGGTGAAAATCACATCAAATTGATGGTTGACTGCTTCCGGAGAATAAACTTAAAACCCAGGTTCACTTGTAAAAGTAAATTATCATTGTTTAGTAATAAAAATTTAGATGTTAAAAAAACAGAGGACATAACATAGGGGGAAGAACATACAAAAGAATCAGAAGATCACATAGTACATTAAAAACAATAGCAACAAAGAAAGACATGTGTCCATGTCTTGGAGTTCATTTGCTTAACATCATCTTATATGATCATATGTACATAGTTATTGAGCTATTCTGCTCACCTGCTAAGATTACCCTAGATGTATACTAATTATTGCAAATAAGGGAAACCATGGGACCTGTGTTTCTTTGGCTCTGTCTTACTTCACTTAATATGATCTTCCCCAAGTCTTTCCATTTCCTTACAAATGGGTTGGTGTCATTCTTTCTAATGGAAGCATAGAATTCTATTTATATATACATATACATATATGTATATTTATACATATATACATACATAAACATTTTATTGATCCATTCATCTACTGAGGGGCATCTATGTCTTATCTATATCTTATCTATGGTGAATAATGATACAACAAACATAGTTATGCTGGAAGCTTTAATATGGCCTGGTTTGTGATCATTTGGGTAAATGCCCAGAAATGGGATTGCTGGGTCATAGGGGAGCTCTATGTGGAATCTTTTGAGGAACCTCCATACTGCTTTCCAGAATGGTTGAACAAGTTTACACTCCCACCAACAGTGCATCAGTGTTCTCTTTTGACCACATCCCTTCCAGCACCTGTTGTTATTAGATTTCTTGATTATAGCCATGCTTACTGGGATGAGGTGGAATCTAAAAGCTGATTTGATTTGCATTTCTTTTAAAAAGTATTATATAGCTAGATCATAGGCATCTCTCTCCTTTCTCATGAGAAGAAATTATAGCTCAAGAGACATGCATTGTCCACGCTTCAAATTCTAATTTGCATCAGAATTAGTTATGACCTGTGGAACAGAACTTTTTCTCAGTGTGGTCACAACCACCCTGACATCCAGGATTAACAAGCAAAGATATAGATAGCCCTGAATTACAAAATGCAGGAAAATTTTACCTGAAAGTTTAAACTAGTATTTTGTCATTAGCAGTGTGTCTAATGCAGATCCTAAGAGATATATTTCTGTCAGATATCTTTAGATGAATTTGGTGAAGTTTACATTTGAGCTCTGACTTTCTTCTTCCTAATTTTCCATGTTATCTTAAGCTCTGTGTATCAGTATATGCATGAAAAGTTTATGATATACAATTTGTTCTGCCATAGGTATACTCTCTTTATATTAAAATTATTGAGTACTGAGTGTCTTATCATAGGCATTTTGACAATAAAGATTTCAAATTACAAGGGAATAATATGTATATATACACACATAAATGTATATACATATATACATACACATTTATACACATACATATTCCATTTAATCTTGAAAATTACTGATTATATAATCATATATAAAATTATTACTACTAATAATTAGAGTGATGTTATTATTTCTAATGGCTGCCTTTCTAAGATTTTAATTAACTTGTTTTTTCTACTTAGTATTATCTTAGGAATCATTAATAATATGAGGGAATTTTACTATGCTATATTGAAAAGTCACATACATGTTATATATGCTTTGAAAATTTTTGTTGCTAGGGCCTTCTACTTTTCTCCCTCACCCTCATTCTGATTTCCCACTATAGTTCCCCATTTACATTTATGCTCTAATCTTATAATGATGATTATTCTTTGTCGGTCATGGGGCTTGTACTCTGGGCCTGAGTGCGGTCCCTCATCTCTCAGTTCAAGGCAAGCACTCTACTACTTGAGCCACAGCACTACTTCCTATTCTCAACATTTTAAGCCTAGTTTTTTGTGTATATGTGAAAACATACAATATTTGTATTCTTGTGTTTCATTTGATTCACTCATTATTATGACTTCCAATGCCATCTATTTTTCCTGAAAACAATTTATTTCTAGTTTATAGCTTAACAGTCACCTCCATCTTATATTTCCATTTTTTCTTATCATTCATCAGTTGCACAACTAGCCTATTGCGAATGGTGTTGTAAGATATATGAGTGGACAAGTATCTCTCTTGTATGTTGATTTATAGTATTTCAGTTGCATACCCTTGTGAGGAATTTCAGGATCATTAAGAGGGAATATTTTGGGTTTTTTGATAAGCTTCCATACTAATTTCTATAGATCCGCTAGATCAACCATGATATAAAAGCAAGAATTGACAAATGGGGTTGCATCAAACTAAAAGTCTTGTGTACTTCAATGAAAACAATTACCAGAATGAAGACAGAATTCACATAATGGGAGAAAATATTTGCCATATATTCATCAGATCAAAGATTAATATCCAGAATGTACAAAAAGCTTGAAAGACTAAACAGTAAAGAACAAATAATCTAACTAAAAATGAGCCAATGAATTAAACAGACAGTTCTCTGAAGAAATACATAGAGCTGTTCAACATCCTTAACCATAAAGGAAGTGCAAATCAAGGCTATCTAATTTTCCATCTCTCTCCAGTGAGAATGGCCATCATTAAAGAAGCAAGTAACAACAAATGCTTGCAAAGGTACAGGGAACAAAAACCCTCACACACTGTGGGTGGGATTGTAATCCAGTGCAAATTTAATGTGTTCCTTTTAGTGAATGGTTTCAATATGCTACATAACAACAGCATTTGAAATAAGGTAGCAATAAAATGGTTATCTCTGCATAGTGCTATTTTACATAATTTTTTGGCATCATGTTTCAATTTTTGAATGAATATGTGTTACCTGGTTTTAAGAAAAAATAACTTTTATAGCATCACTCTGACTATTCAAGGATACACGAGAATTCTGGATTGTAGCTCAGAATGTCCTATTTTCTAAGACAGGATTCTGAATACCTGTAGTACTTCCATTCACAGATGGTATCATTCAGTGGTGGTGTAAAAAAGACTTCTCTTCATAAATCCTGTAAAATACATAAAGATCCTTTCATAAGGGACAGAGTTTATGTTACCTTCTAAGGTGGGTGTGAATGTATACATTTGTTTTGCTAGGAAATGGAATATTTTTTCAAGAATGTGTGACTTTATAATTTATTATGTGGATGAATGGGGCTTGAACATTATATTCTCTTAGTTTCTAAAATTTACAGAAGTACCAAAAATAAATTTCCATCTCTTAAATCATTTGTAAATACCTGAGTGTAGAATTATGGCACCTTCAAATGAAACTTATTATGAGAAATGAAGAGAAATGTATAGAATAAGACAATAACAAAATAATTTCCAATATGGGAGTTTTCTTGTCTTTGTGGAATGGATATGTGGTATAATAGACAGACACAAGCTACAAAGATCAGGAAACTCTTATGGTTAACAAAGCATTGAAAATGTACCATATACTCTTTTTCAAAAAGTAAAAGTATATTCCTAGAGGAAAAATTTTCTCTATAAGCAAAATCTCCTCTGGGTTCTTAAACAGCATCTGTGTAGAGAGACACTTATAAGTTTATAAGATTGTAAATAAGGAGGTAGGAAATTTGAAGTCAGCAATTTACTTATTTATATTATTGGGCATAAAGAGATAGAAACAAGTGATTAAAACATAAGATGTCATTTTAAGTAGCCCCTCAAGTAATTAATCTGTCAATACTCTGCTTCATTAAAAACTCATCAATTTATAGGCGTTGAAACGCAGTTTAATTTTACAAAGTAAATTCTAAGCAAAGCCAGGTGCTGAGGGCTCACGCCTTTAATTCTAGTTACCTTGGAGGCTGAGATTTGAGAATCAAGATTCAAAGCCGGCCTCGGGAGAACAGTCCCTGAGGCTCTTATCTCCAATTAACCAACAAAAGGTTGTAAGTATAGCTGTGACTCAAGTGGTAGAGCACTAGCCTTGAGCAGAAAAGCTCAGGCCCCAAGTTCCAGCCCCAGGATCAGCAAACACGCAAACATTCCTAAGCAATAATATTATAGAAAATATTTTGAGGAATTATTTTATTGAAAATATGCATTTTGGTTGGGTGCCGGTGGTTCATGCCTATAATCCTAGCTACTCAGGTGGCTAAGATCCAAGGATCACTGTTCAAAGCTAGCCTGGACAGGAAAGTCCATGACTCTTATGTCCAATTAACTACCAGAATAGCTGGAAGTGGCTCTGTGGCTCAAGTGGAAATCAAGTGTTAATCTTGAGCTGAAGAGCTGAGGGACAGCAAACCAGATCTCAGCTTTGTGAATAGCTAGGATTATAGGAGAGAGCCACTGGCACCACCTTTAAATAATTTCTATTCTAACCAAAAAATTTCTGTAGTGTCCCAAATTTTTTCAAAGTTTTTGTTTTGTTTGTTTTTGTTGGTCATAGGGCTTGAACCTGGGCCTGGGCACTGTCCCTCAGCTCTTCAGCTCAAGGAAAACTCTCTATGACTTGAGTCACAGGTGCTACTTCTGGTTTTCTGAGTGGTTTTTAAGAGATAAGAGTATCATGGACTTTACTGGCCTTGAACTATGATCCTCAGATCTCAGCCTCCTAAGTAGCTAGGATTGCAGGCCTGAGCCAAGGGCACCTGGCCAGGGAGCTTTTACTTTACAAAAACTTAATACATCTTTGATCAGTTCTTGGGTATTCCTTGTCATTCCCAATCAGTTCATCTAATGTAGTTTCCCCTAGGAGTGTCCGACTCTGTCTCAAAGGATTGTGTCTTAATTTGGTACTCAACTGTCTTACATTCTGTCTACTCTCGACCAAGATATCAAATTCCTGAGAATGAACTTTTACCAACAAATCATCAGCTCCCACGACAGGATGTGGATCATGATGGATACCCTGTGGGTATTGCTTGGATGAATAAGCAAATAGATAACTGAATTGCAATGCATCATAATAATTTTCAAGCTTATTATTTCTAGTGTGTTTTTTATTTCCTCAATCCCCAAGGCATAACAAGAGTCCTCACTAGAGACACCTTGTATGTTATTGTTGAACAAATGTTACTTGATATTGGTAACACTTTCATTGCATTGATACACAAATAACCAGTGAACATATTGTACATCTTGGTACATCAAATATACCCCAATAAATCTGGGGGAAAGATAAAGGAAGTAATTAATGAGAATAATGTATTTCTTGGATTATTCTCCATCCCACTATGGCACAGAAGTAGGAACTTTACCCTTTCATTCTAAGCATAGTAAGAAGTTTCACATAGATCCACTTCAACAAGTTAATAAGTGTCTCTGGAGCTAAGATACAAGGAGCCAAGGAATTCAAGAATTTGGCTAGGTTAGTAGTGAGGGACTACTATGCTACTCTGATTTGAAATGTACCTGAATTCTTGCTGGTAAACAGCCAAGTTCTGTTTCAGTGAAAGCTAATATTGTATGTTCATGTTAAAACACTTGTGGCAAAGGAGCTAACACCCTGGAGTTGTAGGAACTAGGTATGTAGAAGATGAGGTGAGAGAGGTTGCAAGATCCTGACAGTACAGGAACTTGCAAAGATTTTTGGCTCTCATACTCAATGAAGAGGGGAAATGAAAAGATGCTGAGGAGATGAGGGGTGTGATTTGATTCAAATAGACCACATTAACATCTGAAGGAGAATAAAAATAGATGATAGGAATGAAGGAGAAGGCCTGAGCAGTCATTCTGCAGATAAATGTGTCTGGTCTTGGCAAGTAACCACTACCATCTTTCTCCTGGAGAATTACACATTTCTTTCCTGCTCCCATTAATTGTCCACCCTAGCCCTGCTCCAAACTTAATGGTGTTGGCTAGATACAAAATATAGGGAAAAGAATGAGGAAATCATCCATGGGGTCTCAGATCTCTTTGGCAGTCAAAAGAGAGGCCACACCAAAGGCAAGAAATAGCTCCATGTTAAAAGTAATTTGTGCCATTTTGATTATTAACTTGGATTAAATTCATAACTGGAAGGAGAACAAGCTGGTGAATAATACTAATCTGATGCCTTTTTAATACTGGAAGTGGACACCCAAGCTTGGGTACAGACCCAGAATTTCTTCTAAGGGCAGAAGGAAGCCTACTTCCAAAAGACATTTGTCCCGGGCACCAGTGGCTCATACTCATAATCATTGCTATTCAAGGAGCTGAGATCTGACACCAAGATTCAAAGCTAGTCCAGGCAGATGTATCTGAGAGATTCTCATCTCCAATTACACAGCAGCAAACCAGTAGCAGAGTTATAGCTCAAGCGGTCAAGCCAGACTTAAGTGAGAAGGACAAATATGAGCAAGAGGCCCTGATTTAAGCCTAGGATTGGCACAGAGATGCGAAAATATTTGAGTGATTTAATGGAATTTTTTTTAAATGTGTTTCTTTACACCCAGTAGATGGTGTTCTTTATGTACTCAGACACAAGTGGGATTATTGAAGATTGTGGAGGACCATTTTCCCCCCTAGGGAAAACAGCAAATTCTTTACGTTGGTGAATTAAAAGTTCTAGAAATCTTCCAGTTTACAAGCAAAAGTTTCTTCAACTTTGTTTCTGTTTTGTTGGTGGTGGTTTTGGGTTTTTGGTTTCTTTGTCCCTGGATTCAAGGCCACAGTATCACTTCCAATTTTCTGGCGGTTATTTGGAGGTAAGAGTCTCATGGAGTTTCTGACCCAGCTGGCTTCAAAACAGGATCCTCAGGATTACAGGCAGGAGCTACCCATGCCCAGGCAACCTTTGTTTCTTAAAGTCTCAATATGAGTTGCTTGAAGAACATCTTGGAAAACATTTGATAGGGATGTGAAATAAATATAATCTTTCAGAACCGCCTGGAGGGTAGGGGATTGTCTTCCAGCTTTAACAAGTCACTTCTTTCCTAGACCTACTCTAAATGGCATTGGATAGGATTACTGTTCCATGTGTCATTATTCAAGACGAAGATGTAAATGTATAAAACGTCTAGGTCAGTAACTAGAAAAGGGAGAATGGAATTAATAAGCACTATTGGATTAATCTCAAGAAGGAACAAAAAAATAGTTGTCATTTTTTTTAGTTCATCATTGAGAGCAATTGCTTAACTTACTTGCACCTCTCATTTTGGGAGAAATTATTACCACTGGTGGAATGCAAGGCCTGATTTGGATGCAATCAATGCTTACTTTTCCCTGTTCACTTCACATTTACTTCTTCAGACTGCTCATATGAGCTATCATCAATATATGCTTTAGGGAAATGTTTATTGTATGAGATTCACTCAAATTAAATTAAATAGGTTGACTTAGAGGTTTCATCTCTTCCTTATTTGTGTTTTTTGTCATCGAACTGCTTTTTTTCCTATAGATTTATCCATGCTACCACACAGGGACTGTCAGTACTTAGCTTCATAGGATTTTTTGATATGTATCCAACATACTTTTTTTAACCTATAATATATCAACAGGTTAGCCGCATTTATCCCAATAATTAATGTTAATATGGAAATTTCTTGATATACATATCCATGCTTATTATTGTCCCCTAATTGTCCTGTAATGGCTAAACAGACTTGAATTTTCTCAGCAGGACAGTGTTGTTCCTATAGTATAGCACATATTTATATCGCCATACCAACCTGCTATCATCAGTTTTTTTTAATTCAGTTAAAATGTATAAAACATAACATGCTTGTGACTTTAATTTATACTTCTCTAATTGCTAGTTCAATTTAGAATCTGCTGCTGTTTTCATGATTTCAATTTCATGAATTTCTTTAATATAACCTCTGCTGATTGTTGCCTTTGAAGAATTAGCCTTTCTTGTTGTTACTGAGAATAACTTATGGGAGGTTAGTATATTCAACTTGGACAGCCTTTGAAGATTTTTGACTTTGAAAATATTCTCCAATAGCCACGGTGAAATTGGATGGCATGATGCAGCATATGAACTCTTCATTTAGTATAGAGATAACCTTGGATCAGATACTTAACCATTTCTATTTCAGCACAAATAAATGTAGCATTAGAAGTATTACAAGTACTTCCTGGAACACACTAAGCACTCATAGGTAGTAGCTCTTATCTCTTTCTTGACTCTATTCATGGTGTCTTTTGTGTAAAAGAAATCTTTTAGTTTGAACTGTAATTGAATTCCCCATAGTTCAGTATTTGTGGGTTTTATTTAGAAAGGCTTTCTTCACTCCTATCTCACACAGTGGTGCAATACATTTTCTTCTGTTTAATGTATTGTTTGATTCTCCACTTGTGGGATTATAATGTATTGGATCTATCTGGATTTCACCATTGACTACTGTATGAGATAAGGATCTTGCTTTTTTCTCATAAAGCTGGGCCAGTTGTAACAATCTCAACTGCTAAGTCCCATTGATTTGTGTGGCCACTTGACCATTTATCACTTATACATGTGACAAAACAAACAAAAACTGTAAACTCAGATTATAACAATAGCCTTTATATTTTTGTTGAAAATAGCTCTATGGGGGTAAAGTGTGTTTACTGTGTAGACTTTTCTTAGAAGTCAAGGATTTTGTGACCTTCATTTCCTATTTCTATGATTAAAATGCTATGATTAAATACTCATTTGACCACAATAAATCTCCCTTTTCAAAGAAGCTGGATTAAATGGGTACACCCATATGATTTGGGGATAGCAATTTAAAAGACAATGCTTTGCTTTTAAAAGTCTCTCTGCTTTCCTTTCAAGCTTTATCCCAATATAACCTGGTTTAATTAAAAGTGGACTGTAGACATTAGTGGATTTTTATTTTAATCAAGGAGAGACCAAAAAAGGGATATTCACAGTTATTACAATTGCTGCAATCTGGTAAGGAAAGCAGAGAGAAGAGAAAGAGCTAAAAAGATCATAGTCTGTAAATGGAGATGGCTTTGAAGTATGACTTGTAATTCACAATCTTTAACTTATTTACCTAATTCAACAGCCAGTTTTCTGACATCTACTGAGTAAACTATTTTGAATTATTTAAAGGAAAGAACATCTCTTTTATGTGTATAGCCAAATGCTTATAATAGTCAATGCATGTTAATACTCTCTTTTTTCTAAATATAAATTTAGAAAGTGAACTTATAATTACAAATGCTATTTTTTCATAGTTTAAGATTTTTAGTCACTTATTCCATTTGCTGACAAAAAGCATTTATATTTCTAAGTCATCAAGTAATAATGGAAAAGTTGAGGAACAACATATATTTGTACATATTCTTTTTTCTTTCTTTTTTTTTTTTCCAGTCGTGGGGCTCTGGGCCTGGGCGCTGTCCCTCAGCATTTCAGCTCAAGACTAGTGCTCTACCACTTGAGCCACAGTGCCACTTCTGGCTGTTTTCTTTTTTGCTTATGTGGTGCTGAGAAATCGAACCCAGGGACTCATGCACGCAAGGCAAGCGTTCTACCACTGAGCCACCTTCCCAGCCCCCTTTGTACATATTTGTTAACTGAGACTAGTTAAATCCAGGAGAAAAACTTTAATAGTGGATTGACAAGTATTCATGCCTGAACTTCCTTGGAGCCAAAACATTAGAAATTGTAATTTGGGCCCTTGTATTCATGGGTAACACATATAATCCTAGCTTTTCAGAAGACTGAGAGCTGAAGGATAATAGTTTGAGGCCAACCTGAGCCAAAAACAGGGAAGACTACATTTTCAAAATAACACCCAAAAAGGTAAGCTATGGGAGTGACTCAAGTCATAGAGCACCCAGCCAAGCAAGTAAATTGAACAAGCAAGTGGAGTAAATATGGGAGGCATAAATAGGAAGATCATCCTCTCTAGAAAACATATGCAAATAAGAGATTCTATCTTAAGAATAAAATAAAAGCCAAGAGGGCTGGAGGAATAGTACAAGTGATAGGTTATTTGTCTATCATGAACAAGATTTTGAGTTTAAACCCTAGTACTGCTAAATAAATAGATCATAGAAAATAGATAGATAGACGGACAGAGACTAGAACTTAAATAGATAGTGGTGTTCTTAATATCTGCAACAATGGAGAGTTGCATTCTGGGTTTTCACATTCATTCCCCTCTCATTAACTCACACAGAGGAACTTTCAGTCCTTTGAGCTCCATTCATGGTAAGCACCCTATCTTTCTCTCTCTCTCTCTCTCTCTCTCTCTCTCTCTGTATATATATATATATATATATATATATATATATATGTACAGCTTTTAAAATCTTTTACATCACAATTTTCTTGTACCTTTTTCTGAGTGTAGCTATGTTTTAAAACCAAATATTTCCATTGTTAAGTATTAAAATCATCTGAAGCCTTGCTATAATAATACACTGTACTTATTTGCAAAGTAGGCTATCCCATACATGGTAGTAGTATATAGCAGCTGTACCCCTACTTTTGTGTAAACTTCAGAAAATGCATTGACTACATGAATGTAAAAGAAAATAGGCTTCAGAAAAGCCAATAGGAATTTAGGATAAGGGAGCATCGTGTGAACACTTGAGTAAAGAATCAACACACTATGAGCCTACACTAATTATAAATAAGTAAATATATATATATGAGCTCAACCATTCCAATTATATATAGATATGAAACAATTCTGAGATAAGACAGTTTCAGTGAATTGGCCAGGTTGACTTGAATAAGGTGGCCATATGGAAAGGTGAAATGATCTATGAATGTAACCATTGCAGTATGTGCAGTACTCAAATTCAGAGGTAACTAGGAAAAATTTAGATAACTCATCCAGAATCATAAGCAAAAGCAGTAGGAAATGCAAATCCTGTCTCAAAGGTTCTGAATGAAGTTACATTTATATAAACTCAAAAGTAACATACATGTTTGATGACAAGAGGTGTAGTCAAAGAACACGGGAATCTGCCCTGGGTCACAAACCTGTATCTTTCTGGACATGAGTTGTATTTCTGAGTTTTTGATTCCTATGACATGCAAAATTTAAATCCTATTTTATCAGATCTTTATGTATTTTAATCCTTCTTGTGTGCCTTTGTGTCATTAAATGTGGCATATACATGTATGTATTTGATAAATTTAATGCCACATACAACAAAGTTAGATAAAGTTATGAATATATATAGTTTTTCAAGAACTGTATATATATATATATATATGTTAAATATGAAGTATAAGGAATTATATACATTCAGATTTGAAATAAAACAATATATTGAGGTTTTAAGACTTTCTTTCCTTATTTTAACTGAGTTCACTTGGAGTTCAATTATTATCCCATGATGAGCTTTAGCATTAGGAGTATATAGTACAATAATGACTACTATGTGGCTACATGAACCACTGTCCAGTGGGGGAAACAGGAGCTAGGATTATAGACCTGAGTCATGAATGCCTGGTGACTGTTGACTTTCGAGTATCTATGCTCTACATTCCGTGGTGCCAGGTTTCTCCTAACTAATATTGTAAAATAAATGAGGTAACCAAAAAGTTTCTCAGCATACTAAAACAATGAGAAATAATCTGGATCATGCTAATAATCCCTTTTCAGTAAAGGCAGCTTAACAAAAAAAGAAGAATTAGGCCTGGTATATGGCTCACCTAATTATCACCGGAAACATACATGATTTGATAATATATGCCTTAAACCAGGAAACTATGATAAGAAAGACCTCTTACATGGCCTATAGATTAACTATATGACTACTATATAAGTACTAGTTGCAATATAACTACTATAAAACTATATGAATACTATCTGACAATCTGAACATTCTCTTTCTTACTTGTTTCAGGAGAATATACCTTATTTCTCTTTGTACATTTAAAGTTTTGACCTTCTGACTCTACTAATGTTAAGTATTGCTTGACTGTGATGCTGTTCAAACTTTTAGCCTTATTGGAAGAAAGATACATTAACTTTACTAAGAGGAGTAGAGAAGTTATGAGGTGATATTTAAGCCTGCATCTTTAATAACTGCTTAGGTGGATGACTTATGCTTTATAACTTTATGACTGGACTTAGAGAGGCTGGTTGGCTCTTTCAACATTTCATATCTTACAAATATTTTAAATTGAAATCAATTCTTTTAAATGACAGAAAGCATAATTATCATTATTAAGAGACCAATTATTGAAATGTTCCTTACTTTCTCTAACGTTGGAACCAAAGGCAAATTATTTAACATTCCTGTGTTCATTGTGATGTGGAATAGAACACAACTCTCCTCATCTACTTGTTATGAAAATGAAATAATACAAGTACAGCACTTAAAACAGTGCTTAGAAAAAACAGTGGGCAAGCATTAGCTATGATTACTATATGGGAATTTTAAGAAAGAAGTCAAATTTCTGGTTTTCAGAAGCAGAACAATAATAGAACACAAGGACTATGATCTCAGTTTGTAAACAATGGAATCAAATTTTACAGCACTGTCAACCATTATCTCTCTGTCTTGAACATCCTTGTTCTTCCTCCAAAAGCAAGGAGTTGCAGGTGCTCTGTGGGGCTGGTTCTGCGGCTGCTCCAACTGAGCTGTCTTCATCAGTGCTCACCCAGGTGGCACAGAGTGCTCACATTCTGTTTCAATATGGTGCCTCGTTATAAGAATTGTGCAACTTTTAGAAAGTTCCCTTTAACAGTCTTTCATGTCCTATCTTGCTTTATGAAACATCGTCCATTCCATTCTCTAGAAGGTCACTTGCTTTGCTTTTCTGAGGGAGTTTTCCTGTCCTGCTCGGTGCTCACACTCCACCACCTATGACATCACTACCTGTGTTTGAATGAAAAACATTGCCTCAGACACCTGAGCCTTGTGGACCTGCCACACTGTGCAGTGTGAAAGTTGCTCTGTGTCACTGGCTAAATCATTTCAAAATTTAACAAATATTCATTAATGCTACATGCCCAGAAATGTTGGTGAGCCAGAACCAGTTATTACCTAACAAGGTTTTGGTGCGAGAAGAAGAGGATACCTATAAAATAAATGTATGGAAATATACAATTCAATATTATGACAATATTTTAAAGAAAGAACATAGAAACAATGAAAATTATATTGGTTTAGATAGAGTTGTATTTCAAACAAAATTGCTCTCAGAAAATATTTTGTTTTAATATATATGCTTTATTGTAAAGATACTATACAGAAGGGTTACAGTTACATAACTAAAGAAACAGGTACATGAATAAGGTAATGAGTAAACTTCATATTGAACATTGTTACCCCTCCTTTGTTTTTTCCTACCATCCCTTCCCTCCCCACCTCCCCAACTTCTCTGCCCCCCCCCCGCAAGTTGTAAAGTTCATTTTCAACATAGTGTCTTGTACATCTCATTGTTACAATGGGCCAACCTGCTTCATTATTTGAGCATCTTGTTATTTCCCCTCCCTTCCCCAAATTTGAAACATGTATACACAAGATGCAGGGCACTGGAGTCAAATACAGTGCAAACAGAGGTTAAACCATGGTGAAGAACATACAAAAGAAACAAAAAAAAATCACATAGTACATTGTAAGTACATTAAAAACAACAGCAAGAAAGATACAAACTCTGTGTCCTTATCTTAGGGTTCATTTTGCTTAGCATCATCTTATATGGTCATATATACATAGTTTGTGACCTGTTCTGCTTGTCTGGTAAGATTATCCTAGACGTGTATTAGTTATTGCAAATAAGGGAAACCATAGGACCTATGTTTCTTTGGGTCTGGCGTACTTCACGTAATATAATTTTTATTCATCTTTTCATTCCCTTACAAATGGGGCAATGTTGTTCTTTCTGATGGAGGCATAGAATTCCATTGTGTGTGTATGTATGTATGTATGTATGTATATATGTATACATATATGTATATATATATACATATATATATATATACCCCATTTTCTTTATCCATCCATCTACTGAGGGACATCTGGGTTGGTTCCATATCTTAGCTATAGTGAATAATGTTGCAGTGAACATAGTTGTGCTGATAGCTTTAGTATGGCCTTGTTTGTGATTGTTTGGGTAAATGTCCAAAAGTGGGATTGCTGGGTCATAGGGGAGCGCTCACACCAACAATGTAGTATGGTTCCATTTTGGCCACATCCCCTCCAACATCTGTTATTAGATTTCTTGATTATAGCCATTCTAACTGGTGTGAGGTGGAATCTCAATGTTGTTTTGATTTGCATTTCTTTTATGGCTAGAGAAGTTGAGCATTTCTTCAAGTGTCTATTGGCCATCCTTCTTTCCTCTTCAGAGAATCTCTCTGTAAGTCTTTAGCCCACTTATTAATTGAGTGGTTGTTTCTTTGAGGATTTGCTCTTAGGGAATTTAATTTTTTGAGTTCTAAGTATATATTAGGTATGAGACCCTTGTCCATTGTATGGCTAGTAAAGATCTTCTCCCAATCCGTGGGCTTTCTATTGATCTTTCTTGCTATGTGCTTTGCCATGCAGAGGCTCTGCAGTTTCATGCAATCCCATTTGTCTAACCTTTCTTTGACTTGTTTCATTTCTGGGTCTTTATTAAGAAAATTTCAACCTGTGCTCAGGAGCCCTAGAGTTTCTTCTGTTCCTTCCTGTCATGTTTTCAGGATGTGTACTTTTACTTTGAGGTCTTTGATCCATTTGGAATTCACTTTGGTGCAGGTAGATATAGAGAGTGATATAGTTTTCTACACATGTTTAACCAGTTTTGCCAACACCATTTACTGAAGAGGATGTCTTTCTTCCATTCTACTTTTTAGCTCCCTTATCAAAGATTGGGGGCTATGGGTCCATGGGTTCATTTCTGGGTCTTCAGTTCTATTTCATTGGTCCTCAGGTCTGTTCTTATTCCAGTACCAAGCTGTTTTTAATAACTATGGTTTAATAGTAGAGTTTGAAATTTTATTATTGCTATTCCTCCAATGCTGTTCTTGCTGCTAAGCATTGATTTTACTAATTGGGGTTTTTTATTGTTCCATATGAATTTTTGGATTGCTTCTTCTATTTCATTGAATAATGATGTTGGGATATTATAGGTATCACATTGAATTTGTAGATAGCCTTTGGCAGTATAGCCATTTTCATAATGTTAATCCTCCCAATCCTGAAGAATGGGAGGTTTTTCCACTTCCTTAGTTTTGCTTTAATTTAATTGTAGAAATATTTTTGTCTCTGAAATTGTCAAGTGGTAAAAAATATGCATTTTAAAGGTTAAGAGTTATACTTGTGCAGGATCAGGATATATGTAGTTGATACTCACATGAGAATAAGCATAATAATTTTGACACAGAATGGAACAGAGAAAAATCCCAAACTTGAGATAAGCTCTGAAATGGTTCTAATTAAAAGTTTGGGACTGGCATGGCTCAAGTATAGCAAGCTCAAGTCCTTGAATTCAAATCCTGTGTACCACCAAAAAAAATAAACAAATAACTTAGAAAAGGAAGAAATATAAGACACTGAAATAGAAAACCAATATGGCCTATCAGAGGCATACATTCTGGCTCAAAAATTAACAGAAGAACTTCTAAGAAGAAACTAGTCATTGTTTTTTTTTATATATACTGACCAAACTACTTGGGTAAAAAGATGAGTATGTATGATAACTGATAGGCCACTGTTGCCTGTGTGCTTTATTTTATTATAGCAGGAGTAATTGAATAACTTATACAAGGCTATAAAGAAATAATTTTAATGGCAATAAACCGTTCACTTTGGGAATCAATATTATTAACACATGGCAACTCCAAGAAAGGAGTAATTTCTCTTGAAATTTCCCATAGTTTTAAATAACATTCATGGGTCAAACAGTTCCTGGCAATTAGGGAGCCAAAAGAAGACTTATAACCTCTACTGCCATTACATATAAATTACATTGACATAAAATAATGCTGTTATATTATTCATGAAAACTAAAGTAGCAGAAAGATGATATTCCTTTGGGTTGCACAATATTTTGCCCTATTGCTTCACTTATTAAATATGGAGAAAGGAGAAAACAACCTTGTAGTTCAGGATTAGGAAAGTATCATATAGTTCCATTTTGTTATCTTTGACAATGGGAAAATATCTTGGCTGGCTTTCCATCGATTATACTTCATAATGGTAGTGGTTGAGGCATTTGGCTGGGGCCCAAGTTCTTATTTATGCTGAATTGAATCACTTCTTAAGCTTCCAACCTACATTCCCAATGTACTATTCCTGAACTAATCTCTATAATGTCAGCAACGCATATAGAGTTTGGCTCATGGGAAAGGCCAAGGAAAATGAAACAAGTTGATTATAGTATTCTTCCTTAATCCCTTAATAAATATAAATTGTGAACAGGTACTTTTCTATTTGTAGAGTTGGTTTCAATTTGTTCTCCCTAGGAATTATATGATGCTAGTGATTTCTGACTACTGGAAATACAATAACGTTAGGTACAGAAAGAAAAAATATATGCCAATGATTAGGCATCAAGAGAAGTTTTGTTTTTGTACCCATTCTCTTTATTGGGCTAGATTTCAGAAGAAAAACAAAAATAAGAGGCAAAGATTTCCTCTTGATAAGTACAGCTATATTTAGGTTTATAAAGAGAGACAATCTGTCTGCAACTCAATCTTTCAGGGTAGTACTAGGGTGAGATTCATTTTAGCATGACTTGGATTTTAATTTCATAAGTTCTGTTATCTTTGATGTTTATAATTAAGTTAGCTGTGTCATCGTGGTAAATCATTCTTTAATAAAGCACTGAGTGATATGTCATAATGCTTACAAAACTCCCAAGTTACCAAGATGTGACTATGTACCTGTAGATGAAAGATAGATGAGAGAGTGATGATATAGTAGAGACATATGGATAGAAAGACAGACAGACAAACAGATACATGCATACATACATACATGTATATGTATATATATAAAACACACACATACATCATGCATATAAATAGGTATACCCTGCATGTTTAAAATACTAACTCTATTAAAGAACTGACTACTGGTATCTTACAATTCTGGTGAATCATAGGCAACTTCTATTATGGTAATTCTGATATACATACTTTTACTTTTGAACTATTTGACTTCACATACATTAGAGGGTTTATTTTTCCTCCTCCTCCTCCTCCCTCCCTCCCTCCTCCTCCTCCCCCCCTCCTCCTCCTTCTCCTCCTCCACCTTCCTCTAGTTTTTTGTTTTTTGTTTTTGGGTAGGTCATGGGCTTGAACTCAAGGCCTGGGTGCTCTCCTTGAGATGTTTTTTCTTAAGGCTAGTACTCTATCACTTTGAACCACCACTTCTGGTTTTCTAGTGGGGGAATTGGAGATAAGAGTCTCATGGAGACTTTTCAGCCTGGGCTAGCTGGAAACAATGATCCTCTCATCTTAACCTCCTGAGTAGCTAGGATTATAGGTGTGAGTCACTGGCATCCAGCTGAGATAAAGGTTTTTATTTTTATGTATTTTTTGTTAGTCATGAGACTTGAACTTGGCTTGGGTGCTGTCTTTGAACTCTTGCTCAAGGTTAGCACTGTGCCATTTGAGCCACAGCATCAGTCACTTCCTAAAGGTTTTTGTCTGTTTTTTCCAAAAATGTAGCCTCATGTCCAGGGCACTGGAGAATTATGTAGCAAGACAACATAATGTGATGAACATATCATTGACAATAATTTCTATGGGATTTCAAAAACATATAAGGATCAATTTCCCTAGGTCAAAGTACCTGGGAAAATCTTTTTATTAATCCACTTAGCAATCAGTACTGAAGATTTACTATGACCTGAGAACTACACTATATCTTCAGGAAGCAAAGCAGGATAATTGATGTCAATGAGGGAAACTCTTCCTTTGCCTTTTATTATAAATTCATGGCAAATCAATAGACAAGGTGAGTAAATAAATTAATTTCTGATAGTCAGATTGAATCTGGTCCTAAAACCATGGTTCTCATTTTAATTTAAGAAGACAACACAATAGCTTGGATATGTGCTTGAAGAAATAACAGCCTGTGGAAGGTCATTGGCCAATGACAGCCAATTCATAAGAAGTCATATTTATGATTTTTTTCAGGACCCAAATCATAGCTAGAAGTTATCCCTATACATGCATTTCTTTTTTTGGGTCTGGTCGTGGGCCTGAACTCTGGGCCTGAGCGCTGTCCCTCAGCTCTTCAGCTCAAGGCTAGCTCTCTACCACTTGAGCCATAGTGCCACTTCCGGCTTCGTTTTTCCTGCTTATGTGGTGCTGAGGAATCGAACCCAAGGCCTCATGCATGCAAGGCAAGCGCTCTACCACTGAGCCACCTTCTCAGCCTCCTATCTATGCATTTCATATCCTCAATTTAGGGGGAGATAGGGAATGGACTGATTTGGAAAATGAGTTTTTGAAATATAGCTTACGATGAAAATGTCTAACCATAACTTCAGGAATGTAATTTTCTTTTTTATTGTTTTTTTATTGTAAAAATACCATACAGAGGGGTTAGAGTTACATGGACAAGATAATGAGTACATTTCTTATCAAGCATTGTTGTCTCCTCCTTTGTTTTCCCCTACCATCCCTTCCCTACCACCTGTGGTACCCAACATTTTTGTGCTTCTGTGGTGCCTCTGTCTCCATTACCATCTGTATTTTAGCTGTAGTGAGAACCTTAATTTTTATGTACCCCTTGGTCCATTATTCTCTTTTTTCATACACTAGTATAGCTGTTTGGAGACCATGTGATTTCAACAGCTTTTCTTACCTGGAGACAAAGTTATTTATTCTAGCTAAGCATGAAGAAAATTATGAAGGCTCATAGACAGCCCTGAATTATTGTGAATATTGAGAACCAACCCATGATAGATGGATAATAATCTTTAAACTTTAAAGAGGTAAAATTTGGATACTGTGGGAGCTATTGTGTCTCCTGTGAGGAGAGTCACTGAGCAGCAGCTCAACACCGCAGCTCTGGCTGGGAAAGCAAAGTATAAGACTTCTAATCTCACTGCTAGATGTGTTCCCACGCTCTGTCACTGCACTATCTTTTCCCATCCCTCACCCTGACAAAGCCACACACAGTACATATCACAGGCAGAACCTAATTCCTATAGAGAACTCAACAGAATCAGAATTACAGTTCTTAATTTCACAAACATGGTACTGCTGAAGGCAATTTCTTTCTTTTTATTATTGTGAAAATACCATACAGAGGGGTTACAATTACATGTGCAAGATAATGAGTACTTTTTTTATCAAGCATTGTTGCCTCTTCCTATGTTTCCCCTTCCCATCCCTTCCCATCTCCTCCCTCTCCCCCCCCCTTTCCCACTCCCCCTACCTCCGGCAAAAATTGTAAAGTTCATTTTTCAACATAACATCTTATACATCTCATTGTTGCAATGGGTCCACCTGTATCCCTATTTAAACAATCTGTTTTTTCCCTTCCCCTCCACAAATTATACCAACATCAAATACAGTGAAAACAGGGTTTATACTGTGGGGGAGGGACATACAAAGCAACAAAAAACTCATCTTATAAATATGTTAGAAATAATCGCAAGAAAGAAAAAAAACATTTGAGTCCTTATCTTGGGATTAATTTCATCTAACATCAACTTATCTGACCATTTCTCTTGTCTCAGACATACACTAGTAATTACAAATAAGGGAAACCATGGGACCTATGTTTCTTTGGGCCTGTCTTACTTCACTTAGTATAATTTTTTCCAAGTCTTTTCATATCCTAACAAATGATGATGTGTCATTCTTTCTGATGGAGGCATAGAATTCCATTGTGTGTGTGTGTGTGTGTGTGTGTGTGTGTGTGTGTGTGTATGTATGTATGTATATACACATATACAGATACATACATACATACATATATATATATATACACACACACACACACACACACACACACACACACACACCACATTTTCTTGATCCATCCATATACTGAGGGGCATCTGTGTTGGTTCCATATCTTAGCTATGGTAAATAATGCTGCAATAAACATAGTTGTGCTGGTAGCTTCAGTATGGCCTTGTTTGTGATCATTTGGGTAAATGCTCAAAAGTGGGATTGCTGGGTCATAGGGGAGCTCTATGCGGAGTCTTTTGAGGAACCTCCATACTACTTTCCAAAGTGGTTGAATAAGTTTACACTCCCACCAACAATGCAGTAAGGTTCCCTTCTTTCCACATCTACTCCAGCATCTGTTGTTATTAGAGTTCTTGATTATAGCCATTCTAACTGGGGTGAGGTGGTATCTCAATGTTGTTTTGATTTGCATTTCTTTTATGGCTAGAGGGTGAGCATTTCTTCATGTGTCTATTGGCCATCCTTCTTTCCTCTTCAGAGAAGTTTCTCTTTAAGTCTTTAGCCCACTTACTTATTGGGCAGTTCTTTCTTTGAGGATTTGTTGTTGGGGGATTTAATGTTTTAAGTTCCAGGTATATTTTAGATATGAGACCCTTGTCCGTTGTATGGCTAGTAAAGATTTTCTCCCAATCCATGAGCTTTCTATTGATCTTGCTAGCTATGTCCTTTGCCATGTAGAAGCTCTGCAATTCCATGCAATTCCATTTGTCCAAAATTTCTTTGATTTGTTGTGTTTCTGGGTCTCTTTTAAGAAAATTTTGGCTTGTGCCAAGAAGACCTAAATTAGGAAAAGGCCATGACAGCAAATTGGAGAAGTTGCTGCTCTAGCTGAAAAGTTTTAGAATATTATGTTAAGTGAAATATGTCAGGCCCAGAGAGAGACAAAGGATGAGCTTTTTTTCTTGTATGTGGAAGCTAGTTTTAGCTTATAAACTTATAAGTAAATACAGTGGCTGATGTGCAAGTGTACCCAAATGTATTAACTGAAATACAGTAGATTCAAAGGAGAACTCAAATATCATAATTCTTTCAAGAGGTAAAATCAAAGCTTAGCAAAATAAAACATCAGGAAGCAAATACTTGAAAGGGTCGGAGTGAGAGTCAAAGGGAAAGGAATAAAAAATAAGAGGAGAAGAGAGAGAGAATGCAGTTAAGAATCCATGTATATCCTGTGAAATTAACAAGAGTTTGGGGGAGGGATGGGGAAAGGAGGGATGGATGATCATGTTGAAAAGAGTGATGATGGTCAAGATGCTTTGTATTTATAACTCCTTTGTACAGTCACCAAATAAAAGGAAATAAAAGTGCTCTGTGGCACAGAATGAGGATATTCACAAGAACTTTCAGGGTAAGCTCAGCAAAGTGCAGGAAGAATAAGGAAACTCTCTCTCATAACACTGAGTCAGAAGGTTCCTGTGAGCTTGCGTAGGAACTACATGAATCTCATCCCTTAGTTGTGACCACAGAATCATGAACTCTCTTGCTTAGGGTCTGTTCTTGTGCCAGTACCAAGCTGTTTTGATTACTATGGCTTTGTAGTAGAGTTTGAAATTTGGTATTGATATTCCTCCAGCACTGTTCTTTCTGTTAAAGATTATTCTTGCTATTTGGGGTCTTTTATTGTTCCATATGGATTTTTGGATTGCTGCTGAAGGCAATTTCAATGTCAATGTGAGCCAGTTTCTAATATCTATCATCACACCGAGCTTTCAGTCGTTTGTTCTTCAGAACACTGAGTTATTCACTGAGATTCATTCACTTCATTCATTGTCCAATCTTCTAACCACTATTCACTGAGTTTATAATACATTCATGACTATATTAAAAAATAATTCATACTACTACTTATCTACATTTTTCTTCAATATTTATGGTTTCTATGAGTATTTCCATCAGATTTTATGAAAAGTTATTCTAATTGCTTAATTATCTATATCTACCACAATATAATATCAGACAATGTTCATTCAGTAAAACAGAACTAGTCTCGTTATTCCACATGGAAATTCAGGGCACTGAAAATCTTACAAAATTAGGAAAAGGCCATGACAGCAAATTGGAGAAGTTGCTGCTCTAGCTGAAAAGTTTTAGAATATTATGTTAAGTGAAATATGTCAGGCCCAGAGAGAGACAAAGGATGAGCTTTTTTTCTTGTATGTGGAAGCTAGTTTTAGCTTATAAACTTATAAGTAAATACAGTGGCTGATGTGCAAGTGTACCCAAATGTATTAACTGAAATACAGTAGATTCAAAGGAGAACTCAAATATCATAATTCTTTCAAGAGGTAAAATCAAAGCTTAGCAAAATAAAACATCAGGAAGCAAATACTTGAAAGGGTCGGAGTGAGAGTCAAAGGGAAAGGAATAAAAAATAAGAGGAGAAGAGAGAGAGAAGGCAGTTAAGAATCCATGTATATCCTGTGAAATTAACAAGAGTTTGGGGGAGGGATGGGGAAAGGAGGGATGGATGATCATGTTGAAAAGAGTGATGATGGTCAAGATGCTTTGTATTTATAACTCCTTTGTACAGTCACCAAATAAAAGGAAATAAAAGTGCTCTGTGGCACAGAATGAGGATATTCACAAGAACTTTCAGGGTAAGCTCAGCAAAGTGCAGGAAGAATAAGGAAACTCTCTCTCATAACACTGAGTCAGAAGGTTCCTGTGAGCTTGCGTAGGAACTACATGAATCTCATCCCTTAGTTGTGACCACAGAATCATGAACTCTCTTGCTTATCTTCCAAGTGATGCTCACTTATTCCTCCTTGCCATGGGCTTGATACCCCTTGAAAGGAGTTCTAGAACATATAAATGTTAGATGAATAAACGAATGTTATCGGACTTTATCTTTATGAGTTTATAAATATTATATGGCACATTCTACCCATAACATATGTCAACTCCAACATACCTTTCCACAATATTAAACTTCCAAAACATTTTAATGTGAATATCATTATCCTACTTCATATTCTGCAACATTCCCTATTCATCAGTATAGCCCTTCCCAAAAAAGTGTCCATTTTTGGACATACTCATTTATCTCTTCACTGCATCCCCATCTCCTCCAATAACCCCACACCATCTATTAAAATTAAAAGTGTAGTTATGATAAAGGTGTGGATTATCATTATAAATCAAACATAATAAACAGAACCTGATTAAATGAGGAGGAAGTAAAAATAGAAAATTAATTAGTCATTGTAACACACACACAACAGAGAGAGGAATAAGAATGGGCATGTCTCTCTTTTAATCATTGCAGGAGCTGATCCTGTGTGTCCTGCTGGAATTGATAAATAACATCCTTCTACCACTGTCCACACTCTGTCCTTAGAAACCAATTCCTCAGTGCCCTTATTTATTTATATTTATTTATTTATTTATTGTCAGCCATGGCACTTGAATTCTGGGCTTCGGCGCTGTCCCTCAGCTCTTCAGCTCAAGGCCAGCAATCTACCACTTGAGCCACAGTGCCACTTCCGTTTTCCAGGAAAGGCTCAAGGACTTTCCTGCCTGGGCTGGCTTTGAACCTCGATCTTCAGATCTCAGCCTCCTGAGTAGCTAGGATTACAGGCATGAGTTACCAGCACCCAGCTCTCAGTGCTTTATTATTTACATGATCAACTCAAAATTTGTGTCTAGAAGATCCCAAGCTAGTACTAATTCTACTAATATTTGCTTATATTCATCTTTCATTAATATTTGTTACTTACGATAAACCTAAAAACAACTTGAAGATTACCTCAGGCCCAAACATACTTCTTTGCCTCTCTCTTAGTAAAAATCATCTTTAAACACACAAGGGCCCTAAAATGGTCAAAAGGAAAGTTCATCTTCCAGTTTTCTGAATACATAGTCTTGTCTCCTTGTGGAAATATGCCATATTTGTTGAATGAAGCCTTTAACATAGATCAAAAGTTAAAGACAATGTAGGAAAACCTGCTCTAGAAATGGTTCCTAGCGTCAAGGACAATCTTACTATGTCAAGATTTTTTCATTTAATCATATCTGCAAATTTCTTTTTTTTCTTATCAAGTACTATTTATAGTTGGTAGGGACAGTAAATTTTTCAGGAGCACATATTTGAAACTTTTGGTCACCCTACCACAACAAATTAGAAAAAAAGTGTCATATCAACAGACTCATGTTACAAAAATCATGATCACTTCTATTTTTGTTATTTAGGAGATCATCATAACCCCATTGCACAAATCTGGAGAAGAGAGAGGAAGCAGGTAAAGAAGCTTACAACAGCAGAACGAGTTTCGCATTTCTTCAGGGAATGCCTCTTCAGATAGCTTTTAGGGGACTTGATAGGACACAATGATCCTCATATCCAACAACTTTTATAAGGCATGCATTCACATACCTCAGCTTCAGAGATACATCTTAACTTACATTGCCGGACAGCCCACAGGAACATTTGTCATTGCTCTAATTCGAGGAAAGCATATACATCTTGCTATTTCTTCTTGCTACTTTAACTTCACCTACTGGTGGCTCTTCTCCAGTGTAAGCTATAAGTTAGTTTATATTTGTGGGCTATCAGAAGTAATATCTGTATTATTATAATTAATTTTCTTTTCTATTCTTACTCCATTTTGCATAGTAAACTTCTAAAGATATTAGCTACAAATGGAAGGAGCAATCACAAATTTTGTCAGTATCAACAATAGAAATTTTACTCAGGAATTTGTAACTTATTTATCTCTTTATTATCTGCTGGAACAAACCTAACCCAACATCATAGTGACCTTCTTTGGTGATGTGGTTTTGCTACTGTAAGAAAGCTGATCGTTTTGAAGCTCAAATCAGGTAACATTTCCTTTATAAGGGACAACAAAATACCAATAATTTTATGGTATCTCTGAGACAGACATTGTTCAACAAGATGTGCTTATCACATTGTCATCATTTTTAGAAGAGGGAATGTTTTCTGGAAATTTCCTTCTTATGACTGCACAAGATGTTTAATACCAACAGTGGTAAAACCTAACAGGAAGTTTGACTTGGAATGGTTCTGACCTGTCTTCAGAGTCCTCTCTCTCTCTTTTATTTTTTAGCGTCATTGGTGATTATTTACCCTAACATGTGACATACTGGTTTCTGCATTTATAATTACATCAACCACTTGCCTCTAGTTTAGTACTGAGTTCACAAATTACAGCCTCCACATAACCACAAAGCTAGAAACTTTACTGAAACGGCATGCAATTGTTTTATCTCCCAGTTCTAGCACTCATATTTTATATGAAACATTAATTTTTATGCAGATGCAGAAGAATACACACAGAACAGCAAATATCACATCATGCTGCCTATAGCCAAAAGCTTGTGGTTCAATGATAAACTATTGAATAAGGGCCCTATATTTAGACTCTGTGTTCTTGGCCTCTGAGGACAAGTACTGATACGAATGGATGAATATAAGAATAAGTGAATAAATTGCTCATAAAGGATATAGTGATGCTGAACTCTTAGCATTCTTGGAGAACAGCACCAACTTGCTTTCCTAGAATACCTTCTTTAGCAACAATCTATTGCTTTGAGTCAATGACTTTGTTTTAGCACTTATGCCAGTGTAACAATTAATAGCTTAGAACCTATGGGAAAGTTCAGATAATTTTTCTGTCACTTTATCATTTTGTCAGTGTCTCAGATGCTGAACCACCTGGTTCAGCTGTTGCATTGCAGATTCACTACATGAAGGGGTTTTCACATTCAATTACGTTGAAGAGTCACTGCATCTAGACTCAATTCATGACCCCTCGGTGGTTTTGACTAGTTGAAACAGACTTTAATCAGACATTTTAAACTGCATTGAAGAATATTTCTTACCTCCTTATTTAGCTGTATTCCTGGAACATCTCAGAATTTGGGGGTCTATTGGCTTTAAATTTAATGGAATCATTTAATTTCTTTCAACTAAATGATTATTTTGCCTATTCTTTCACTTCTTTAATACAGACTTTGACATTTCTGCTATATTAAAACAGCATACTTCCTATGAGATTGCTTTATTTTTTATCCTTTGTATACATGTGTTTATTTAATAAAATATTAGTTGAGAATGACCTATGTGTCTGGTAAGAAGTCCTGAAGATCAACTGAATTCCTTCTGCAGAAAACTCATGTTCCATTCAGAAAAAAAATAAAATCAACATATTATCAGGTGCTGGTAGCTCACACCTATAATCTTAGCTATTAAGGAGGCCCAAATCTGAGGATTGCTGTCTGAAGCTAACCCAGGTAGGAAACTCTGTGAGATTGTTATCTCCAATAAACTACTCAAAAAAAGCTGGAAATGGCATTGTGGCTCAAATAGTAGAGCTCTAGCCTTTCGGAAAAGAACCTCAGGGACAGTACTCAGGCAGAGTTAAACCTCAGTACTGGCAACAAATAGGGGGAAAACAAAGGAGGAGGCAAGAAGGCTGGACAAGAAATGGACCCATTACCTTGCTCATGTAACTGTAACCACTTTGTACAGTATTTTCACAATAAAAAACTTAATTAAAATAAATAAACTAAAAAACAAAATAAAGCAAAATCCCAACATATTCTGATTGTATAAATTCTAGGCAGATATTTAAATGTAGAAAATAATTAGAGATATAGCTTTATATTGACTGCCCAGAAAAAAATCTCTATGGGGAAATATAGTTTTCAAAGACTCAGCATGAAATTAGGGAAAAAAATACCTGTAAAGGAAGGTAAAATCTTCCTGGGCAGAAAGACAAGCCAGCATAGAGATAGGAAAATGTTTTCTATAAACAGCCAGATATTAAATAATTTGTGCTTTAAAACAAACTCTCATCTTTGTTGATGCACCACAAAACTTGTCACCAAAGAAAAAAACAATGGGTGGTTCTTGCTGTGTTCCAACAAAATTGTTCACAAAAATCAAGTCATGTATTGATTAGTCTTTTAAGCTACATTTTGACAAACTAAGCCAGTAAGAGGATCCAGGAGTGTAAACAAATCTGAGATGTGGGAAAGTTCCAAAGGCTATTATGATCACAACTGTATGATTATATTCGAACTTGGATGAACAGTGGTAAGCAATGAACTTGAAACTGAAGCCGTGGCAGAGTCGGAACTGAGACTGGATCAGGGAAATAGACTGCAAATTCACCACAAATACTCGTTACATAGGTATCTAAACTCATGTTGTATATTCTTTGTGTTGGTCCACTTTGGTTGCTTTGTTCAGTAGGATGGTAGAAATTATGATGTATACAGAAACCTTGTCAGATCTTGTATACTAGGACTAATTCCCATTTGGGTTTTCAGGTGGAGCTTTCTTTGTAAAAGTCCATATTTACCCTGGGTGTTCAAGAGAGTATAAGGTGACGAGAATACAAAAGAGTGACGTTTTTCTTTTTATTATTATCCTGAAGTACAAAAGGAATTGCCATTTAACAAAACAGCTTATGAATATAATATATCTTTATCAATATCACCCCTTTCAACTTTCTCAATCATCACTTCCCTACTACAGACATATGGAAATAGAATGGTGTTTCAGATTTGATGGATGGTGGAATGATGAGTATTTGGATAAAGATTAGAATTAGATCCAAAAGAATGCTATAATGATTGCACATATAGAGTGAGGAAACAGACATCTGGGATCACCAATCAGTGCTCAGCTACTTGAGCTATGCTCCTAGTCCTTTATTCTTTACTTAGGTTTTTCAATAGTATCTTGTATTTATTCCTGAGATTGGCCTGGACTAGGATCCTTTCATCTTTCTATTTATAATTCCCACAAAACTGAGAAGACAGGAATGAATGACCATTCCCAACTTTTACAGATTGAAATAGGATCTTGTAAACTTTTCCCTCGGCTGGCCTTGAACCTCAGTCCTTCCTATCCCACTTCCAACTAGAATTACACTTATAACTTACTTCTCCGGTCTCACATATGCACACAAGCACTCCATCTGGGGACTTTTTAAAAATAGTGCTTACCCAATGCCTAAAACTACTTAACCTATTTAATGTTACCATCATCCTTCTTCACCAAAAAATAATCCTCCATTTGTCTTGTTTATCACACAATATTATTTAATAATTTTGGTCTTAAATTAAATGATGAATGCTACGCCGTTTTCAGTTTAAATAGCCAATATTCTGAATCATCATTGATGATATTAAGATTTTATTATTCTCTTCATTTTGAAGTAGGCTTTCACTAACTCTTACTTTAAAGGGAATGTTAAGGAGAAATCTCTCAAAGATCCTTTCCTTATTCATTTCTTCTTCAAAAGAAGCACCAAGAAACTTAGATTTTCCTGTAAGAGAATGAATCAATTAGTCTAGCTAGCTTTGGTTTGTCTAAAAGGCATTTCAGTCCTCAAATACTTCAGCAATTAAGTGTTTTTGTTCATAGGATCTTAAATTGTATTTGCTGGAAAAGAATTCTGTCACATAACCCCCTTTTTTAACTGCAGACCAAATTTCTCCTTATTTCTTTCCCTTTTCTTTTTATTCCTTTCCAGTTTCCTTACTTTCTTCTCCTTTTCATTCACTTCTTCTTAGTTATTTCTGGCTCTTCTTTCTGTTTTCTTGTCTTTTTAGTCATTATTCAATCAAGAGCGATTCTAACTGCTAGATGGAGAAGAACAAAGGATTTCATGACTCAACTATAACTACTCAGAAGGCTAAGACATGAGAATCATTGTTCAGAGCCAGCCTAAGCAGACAAAATCTGAGAAGCTCTTATTTCCAATTGGCCACCAAAAAAAACCCCAGAAGTGGCTCAAACGGTAGACCACTAGTTATGAACAAAAGAGCTAAGTAAGATTGTGGTCCTGAGTTCAAGCCACACACAATTAATAAAGGACACTGAGAAAGAAGTAACTGAAATAAGAAAAATCCCAAGAATGGTTTCCTGCCTTGACCAGTAAATACACTTGGAGAGTGAATTAAAGAGTAGTGGCCTGATGAGCTTCTCATTAGGTTCTGCGCAACCAGAGGTTCTATATGCTTCCTACTAATTATGTAAGGGGCATGGCTAACTGACTCTATGGTTCATAATGTGTACATCATGAAAGTGAACAACTGACTCTGTCTCACCCCTCTGACAACCCTATCGGATAGCTTCTTATCACACTTAACTGGAACACAGGATGTAACTTAACAATCTGAAGCCTTACCTCACCCACCCCTAGAGTTGAGAAAATCATCCTTCTTCTAACTAACCCTATGATGGTTCAATATAATGATGCATGTCAAAGCTTTTACATTTTACAAAACACCCCATGAATGACACGATTCATTCGTATTTTTTGTAATATAATCCAATGATGGTAGCAAGTAAAGACCAAGAGGAGGAAATGATAAATTTGGTTTGTTTTCTTTATAATTTAGAATGAATCACCGACTGTGTTTAATTTCTGCTTCTTTCCTGTCCATGAAATTTCAACTTCGCTACTCATAAGTTTAAGTCTTATAAAGTGTTTCCTGCTGAAATGCCATGCTGACTGGAATTCAGCAGCAAATAAATATTGCTGTCCTCACTAATTTGAAACAGTATGAGTCTTAAACCTTTAGCTGTGGGAGATTTATTAAGATTACAGTTTTCATCACCATCCTTCAGTCCATCAAGATAGGCCAAAGCTGGGTAAACTATGTTTTTATACTAGCTGCAATTTCCATTCTTTAAGACTCCACTTTCTCAGACAGTGATCCTGATAGAAATATGAGCTTGAAGAAAATGAAACTCATATCCACATATCCTGGTAAATATATCTAACCTGTTGTTGAGTTGAAGGGAAGATCAATGACTATTTTATTTAAATGTAAATGTAAAAGACAAAGTGAGCCTTGCGAACATATGCATGTCATTAGTGACAACTTATTAGTGTTTGCTACTTAAATTTTCCTACTTTAAATTTAACATAAAAATGTATAGTCTTACAACCTGTCTCAAAATGGTGAATAGTGAATAGCACATTTTTTTTAACTATTGCAATTTTCTAGACATAGCTTAAATAAGTTATCCAATTATTATATTTATTGGGTTAGAGTAATTGGCCTCTAGTAAATGTTTAAATGATCAATAACTCAAATCACCTACCTCTGAGATCATTAATACTCATAAAAATGTATTCCAGTAATACTTAAATGTTTTTGATTTGCATTGCACAGCAATATATTGGTAGAAACTTCAAGAATGTTTTGAACCTTACAATGTGTAGAGTAAATGCCAACACTTGTTATGACGCCTTTCTTTATGGACAGGTTTAAATTAACAATCAGTTGATAACTAATACTTTTTCTAATAGACTCAGCATGAAAATAAACTTTAGTGAACAAATTGAAACATTCTATAAGAAATATAGCTTAAAAGGCACTGGTTGACTTCTTTCTTACTAGAAGTATATAGTGGAAACTTAAGGCCAAAATTTTCCTTTAAAGAAACAATCAATTGAATAATAAAAAAGTTATATAATATGATTCAGTCAATATTTGCTCAGCAACTGAACACACACATGTACAGACATTATATTTGAGTTTTCAGATTAGACTTGCTTACTTATGGCAACATGAATATGCTTCAGGATGAGAGCTAGGCCTCTTAAATTTCATAAAGATTATCTTTAAATGTATAGTGGTGGGGAAAATCATTCAGCTATCAAGTTTACCTTTTTCTCTGTGTTGGTCCTGCTTCATGAACTCAGGGATTGGGTACTAGCCCAAGTTTATTTTGCTCAAGGCTAATGCTCTACTAATAGAGCCATAGCTTAATTTCCTGCTTAATTTTTGTGATTAATTAGAGACTAAAAAAAACCTCAAGGACTCTCCTTTGGGGCCTAACTTTGATCTAAGATCCTCCTATCTCAGCCTCCTGAGTAGCTAGGACTATAGGCATGAGCCATCGGCACTAAGTTTACCTTTTATCCATGTACTTTGCCCTCTGGGGGGAAAATATTGTGCCATTTTAATTTGAATTGTTTTAGTTAGCTGTGGGAAATAGAGAGATCATTGAGCCATTTTGTCACTTGTGTTAAATAAAGCACTGGATGTTTTTATGCCTTACTTGTTGCCTCTGGAGAGTAATTAACCCAGTTTGAAATTTATGTGATAAAATCCCTCCCTCTCATTACTTTCACTTACTCTCATGAACTGCTCCATAAACTCTAGACATGAATAAACCAGTATAGTTGGTTTATTTCTATGTAAATGTCAAAGCCGTACTCTAAATTATTAATGCAATGTCTACTATTTCTACTTTGACCTGCTTTACTTTCTTGAATTACCCAAGAACTCCAGGGATTCACTTGGTCAAAGCATCACAACTGAGATCAGGCAGAGAAGCACTTTGAATTTGGGCACAGTTCCACTGTGCCTCATGGTCAGAGCCTTAGTGTTGAAGAATAGGGGGACTTTGTTGAGCCTTTAGTAATGCAGAATCTTGATTCCCATTCACCTCCTGTGTGGTCCCTCTCCTTCCCTTCCTCCCTCCCTCTTTTTCTTTCTCTCTTCTTGCTCTCTCTTACTGTTCTCTATCGTGCTGTTTCTTTCTCTTCGAGCTCTCTCTTCCTCTCATCAGCCCATACCCCTTCTCTTGTTCTTTTCCAGCCTATACCTGGGCCCAGTGGAGGAATTCACAGAGCCTCTCAGTTTCAGTTATGTTTGGAGTCCACAGGGAACGCAGGCCATTCGGCTGCTGTACTGATCCTGGAATACTAAGTCTGTTTTCCTTTTGACTCAGCATATTTACTTTTAGGGTCTTCTCACAGAATCTTGGTTATGTTCACACTGCCTCAACTCTTGGGAAGCAGGACTTGCTGTCGTCTTGTTTTGCTTTCCTGAGCTTTATGGGTAAATTGTGCTGACCATAAGGCAGAAATCACAAGAAAAACCATCGGAATAACTGGCCCCTGTGACAAGACTTTATTTGGTATCTATATTATAACTAAATAATATTATTGACATAGGTAGACAATCAACGAACTGTCATCACCACAATCATGACCCTTTTTAAAACTCTCAAAAATTATCTCAAAATAATAGTAAGGAGGTAATATGAAAGTTTTGCTCATCAAAGATTATAAGTTCTAACTTCTTACAGTTACTACGATATCCAACTTCTTTACATGTACATCTTTTCAAAAATATTAGTCACGTGACCCAGTCTTTATTCAACAGCCCCGTCTGTCTTTCTATGTGCATTCAGCATACATGAAAATACAGAAAATGATCCATTCCTAATATATAAAAGACAAATACACCCACTTTTAGTGCCAATATTCATTTTTACCCTTTGGCTTATTTTTAACTTGATGAAGCTTACTGATAAATTTCAAATGAAGTATTAGAAATGTGTGCACTGCTCTTGGATTTCTTTGATCCAAAGTATATTAGATACTTGTTTGAAAATATTTAGAACATTTTGATTTAGTCATTACAAAAGTGTCAGTGAGCTAGGAAATGGGCTTTAAAACAAACACAAAAGGGTTTTGAGCTTTAAGTAGTGATCATCTCTGATTGAAAATTATGATTTGAGGATTTCAGATATAACTAAAACCTAGTAAAGAGTCAAATATTAGTTATTTTTTCAATTTTATTTTATTGTAAAGATGCTGTATAGAGGGGCTACAGTTGCATGAGTAAGGTGGTGAGTAAATACTAGATATTTTTCTGTGGTACGTATGGCTTTAGCTTTTCCCCAGTAGTAAAATGATCGTGAGAAATGCACAACTTCCTTATAGTGCTTGTCTGCAATCTAGTTTTTCAACTGACATTTAAATTTTTTTTTATTTTTTTTTCTGAATATGAAAATTTTGTACAAGGGATTGACAATTTAACATCTCCAGCTAAGTGTCCCATACCACTGTTCTGGGGGGAAAAATGAGTGAAAAGCTCAGTGTTGCTTATTATTAACTCTGAATGTAAGTAAGACCAACCCTTCTAATCGTCTCCCTATGGTTATTCACTCTACTTCTAAAAACATTTCTCCCATAGATTGCTTATCTTGTAGAGTAGGACAAAATGTGGTCTAGGGGTTATTAAGAAAGATTTTCTTTTCTTTTTTTAAGGAGTGGCTGTTGACAATGTCCACTGATTAGAAACATTCCCAGAATTTTCTTGAAAACAAATCACCCTGATTTTCTTGGTGTCATCTCTTCTGTTAAAAGTTTAAGTTTTGGTTTCCTTGCTCAAAATTATATTTTCTTTGTTCAGCTATTTAGAATAAATTGCTATATAGTGTAGAGGTTGAAAGAAGAGATTGGATTTCAAACCTCTCTCTGAAATGTATTAGCAAATTACCTTAGTTATTTTTTGTCTTTAGTCTGATAGACTATTACTGTCTTTTCCTTCTCTGATGTCATTGTTCAGTTTCACCTGTACATTCAATGGTGATATTCAATGAGCAGTAGAAACTTATAAAAATATCTTAGCTAGGGCTGGGAAGATGGCTCAGTGGTAGAGTGCTTGCCTTGCATGCCTGAGGCCCTGGGTTCGATTCCTCAGCACCACATAAGCAAAAATAAAATAGCTGGAGGTGGCGCTGTGGCTCAAGTGGTAGAGTGCTAGCTTTGAGCTGAAGAGCTGAGGGACAGCGCCCAGGCCCAGAGTTCAGGCCCCATGACCGGACCCCCCCAAAAAAATATCTTAACTAAATGATTAAATGTATAAGGAAATTTTAATACAGTTGGTTATGTGTGAAGAGAAATTATAATTTGTGTGGTGATATTTGATTGACTTCTGTTGGTGTCAGTCTAAGTGATTAATGTACTTGTCAAATGTTTCCTAAATCTCTGGGATATATAACAATGTGCTGAATAACTTGCTATAAGGGACTTTAGTGTGGAAAGACAGCTATTACTACTCCTTCCTATTGGATCACTTTACTTGAATCTTTCCTGCTCAATTCTGTCACCTTAATTAGTAATCATCTGAACTTAGGGCTTGCATTTCTTTCTTTGCTTTATTCCATTTTTAAAATCATATAACACATTGTCAGCAACTGATTATTAAAAGAGAGTATGACTGAATAAACCAGGGAGAGTTTCAAGGAGTTAACAGATACAAGAGCAACATGAGTGGGTGTGTGTGCTTCAAGATTCCTACCTCAAATTGCATGCATTTACTTCTCTGCTATGAACTAAGCATCCAATGCTATCACTTAAAATCTATGCAACATATTTTTCTTTCTGTCTTATCTTCTTTTTCTTCTTTCTTATTTCTGTATATATTCTTTTAAAATAAAAGTTTATGGGAAGTAGTTGTAAACTGCTAAACTTTTTGTAACAATTAAAAATAATTCTGCTTAAATTTGCTCTCCTAAGCTTAAGTAAGACAATATTTAGTATAATTAAAACAAAACCAATTTTCATAACAATACCATCCTGAACTTTTAAAACCTGTGAAATTCGAGTTTGAAGAAGAGAAGAAATTTGGTGGAAAAGAGCTGGATGGACTTTATGATAAGTATGACTGAGCATTTGATGGATTTAAAGTAATTAAAAATGTTTGGTAAATAGATTATTCCCTGTTGGCTTGAAGACACAATATGTATGAAAAGGAAGACCTGTGCTAGATTTTGAGTACCTACCGGCGAATTTGAACAAAAACTATATATTTTCTTTGGATAAAACTGGCACAAAAGTTGTTTTTGGCCAATGCACATTATGAAGTGATTGAGTGAAAAAGAAAGCAGTATTTACTAGGTAAAAATTCATTCCTTGCCTTGAACGAATTGAAAATTTTCACATTATTTCCCGTCATTGATATCAAACATATGGCCTGTGTTAATATTATAATTCTTCTACAGATATGGAAACAGAACTTGACAGAGGAGATAGAGCTGACAAATGACAGAGCAAGAACTGCAAGCCCAAGTCCTGCTCAGCTCTGTCTCATTGTACATAGCACCATTCATCTATTTACCAGAGATTTAGTGGCTGCCTCGGCTATGCCTGGCACAGCACCTAGGTAAACAGGGGCAGACACTGCACATATTCTTGTTCTCGTCTTGTACAACCTATTGATCTCAGAGGAGAGAAAGAGAAATCACACAGACACATAAGCCAATGTACATTTACACAGTCCATTACTTGGAGTAAAATAGATTGATGAGTAGGGAGAAAAATGAGTGGCAACTGATTTAAGGGATGTAAATGATAAACTTGGAGTGGTTAGTCATGCTTTCATGAGCAGGCTTACAGAGAAGGAAGGTTCTTAGTGGGGTCTAAAAGGAAAAATGCAATCCGGACAGACTAAAAGGAAAGGGAAAGAACCATAAGGCATAAAAGAATGTGAAGGTAAGTGAGATTTGTGCTCCCCAGAGATATCAAGATTATCTGGAGAGGGCATTGTGTGTTCTCTTTCATTCAGCTCTCTCCTGATTCAAAGTGAGAGTTTCAGAGATCTTCTGAACTGATCATCTGAACTGATGCTATAATCCCATCCCTGGCACGTATAGGCCTTAGTGATAAAGTTTTCGAAGCTGGCTCATGTTCTCCAATCTGATGAAGGATGTTCTTTATCTCCCTGTCTTGCTAGATGTCCTTACATAGATCCTCAGAGTTTCCCAAGGGGCTTTTCTGATGACATTTCTCACAGCCTGAAAAGAAACAAACTTAAATTGGGGTTTTACCAAATAGTTTCACCATGCCCTATGCTTTTGTATGATGTGTATTTCATGTACTGTAGACTATATTTAAATTTCACAGAATGCTGTATGTTCTGATGAGCAGTTGATTTAGGAATCACTTCATGCATTATTGCTTTAAGAGATCACAGCCCTTTGAAATTAAAAACTGATCTTTCTGCAGCAAAAACATGCCTATTTTTCTTCAGCTCAACAATTCCTCATTTGGCACGCCATGAAACAATTTTCTGTTGCTTAAGTCCTTCTTTTTGAATTATACCTTCCAACTGATAATTAAGGAAAACCAACTTCGGTGCTACTTGATAAGGCATACTGTATGGGATTATTTTTAAGAAAAACATTGATTCCTAAATTACCACAAGCTAAAAAAGAACAGGAATACTAATACTCTGTCTCATTGATATTATTTTTGGCTTATAATAAAATAAAGGTATATGGTAATAAAAGGTTACTAAATATTTAATCTCCTAACTTATTTTAAATGTATTTTAATTGACCATTCTATTGACCTTTTATTTGCAGATTATTCCTATCAACAGAAATATTTACACATGCATTTTTTTCAGGCTCTCTGAAAAGTAAAATCTGTTAAAACTGTTAAAATATATTATTGGATCATTATAAGGTGAGAAATCAGAAAAGCCATATTTTAAAGGATTGAATCTTGGAGTCTTTATTAAAAAGCTGGCAACTGCATGGTGGACTCTACGAAACACTGTTTCCAAATTGTGCCATGAAGGCCAGAGAGGAAAGAGAGCAAAAGCAATATCAACAAACCAATTCAGCTTCAATGGAGAGCTGAATTGGGATGCTGAATTGGGATGGCATGTTGACTGGAGTCAGGAGACCAGAGACAGGGCACCAACATGGACACATATGGCATGGTATAATGGTCCCTGAGCTGGTCTGGGCTTAAATAGGGGCACAGGAAATTCCCAGTACCAGGCACTGGACTGGCACGTTTAATAACTTATCAGTCAAGTGCCCACCCTTGCCTCTAGGGACATAGGCACACCCATTACCTGGGAAGTTTCCCCTCTTCTAGCCATAAATACAAGATGTCAGACTCTACCATCTACCATGTGGCCAAGATGATGCTGGCCAGACCAGATCTTCCTATTTCATTATCTAACTTTATGCATTTTTAGTATATCATTTGGATTAATATTCTTAGTATTTAGTTCTCTTGTCTAAAAGTTTAAGCCAACATTTAATAAGTCTAAACTCTTTTTCAATAGATACATTGATTTCAATCTGACATGTTTTCATAATATTACTATCTTTTAGATAGATAAATGATTGACAGATATTTCAAATATATAGGTATTTCAAATTTTTCAAATATTTTTCAAAGTGTAGTTATTAATATGTCTTTTGGTTTTTTTTATTAAAAGTTTATTCTCTTCTCGCTTTCAAGAAGTCATAGAAAGGAATCAGTTGAATAATACTAGTTTTTTCTCTTTCCTTATTGTCCCAAAGATTTTCCAAGTGTTCTCTGGGCTTCATGTGCTTCATGCTGAAGTCGGTTGTTTATCTTTTTTAAAAATTTTAACGTACTAGCTTTTGTCTTGCTACCTAGTTGATTTGAAAAAGGAAGGAGCCCCAGCATCTTGGAGGATCATTCATTATCTACATATTTATCAATCATATTTATTATTGATTTATATAATATATTATTCATATATTCAAATTTTATTATTTTATATATTATATATTTATTGATCAAGTATTATAAATCCTTTCCAGTTCACATTATTAGAAATTTAATATTTGTTGAGACAAGAACTATTATTATTTCAATTTAAATGTCTAGTGAAGGCCCATATATTGAAAGGTTATATTAAAGGGTTAGCTTCCAGTACATGGCATTGTTGGAAGAGTGTGGAACCCTAAAGATGAAGGAACTAATAAGGGAAGTCATTGAGATGTGTCTCAGTTCTCTCTTTCTCTCTCTCTCTCTCTCTCTGTTCCACATCCAATAGGATGTGAATATCTTATTCTATCCTTTATTCTCACCACAGACTGATGGAGATGCAACAGAACCAACTGAGCATTTAAGCCTCTGAAATTGTGAACCAAAATAAATCTTTCTTTCTTAGAATTTGAAAGCCTCTAATATTTTGTCACAGTGATGCAAGGCTAACTAGCAAAAGAACCATGAAAATGATTTTAATCAACAATGTCCAGATATCTTGCTAGCACTATGACATGAGAGAGATGTAAAAATCGAGGTACCTGAAAATGTGTTCAGTAGTGTTACTAGTTTTATTATCCTAAAAGGAGAAAAGCCCTTTTTAAAGAATCATCCCATCAAACCTGAACACAAATAAATGCTCATAATTCTGTACCACAAGGCCTCATTTCATTAATAAATTCCAAGGGTGATTGAATTTAGTAGTGCTCATTCAAATGCTACTTGTCTTGACCTTCCAGATGATTCCTTAATAACCCAATTAAAGGCTTACTGCTGTGCCAAGTAAGTGCATATGTATGAAGAAAATACAACTGCTATAACAAAGACAGAAAAGATGACTTCCTTGGCAATATGAAGATCATGGAAGTTATCACTAGCTAATACTCTTTCAAAAATAAATAAATATAGACATATATGTATATATATATATATATGGTTTTAACATTTGTCATGGAAGAAAGGCAAATACTGTGACATTTTCATCTTAATTCCTCTATAAAAGATAATTCTGAATTCTGAAAATCATTTTAAAGTTTTTTGATCAGTTATGACAGATAAAATTGGTTTTTGTGTACTTTGAAAATGTAAAATTATGATTATGAGCAAAATGTTACATGTTAGAGAGCAAGACCAAGATTGCCTTATGAGGTATACGATAAATGGATTGCAAACAAATAATAAGCTATTTATACACGAGAGGAGATGGTGTAAATTTGTTACACTAGAGAATAATGCATATAGCTGACATTCAACTAGAATTTTGAATAATAAGTAGGCACTACTCATGCCAACAGTTCATTAAGGACGATTCTGATGAGAAGGGACAGCATGTGGAAAGACTCTGAACTGGAACCATCTTTGTTGACTGATAGCATGAATCCATGACCGCAACGAGATAGAAGACTAAGAAGTATGATTAAGAAAAAGAAATCCAGCCCTGTGCTGGAGGCTCACACCTGTAATCCTAGCTACTCAGGAGGCTGAGATCTGAGGATCTTGTTTCAAAGCCAGCCCGGGGAAGGAGAGACTGTGGGACTCCTATGTCCAATAAACCACCAGAAAGCCGGAAGTGGCGCTGTAGCTCAAGTGGTAGAGCGCTCGCCTTGAGCTGAAGAGCTGAGGGACAGCGCCCAGGCCCAGAGTTCAAGCCCCATGACCGACAAAAAAAGAAAAAAGAAAAAGAAATCCCTCTGTTTCAGGCTCTAATAGGTTCTAAAAATCTTCTATATTTTACTTTCACCAAAACAATACCTCCAAAGTCTTTTTTCTTGAAGAATGATAAAATCAAATTTATATTTCATAAAGAGTACACGAGTAGAAGTCTGATTATATAAGGTATGATGTAAAAGGCTATAGCACTCAAATATTCCAGGTTTCATCCACCATGGAGTTGAATGGGAGCCTATTACTAATAGAATAAGTCAGCAAAAATGCTCCTCCTCAGAGTAGTGGCAAGGTAAACATTCCCAGTGACTCTTCTATAAAATAATGGAGTGTCACACAGCCTGAAACACAGTGTGCCGGAGAGATCCTGGAAAAGTCTGGATGAGACTTTTCCAGGCTGTTTAGAATATTAAAATGAATGACATTGATCAAAATATATTCTATTCATAAACTGCTTTATTCAATGGCAACTCCTTTGTACAACTATTTAAAGATAATGATACTAATAGCAATAGTAATAAAAAATAATGAATACTAATTGAGGTAAACCAACGCTGTCTCAGACCTATTTACAACCATGACATAACTAAAATTATTATAAGTAACAGCTGGATTAAGATGTAGAAAAAATAAAAATATTATTTCAGGTGAGGGATATTATCTTGAATTATGGTCGTTAAACAAATGGAGGTTAAAATAAAATGAAATCAAAAATTTTTGTAAGAAAATAATGCAAAGCTAGTGGATAGATGGGATTACTGTTTTCTATACAGAATCATTCCATGTTCTGAATTGTGTGTTGGAATCTCAGGCACATTTTTATACTGCTATTACTTTTCAGTATGTGGACACTTGAAACTACATTTTTCAGATTCCCTTGCTGTGGAAGATCTTCTTTATATCCTGCTAATGAACCATTCTGACTTCAGGTTTGAAATAAAGAAAGTCACAGCACATCTTGATGACCTGTGAGGGTCAGAGAGCTTTATGAGATGTCAGACAGTGGATTTTACCAGTCAGATCTTGATGTCAGAATAGGAATCGGCATCTCAGGGATTGCTGCACTTCCTAGTTTGTGGAAGCAGCTATCTGGGGAGGTAGCAAGTTAGGGTCTCCCCATAGTCTCATCAGCCATTAATTCTGTGTATTAAATCCCTATTTGATGGAAATACCTACTTTCTTCTGTGTTTTGTACTCTTTATTGCTTTGTAAAATATTACATATTAGGCATGGGATGATCCCAGATGCCACTCAATGGACAACTGGATCAAAAAAAATTAGTGTATCTATGCACTAAATTATCCTTAGTACATTCATTAGAAAGAATAATATTCCGATTTCTTTTTTAAAGAAATGGAAAGACCTGAAAAAATGTCAAATGAAGTACGTCAAGCCCAGAAAGACAAAGGATGCAAATTTTCTATGTAGATGCTTACATGTTTAGCTTATAAACTTGCAAGTAAATACATTGGCTGGTGTACAAGTAATACGAATGTATTAAGTGAAACGTGGTAGATTCACGGGAGAATTCAAATAGTGCAATTCTTTAGAGAAGCAAAGTTTAACAAAATAAACACTAGAAAGCAGGTACTCAAAGGGATGGGGTTAAGCCAAGAGAGAAAGGGTAGATGAGTGAAGAGGAGACCAAAGGAATAAAGATGTAAAGCATTCAATGCCAATTGTATAAAATTTAGAAGAGTGCTGGAATGGGTGGGTGGGGGAGGCATTGTTGAGAAATTTGGAAGGGATGACAGTGATCAACAAACATTGTAATCATAAACTGCTTTGTTAAGTGGCAACTCCCTTATACAACTACTTAAAGATAATAGAAATAGTATATATCTTATATACTGTTATTATATATCAAGTCGTCTCAGCACTCAGAGGAATCCTAGATTCACAGAGTTAAAAAAATTATCTGTGATCCTTTCATTATACTAGAATTCAGACATGACTTGTAATTCACCAATTGTGTTCATTCTATTAGAGCATGTCTAAATCTTAACATTCTCCTCTATAAAAGAGGGTTTTCAACAATTCCCTTGTAATCTTGTATCTTGTGATTGACAGCATCATAATTTATGTTATCTTATGCTAGCAAGGGGATTTCTGCTTCTAGGAAAAATGACACCTACTAGAGCTCTTTCTCAGTACATTATTATTTCAATGCCTTTCCCATCTGATTGACATTTAGCATAAAACTACCAAATCAGATTTCATAATTTTAAACTCCTATCTGCTTGTTTAGCTTACAGGTAAATGATCCAAGGCAGAGCTGCTGTTATGAATCCAATAACACACAGAGGGAAATAAGAAAATAGACATGATTAAAGTGGCTGGGGAGGTAAGGGGAAAAACCTTAAAAAACTGATTTTTTAAAATGTCTTTCATCATAGAATGAGGAACATTAGAGAAATGATTAAGATAAGTAAAATGTTACAATTTCAGTTTTCTTTTTTTTTCTTAGAAGGATAGTAGGCTCAAATATTGTGAAAGGAGTTTATGTTTCTGTCAAAATAAGCTAGAGCAGGAAATCATGTGCTTAGAAAGAGCTGATTGGAGAAGCCAAAGGGGAGAAAGACATGTATACAGAAGCACCCAAATGCAAACATGAGGGTATGAACTTGTTTGCTTTTAATGTATTTATAAGGTGATTTTTTTGTTGCTTTGTATGTCCCTACCCCACGGTATAACCCCTGTTTTCACTGTATTTGATGTTGGTATAATTTGTGGAGGGGAAGGGAAAAAACAAATTGTTTAACTAGGGATACCGGTGGACCCATTGCAACAATGAGATATACAAGATGCTATGTCGAAAAATGAATTTTACAACTTTGGCGTGGGGGGAGGAGAGGGGTGGGGAGTGTAGTTGTGGAGATGAGAGGGCAAGGATGGTAGGGGAAAAACAAAGGAGGAGGCAACAATGCTTGATAATAAATGTACTCATTACCTTGCTCATGTAATTGTAACCCTCTGCATGGTATTTTCACAATAAAAAACTTACTAAAAATTACGTTATATGCTTCTATGGAGTTATCCTTGCACTATTGATATGTACTAGTGAAATATACAAATAAAATATACCTTTTGTAAAAATTAAACACTTGCAGGAAGAACTTCAGTAAGAAAATAAACATACAGCCAGGTGCCAGTGGTTCATGCCTGTAATCCTAGCTATTGAGGAGGCTGAGATCCTAGGATCATGGTTCAAAGCCAGCCCCAGCAGGAAAGTCTGTGAAACTCTTATCTCTAATAAACCACCAGAAAACCAGAAGTGTCGCTGTGGTTCAAGCAGTAGAGTGCTCGCCTTGAGCTGAAGAGTGCAGGGACAAGGCCCAAGCCCAGAGTTCAAGCCCCACAACCGAACAAAAAAGAAAAAAGAAAAGAAGAAAAGAAACCTACCACTTAAGGAAATAAAAGACATAAATTACAGCTTACTACAGCAATATAAAGACAAAAATAGAAGAAAGAGAAAAAGATCTAAAAAAGGAAAATGGAAGGAACAGAGGAGGAAATAATTTTTGCATAATAATATATAAAAGGATAACTTAATGTATATGATATATTGACATATCAGAAGAGTACAAAGTTGATAACATTTGGTTTTATCTCCTCATTTTGCTTATAAACACACTTAATGCATTCACAAAGTTGATTGACTATTAAGGAAAATTAGAAAAAAAAACTGTGTTTTAAAGTGAGTTACGAGAAAAATACATTTAGAAAACTGCATATATCCATCTGAAAGAAGAAAATAGTCATTCAAGTCATTTAGGAACACCTGTAATCTCATTCACTCAGGATGCAGAGGGAGGAGGATCGCAGTCTAAGGCTGACCTGTCTAGAATAGGTTGATTTGATCTGAAAAACAAAGCAAAAAGCAAAGCAAAATCACTAGCATATGACTCAAGTGCCAGAGTCTTCGCTAGGTTTCCCCCTGTGTTCAATCCCCTATATGCCAAAAGGATGCACTGCCACATAAGAAATTCTTTTCACATAAGTGAAGAGAGTATCAAAAATAAGCTCTTTGTCATTGGTATCATGGCTGACTCTCCCCATGGTAGCTACACACTGTGAAATGGTCCCAAGAAACTAAACAAAATTATTTGCGGCTGGAAAACAGAGTTCCAACTGGAAAGAAAGCTCGGAAAGCAGCGTGTGTTCTGCTTTCACAGCTTTCAACATAAACCAAGCTGAAGTTTAGCCCCCAGATGACAAAGATTGACAGAAAACCTCCCATCTTTCTGGTGTCAAGAACCAACGTATATAATCTGGGGGCAGACACAGACTCTGAGATGAGCGGAGGAAATCCTAAAGGCGATGGGCAGAGAGGAGTGATAGGTGTCTAAACTGACCACACTGTGACAGGATCCGGAAACCTGTTTAGCCAGATCAATTGTAAGCAGTTCAGCTGAAGATAAAAGTGCTGATCTGATATATGGCCTGCTGCTGAAGACACAAGAGTGTGAGTGTGAGTCTGAGCCAGTTATTTTCTTTCTCAAACTCAAACGTCAAAAGTACTCAGATACTCATAACAGCATTGGGAATCTCCATCACATGGCATCGCCATGTCATAGCATTAGGCATTAGCTTAGCATTGGATAGAATAGCATAGAATAGGATAACATAACAGCATTGTCAAGGACAAAACCAAAATTACTACACAGGTGGAGAATAAGAAGAAACATAAATAACCTATTTCAAGAGAGAAAGCACTCAAGCAGAAACAAGATCTAATGAGAATTCTGAAGCACCTATTTGCACTCTCCTTAATTTGTGGAAGAAAACTGTATTTGAGGTTTGGTTTTTTTCAAGTAGAAAAATTTAGCAGGTAAGAGAACAACAGGAAAAATTTCTAGATCAAAAAACAGCATTACCAAGAATTAAAACATTGAACAACTTAATTTGAGGGGGCGTATAGGGAGAATGATAAAATGAGTGACGTTGATCACCACGCATTATACTCATAACCTGATTTGTGTAATTGAAAGTTCTTTGTACAACTACATAATAAAAATGATAAAAGAAAGAGTTTAAAATTCATTGTGTATCTTAATAGAAGTGTGCAAATATCATAGAACAGAGTCTATAGATGTGATAATAAACCCATAGAAACTTTGCATTATGGGAAGCCATGCAGCCAATGATTCTTTGGGTCTCACTTACTTCATTTAAGATAATTTTTAAATGTGCCTATAACTCTACAAATTATTTTGTCAAAGATGAAAGAATTACACTTTAACATGATTATTTAAATGGGACTCTCACATTCACACAATGGGACCAAAGGAGAACACTCTTAGGAGAGGATCACAAGGGCTCAATAGCTGTGTGGAAATGATCATATAAAATGATGCTTATCAAAATGAACTACAAGTATTGGAAACAAGAGGGTTTTTGTATTGTAATGTTTGTAGTTCTTGCTTTTTGTTTTCTTCCCTTTTTTCCCCTTTTGTCAGTGTTTTGGACAGTGTACCCTTTGTCTTGTAAATGAGCTTATCTGAAGACAAGGTGAAGCATAGAAAGGGTGGGACAAAGGGTGAACTAATGGAGCACTGATACTAGTCACAACGTTGGAAATGAGTTATACAACTTGGTGTGGAAAAGCACAGAGAACATAAAGGAGGGGTGACACTGTTTAAAAAGAAATGTACTTACTACTTCTGCAACTGTAACCCCTTTGTCATCACCTTTACAATAAAAAAGAAATGATGCATTGCCATTGTTAAAAATAATTGTGATACTGTAATGAAAATTCAGCCACATGCTACAAGATGCCCAGAAGAAGCAAACCTCATCTGAGAAAACGTATTGTGAGAGAACTCATTATAGAGTAGTCTACTATGTTCTATCAGGAACAGCTTAAGATAAGCTAGTCTTATTCTCTTTCACAGTGACTAATGACTGCCTTCCAGGGATTATGGAAACTTCCTGATGTAAAGGTAATGTTTTCTGTTTTGATGGGCAGTTTAGAGAGATCTCTAGATTTTCCCCAAACACAACAAATGCACAATGAAATGGTGGTGTAATGACCCACGGGCCCCCATAATCAGCAAGGCCCAATAATCAGCATGGTCCCATGGGACTGGAGATGCTGATGCGTCACTGCCCCTAGGGGTGTGCATGCCACCGAAGGGGGCGGGGCGTGCTACTGGAGGGTGAGGAGTCAAGGCCCACAAGAAGTGATTGGACAGTGAGCAGCTTGGGGAAGGAGCCTGAATGGTGGTTGCAAACTATTAGGCAGGAGACTCATTGCAGTGGGGGAGGAGCGCAGCCTATATATATATAGAGAGAGAGAGAAGCTGTGGGTGGGAGCAAGGTTGCAAGTTGAGAGAGCAGGGGAACAAAGGGAATGAAGGTAACAGACTACCAGGAAGACCTGGAAGGTGGATAGTGGAAAGAAACTAATTAATAGAGAGAGAGCACGAAGGGAATGAAGGCAAAAGCTACCAGGAAGACCTGGAAGGAAAGACAGACCTGTGAAATGGAGAGGTCTGTAAAGAAGGAAGTGATGGAAGGAAAGACAGGAGAAGTCTTAATCTCTGGAGCCTTGGAGCTTTGGAGGTCTGGGGTTGGTGGTTTGCAAACTATTAGAGGGCAGGGCTGCCCACTGGAGGCTTGGAGGTTTGGTGGTCGAGGCTGCTCTTGGTTCTGGGTATCTAGCCCAGGACAAAGCAGTCAGGCCCCCTTTCTACTGTAAATAAAATTCTTATTATCTTAACTGTGCCGCGATGGATTGTCTCCCTCTTCAGAGGTCATAATTGTGGCCAATTATGTATTAGCTTTTGTTGTTGTTGTTGTCAAATTAAAGTTATAAGGAATCATATACGTAGGCAGAAGTGTAGTGACATCTGCAGGGTACAGCAGTGTTGACGTAAGGAGTAAATAGATTAGTTGTTAAATATGGCTACTGTCCATGCGGATGGTCACGTTAAAGTTTCTATAACTTTACCATGCAATTGAAATTCCCTTTACTTTATGAAAAAGAAAATAGGACAATTTTTACCACTAATTTTGCATGAAATAAAACATGTAATATCAATGGTTATATTTAACAGCAATATTAAAGAATAAAGTTAGATGTGATGGGAAAAAATTTGTTCATATAAATTGGAGAAGACCTGAGGCCCAACCTAAATAGTATTTGATAATCCAGTGAAGGCTTTTGATGAGCTAAATATCACATTTTTGTAACCTAGTAGCATTGAAGAAAGGATGGTTGAACTACATTGGGATGGCTTGAAATGTTTAACTTTTCTTACCTTGTATTATAGGAACTAGCTATTTCCATTATTTTTTTCCTTCTTATTGCGAGAGAGGGGGGGACAGGACTGGAATTTGAGTTCAGGGCCTTGGATTTGCTCTGATAAGCTTAAGTCATGCCTCTAATTGACACATGATTAGACTATGAACAAATTATTTTATTTACCAAGTCCCTTTTCTTATCTGTAAAGTTGGACTAAAGTATTCCTTCTAGGGTAGATATGTGGATTAAATGATGATTGTAGATAAGAGGCTGGGCACCACTAACTCACCCTGGTCATCCTAACAGTCTAGAAAGTAGAGTTAGGAAGGATCGTGGTTAAAGACGATAGAAAAGTTCAAGAGATCCCATCTCAATGGAGTGTTGGATCCACTTGTTCGTGCATAGCATCCTGGCTAGTCAGGAAGCCTGACATAGTCGAGTTGCACTGAATACATGTCTGGGCTGGAAGTAAGAACTTATCTCAAGAAAGAAAGGAAGAAAGAAACAAATAAAGGAAGGAAGGAAGGAAGAAAGAAAGAAAGAGAGAGAGGGGGAAGGAGGGAGGGAGGGAGGGAAGGAAGGAA
>NW_012267218.1:13831931-13891711 GCF_000151885.1 Dipodomys ordii | reverse complement strand
GAAAGAAAGAAAGAAAGAAAGAAAGAAAGAAAGAAAGAAAGAAAGAAAGAAAGAAAGAAAGAAAGAAAGGAAAGAAAGAAGAAAGAAGGAAAGAAAGAGAGAAAGAGAGAAAGAGAGGAGAGAGGGAGGGAAGGAAGGAAGGAAGGAAAGAAGGAAGGAAGGAAGGAAGGAAAGAAAGGAAGGAAGGAAGGAGAGAGAGAAGAAGGAAGGAAGGAAGGAAGGAAGGAAGGAAAGAAAGGAAAGAAGGAAGGAAGGAAGGAGAGAGAGAGGAAGGAAGGAAGGAAGGAAGGAAGGAAGGAAGGAAGGAAGGAAGGAAGGAAAGAAAGAGAAAGAAAGAAAGAAATCCTAGCAAAGTCAAGTCCAGAATTGTGGCTCACTGGGAACAGAGTTTGCCTACCAAGTTTAATGACCTATTCAGACCCCAGTATTGCTGTTTGTGAGTGTGTGTGTGTGTGTGTGTGTGTGTGTGTGTATGCACACATGTGCATACATGTGTAGGAAATTTAACACCATTGTCATGAGAAAAATGTCCTCCATCATTGTTTTTGTTCATAAAACTTTTTCTCTGACAACAGTTTCCCTAGATCATCACAAACTCGTACTAGCGTTTTACCTTATGGTTGACTTGAGCATGCCTTGGAGATCTCTGTGGACACGTGATGTTAGCAGTTCATTAGCTATAATTTTTCTTCTGCTTCATATAAGGGTCCCTTGTTCTGATTCACCTGACAGATGCAGAACTCCCAAAGAGAGTGGTGTTAAACATCCAGCCAACAGCAGCTTTTTTCAGTTCCAACTTCAAATGCACCAGCTAAACAAGCTCTTATTTCAACAAGGAGGTCAAAGCATTTGTTAATGGTGACTGTCATTAGAGTTCTGAAAGGATCCCCTTGCCAAAACCAACTCATTCTGTCTCAAACTCCTTCCCCGATCCTCCTACATTTCCTTCATTCTCAAGTCTTCAAGTCTTACTTTTACATTTTTCTTAATTTAGTTTTAAACTGTAAGAACATTTTTTAAATAAATGGTAAGCATTATGTAAGGGTTTTTTTTCCTTTATTTTTTATACTATCCTGGTCTTGGAAGAGTGCTGACTATCACCTGACAGCTAGTATTGGAAGCCAAGATTTTTTTATTGCTATATTTTGGATTCTGTTTTTGAAAAGCTAAAGTAAACCTTAGTCCATCAATTCATTCTCCATAGGCTTAATGATCTTTATGTCCATCTTTGAACAGCAAAGCCTTTGTGATCATGACTTAGAAACCAAAGGCTATGTTTCTCAACTGACACTGTGGTGAAAGATCTTAGGGTCAAAGCTATATTCTCTCTCTGCTGCCAAGCAGCATTTTAAGGCACCTTCAGGATGGCCTGGCCTCGTGTGATCTGATAGAAGTTACTGTGAATCCACTATCGATTTCTGAAACTCGACTTTGCAATTTGCAAGTGCGCTCAGAGACTTGCTACCATTTGGGGTCAAGCAATTATTCTGTGGACCATTGTGAATTCTTTGATAGGGTTCCTCTCTCGGCTGTCTCATTGAAAGTGTGGCCTGAGGACATGTGCCTATGCAGAACAATGAACAGTGATGGGGATAAAATGTTTGAGCATCTGTGGTATGATTTTAAAGACCTAAGATCGCCTTCCTGTCATTTTTCTCTCTACTTTGATAACTCTGTGCTTTTGACATTCCAAATCATATCACTAGTGATTTTTATTTATTTGTTTATTTATTTTGTCAGTCGTGGGGCCTGAGCTCTGGGCCTGAGTGCTGTCCCTCAGCTCTTCAGCTCAAGGCTAGCGCTCTACCACTTGAGCCACAGCACCACTTCCGGCTTTTTCTGCTTATGTGGTGCTGAGGAATCAAACCTAGGGCCTTATGCATATAAGCCAAGCACTCTGCCACTTGGACCTTCCCAGCCCCACTAGTGATTTTTTTTTTAAAAAGTATTTCATTACCTTGTTACAGGTTAGTGTTTAAGATCAAATACCTGTTATTTAATGAACGGAGTTAGTTCCCTTATTGGGTTGGATAATGTGCCCCCTGATGCTCTCTAATTTCACGTCTTCCCTAGTACTTCAGAATGCGTCTTTATTGGAAAAAGCTTAATTGAGTAACTAATTAGCAACATTAGGATGAGGTCCTACTGTAATAGGGTAGGCTTGAAATCCAGTAAGATTTCTTTTCTTTTAAGAAGTGGAGAGGATAGCCAGAGATAAAGAATTCCTGGGAAAGTACCTGGAAGAATAGGAGACAGAGAAGACAATGATGTGCCTACACTCTAAACAATGCCAAGTATGACTAGCCATGCCTGAAGCTAAGACAGAGTAATGGAATAGATGCTTCCCTAAAGCTTTCAGTGAGAGCCGAGACCTGCTGACAGCTTGATTTAGGATTTGTAGCCTCTGGAAGTGTGAGACAATAAATTTTTGTTGTCTTAAGCCATCTCTTTTGTGGTAATTTGTTAAGGCACCCGTAGGAAACTAACATAGCTCTCTAGAATATTAAATTTTTATAACATAAAAGCACTAAGCCCTTGAGTAAAGGAAGAGAGAGAAAGAGCTAGTAACAGTGAAGAATATCCCTTAATCCTTTACTTAGGTCTTTTAGAACTGGAAAATTCTGCATTCAATTTCTATGAGTGGATCTTTGTCTTCCACGGTTACCACCTCTGCTTCTTCTCTAGTCTCCAGTCAACTCCAGAACCTCCAGTAAGAATGACCTTCATTTGAAGTATGCCGGTCAGTCTTAAGTAGTATTTCACTTACCTCTGTCATCGTTTCATTTATCCAGTGTGAATGTCTTTTTCTGTGCAAGGGCTAGTAAAACCTTTCAAATAAGAGAATACTCAAGTCAGATGCCTAGCACCCATGCCTAAAATCCTAGCCCCCCAGGAGGCTAAAATGTAGAAGATTAAAATTAAAAGCAGGGCAGATGAGTTCCAGGGACTCTAATTAACCAGAAAAATGCCACACTGGAAGTGAGACTCATTAAACCCCTTTGTTCAATAATTGATCATGAATTTGAATTACTAGCTGGTTATGTGTACAAGATATTTTGAAATAACCATTTTAAATCAATGTATTTTAACATAACCTCAAACTAAGGCCTTTTTAATATAGTCCCAACTAAGAATATGTACTTCCCCTCCTTATATTTCCTCCACAATTTTTTAAGTTGTCATATGAGTTTGATCTTGAACTCCAGAATTCAGGAGATCTTCATGCTTCAGTCCCTTAGGATCTGGAATTGTAGGTGTGTACTACCTTTTACTGCTTAAGTTGTTATAGTCTTGTTCAAATTATTGACTCCTACAAATTTAATACAAATGTCCATAGAGCTCTGTATTTTCATTAATCTTGCTAAAACTTAAAGGTATGCTTTTAATGTACACATTATATATTTAGTTCAGAATGCTTTTATGCTTGTTCAGTTATAACCTGAGATGAAAATTTCTTATCCACCTGTGTTTTCCTTTCCTATTTATGTTTCTTTTCAATTTAACTATATATCTCCCTGAGTTTGTCTTAGTTTCAGTGCTTTTATGATATGTCTTCGTCATTTTTAATCCCTTTTCTATATTTTATATTCCAAAATATTATTATATTCCCTCAGATGACCATGTCCATTGTACTTCTATATATAAATTTATTTTTAAAGTCTTGAATTCCCCTCCCCCCACACAAAAGATTTTCCCCCTTAAGCTAAAATGAATTATGTTAAGTTACTTTAATTGGATTGTCCTTTTTTGTAGTTGCTATCATCATCTGTTTCCTCCCGCAGTTGACCTATTTATATTTTTTGACTAAGGGTATTATCCTATTCCTGAGTTGTGATTGTCTTTCCCCTCACCATTTTATTCTGGTTATTGGATTTCTGTAGTATCATTTCAATATTCCTTTGTAAACGAATAGTTCTGCCGAAAGTACAAGATTTCCCTGGGAACAGTCATTAGCTGCCTGACTTCCCAGTCTCCCTTTGAGGTCCCATTTGAATTTTCCAACAGTTTCTGGGAACTGAGAAACCAATGCTTCCTTCTCTGTGAGGATGCCATTCCATTCCATAGGGCTTTATGAACCTCAAGAGAACAAGATATTCCATGCCCCCTTATTCTTCTTTTTGAAAGTTATATCTTATTTCAAGATTCTACCATTCTGTCTTGAAGGTTCTCTTCCAACAGACCTATGCTTCTTTTTTTTTACTCAAAACTGAATAATCTTGAATCAATTCTTGTTTACTCCTTTTCATTCCTTCTTTCCAATTTCCACATGTTTTGCCCAAGTTCTCCATACCTGCTTGGCCAAACACAGAGAACTGATAGAAATCAGGCAGTCAGGGCTGCCAGGAAGAGGACAGGTTACTAACTTTTCAGAATTCATATTTATTTTTTGTATGAAAAATATGAATTCTGACATTTAAGTTTGACCATTTTCAATGTGCTGTTGTAGATAATATATGATGTGTGCCAATAAATCTATTTCTTATATTACACAATTGTCATTCTGTAAAACAAGGGCTATCTCAATCTCTTTTTGCAATTATTAGATTACAGTAAAATGCAAAGGTTTAAAAATATTACTTGATTTGAAAATCATCAAAAGTAAGAACGTATCATTTAAACAATGAATGGCACTCCTGCATTGTTTACATATTTTACACTGAGCACATCTTACTTGTTTTAGTATAAGTGCAGAGAACCGGATTAAATTAGGAAAAGTTAGAACCAAGATTATTTCATTTGAATTCCGTAAATTATTTTGTTTGAGTATTTTAGAGTTTGAATAATTCTAGAAATGCACAGGTAAGGAAGAAAGAAAAAGGCAAGAAAAATTAAAAGAGGAAAATTCCAAGAAGAAATTATTTCTGATTAAGTTGATCATATAAGCATAAACTAGATATTCGGTTTTGTAGCATGCATAGCATGTGTGCTACCTAAGTACATAAGTATATTTAAAGAAGCCATGTGCTTATAATCCTAACTAGGTATACAGATTTTAAATTTTTTTTAAAAATTAATATATTCATGGAGATAGTGAAAATTTACTGTAATGTTTCCCAAAAAATGAGAAAATGGTCTTCTAAAACCAAGGCCATAAGGGTAATTAGTAATTTGTGTCTGCTTAACTGTATGGTAGTTTTATTATTCAAAGGTACAGAGGGTGTGCAACAATACATCTATGTTAAATGGTACTGGGTGGAGTAACCAATGCCAATAGTGAAAGCATATCTAAAATTCTTCATTTGAAGAGGATAAGAATACTTAGAAATCTTTTGCAATTTGAATTACAATTTCTGGTTTGGGGATGCTTGAAAATAAGGCTTTCCATGCAATGGTATGTTCTTTAAAAGAATGAATAAGTTAAATCATCTAAGTAAGAGCCCCGTGGTAGGACTCTGGGATAATGGCAGTGATTTGTCTTTTTATATTGTAGTAGTGGAGACAAGTGAGTGTGTTTTCCTTTCTTCTGTTGATTCAGAATATCTGACTGTTATTTTAAACATGAATACACTGTATTCAGAAGATTCTGAAGTTTGGTTTTAAACAATGTGTATTCTCCCTATCCATGCTACATCTATTCCAAGACTCCCTCACACAGAAATCATGCCAACCAAAGAGTGGTATGGAATGTTTATTTTTCCATGGCTGCAAGAGAGAAAAAAAGTACCACAGCAATTATGTTTTGTGTCTCTCAGAAGGAAGAGTGTAAGCATTATCAGAGCGTAAAGCTTTGTCTCCTTTCTGTTATCTTCAGTGACACATGTTTGGCTACAGCTAACATTGAACAAATACTTTTATCTCCTTGGTGCTATTTCATCTTTCCATAATCATTTTTACTATTGTTGAAAATACTAAGATTAAAGTCCCTTTTATATTTTAGTTTGTTTAATATAATTTCTAAATCTTACTGAGAGCCCTGTTTGTATGGGGGGAGGTATATTTTCCATGAATACAAATGTTAGTTGGTCTCAAATAATATACATATTATTATGTGAGAAGGGTTGTTTATGTAGTTTACATAGTAGTGCATAAGAAAGTATGCAGCTAATGGATTTTATTGAAATAGTTCATTCTGATGGACTTATACTGAGTTCGTATTTTAAAGTCCATCATAATGTACTTCTCCCATGTGTTCAATTGCTAATCACTATTTTACATATAGAATGTACCATAAAATATATTCTAATGCTGTTAGAAGTTTTAGTTAAAATTATTATGTGTATGGAATGAAAATAAAAACAGAAGGTGTCTGCTCATTAGCTTTCTACAACTGTAAAAATACTTATCATAATCGATAAACCTTTACTCATGCAAAGGGAACGTTTATTTTCTTTTTTTTCTGTTGATGTTCCTGTCCCTCCCCGCCCCCCATTCATAGCTGAGGTTGCTTAGGCTGGTTGCAAAATGTCAGGAGTTTCAAGGCAAAATTACTCACTGCCAAAATATGTAAAAGAGGAGTCTAACAAGGTACTGGCATTTCTTTCAAGAGTACATCTCTAATTATATTAGGGCCTCTCTCTACGTTTTGCCTCTTTAAAGGTTTCAACAACTCCCCAGAGTGCCACAGGTTAGAGATAAATCCATTAAGGCACGGGAATTCAGAGTACCTTCCAGAAGCAACCTAAACAAATATCTTCTATATGGTGTATTAAGGTCTAGTTACCCAATCGTTAGTTTATTAACAAATAGCACATACATGAAGCTTTATTTAAAACTGAATTTTATGGACTTGATAACAAATTTAGCAGTCCTGAATAATCTTAACTGCCACTTTCTGACCAACCAAGTGAATGAGTGCCAATATTTACAGTCTGGGATCTCTTAAATATTCTAGGATAAACTAGCTAAAACTCTTCTCAAAGTTCCCAAATATAAAAATAAGTACTTAACATGAAAATGTCTTCATATAAGAGATTCATGTAGATTGAAGATTTCTATAGATTAAATGAATTGTTGTTTTTGGGGTTTGCTGGAAATGCACAAATCTGTGGTATGTTTAATTGGGTGTTTTTCTTCAAAAAACAGATAGCTGTGTGTGTGTGTATATATATATATATATATACAGAGAGAGAGAGAGAGAGAGAGAGAGAGCTTGTTGATGAGACAAATAGGTAAATACATAGTTAAAATGTAGGATTTTTTAATGGATAAATTTCTCCCTGAGTATGGAGTGCCTTGAAAAAAAAGAATCAAAATTAACTGCTCACAAAGTTAAGCTGAGTGTCTGCAACATTTTACTATTCAAGAAGATAATAAACATTGCCAAGAATTTTAACTGACCTAAGGTAATGATTCAGATATTATAATAAATAAATTGAAATATGTAGAGACATTAACAAAATAAATGAAACAGAGCATCAATTAAACAGACCAGCACATGTATTCTGGTCTTGTATTGTTCACTAAATTGTATAGATATAATTTTATCTGGAAGCAATGGTGACCTTAATTATCTGTAATTCTGTCTGTTTCCATCTTCATTTCCTGCTTGTTTCATTAATCTAGAATCCTAAAACTCTTGTGTTTTTATCTATTCTAAAGTAATTTAAGGAATTTCATTTTATTTTATCTACTCTCCTCCCATAGAAACCTATAGAGCAACTAATATCCTCATAGGAATCAATAGAGAGATTTCTACTTCTTTCAGAGGTCATCTCTTGTAACCCTTATTCTTTTTAGTAACACCTGTCAGCTTTCACCAATGACTATCAGGACAGAGCAATTGCTACTCTTAAAGAATTACACCTATACAAAGTGGAAGAAAATTTGACCAACTATCTAAAAGATACTTCATAAATAATTTTAAAACCTTTATCTCTCATCCTTTAAAAGTTTCTATATATAAACAATAAAATATTGTCTTTACCATATCAAAATATTTACATTCAAAGTGAGCTATGTAAATATGATCTGGCATAATACATATATGAAGGGAACTGCCCCATAGACCATATAAGTAATGGTGAGAACTCAAACAAAGATCAAGTTGTACTTAAATAGGCAAAACAAGAATATCAAAAATCAGGGCTGGGAAGGTGGCTCAGTGGTAGAGTGTTGCCTTGCATGCATGAGGCCCTGGGTTCGATTCCTCAACAACACATAAGCAAAAAGAAAAAAGCTGGAAGTGGTGCTGTGGCTCAAGTGGTAGAATGCTAGCCTTGAGCTGAAGAGCTGAGGGACAGCACCCAGGCCTAGAGTTCAGGCCCCACGACCGTACCCCCCTCCCAAAAAAAAATCAAAAATCAATCAAACAAACAAAAAACCCAACAACATGAAACCACTTGGGCTCAGCTTGTAATCTATAACTATAGATTATTGTGACTACTTTCTACCCAGAGGGATTTATCTTGCTCAATTTTATTTTAAATGTAGTCAGTCATTAGGATGCTAATCAAATAATATATTAATTAACTGATTTTGCAGAATGTGAGTTATTGCTCCAGGAACTTCTCAGTTTTTCTCTACATTACCACAGGACTATCACAGGACTGTATCACAGGACTATCTTCTCTAAGTTGAATTTCAGTATTTTGAAGAAGGTGAAGGAGAAGACAAACCCTTATATGCCCACTATGGTGTCTGGTGCAGACAGCAGTCCATAAAACCTTTTATGAGTGTCTTAAAGAAGGAAGAAGTCACATTCTAGTGAGAGGGTTATTTTGTAATAATAGATGTACAACTTAGGTTTTTAAATAGAAAATGGTCCTTCATTGAGAATGTGGCTCAGTGGTAGAGTGCTTGCCTAGCATGCCTGAAGTTCCAGGTTTGAACCCTCAGTACCACATAGACAGAAAAAGTTGGGAGTGTTGCTGTGGCATAAGTGGTATAGCTTTGAGCAAAAGCAGCTCAGGGACATTGCGCAGGTCCTGAGTTCAAGCCCTATGACTGTCAGATATAGATAGAAGATAGACAGACAGACAGACATATCTGTCCTTATCAGTTTTTCATCATGCACAAATCACCTGATAGAAGCTACTTGATGGAAGACAGATTTATTTAGGCTTTGGGTTTCAGAATTTTCAGTCTCTGTTCACTAGGCTCCTCACAACTTGATTGTGGTGCAGCAGAGCATCATGGTAGAAAGGATACAGTGACCTAGAGGACCTAGAAGCAGAGACTTAGAAGGAGGGAGGGCAGGCAAGTTATACAATTCCAGACCACTTTCCCAGTGAGTTACTTCCTCCAACGAGGTTCCAGCTCCTAATTTCTACCACCTGCCAATAATGACATCAGATAATGAATTCACCAGTGAGTTGACCTATTAGTTAAATCAGAGTCCTCATGCTCCAAACATGATCCAAATACTCATCCCTGAATATTGAGGAGTAAGATATCAATTTATGTGTCTTCAAAGAACTTTCTTAGATTCAATTCATAGTGTCCATTTCCTGGGCAACAAAGACTCCAATTCCATCTTATGTAAGTTGAAATTCATTGTGTTAATCTCCAAGAGTCTCCATGTTCTCTACAGGTCAGAACATTATTCAAGTCAGTTTTCAGGTTTAACTCAGAACAGAACAGAATATAAGAGGGGAGTTGGAGATTGGGCACCTAATTTCAAAAGTTCCTTTTAGACTCCAAGTCCAATGGGATTTATTACTACTCTCGTCTGTTCCTGTAATTTCCCAGTAAGGCTACGTGTTAAAGTCTTGGTCCTCAGTGAATGGTATGGTTAGAAGTTGGTAGAATTCAAGAATTAGAGAGTTAACTGGATGTTAGGCCAAGAAAGGTGCTTGTTCTTGTAGGCCTATTGGGATCCTAGGTCCTTTTCTTCTTCTTTTTTTTTAAGTTATTTATTGTGAAAATACTGTACGAGGGGTTACAGTTACATGAACAAGGTAATGAGTACATTTCTTATCAAGTATTGTTATCTCCTCCTTTGTTTTTCCCCTACCATCCCTTCCCTCCCATGTGCACAACTACTCTATTTGAAGTGAGCAACCTCACTCACCAGAACATAGCACCTCAGTGCAGGTCCAAAAGTAACAGAGACAAGAGTAGTCAATTGAAACCTCTGAAACTATTAACCAAAGCAAATCTTTCTTTTGTAGTTGATGGAAATTATTGTTATTGTTGTTGTTATAATTATTGCAAACATAGAAGGAAAAAACATTTTTGTAATGAACACTTCTCTTGAAAATCTCCATATGTATTCTTTTTACATTTTTTATTTTGAAAAGTAGTCTCACAGAAACACCCCAAAATTGATGCAAAAATTTCCCATATAAATTTGGCCAGCTTTTCTAAATATTATAACTTTATCACTTTTGAGCTCTTACCTGAAGCTTCACTCTGTCTTTGTCTGTTTCTCCATTTTCTTCCCTACCTCCCCTTTTCTCTCCCTCCACTCTTTTTTTCCTACTCTCCTTCTTTTGCCTCTCCTTTCCCTTTCTGTTTTTCCCTGAAATGTAATTTATGCCAAAATGTGCTTTATCTTGAAAGAAAGAAAAATATCTTAAACCAAGAATCAAACCAGAATCAAATGTTGCATGTAGGTATCATATCTACACACTTTCCATTATCGTAAAGGTATTTCATCTTTGTTTTTAAGGATGTGGCAATTTTAGCTTAGAAATACTCTTAGGACTTTTTTTAAACTTTAGACAATATTTTTCCTTTTTCCTTTTGAAGCTATCTAAAAATAATTATATTTGTGGCATTGTTTATTGGTTTGTTTTTAGTTATCAAGCACTTTATCTTGTTGATTAAGATTATACCTTGTTATCATTCAGGATATGAAAAAAAATGTACATACATAGTTTATCATTCATTTTTAAATAGACTATATTTTAAATTATGAAGATTTATACCTTTCATCCATATATATGCAAACATTATAATATTGAAATATATTTTGTATTTGTTATTATATGAGGACAAGAATCTGAATATTACTTTGACTTACCAAAGAAAATATAAATAAGCTGATGCTTGATAGTCTGTCTGGTGGCAAATTTGAGGTAGTTTGCCATTTTTCTTTCCTCTGTATTATTATTCTTTCAACATTTTCTAATAGTTCTCATCTCAAACACTTAATTAATGATGTAACATTAGAAGTTAAGATGCGGTTTGGTTTTTGACTCTAAGATGCTGTGAAAATAATTAGCCTGAGTATTAGCATAAATGACCTTTTTGATATATGGACAAGAATAATCTAATGAGGTTTAATTTAAAACTGAAGAACGAATCTGAATTATGTGAAATTGAATTACTCAGAGAACTTGATAAAAGTCAATCTAGTTTTCAGAAAAAGCAGATGGCAAATTATTTATGTAAGAAAAGTGACAAAAAAAAGTTTACAGAAGTTCAATTCCATTCAAATTGTTGGACCTAAACTACTGCTGAACAAATCTTAATACAAGCAATGTTTGGAGATAATTGTGTATGCTGAATCCTCACATATAAATACTCTCTATAGTTCTTAAGTTCACATAGTTGAAAAAGTGCTTGAGAGAGATGAAAACTGTTAATTTTGAAAAGAATAATAATAAAAAGTACATTTAGTACTTATTTGCCATCTGCTGGCATTTAAGATGAGTCATTCCTACACTTCCAACACTGATCTTTATTAGTACAAAACATGTTTATTGTTATTGGGAGAAACTAGTGAAGAGCTGATCAAAGTTTTGGTAAATATATCAGGGTCAGAAGCTAGTACATTTGATAGTCCTAGAATACGTTAGTCTATATATTAGTCAATGTGTTAATCCATTAAAATGTGTTAGTTCATGTTAGTCTGAGCACTCCAGAGGGGGAAAATCAGTGAGAAATATATTTTAAAATAACTGTCTATACAAAGGTTTCTCTATGTATATAAAAATGGTTTCTATGACTCATTGGCAAATATATTGTGGGAAGCTGATAAGTCAATATCTACAGTCATAGGTTGGAGTCACATTCCAAGTTTTGGTGAGAAAGAAAATTGCATCTAGTCTTTTATGACATTTCAATGGGTATTTAGCATAACATACATGCTAATTTTAAATAAGACTATTTTAGAATGAGTTATGTAAGATCCATGCATGTAGCTGCTTTCAAATACATTCAAATGTGTTATTTTTTCCACATGCTATGATTTGCATAAAAGAATGTGTTTTAATTTTTGAGGCATCAAAACCCAAAACAAACACTAACATATAATGTCTGAAGTTATGTGTGGAGGATTATTGTATTACTCCTAAATTGGTGGTGCAGGGCTTATGTATTGGTCTATGTTCAAATCAATGACTCATCATTTTTCCTCTTGGAGAATGATAAATTGCAGTGATAGATTAAATGATAACATATCAAATCTGCTTCTTTTAAGAACCACTCCTGTAAACTCCTCTCTGTAATGTGACCCTTCATAAAGTTTCTTTGAAGTAGCAAATAAATCCTGAGGACAAAATGGGTTCATAGGCATTAAATCTCTGTTAACTGAGGAGAGAAAACATGAAGATGGAGAATTCAAAATTAACTAAGGCTTTATATTGTATACCATAAGAGATGGAGTATTTATAATTAACTAAAACATTATACTTTATACCATAATATTCCACAAAGATCATATAAAGCATAGTTAAGACAAATAACTTCATTATAAGCTGTGATTTCAAACATCGTTTTTTTAGGTCTTCCAAATATTCATGATTTTTATTTTTTGTATTTGAAGACTAAGATACAGGAGTATGCACAAGATATTATGTCGGAAATGAACTATACAACTTTGGGGGAAGAGAAGTGGGGGTTTGGGGAGGGAAAGTGGGAGAAAACCAAGGATGGGGTAATAATGTTCCACAAGAAATGTACTCATTATCTAACTGTAACCCCTCTGTACATCACCTTTTCAATAAAATAAAGTATTATTTTTTAAAGACAGATAAAATTACTAAGCCCATAATACTGAATCAGAAGAGGCACAAACTAAAATTTACACCGTGATTCCTCTGTGACCAACAGATACAGCACTTTCAGTTGGATCAAGTTATTCAACTTCTAATTTCAAGCATATGTAGGACATGATTAATTATATCATATATGCTGACATGGTAAGTGTAGGCTAGAGATTTGGAGACCCATAAGTTTAAATCTTATAGAATAAAGATTGAAAACAAAAAGAAACATGGAAATTTTTCTGTATTCAAAATATATCCCTAGTTTCAATTAATCATTTCTAGCCCTGTAAATTTCATAGCTATCAGCTTAATCCTTTATTTTATCCTGTTATTTACATAATATCACGATAGTTAAAGACTTATCTGATCATCACGTGTAATATGAGAGTCAGTACACACCTCCAACATTGTCCTCTTCTTTACTATGCCCCAATAGTTCAGTAGAAAGCAGTCTGAAAAATGATGTGGAATTTGTTTTGTTCACTACTAAGTTTTTAACCATCCCTTGCTTATCAGAGTTGCTCAGTAAGTTGTATTTTGCCAGTCCTGGGGCATGAACTCAAGGTGTGCGCACTGTCTCTAAGCTTCTGTTTGTTCAAGGCTAGCATTCTACAACTTGATCAGCAGCACCACTTCCCATTTCTTTTTCTGTTTATGTGGTACTGAGGAATCAAACCCAGGTTTCATGCATACTAAACAGCATTCTACCACTAAATCACATTCCCAGTCTCCTCAGTAAATAATGAATTAATAAATGAAGATATGAATGAAAAATAAATACATATTTGGATGTCTGGATGAATGGATGGATGGAACGGTAAAGGAATAAAGACTTACACCTTCTGAGTATCTTTACTGAGATAAAATCATTAGATATAATTTATTAAATTTTCCATTACATATGCATAATTTAGTATATTACCAATCATACAATAATGAAGGCAAAAACAGTAAATAATACCATGAATGGGGCCTAGCTACATTAATTGAATCAGGTAGCCACTCAAGCCATTATTTTTTATTGTTTTTCCAGTGACCTAACTTATTTTTACTAATAAGTTGTTTTATATTCAATGACAGAAAAAATATGTCATTTAATCTGACAGACACTGTAAAGTTTGGTATTTTAGGGTAGTTTTGAGGGCCTTTATCTTTTTTTGGGGGGGCAGTGGCTTTCCTGGTAGTAATAAAAAAGAAAGTGTAAGAAATATAAAAAAGGAGATTATAATACAAACTTAACATTTTTGTGCATATAATTGAGATAGGATTTTTATATATGTTGAGATATTATTCATTTTTTCCCTTTGAAGCAGGATCTGTATACACAATTATTTTTTAAGGTTGAAAGCTAAAATATAATTGGGAAAAAATGTAACATTATTGGATTGATCATTAAAGAATAATGCTCAGATTTAATTTGATAAAATCAAATTAGATTTGATTTTAGATTTGATAAAATAAAAAATAAGATTCTATCCATTGTATTGTGCTTAATAGTTTATGAGTATGTTCGTGCACAACTTTAGGTCTCCCCAGATTTGAGGAAGTGAAAAGTCAGACATTGTTATTTTCACTTTTAACCAATTATGGACTTCCCACAGCTAAAAAGGGAGGATACAAATCTAAAACTGATAACCCTGACTTCTTTCCTTGAGGCAAAGAAATTGTTAGAAATATGGTCCTGTGTCCCTGTCCTAATCAGAAATTCTCTGTGGAAGTTCAAGTTCAGGGCAATTCTTAAAAAGTGGGAAGATTTAGTGGAGAGTGACAGTGGCTTATCTTAGTTGACCTGGTTTGTTCATCCATAAAAATCATTGAAGTCAGAAGAAATAAGAGTTTGAAAAGAAAAAGAGAAAGTTGGCACCTTGTCTCAGCGTAAATGCAAGCCCGGAGTGCAGAGAAAACTAGGAATAGAATGGCAGGCAGCCAACAGGAACTGCCAACTCAACATCTTCCCAAGTGGAAGGAGAGTCAGAAGGCTGCTCCCAACCTGTGTGCCTATGGCACTGGGGGGTCATTCTCATACCCAGCCTTGTTTTCAATGCAGCAATCTGATGAAACCTTAAAATCACCTGGAGGGAGGTTAAGCAAGATAGCTGGAAAATGCAACACTGGAAAATGCAACATTGTCTCTACACCGCAAAATAGGAAGACGAACAGACATCTTAAAAGCAAGCAGAACCATTTCTTTGCAGCTTAAATAGTATCCACAAATGGAAAGGTCGGATGAGATTGATAAATTCTTGGGTTTCATGATATTAGGGAAAGGTCTATCAAATTGGTTTCCCAACAGGGAAGTGCTAGTGATAAAGTAGAATTTGAATGTAAGAAACAAAAACAAAATGATACCTTTAGTAATGATCAGTTCTCAAACTCTAAAGTTGGACAACCATCATTGAAATATATGACTAAGGAATTTTTCCACAGGGCTACTTAGACACAGATACAGGAAATGTTTAGAAAGCAGTTTGTTTTCTTCCTCTTTATTAGAATGCTTATTCCTTGAATTATTCAATAAGTCACAGATTTCAGTATGTCCAATATAATGTTTCTCACTTGGAAACAGGCTACAAAAAATAAGAAAGCCATAGCAGAACAAAAAAAAACACATTTATTTATGGACTTGTAAGGACAAACAGAATTAAAGTATCTTTTTTAAGTTTAGCTTTTTAGCTGACTGGAACCATTTTGATAAGAAAGATAAACAAGTATTATTTAAGTTTGAGAATGCAGCGCTCATTAAAGGACTGAAAATACATTAAAAAATGAGTGTGCATAAGTAACTTCAACCTCCCTTTGTACCTAGCTGATAATATTGAAAGAAGCACTGATTAAATATGTGTCACCTGATCAGCCCTGATTAGTTAGCATCTCTTCAGATAGGAAGTACCTGCGAGAGGGAACTGAAAAAGAGACAATGATGTACACTGGAGTCTCACTTTTAGAGGTTCCAGTCCATGACGACTCGGCTGGGCAAAAGTCACTGTTTTGACCTGAGGTAAGACGACATTGTGGTAAGAGCAGGTGACAAAGCACAACCATTCAGCTGAGAGCCAAGAAGCACAGAGCGAAAGGAGAGAGGGACCTGGATTAGATGGTTGCCTACCCAGGCATACCCTCAATGACATAGAGGCTAATCTTCTCAGTCGACTGTGTCCATCTCAGGTAGAAACCAAGCATTTGACTCATGGACATTGAAAGTTATTCAACATCAAACCTCTGTACATTTGCTTAGTCAGTCAAAGAGGGTAGAACACTCCCGTGAATTAGTCTGATTTTTTCCCAACCTCAATCCTAATCTGAAAAATATTTTTTTTGCCATGAAAATGCTCAAGAAGTGTTTGTCTCTTCCTTAATTATTTGAATCATCCTAATGCAAAGGCAAAACGTTTACAATCCTAAACCATTTTATGTTTTCTATGAGATAAAGGACAATGATATTCGTTAACCTCCTTGAATTTTTGTTTGCATTGAAGTGATATTTGTGCATACTGAGTGAAGGCCGGAAGGGATGGCCTTGACCAATATATGTTATACACATACACTGATGTGCTGATTGAAACCTCTTTCCACAGCTACTTATTGACCATAAAAATAAAGAATTTTAAAGCTTCACTATAAGCAATAAAGGAATGAGTACATTTACTTTTATTCATATTGGTATATTTACAAATCTTACCATACTCATGTATGATCCCACCTCCACTAAGAACTAAGTAAGGCTTCACATTCTTAAGCCAAAATAATATTTATAGCTTTATTTGACATCATAATTTATTATAGTTAAATGGGTCACCAACAACTTGGTCAAAAGATATAATAATCCAACTCCCTGTTTTCTTCGCTGACCTGGTATTTACATTTTACCACTTCTCCTTCAGCCTTGTTCATTCTGTTCCTTAATATTATATTGCATTTGCAGCTTACCAACGGAATGGCACACATAGTAAAGTTTGTTCTCATGGATGTCATGTGACATTATCAATCACATGTCACCCTGTGCTACCAGGCCTGTTCTGGGAAGCATTATTATAGATTATCTCTATTTTATATTAGATTTGCCATATTTGAGAAATAACAAAAAGGAAGGATTGTTTTATCATTTACTAAATGTTGGTGTCATATCATGTGGAACAAAAACCAAGAAGCTTAGTACATGTCCTTTCTTCCCTCTCCTTCCCTTCCTTTATTCCCTCCTTCCTTTCTCCTTTCCTTCCTTCACCTCTCTCTTGTTCCTATTTTTCTCTATTTCTCTAAGTCTCAATAGTACTGGAGTTTCAATTCAGGGCTTTGTTCTTTTTTTTGGGGGGGGTCTGATTGTGGGGCCTGAACTCTGGGCCTGGGCACTGTCCCTCAGCTCTTCAGCTCAAGGCCAGCACTCTACCACCTGAGCCACAGCGCCACTTCCGGCTTTTTTTTTCCTGCTCATGTGATGCTGAGGAATCGAACCCAGGGCCTCATGCATGCAAGGCAAGCACTCTACCACGGAGCCACCTCCCAGGGCTTTGTTCTTAAGCGCAAATTGTACACCTGGATCCATCCCTTTCACTGTGTTTACTTGTGTGATAGTGTCTTGCTTCCTGCCAGAGTGCCTGGACTGTGTTCCTCCAATTTTACATTGACTGACCTTGCTGGATGATAGACAAGCACCATAACGTCTAGCTGCTGTTTGAGATGGGGGTTTTGTGAACTTTTTGCCTGAGGTGGCCTCAAACCAATATTCTGTCCATCGCAGTTATCTAAACCAAGTAGGTATAGTGGCATTAGCCATCAGGCCAATATCTTTATTCAATAAGAACAAAAGCACAGCGAGTGGAGACTTAGTTGGGTGTACCACCTCTCACCTCTGAGATTTCCTTAGCAACCCCTCAGTCTGTCTTCTTTCAAGTGTCTCTGGGGTCAGGGATCATAATGTGAATGTTTTAAGGATTCTTGTTTTTACACTAGTGTAGCCAGCCTTGCTATTTCAACTAATTCTGAAAAATCTTCAATATTGTGTTCTTTGAGTAATTTAAATAGTTTTTAGAAATCTTTCAGAATACTTTCAATTTATTCTGGACAAAATTTAAAGTCAAAACAACTCTAAGAAGACTCCATAACTGAGGACTAAAATTAATTACATGAACATCACAGAAAAAAACTTGAATTTTACTGATTAGTTGTCTAAATTTAAATCACATGCCATTTCCTTTTATATTTTAACCCATATAGAGACATGGGGATTGAAAAGGAGAGTTACCCAAGTGTCAATCACTAATTAGAAAGGTTTGTTAATATTGTAGTTTATTCTTTATTTCACATTTAATCGCTGAGCATCATCAAAATTGCTATGAACTCTTCTTATGCCATGCGATCAAATTTCAAGTTTACAGAGTACCCTCTGTCTGAGATTTGTCCTGAGTCCCAAGTGTAGGATGACAAACTTAGCCTTGTTTGTCTTCTTTGCAATGAATTAAATTACCGCACTGATAAGCTTTTGCAGAGCAGCCTCCAGTCATTAAGATGTTGTGTATTTTGGACCACATTTAATTCAGATTTGCTCATCAAATTTCCAGCAACTCCACATTAAAAGCAAAGATTACTCTCCTGCCAATGTTTTTTTTTTGTTTCATATCATCTAACAAACGATGCTAATGTTTGGTGTCTAATAAAAAAAGAAAACCTATTTTCCCTCACAATACTCACTGGAATTATCATATCATAAACATTGAACAAGTTATCTCACTAGTACAGATGTGTGTGCATGCAGAAAACAAAGAAGAAATGCACAAGGAAAGGTGCATATTACCTCCTCTCACATATGTACCAAGGTTTACAACTCCAAACATGAGCTTTATTTTTAATTGTTATAAATAAGGCACATATTCCAAGTAAGTAGTTTCTGACTTGGAAAACATTTTGGGGTATTTGTTTTCAATAGATTATTTCCAATGTCTTCAAAGAGGTTGTATTTTTGTTCATTAGTGTATATATATATATATATATATATATATACATATATTTTCACTATTGGTTCAGATACACCACAGTAAGTTGACATGAGAGCCCTGGTCCCTCAAATTTGTGAGATCTAATACCAGTCATCATGCAGAATGTATAGTATGGATGTATTCATTGATAATCAAAAGTTCAATATATGGTTAACCTTATAACGTGTAGAGAGTAATAAATGAGGGAAAGATGTAAAAATAATGTATCTTGACTAATGCCAATCATAGAATAGGTGTCATCATTCTCAGACAGAGCAAAGATAGGCAATATATAGAAGGTTCAATAATACTACGATTAAATTCAATGTCTTTTTATTACCTTACAATTTCAAAATTTCTTGAACAGTAATATACAAATTGAGCTAATTAATTTGACCAAGTATATGGTGTACCGAAATACTCATGCAAATAATAGCATACATTGAGTATAGACTAGCTGATAAATAACATACTTTTTATTTTAGGTATACCTTCTACTCACTACTTAAGGAGGAGTCTTGCCAACGTAAGAGCTGTCAATCTAGACAGGATTTAAAACAGGTTTGGAATGCTTGAGTGTGGTGTATAAACTGTGTATGTGCCTCTTTGGAGGTCAAATAAAGGAATAGATGTTAAGTTTTGTAACGTTTGACCCTTGACGTGAACATTTTGTAAATTTATTAAATGGCAGGCTTAGATAGTGTTTTAAAATTCCATCTTATCATAAATTTTGCTGTTGTATACTCTTTCCCTTGACAGCTCATTAAAAGTGGAAAACTCTCCCACCTTCTTTAATGGGCATCCATAGGAGAGTTTTCTATATGAAACACCCCCTTACTTTGTTTCTTGATATTTTGAAAGTACTATGGTCAGAAGGGTCATTTATTTATATGCTTGACTTCCTGAGAACTGTGCTCTTAAATAATGAAAGTCTGATTTTTTTCCCCTAAACAGAACCTCACATTACTATCTTAGCCAAAGGCTTGCAGGGATTTATCATAGTGCTACATCATATGCTTCAATCTGACCTGACAAGGATATATAATATAGTTTAGTTAGAACAGTTGATAATGTCTGAATAATAACTCTTAACCTAGGAAGCTCTGAAGTAATGAAAAAGGGATGAATTTGCATGATTTGTGCCATCAGCAATATTTATAATGTAAGAGGCCTTTAAAGATTAATACATTCCCCAAGCAACACATGAAAGAAGAAAGTTTACTGGATGATCATTCAAAGCTGTGTTTATTTGCATGGCTTTCATCTAAAAATTTTCTTCATTTCTTTTTTCTTTCCCCCAATTAATATAGCACACAAAGGGAACATTGATATCTTCCTGCTTTTAAAAATATTTTCTCCAAATTTAACTCTTTTAATAAAGAAAAGAAGACCCACTATTGCTGGAAGAAATAGTTGATTGACTGTCTCTAATTAGTTATATGGCCTATATAGTACTTTCAAAGTTCTAATATCATTAGTTGCTTATTTTGAAAATCAAATAGCTTAAAGTCTTTTTTACCCACAAAATACTTGTGTTTTCTCTCTCAATTGGGAGAAGGAGAAATTGAGTCTAAGATCCCTAAACAAAAACATGCAACCACAAAATGGTATTTCTAACCACTGAGACTGCATACCTTAAGAAATATGGTCCTCGTAATAGTATTTGTTCTTGCAATGATTTCCAAGACACTTGTGAATTTATATCTAAAAGGATAAAAAGTTTTCTAAAAGTGGTCTCATAATCTGTACATTCTATTTCAGGTAGAAATAAAATAATTCCAGTGCAGTGTTAAAACTGAAGACTTTCGGGATAAATTGTGGAAGAGTGTGCTCCAATAAAACACAGAGATTAAATCAGCTTTGATTTCTACCTATATACTAATTTTCATTGTTTTGGAACATGAAGATGTGATTATATTGTATCAGTCCATTTCTAAAACAATTGGAAGATGAAATTTGAGGAATTTTGACAAATACCTCCTTTCTTTATTTTGTGAAATTGCATTTACTGGTAATATGAAGTAAGATGCTTACTACAGACAGAAAAGTGAACAGGACACAAGACTGGCCCTCCTGTCTCAGACACCTGCTTTGCTGTCTTGGCACAAGTCTTCTTGAATAGTTTTCATTCTCTTTTTGGCAGATTGGTTCTCAATAAGAGAAGAATTGCAGATATTATGACTTATTTTATAATATTCCTTTGAGGCAGAAATGGAGAAATTTATTCTCCCTTATCTCCTGTCTCATGAAGCATGGCCTAATATTACTTTCATTTTACAAATGAAGAAAGTCATTTTTGAAAGGCAGCCAAACTAAGTCAAGAAATAAGCAGGGGCAGAACAAGATATTTTCCAGTTTCCAATATTTTTTCTTCCACATTGGAACAATCATTTCTCCTGGGAGCAGTTAAAGCAACATAAAAAATAGGGGAAAATACTTTTATCTCCTGCTTACAGGCTCTCTGTATACCTAAAATAGGCAATTGATTAAGGATAATCAATCGGTTCCATGTTTGGAGTGGTTAAGAGTTAAATTTTCTGCATGCAGTGTAAAGCTACAGTCCATTATTGTCATTTGTCATGTCAGATTAAATGGATCCACATTAAAAATATTGTTTCACAAGAATGATGGTCTTGACTTTATAATCACAAGACTTTCTGCATGTAATTTCTTCATCATAATAGTGCGTACTATGTCCTGAAGATTTCTTTACATTGAAAACTATACACTCACTGGAAACAGTTTCTCAGTTACTGACCTGCACCTAAGAAATGTACTTGCTATCTTGCCCATGTAATTGTAACTCCTGTGTATGATATTCTCACAATAAAATAAAATAAAAATGAAAATTAAAAAAAAGAAAATTCAATCCCTCCTGTTGTTTCTGTTGCCCCTACAGAATCAGTGAGGGCTCCCTTCTAATTCTAAAGCATCACGTTCTAGCTGTGTGTGATAGGACACTACTGACTGCTGTAATTGAAGCCTAAGCACATGGCTTCTCTGTAAAACAAGCACAATTCTACTTTTATCCAAGAGTTATTGTAAGGATTTGCATGATGCAATAAAATAAGATGCCTCAGTATATATTAAGTGATTAGAATGCTATGTGGATCATTTCTATGTCTACAAAGTGTAGAATACGTTTTGTTACAGGTAGGAAACACATCATCATAATTGTTTCTGTGAATTTTTATCACAACGCAACAGGGCATGGAATATGCTCCTTTACAGAAGGACCTTGACTATTATTTGCTCATTCTTTAAGCATTTCCTTGCAATGCTTAATCATCATAAATGTGCACCTATCCCATTATTTTAACTCTTAAGTCAGTATTTTAAAAGAATTAGCAGGACTTTTAATTCTATGCAAATGGTGCATCATTTGCATAGAATTAACAAACTTGCATCTTCATTTTCAGGCCGTAAATGTACAGTCAGAGGACCTAACTTCCAATTGTACTTCTTTGACTCAGTAAACTGCTTTATTCTTAGCAAGTCACTTGATCACAACAAGAATTTTTGCCCTCATTTAGCAAGCAGAGATAACTCTATCATTTAGGAGCCTGTGAATCACTCAAAATAATGCAGAAGAAAGCACTTCCCAACTTTAATCTTGTACCCAGCTTTAAAAACAAGTTAAAAATGTAACTTGAAAAGAAGTATAAAGCTGGCTTTTCTTATGTCTCAAAGCACCATAATATAACATTTAGTTGCCTTTATGGAGTTGAAGTGACAATGTGATTTTGAAATATGCTTGAATACAGTAATTTGCAGATGGATGTGATTTGCTTGCAAACAAGAGCTACTGATAGTATGTTTCCATGTCTCCTTAGATCTGATGTTTCTCATTAAGCAGAAGTGTGATCACAATGTGTATAATTCTGGCAAGGTATTCATTTGCACCAATGCCACGTTGGCAGCACCGTGATCCCTAGTTACAAATGAAGAGTTCAAACAGCCATATCCTACTGAACAGTGAAAAACTAAAGCCAGTCCACCTACAATAGGAGCAAGGCAAGGATGTCTACCCTCTCTACTCCTCTTCAGTATAGTTCTGGAATTCCTAGCCAGAGCAATAAGGTAAGGAAAGGACATAAAAGGGATTCTCACAGGAAAGAAGTCAAACTATCCATATTGGCAGATGGCGTGATCTTATACATAAAACACACAAAAGACTCAATCCCCAAGTTCCTGGAGCTGACCAACATCTTTGGCAAATTAGCAGGATAGAAAATTAATCCATGAACATTAGCAGCCTTTCTGTATGCCAATAATGAACAAGCAGAAAGAGAAAGCATGAAAACAACTCCATTTATAATAGCCTCAAAAATACCTAGGAAATTGAAAGTGGTGCTGTAACTCACGTAGTAGAGTGCTCACCTTGAGCTGAAGAGCTGAGGGACAGTGCCCAAGCCCAGAGTTCAAGCCCCACGACTGATAAAAAAAAGAAAGAAAGAAAAATACCTAGGAATTTAAACTTAACCAAAGATATAAAAGATCTTTATAGTGAAAACCATTAAAATCTCAAGAAAGAAATTAGACACACCAAGAAATAGAAAGACCTTCTATATTCATGGGTAGTAGAATCAATATTGTGAAAATGGCCATACTCTCAAAAATGATATACAAATTCACTGCAGTTCCCATCAAAATTCCAATGATGTTCTTTACTTAGATAGGCAAAGCAATGCAAAAATTCGTATGGAACAACAAAAGACCTAGAATAGCCAAAGCAATTCTAGGCAACAAAACAAGAACCCCCCGCCCTCACCTCCCCAAATGCAAGTGGTATTACAATACCAGGCCTCAAACCCTACTACAGAGCTACAATATTGGTACAAAAATAGAAATGGACATCAATGAAACAGATTAAAAGCCCCCAAAATAAACCCATTCACTTACAATTACTTGATATTTGATGAGGGAATCAAAGACATACACTGGGGAACCATATCCTCTTCAAAAGTTGGTGCTGGGTAATCTGGGCATCCATGTGCAGAACAATGTAAGTAGATCTTAATTTGTCACCATACACTAATATTAATTCAAATTGGATCAGAGACCTCAACATCAGAACTGAAACAGAAACTGCTATAAGAGAGAGTCTGGAAGCATTAAAACCTATAGCTGCAGGCAGAAACTTCTTGAATAGATCTGGTCACAGGAGCACAACAGAGAGGAGAGAGAGTAGTTACTAAACTTTCTAGTTTAGACTGTGAAAAGATCTTTATCAACAACTATCAAAGGCTTAACATCCAATATCACTAAATGGGCAAAGTAGTTAAGGAAAGACTCACAAGAAGAGGTGAAGATGGCAAAGAAACACATGAGAAAATGCTCATCATAAAGGTCAAAAGGGAAACAAATGGAAACAACTCTGAGATTCCATCTCACCCCGGTTAGATTGGCCACATTGTGAATTAAAACAACAAATGTTAGAAGGGACGTGAGGGAAAAGGAACCCTACTGGACAGTTGGTGGGAATGCAAACTAGTAGGACCACTCTGGATAGCAGTCTGGATGTTCCCCAAAAATCTTCCCTTCTTCCTACCCATACCAATCCTGTGCATCTACCCTGAACATCATGAGCCAGGATATGATAAATACATCTATATTTCCATGTTCATTGCTGTACTATTCACAATAGCCAAGTCATGGAAATAGTCCATATGCCCCACAGCAGATGAGTGGATCCCAAAAATGTGGTATATATGCATACTGGAATTTTTACACAGTAATTAGAAAGAACAAAATAATATCATTTGCAGGTAGATGGATGGAACCAGAACAAATGCTAAGTGACCTAAGAGCATATTCTCCCTGATATATGGAAATCTGATCTAAATGGCCGTGGGATACAATAAATTACAAAGGATTCTAGATACTCACACACAGCGAGACCAAAAGAAGATAGTCTTAGGAGAGAAACACAAAGGTCCAGTATCTATGTGCCTCTTCATATCTATATAAAATAATATATATCAAGAAAAACCCCAAGATATGAAAATAAGAGCTCTTTCTCTTTTTTCAGTTTTTACTTTTTGATGATTCTAACTTCTTTTCTTTATGTATGGTGTATGTGCATGGATATCTTTGGTAAGATGGGGGTCAGGGTACAGAACTCAAGGGAAAGAAGGTGAAAAGAGCTAAAGTAGAGCTCACTGGACACAGATGAAAGTGAACTACACAACTTGTGGGTGGAGATGGGAGGGAGGGATGGGGAGAGAGCGAAGGAACAGAATTAATTTAAAAACGGAAACGAGGAAGTCAGATTGAGAAACATGAGTGAGATGAGACTTTTTTTTCACTCCTAGACTGATCTTTGACCATTCTAGAGGAACACTTTTGAAATTATACTCTCTTATAAGTATCTAACAAACATATACAAGGCTTCTTTCCATTCTGTCCAGAGGCTTGAGTGAGACATTTTCAACTACCACATGGAAGACCTTGTTTCTAAGGTTTCCAGCAGAGACTGACTATTGGATTCAGAGCTGACGTTCACACCAGGATCCAGACTTAGGATATTTCCACCTTCAGTTGCCTCTCTCTCAAAGTTGTCCCAGCCAAAACTCATTCATTGAGAGCTCACAAAGGAAGACTTTAAAAAAATATACCTTATGTAGAGGAAATTATTGTTTGTAAGGATCACTTTATTTTGTATAGGAAATTGTTCACTTAAATTAAATGTTCACTACATTACTGAAAGCACTGTTACTTTTCCTCTTGTTTATTTTTTGTAAAAATTTTAATGACCTTTTCTCTACCAGAAGCCTGTGGAAAATGAAGCATTACTTGTAATGGATTGCAATCTTCTGCAAAGGCTGCTTTTGGAGTCCATTAAAAAGACTCAAAGCTACGCAGTGGTCAACCCTAAACAATAACTTGTAGATCTGTTTCCTAGATTGTCAGAAAAGGAAAGGAGGAAGAATGTGTCATTCATTAATTCCATTTGTTGTTTCATTGATGGAAAAGATGGTGTTCCCATTAATGATTTGCTAAGGCTTTCCAGCATATTTGTGTTAAGTGATAAAATAAGAAAACCTCAGTCATATTTTCATAAGCTTTAATTCTTGAGGAAGAATACAGAAGTGAGTTGGGGAAAAGCCAGGCATGTCCTGTAAGGCGAAGAATAGAGAATGACTACATTGAATTTTACTGATTAAGAAACAAATGTCAGTAACTAATGAACATATGTAAATTTTTCTTTTAGGACCATTACTTAACCTGCCCATAGATTTCAGTTTCTGTCACTTTGCTGAATTTGCAAATAATCCAAAATACTGAATTTTCTACTTCCTGGAGAAAATCTCTGGAAGAGCAAAAATCAGACCTTTCTTCCTGTGTACTTACTTTTGAATTGCTTCAGGATTTTACATTTCCTGCTGACTGATGAAAATCCTCCACACTTATAAATCCCCATATATAAAGATACAATGTATTCACACTTGCTTATGAATTCTTTGGGCAGTTAAGTAGTTTCTTTTATGAACAGTCAAGATCTAAGAGAAATAGGTACTTGTTTCCATGCAATATACAACTCAGCTGATTAGATTTGATGGCATTTAATAAAAAATTAATTTCAATTTGAGTTTGTCTCATTTCTACCAACAAATAATATCAAGAACCTCAAATAGTTTCAGCTATAGAGTATAAATTATATTTTATCAAAATAGACAAAATATCAAGATAATTGTTTAGCTCTTGCTTAAAGATCATATAGTACTTACTATTCAATTACAAATTAAAATCAAGATAATTATCTTTGATTGGTAGAGCTGTTCTACATGTTCATCTATGAAATATTTCTAAAAATTTGTGTGGTTATTTATGTTTATCTCTAAAGCAGAAGAAATAACATCAGAATCATTTATGATAAAATAACTGTCAGGTTCTAAAACTCTAAAATGTAAACATTTGAGTAAGCAAAATAATTGTACTTATATTACACAAATATATGTATTTTAAAGAAAAATGAAATGGTTCACCGGGGGAATTTTGAAATAATCAAAATTATAGTTTGTACTATAATTGTACTCAATTCTCTTCTTTTTCCATTTAACCCAACAGATTGACTAAGTCTCTCTTTCTATGTAGGTCTGTCAAAGCAGCCATTTCCCCCCAGAGCAAGAGAGAAAATGAGGAGGAAAATAATGTCCATGATGACCATCCAGGTCTCTTCCACCCTCCTGTCAAAGTTAACAACATGATCCCTTTATCCCACTGCCCGACCCTGATAGAAACAACAATGCAAAGAGGAAATACTTATACTTAGACACCATGAAGAGCTTCCTGGAAGCTGACTCCTACCAGAAAGCACACATTTTTAAGGTCAATGAAAATATGTCCATTCCAGAGTTCCAAAGTAATAAATAACACTGGCTCCCTTGTGAAATGTGGGAATGGCTGACTGGCATTTGAATGAAATTTATTCATCCTCAGATTTCTAGGGGAAAGGAAACCCAGTGCCTATTTTCTCATATGTTCATCTGTGTTTTGCTGAATGCATCCCTATCAATTTAATAAAATAAAATAAAATGTTAGCACATGATGACATAAATAGCTATAGATTGATTGATGTCATGAAATAAATGATAATACACACACACACACACACACACAAACACACATAAAACAGACTAGGCTGTAGAGCTGAACTGTACTTTGTTTCTACATATATCTCAGATAAATTAAATCTGTAGTTTTCCATATTTCCCACCGAACCATAAAATGTTTCCGGGGTAAACTTGTGTATATTACAAAGTGGACAATAATAGTACAACTATCTAGTGTAAGTGTTCAGCTTTGATAAAGAATTTACTGCTCAGAAACAGAAGGCTCCTCTCCCTACATGCTGGATACTGAGAACATTAGAGCTGTTACTTAAATCATTAGTGTATTTCTGGGAGAAACAGAAGAGAAAGAGAGATGTATTATCACTATAGCTCTCTCTCCTTATCTGTCAAGGATAAGATCATAGGCCATCAATGGGTGGTAGAAATACTATACTAAACTATAGTACACCAAGGCCTGTGTCCATGAGCAAATGAGCAAAATGGCTACAAAGGGACTAATGGGAAGGGAGTGTACACAACATGCACTCACTGATCAAAGATCATTCGGATCTCTGGTGACATGGAGCAGCACCGCAATGGATTTCATCATGCTAGTCAGAATTGTGCACGATTTAAAATGTATTGATTACTTTTGGAATGTTTCCATTTATGTATTTGACCAATTGTTTGACAAAACAGTCATCTGCATAAGAGCAGATCACTAACTCCAGACATGGCTATTTATACCTGTATTATGATTCCGTACCAGCCCAGTCAAAAAACCAGCAAGACCACATCTTAACAAATCATTGATGGCACACGTCTGTGCTCTTAGCTAAAGGGAAAGTAGAAGTAGAAGAATTGTTGCAAAGATACTGAGAAAAGGATGTTGAAATTCCAACATTTCCTTAGAGATTATGAGTCCAAATGACCTAAATTCCATCTACTAGGGCTGACCTTCTAAATGTTACACCACATTCCCAATAATGCCACAGATTGGACATTAAGTCTTTTACACATGTCCTTTCAGGAGCATTTAAATCCAAATCACTGTAGTAATCTATTTCAATATGCTTTATTTAAATCTATGTGTATCTGAAATAAAAGAAAAATAATAATATTAAGCTGAATAATATACCGGGTGAATGGAAATAAATCAAAATTGTCCCGAGGAGACTGGATATTAATCAAATGAAAGTAACAGTGAAGAGAAATATAAGTGAGCATGCATATTATAACAATAATATTTCCAAACATTTCATAATAACAGTGCAAAGTATTCAACAGTGGGTCTTTTTGTGTTTGTTCAAATGGATTATCACCAATCGGAAGTTAAAAGAAGGCTAGGAAAACTGTGGGCTTTCCAAGTCTTATTTTTAATATCTATTTATCTTGAAAATGCAAGGTAATTACTCCTATTATACTACATTTCTTTCAGCAATAGAGATATTTTCACACCAAAAGAGGACACTATTAATAGGGTATAAATAATAGATGAGGAGACAGATGGTGGAACAATCTGAACAAACATCAAATAACAAATGCTTATTTTGGCAAATGTTAACAACATACCTATTTCTATCATGTTAAAAAGTGTCCTCAATAGGGCTGGAGTTATCTTGAGCTATTTCCAAGAGCATGCTGGTGCTTCTTCAAAGTGGAATCTAGTTCAGGGAACTGGATTTCTTGTGGAGCTGCTGTTCAGTCAGGAGACTTTAGATATTCTTTGTGCTACAGCTTTTCCAGCCAAGATATTACTGCATTTCCTATATGGCTCATGACTTTAAAGTCAACTGTTTGGAAGATGTCAGTATGAAAAATGGTGCCCACAGAGAAAACTACATACACTACATTAGTAAATATAGAAAATTTACCTTTAATTTCCCCCATTGTTTTCTTGGAATTAGCTGACTGTGATATTAGAAGCTTCTAATATCTATATATACCATCTCTCTATATACCATCAGTATATTCTTTCTTGCAATCTCTAGAGTATGGTAGTTGTCCCTGACATTTTATTTAAAGTGTGTGTGTGTTCTTGGGCAGTTTCTTGATGTATTGCTTTGTTTCATATGTTCAAATCCTTTGCATAGTTTTATTCATATATTCTTCTTCTTGTATAAGTGATTGGCTGTTTTTAGGCTACAGTAATTTGTTCCATCCATATATATATATATATATATATATACACACACATTATATATATATATGTATTTATATATATTGTTTAAAAGCCTATGTATGGTGCCCATTAAAATGTAATTCCTAAACTGTGTTCTGCAATTGCTCATTAAGGGATTTTGTCTATTCCCTGTAATTGTGAGTGGGTACATTAATTAAATCTTATTTCTTTGTTCAAAAGAAAAAGAAGTCTGTGTATGGCTACTTTCTAATTTTTTGGTATATTGATTATTGACAAAGTTTTCTAGAATTTTAATATGGTTCCCTTTGCAGGATTTGCCATAATGAATTAAATTTATTATTCATATTAATGAATTTGTAGTCCATAATTATATGATTTGATTCCAGAGTTCTATCAGTGAAATCTATTTCTACTTAAAATCATAACTAACTCATATTATTGAGAAATTAAATAAATATTTTACCTTTCAGATTTTCAGTAGTAATTTGGTAATTACTATTATGACATGAATAAAAACTGACATTTTACCCTATAGATAAACAATTTTCTATATGCCACAAAAGATCTATCTCTCATTTTCTGAGCAATTTTAAGTCACCTGTTATTCATAGTGTGAATTTGATTCTATTTCTGAATTTTCTGTCTTTGCTTATGGTAAACCAATACATTACAGCATCCATTTTCTTTAAATGCTATCTACCAAATTTAACTTTTAATTTTTTCATTTGGATTTGAGACTTGACTCAAGTACCTCTTCTGAGCTACTAATTAGAATTTCAATATTGGATTCAGAAAACTTATCTTTGTAATGTTAATTATTTTAATAAGCAGAGATCATTGATTTCTTTCTATGGACCTGTGATTATTTGAAGACTTGCATGTCTTTTGTTAAATCCATTACTAGTTGATTTATATGTTTTGTCATTGCAAAAAAGGCCTACTTTAGCCGGGCGCTGGTGGCTCACACCTGTAATTCTAGCTACTCAGGAGGCTGAGATCTGAGGATCATGGTTCAAAGCCAGCCCGGGCAGGAAAGACCATGAGACTCCTATCTCCAATAAACCACCAGAAAACCGGAAGTGGCGCTGTAGCTCAAGTGGTAGAGCGCTCGCCTTGAGCTGAAGAGCTGAGGGACAGCGCCCAGGCCCAGAGTTCAAGCCCCACGACCGACAAAAAAAAAAAAAGGCCTACTTTAGATTTAATTACCTAATTTTTCCTTCTTAATCAACAAACTTTTTGGAAATTATTGGTGATCATATATTTCTGGTAGATACTAATGGATTTCCAATATTATCCATCTTCTAATAATAGTAGATCATTTCTTTTGCTTGATTCTTATATGGATCAAACTTAATTCACTGGATGTAACTTCATCTATAATTTTCATGCTGTGTAATTTACTTTTCATGACTTCAATACAAATCACTTAGTATTTGTATTATATACAAATATGTCTGGCATTTTCATTTTAGAAACAATAAGTAGTGTTTGGAATAAGAAAAAAACGTTCCAGTCCTTGCATCTTCTTTGGCCATGTGAGAGCTGAGAAGTAAACAGACAGATTTGTTATTAATAACCATCACAAAAAACATTCATCTTCTGGGCTGGGAAGGTGGCTCAGTGGGAGATTGCTTACCTTGCATGCATGAGGCCATGGGTTGGATTCCTCAACACCAACTAAACAGAAAAAGCCAGATGTGGTGCTTTGGCTCAAGTGGTAGAGCGCTAACCTTGAGCTGAAGAGCTGAGGGACAGCAACCAGGCCCAGAGTTCAGGCCCATGACTGACAAAAAACAAAGAAACAAAACACTCATCTCCTGGAAACCAGAAATGTGGAAAGCTAAAAGAAAGTGAATTTGTGAGTCTGTTATTTTTCCTCATTTGGAAGAGGACAAAAAGTTTGTATTTATGGCTGGTAGTAACATAAATACACAAAAAACTGGGGTTTGATAAATTGTTATAAATATTCTAGAGCCATTATTGTTCTCTGTGTGCTACACATTCACTTTTCTTTTCTTTTTTTGTCAGTTGTGGGCCTGAACTGTGAGGCTGGGCTCTGTCTCTCAGCTCTTCAGCTCAAGGATAGTGCTCTATCACTTGAACCACAATACTACTTCCAGATTTTCCTGCTTATGTGATGCTGAGGAATCAAACCCAGGGCTTCATGCATGTGAGGCAAGCACTCTACCACTGAGCCACTTTCCCAGCCCTACACATTCACTTTTATAAATGTGGTTAAGGATATAATGTTTCTGAGTTCCACTATCAAAGATTATATTAGGTGTTTGGTGAATAACATATTTCATGTTAATTGTGCTGATAGTAATAGCTGATTAAGAAGAAGCCAAATACTGTCAGGTTTTCTCTTTGGCAGAAAGACTGAAACACGATTATTCAAAGCATGTTGAACTTTAGTCATTTTCTCCATAGACTGTCAACTTTGAAGCCTAATTTTGAGCATTTATATGTCATCACCAATCTTTGCCAACTCAACTAGCACACCTTTGTTTAATTAGTCAGGACTCCTGGTATCCCTGTCATACTTCTCATTTAAAAGCATTCTTATATAAAGCATACAAAATTTATGAAAGAGAAGAAAGGGTAAGTTCACCAAATAGGTCATATTTTTGTGGAGCATATACTGTACTTCAAATATAAATTCATGCCATGCTGACTAAGGCATAACTTCTTGTTCTTAAATTAGCATTCTCATACCTATTATAGTAGGTTGGTCAGGTTAATCCTGAATTGTGGCTAGTTGGTAAGTTAGACTTGATCATTGCTGTGCATGTATAGGAAACATGGTTAGTTTCATATCTCTTTAACCTTACATGCATCCATTGGAAATATTCCTGACCCAAACAGAGAAAAAGAGGGTTTGCTGTGGTAGTTTTACTCAGTTTAGGAAAGTACTAATGATAAGAGCTACAAGGAAAATAAATGGGGTTAAGAATGGAGGTTAGAGAAAAGGCTAAAACCCATTCTGAAATTCAGCTGAGTGGTTGAACTCCAGTGGTGGTGGAAGGTATGTTATGAGTGTGGAATGGATGATGGGTGAGGTTCTTGTGTCAGAAAAGAGAGTATTGCCATCAGGAACAGAAAGGAAGTGAAGAGAGAAACAATGGGAGATGATGTGGTAAATGGGAAAAGAAGACACCCAAACCACCTATGACTAATACAGAACTAAAGTAGAATTATTATTTAGTACTAAAGGGTTGATGCCTAATCAGACTTGCAGATGCCTGACAGAGGCCTCATGGTGTATGTTCAGCATTCCTATGACATTTGAAATCTCTCCACATAAGCAAACCAATATCAGCTGTTTTTAACCACTAATATGAGGTATAAGATACAACAGTGTATTTTGATATAGACAGTTCCAAGTACTTAAACATACTTAACTAGAAATTAAATGATCATCTATTTGGAACCTCTGTGGGGGTGTTTCCTATGGAAAAGAATTTGGAACTCTAGGGATATTTTTCCGTGTTTGGACTTTCTGATTGTCCTTAGAGACTTGATATGAGAGCACCTGGCAAGGAGGCAGAGACACATTCACATCTTTGTAAGAAAGAAGCAAAGATCTAAGCTCAAAACATCTGAAAGAATTTTCCCCCATGGACATTTGCCTGCTCTGGAATCTGTTCAGAGTTCAAAGCTTAAAAGCTTTGGAGAACGCTTTTAAAAATAAAAGTTTTACGCTATCAAGATTTTGAGGAGGCAATGATTAGTGTTCAGGATGTTGGGATTAAGAGTCCTGGGAATAATACTCCCATGTTCTCTGCTAAATTTCTGTAAGCAAAGAGATCCAAAGCAGATAAACCACTGTAAATCCGTACCCTAGCCCCAGTTCAACTTAGTTTCTAATTCAATTCAATTAATTAGATGATCACTGCAGTATAACACTGAAGGCAGAGATCACCCGGTGTCTATACCTAAATTGAAAGGGAGGGGGGAGAAGAAGGAAGGAAGGAAGGAAGGAAGGAAGGAAGGAAAGAAGGAAGGAAGGAAGGAAGGGAGGGAAGGAGGGAGGAGGGAGGGAGAGAGGGAGGGAGGGAGGGAGAGAGGAAGGAAACAAAAGAAAAACTTTAAAACCATTAGAAATACGGTGAAATCTAGATACTTGTCTGATTAGTCAATAACAGAAAGTTAATGAACAAAATAGAATAAAAGATGAATTGTGTGAAATATAAAAATTTTATCATTTATATAACCTATAAATAGATGAATAGTTATAATAAAATAATTCAACAAATATGAAAATTGAGCAAGGGAGTTAGATCACATCTGTAATCCTAGTTTCTTGGGAAGCAGAGACAGATTGAATTTCAGGGACTGATACAAAGGCTTATGGTTCCTCTAAAAATTTAAGGGCCTTGGTGTATCTCTCATCCTATCTATGGCAGCTGTGTAAAGGAGGAGTTCCTAGCCCAGGATAGCCCTGACACAAAGGCAAAAGTCAAAACATCTGGGAATATATCTTAAGTGATAAGAGTTGGTTAGTAATCAAGAGGCGCTGAGTTCAATCCATCACAAGAAGAAGTTGGAGGAAGGGGAGGAGTTAGAGGAGAATGAGGGGGAAGAAGAATTGTTTATACTGAGGTATTTGTCAATGGGTCTTTGTGAATTTATCTGTTCTTTAAAATGATAGGGGAACAAAGTTTATTGTATAGATCCATACTTTTACTTAGCTATTTTGCTTCTTTCTAGTATTCCAGAAATCCTTTATTCATAATTTCTTTTCTGCTTAGATAATATCCTTCGGCCACTTTTTCCCTATGGGAAGTTCTAGTGATGTTAATTCTCTCATTTGTCCTTATACACAAAGATATTTTCATAGAAAATAAAATTATCAATTGACAGGATTCTCTGCTTCAGTCCTCAAAACTGAGAAAGCCTCTTTTCTCTAGCCTAGAGGCCAGTTCCTAGAGGATCTCTGGAACTCAGAAATGGACTTTTCAAATTAATTTTCCTTCCAGGAAAATTTTCCACTCTTTCTTTGTTCCAACTTATTTACTTTGTATTAGCTTTCAGAAATGTGTAACAAGATTGATATATGGGTTCGGTAGGATTTCCTGCTTGCATTTTTTTTCCGTCTTCTGAATCTATATGCTTGTAATATTTGCCAAATTTGGAAAGTCTTCAGAATCATCACATCCATCTGATGACTTGCTACTCTGTCTTTCCCTGCTCCTCTGAGGTACATATTTCACATTTTAAAAGAAACAAGTAGAGCCCAAGTTGCTGCTCATTGTCATTATCTTTTTTGCATCCCTCAGCATAAGTAATTTCGATTAACTTATCCTTCAAACTCATAAATTCTCTCACCATATTTACACTACTTTTTACTACATTTTTTACAATTTTCTAAAATTCCAGTAAAATTGCTTAAATTTCCAGTTAATTCTTGCTTACATCTTCCATTTCTTCCTTGAAACTATTTATGTATTTATTATTCACTTCTTTATAATGATAATGGCTCCAGAATATTTTATTCTGTTACTTCTCTCATTGCAATGTTGAAAGCTACAAATCGCCTTTATTTCTTGCATATTACTTCATGAGATTGCATCTTGTGATGCTTCCTCTTTAATTAATTATAATTCTTTTAATAGGAATTTTCTGAGAATTCTGTAACACAGAAAGTGTAGAAATCACCTTATTACACTCAGAGAACAGAATCAAATTCAGGTTCCCTTTTTTTCTATTTTTCTTTTTTTTCAATAAAATTTTATTGTGAAGGTGATGTTCAGAGAGGTTATGGTCACATAAGTCAGGTAATGAATATGTTTCTTTTTGAAAGTATTTCCCCTCACACCTTTCTCTGATTCCCTTCCCCTCCCCTGCCCTGTTCCCTTTTTGGCCTGTGTTGACACATGAAGGGGGGAAAATGATTTCTTCCCACTGTGTAAGGGTAGAAATTATTAATTCTACCCAACTTATATGCTGTCTCTCAAGAAGCATTAGTTGGGAGTTTCCTTGCTACTTCTCCCCAACTGGTCATTGGATACCTCATGGAGATGAATGATGTTTTGTCTCATTACCATGAGACAATGCTGTAAATCTGAACTCCATACTTATATTCTGAGGGACAATTTTAATGGGAGCCAAATTTCTGATTCATGGGCAGATGTCTAAGCTCCACAATGAGCTTTTCCTTGCATGATAAGAAATACGTGGTAGGTTTCCCTATAGTACATCTGTATAGTAGAGTGGGTATTATCTAATATTTTCATGTTTTACTAGATTACCATTTTCTTCTCCCTTGTCTAGTAAAAGTTTTTTGAGATTTGGTTATATGTATAATATTGTACATATATAATACTTTATAATAATGTATAATATGTATTAAAAAGGTTAATATATAGCAACAATATGTGCTATATATTATATTATATAAAAATATATAACATAAAATATATTTAATATCTATTAACCTTTCCAACCATATGTGCTATTTTACATATATTAAATAAAATATATGATATATAAATATATTTGAAATATATTAACCTTACTATATTGCCATATATAGAGTCAAAAACCGTCCAAAGTTGAAAACAAAACAAATCAAAAATGTTGTTAATTTAGGTAGTTATGCAAAAAAATATTTAAAGTAACTTATTGGATAAGCAAGAAAATATTTCTCATTTGTATTTCTGGAATTGAAAATGATTGTGGCTAACTTAGTAATACAAATGAGAGACTCTGGAAGAGAAAAGCAAATAGGGTACAGGTGGACCCATTGCAACAATGAGATATACAAATCAAGTCGTTATGTGGAAAAACAAACTACAGCTTTGGTATGGGGGGGAGAGATGGGAAGGGATGGGAAGGGGAAACAAAGGAGGAGGCAATGATGCTTGATAAGAAGTGTACTCATTATCTTGCCTATGTAATTGTGACCCCTCTGTATGGTATTTTTACAATTAAAAAACTTTCTATAATATTAAGAGGAATTAAATGTCAAGCTATAAATCTATATATGTAATATTAATAAATGTTAAAATATAGGTGAAATTTTAGTGATGTTTACAGATACACAAAATTCCCCAGTGATGTTTGCATGATAAAAAGATAATAAAAGTTCTTCTTCAAAATGAGATTAATAAAAAAAGCTCTGACAGCAAATAGAATTTGATGGTAATGTTCTGTTTACTGGCAAATATATTTTATTGTATAAACTTTTTGAAATGATAAAAAATAATCCTAAAACTACTAAGTAATTACCATAAGGATGTAGAATACAAATTTGATACCTAAAAGTCATTCATTTTGCCTTCTAAACACAGATCAGAAGAGCTTAAAATAAAACATAATTTCATTTGTATCAATACCTCACAAAATAAAATGTTTTATTTTGTTCAGATAAGGATGCTTTTGCTTGAAGAAGCCACAGACTACAATCTTCCTACCTCTCTGCACTCAAGTGGCTGGTATTATAACTCCACCACTATTGCCTAACTTCAAGGTTTGCTCTTTAACTGAACACTCTAGAGTAACATAATGAATACACTATGTTGATAGTTTTGTAAATTTTACAAATCAAAGAAATTAGTCACAAAGAGAGTATGTACTTGTTATCAAGTTCACAGTGAACACTAACCTACAATAATAGAAATAAAGATAATAGTCTTGTTTATAGCTTGATAATGACCAAGAGAGACATAAATGGTACTTTCTAGTGTTTAGATCTTCTCTTTCTTGACTGGATTTCTGGCTTTAAAGTAATGTGCATTTTAAGAATGCCTAAACTCCCATGATTTGTGCATTGTTCTATGGGCATGCTTTAATGTAAATTAAAACAAGAGAAAATAAACTGTGTGTTGAGGATTGCTTATAGACCTTTAGAAATTATTATACTGAGAGTTGTCCTTTGTAGATTGAAATTTAGTTGAACAGCTACTTCTTGACAAAAATTATGGTCATCCTCTTTGCTTGTTATTTTTGTTAAAATATATTGCTTTCTAGATACGAGTTTTAGCTTTGTATTAAGGATATGTAGTGTGCAGGACACTGGACAGAAATGAATTTTGGAATTCTGCTAATATTTGGTGAAGAACCAAGTCAAATCTTGTGGAAATTTAGTGGCCACAAAGAGAGCAACAGGTTCCAATTTCTTAGGGACTATTTTGATTCTCATTAGATGGAAGAGACAGAGAACATTTTTAGTGATAGAATTTTAATAGGATTATTTGACACTTAGGAGATAGACACAATGCTGACTCCTAGCTTCAAAGCTTCGTAGGGTGAAATGACAGGCCAGAGGAAATAGGTGCTATGTTTGCTGTTACTGTTGTTGTTTTCTTCTGTGGAGGAGGATGGGGAATGTGTGCTCAGGAAGTCCAGTCTGGTTTCAATTAAGAAGTTAAATGCTAAGAAGAGAATCCAAATCTGAAATTTCCAAATGACAGCTTAGATACAGAGTGCCAAATTTTCTGCCTCTCATGCTGTGCTACTGAAAGCCAAGAAAAACTAGACTCCAACAAAGGGACTTTTCATACTATCTCTAGTGATTCCAATCAAGAAATCTCTTCAGGCTGGGGCCATTAAACTAAGTGTTCCATGCTTGGCCCTGAATTAGCTGATACTGACTCCACTGCTTACATCTTCTAACACATGTTATCACAACTGTCTGTGCTTATGCTTTTCATTTGGAAAAAAATAGAGAGAGACTACAAGAAGAAGGCACTAGTTAGACTCACAGTATTTTGGGGATCATAATATTTTCATTAACTCTGAGAGAGTATTTCAGTGAATGTGTTAACACTTGGGAACATATGAATCACATTAGTGGATAAAATAGAGAGTCTATGTTGATGAAGACTGTCAATATTGCCAGTATATCCAGATAATTATGTTTAAAAGATCAATGATGTGCACAAATCACTCCAAACATCTGTATGTTTGTAAAATGATGTAGGGATAATGTCAAATTTTGGCCTCTAATGACAATGATGGATTCTACTTCTACAGCCTTTCTGAGGCTGTATTATTGACTAATAAACTGCCATCTCATGATTCCATAATTATACTTTAAATGCCTATCATGTATAATATTTTCCAGAATAGTTTACATACAGTACTTCATTTTCTTTTTGTGAAATAGTTTCCAGTTAAGCAGAGCTGACTATCTCCAACAAGGAGGTAGATGAAATTAGAATAAGAAGCATCAAAACCATAAGGGATTGTGAAAAGATGAGAATGCATTTTTAATCAAAAGTTATTTATCATTTATCCAAGAGAGTACAATAGTTTAGAATTGAATGTAATGGCTTAAAGTTGTGAAATCATACATCTACCAAAACATAACATGTTTTCATGTGTTCTCACATCTATTGTATGTTATAATTTTCCCCCTACTGTTGCTTTTTATTAAGGCATTAAACAGCTTTGAAGCCCAAGCTGACCTTGAACTTGTGATGTTCTTGCCTCTACTTCTCAAGTGCTGGCATTATAAACACCATGAGTGCACAACCAATTATACTTTTTAAGATGAACACTGAGCTAATATTCCCTCCATAGCTTGATAATAATGGGATACTATTTCTTCCAAAAGCATTTCTACTAACTATACTGTTAGAAGAAATCATTTGAACTTGCATTTTGTCTTTGTTCCCTTGGGCTTCTTGTTGTATGGATTACAAGGCGAAGAAATGAAGTCACAGTCAGCCACACAGTCACGAGAGGAAACAGTTAATAGTGCATTGTACTTCCAAAGTATGATGTTCAATTTGTTAGGAATACTAAATACATTTCTGAATTGATATTTTTAATAAGTTCTGATATCTTATGTACTTGCATTCATTTGATCTATTTTGCCATTTCTAAATGGAAGCAAGACCACCTAACTCCTGAAGTATTGTTGTCTGTAATGTTTGAAGCATAAAACTCACTTTATTAAATTTTTTATCATAAAGATACTATACAGAGGGGTTTTAGTTATATGAATGAGGTAATGAATACACTTCTTATTGAGCATTGTTACCCTATCCTTTGTTTTTTTCCCTACTGTCCCTTTAACCGCAGTCATCCATCTTGATGGCTGTGTAATAGACTTTGTAACTTTTCCATAAATATACAAACATTTTCACTTAAGGTGAAAATGCGTCCCTGAGACATGAATTTGTATTTTGTGCCTAAGTAAAAAAGAGGGCGTTAACATAGAGATTAAAATCACAAGAAATGATAAAACATCTGATTGCAAAAGATAATCATATTTTAGAATGGTTTATCATAACTTGTAGATTAATCTGTATTTTTCAGTACATATTTTATTACTCTGTATGCATATATATATATATATACTCAGTTTAATTAGTTACTATACTATCTAAGGATGAATATTATCAATTCAATGATAGTAATTGTATAATTTATGAAGTAATGAGACATTTTAGGAACATGAACATATCAAGTAATGGAAAATGAAATAATGTGTGTATATGTGTATGAATGTATATGCTAATAGTGTAGCCAACAAAACTCAGCTTCTCTTCCTTTCCCACTGTCTATTAGTTAATTTCTCCCCTTTAAACTTGTCATAAGGTCGCATATTGAGGGTTTGTTAAATTAACAAAAATAAGATTTTTCTAGAAATAAGGCATTTAAAAATCATTTAAATCTAGTTCAATGATAAGAAAAAGTTATTTTTAACCTTTCCAAATATACTCACAGTAACATGATTGAATCATACTATAAATATATTTTCATATTAATTTAAATAAATTTAGATGCCATCTGTAGCTATTTTTGTGATCTTTAATTCTAACAGTTATAACGATTTATTTAGTGTTTGAATGATTGTTGAATATGGAAAAAACATCACAAAATTGTTTTTAATTTTATCTATGTAGTGATGTGTGTGCAAATCTACGTGTATATATGCATTGTGTTCCATTTTGAAATGCACATAACTTGTACCTTAAACATGTATATAAGCTGCTTATTTTACATGCTACCATGCCTCAAATAACTCACATACTTGGTTAATTACCATGAACAATTTCAATTTCTTGCTTGAAATTTTCATTTCATTAAAGTTAATGCTTCTTCTTTTAGATTTTACTCTTGGATCCATTATATCTACTTTTTAAAGTATACTTACTAGGTAATTTTTTCCATGACTTGGTGAGATTTGCAGCTTACAGACATCCAAAAACTGAAACATTTTACAAATGGTAGGATCCAGAGGCCCACTCTTTCACCTATAATATATTCTTTTATATGGGGAGAGAGTAAAACGGGTTTGGACTCAGGACAGGAAGCTTACTGGGTAAGAGCTCTACTGTTTGAGCCAGGGCTTCAGACCATTTTTAGTACTGCTTATTTTTGAGATAGGGTCTTCATTCCTGCCCAGGGCCTGGGTGGCCAGAAGACAGTCTATTCTGGGCTTCCTGACATAGCTACAATAATGTCACTAGGCCCAACTTCCTTCACTAAGATTGAATTATAGACTTCTCAGTTGAAGCTGGCATGGAACCACAATCTTCCCAATCTCAATCCCACAAGTAGCTTTACAGGTAAGTGTCAGTAGCACTTGGCTCTACTTCTATTCTGTTTCACAATGTGTAATAATGTATAATTTTGCATCTGTTATAATTGTGGAAAAGTATAGATCATAGACTTTACTTTCTTAGTTACTCTGTCCTGTTGTTCACTATTCAGGTAAAGATAGTTACTAATACTAATTATCAGTAAATCGATAGGTTTCACAACCTATTAACTCCTATAGAAAGCAATTACTTAGGTGTGTGGACATCTCCCTGGGGGTTAACATCTCTTTTGGCAAACTGAATTTTAGTTGAGGTAAGCATATGTAGCATTCCCTTGTCTATCTACATAGATTCAACTTAATTTTCATACAAACTGGCTTGACACTGTGGTTAGAAACATATTACTTGATTATCATATATTGTAATATTTTGTGGCTGTGGTTCTTGTCTGGAGCAAGAAGTTGACTGATGTGACACAGGCTATATTTAGTTTATTATGGCTGCAATAATAAGAACAAAGATTGGTCTACATTTTTAGTACTGGCTATGCTTTGGACATTTAAATTTTAACTGCTGTATTTGAAAGTCTTGACATTTTTAATTGTTTCTTTGCGTGAATTGGTAAGGAGCCAATTTAGTACATTAAAACTTACAACCTTAGTACCAAAAACACTCCCAGTTTTTTTTCCTATTTAAATATATTTATTTGCAGTGGAGACATAGTTGGAAATAAGGATTCCTCATGGCTTTTCTTCTATAAAGTACAGGGATAAATTAAAAAATTACAAGTGCCATGAAAGATTTGGACCACATACACTAAAATATGAATTATATTTGTGATTATAACAGAACAAGTTGGCAATTTTGAATACATTAAAAAAACTTTTAGATTGAAACTTACGATTCACTGGTTGAAATGCTATTAGAAATTAATGAGTATGAATTCAACAAAGCCATGGCAAAGCACCATATCCACTCTAAAATTATTTTAGTGCAAGCGATGGAGGCCTTTGCTTAAGAGGGTGCTCCTAGATGGAACATGGAGAAGACCTAATTATCTCTCAGACAATCAAACCACGAGAGAATTGTTAGCAAAGCCAAGCCTATGAGGAGGTCTTCACCCCACTTGTACCCTATGTATGCGACCTTCTCTGTGAAGCCTCTAGTCTTCATTAATTTGTACACATGACATCAATGGCACCAATTTTAAATTCAGAAATAGAAAAATAAAACCTGCTTTCTACCCAGGTCCATTTGAACGTTCTTAATAGCCTTAATCTCAATGTCCTTTTCAGGGAAATATAGACAGACATGTTATATGTCCTTCATCTACTGTTCAACTACATCATGAAGAATAAGCTAATTATGTTGATCTTGAAAGGTATTACTCTTTGCACTCATCTCCTTAACTTCACCAACACAAAGACCCTCTTCCATTATTTCCCTTCAAATAGTGGCTTCTGTGTTGTCAGGAGGTTCAACTGCAACTTGTTTCTGTGCCTCAAAAAGATTTAGAAACATCCTCTGGTTTACAAGGTGATGATGATAAAGTGAACACATCCTAGTTCAAATGCATTTACTGGAAACTCACTGACTGAACAACATGGTTGAGGCACGCATCTGCGCCATGTCCTCATATGGCTCTCTGGGATCTGCTGCTAATGAATACTGCCTGGTGGCATGCATGACTATTTGACGCCCTATCTGCATGCCAAGAAATTCAAATTTTAAAGTGCTGTATCTACACATTGTTCATTGCTTTTGCACTATCTAAAAGCTGAAAAGCCATACCTTGATGCATGCTATGTGAAAGAGAGGGAAGTTGTGTACATGTGCCCCTAAGAGTTTTAGCATTAGAAGAGATGAAAAAAAATGTGCTCACAGTTGAAGTCAAGCTATTGGCATCAATCTCTTTTTTTTTTAATTTTTTTTTGGGGGTCCGGTCTTAGGGCCTGAACTCGGCCTGGGCACTGTCCCTCAGCTCTTCAGCTCAAGGCTAGACCTCTACCACTTGAGCCACAGCACCACTTCCGGCTTTTTTCTTTTTGCTTATGTGATGCTGGGGAATCGAACCCAGGGCCTCATTCATGCAAGGCAAGCGTTCTACCACTGAGCCACCTTCCCAGCCCCGGCATCAATCTTTTGGGTCATTAGAAACATGCAGCATGAAAGTCTAAACTCCTACCAATCTCCCCTCCCCAAAGAAAACCCATACTATATGAATCTCCTATAAAAGTGAATCCAAGTAACTACAGCCTGTCTCAACCACCTGCCCAGCTTCCTTATTGATACTAACATAGTTGTTGAAAAATGTTCATGGTCTTAAAAATCTTTTAAAAAGCAGAGGGAGGGATTGTAGATCTAAAAATACTGCAAATTTTATTCTTATTATTGGTTAATATACTTTAAATCTGTAATATATTTGTAAAGCTAAATTTTAATTTTATTTATATTTTTATTGTGAGAATACCATACAGAGGTGTTACAATTACATGGGCAAGATAATGAGTACATTTCTTTTTCTTTTTGTTTTTGTTTTGGGGTCCGGTTGTGGGGCCTGAACTCTGGGCCTGGGCGCTGTCCCTCAGCTCTTCAGCTCAAGGCTAGCGCTCTACCACTTGAGCCACAGCGCCACTTCCGGCTTTTTCTTTTTGCTTATGTGGGGCTGAGGAATCGAACCCAGGGCCTCAGGCATGCAAGGCAAGTGCTCTACCACTGAGCCACCTTCCCAGCCCCATGAGTACATTTCTTATCAAGCATTGTTGGCTCCTGGTTGTTTCCCCTTCCCATCCCTTCCCATACTGCTTATACCCATCCTTCTGTCTAAACTTTAAACTGAATCACTTTAAACTTCAAAACTATTCTTAAGACTTTGTATGAGATGCAGTTTCTAACAACATTCATGTCTTTGGATACATGCTTTCTCCTGTATAGAATGTCCCTGCATAGTTATACATCCCAACTGTACCTTATGCATAGCTATTTGAAACTAAAAGCTCTCTTATAAGGTATGAAATAGTAAGGAATTCTAAAAATGTTTTGAAAACAGTGATTATCAGTGACTCCTTGGTAACTGTTTGAGAATCAGCTTACAGACCTTTTCTTTTACAAACAATTCTACCTTTGCAGATAGGATTAATTTAAAAAGCTGTATAGCAAGATTTGATAATATTCATTTGTGTACTATCTCTGTCTGTCTGTCTGTTTAACATCCTGAACTACAAAGACTATTCAACAAAACACAATGTAAAACGTTTAAAGATGGATCCAGTGTCCTGTGTCCAGAGTCCAGTGTCCTGTAATTCTGTCACTTCAGCGGTAGAGGCTGAGGAGGCTAGAGCAGTTTCAAGCCAGATTAGTCAGAGAAAAAAATCTCATCTCAAAATGAAACAATGCAACAAGATACTTTTATAAATCAGGGAGGATGTCTAATGTATCTCTGTACAACACACGCATTCAATGAATGTGTATTCACTGTATCAATAACCCTTTTACTCTTCAGTGACCTGTTTTATATCCACCTAACAGATGTTTATGGAATATACATCGTGCACCTGTTTGTTGTACCATGGAAATAGAGCTCTAAGCTGACCTTTTCCTTCCCAAGAACTGAGAATTTGTTTCTCCATTTCCCCAATTATTCCTTATTCTGTGAGTCTCCAGGTCATACATTAGTGATGTGAGCAGAGGATATTGTAAAACCAAGTGACTTCTGGAATTGAACCAATGACAGGCAGATCATTTGGACAGTGCTCACACCACTCTAATGACAATAGTTCTATTAATAAGGTACAAATATGGGGAGTTTATGAAATGTTAGTGTGATTTGCCTCCTGAACTCAGGGAGAATTTCTTGAATGGATAACATTTTGAGGTAATAGTAACCTAGGAAAATTGAATCGCAGCCATGTGAGTGAAATACCACTCTACCTGAGGTTTCACTTCACTCTATAATTTTATCTTGCCCTTTACCAGGTCTCCAAATACCACACAAACATATTTATGACAACAGAGATTGCAGCCGCTTTTCTTCAAATACTTGTACCATAGAACCTTCCACATGTATGGGGAAATTCTTTTTTTAAAACAGCAAAACTTTTCAAACCATGTTCTCTTGGACAGGTCGGCAAAGATCTGATTGCAGTTCCCTTGTTATTTTTCTCTTTAGGAGATAATATAACTTCAAACTATTTTTGAATTGTATGAGGAGAGACAGTGTGTATTTTCTACTTTAAAAGCAATTTAGGGTGGAGTTCTCTGGCACAAAGGCAATTCAAAAATAGTTGAAGCTTAAGAGTTGAAAGTCTCCCTTGTCTGGTACATATCGAAGACAGTTATTGGTAATTGGAGATGCTTTCAAATGTTTGGTACAAAATGCAGAGATGTTGTTTTATAAATACTTTGAAGGCAACAGGAGTGTCAAATTGAAGATTCTGTGTGCTCAATAGAAATTCGAAAAGTTGTGATCCATCAGGTAGCATTTTAAGATGCAGAAGATAATTACGTGTAAATTTTTTAAGAGAGGCAAGTAAGGACATCTTGATATTTCATGTGGAAAGACATTCTATTATTATTTTCTTGAGATTCATTAAAATGTTCTAGAATTATTTTAGCATAACAACCGTTATGCATAGCAGCCGTTATAAGAAAGTATTTTTTTATGGAAAGATATTGATCCCAATCATGTTCTTCTATTTACATTGGGAAAATTCCTTACCTATCTATGCCTCAATTTTATAATCAATAAACATATTTATCATATATAAATATATAGCACACCTTTTTATATCAGTGAACTAGCTTCATGGGACTATTCTTTTATACTTATATATCCCACATTTATATTACACATAATTATTTAGACCATAAAATGCTTTTAGGGAAACAAGTATCATAGGCCATACAAGATTTGGTTGTTGTTTTTTTTGTTGTTGTTTTTTATTTTTTTGTCAGTCATAGAGCTAGAATTCTGGGCCTAGGAGCTGTCCCTGAGCAATTCAGCTCACGCCTAGTGCTCTACCACTGAGCCGCCACTTCCAGTTTTCTGGTGGTTAATTGGAAATAAGAGTCTCATGGATGTTCCTTCTCAGGCTGGCTCTGATCCATGATCCTCAGATCTCTGCTTCCTGAGTAACTAGGATTCCAGGCGTGAGCCACTGTTGCCTGGCTAAAGGAATGCTCTGATAATTATATTTTAATAAAAGTATTTTCTGTCTCCCCGAAGTGGATATTAAATTAGAAGCAAAGTTTTGAATGTATAAGTTTCCAAGATAAGAAATTCACTATTTCTTACCAAATCCCATACCCACAATTGTCAAAAAAAAAAAAAAGCCTCAACCCACAGCTACTTGGGTATCTCTGCACACATCTTTAAGACTGAATGAGTTCTTAAGGTTCAAGGCAGAATCCCTCTATGCAAATGTCAAGGTGGCTATGTTCTGATAGATGGAACAAGAATGAAATTTTAACATTTAAAGTTCAGATCATTTTCAAGACAGGGAAGCCTTAAGTATGTGCCGTATCACTTTGAGAAATGCTGAAGTTCGATGCAATAAGACAGAAAGAGATGGTGGTTAAATAAAATGAAAACACACACACACACACACACACACCTAGAGAGAGTAGAACAGTTGTTAAGAAAATGAATGGCTGTATAGACTAACAAGTAAAAATGAACAGATGATATAAAGTTATCCAATCAGAGAAAATGTCAGAAACATGGCTGTTTAAAGTCATGTCTGTTGATGGTATACCTCAAGACAGGGTATTTATGGAGACTTAATAAATTTAAGATTTAAGGGCTATTGTAAAGCGAAACTTGAATATAACACTCCTTGTGTACTGTGGTTGGAATATAAAACACCACACACAGGCATCCATCCATTTGATACCTAGAATCACTGTATGGAAGTCAGTGCAACCAGAGGGTTCCAAATGATTCCGTGCATACATCCCCTAATGGACTTATAATGCAGTGGCCTTATTTGGATCTGGGAACAAACAAAAGGTGAGTCCAAACTTGGGTGGGTAGGTCACTGGAGGCATGTCCTTGAAAATGCACCTTAAACCTGCCTTGCTCTCCTCGTTTGCTCTCCTTTCTGCATGCTGGTTTTTGTACACCATGAGGCAAGCTGCTTCCCTTTACCTCATGGTTCCAATGCAAGGAAGTTTCACCACCAGACTGGCTGTCAGACTAATACTTTTGAAAGCATGGGCTAAACTCAACCTCCCCTCCCATAATCTCTTTTTTTTTGGTCAGGCATTTGTCACAGGGGGAAAAAAAGCTCACTTCTGTCATCAAAGAAAAAAAATTCACAGTGTTTTGACTGAAAAAATCATAATGGTCTCTGATTGCTTTGTTACTTAGAAATTGCTACCAGATGGCCAACCTGACCTCCTCTTCTCTTCTGGCTATAGGTGGGTAACATTCTCCAGTGATGCCTACCTGGTCTTTGGCTTCATGCCTGAGTTCTAGACAATGGAACGCAAGCAAACCATATTCCATTCCACTTCTCAAAGGAGGCTTGGAGAAATGTCCATGCTCAACCTTCCTTGCTGCCTCAGTTGTTAGTTAGGTGTAGGTGAGGATAACCAATTTGAAAGCAATAATTTAAAGATATCTGAAGGATAGATGGAGATGCCTAGAAGACATAATGAACTTCAATCCCCAAATCACTGTTGGAAACAAAGCTGGTGGCCACCTACAGTTACCTGCCTGGGAAATAAATGTCTATGGTGTTTAAGACATTGAGTATTTTTTCTTATTCTGTGTGTCACATAAGCTTTGTGTATTCCCTTATTGGGAATAGTTGATACATATTGGAATAAACACACAAACATTATCTAAAAGGGTCTCTGTTCTGAGGAGTCCTATGTCATTTGATTCTTATTTTCCTACATGTAATATCAGCTTTCTTTGTCTTACAAGTTAATATTATGCTCAGAAATATTGGTTTGTCTTTGAGTCTTTCTCCTCACCCTAAATTTTATTGATGTCTTTGAAATGAGAGTTTTCTGTATTTGCTCAGCTTTGGAAACTTTCCTGCCATCCTGCCATCATTTTGCTCCTACCATTATCTCCTGATTTATGATTCTACACATATGTGGAGAAGATCATTGTGCCATTTGGTCACTTGCTTAAAAGTGCCTTTTCTGTTTCTCTTCATGTTAGATAACTTCTACAGACCTATCATCATATTTAGTGATCTTTCACTCAATAGTATCTAAATTATTATCAATTTGTTGGTTATTATTTTTTCTCTATATCAGGGTAATGCTCTACCACCATTTGGTGCCACAACACCATTTCTGGTTTTTGAGTTGTCAATTGGAAATTTGGAAATTTTCTTTTTTTATTTTATATACTCCTCTTATAATGACATTTGAAATTCTGTGTTTTTATCTCCATAATATATTATAAAAATTAAAATATAACCCTACAGTAAATGGAATATAACTGTTTGATTCTGCTGTTTGTGTGAACACATTTTTTGTTTTTTGCTACTTCTTCCCATGTCTTGGTTCAGGTTTGTTTCTATGTTTCAGACATTATAAACTATGAAATAGTAAGGATGAAAGTCCCAACTTACTTGCTTTGTGGGGTTTTCTCCTAGAGAGCACAAGCCTTGCCATTGCCCTTCTAATTACAGTGAGAATCGGACATTTAGTCTGGAGTTGAGTCAACTTCAGTCTGCCATATCCTATTCAATTGATTAATTTAAAATGTGATTAGTCCTGTATGTAACCTCTACTCCCCTAAGCACCTCCTTGAGATTGTCGGTGTGTGGATTTGAAGGTTATTTGACTGCAGTTGGGCATAATTTGACTCAATTTTGTGTTTATTTGGCAATTTTCCTGGATCCAAGTGTCACCTAATTTACAAGACTGAGAGTATCTCATTTCAAGGCTGTTTCCTTGGCAAATGGCTTATGGGAAGGGGAATTGTCTGACTGGGCCGCTTGTATTTGTATTCAGGATTTTCTTTATTCCAATTTGTCATGCCAACTCACACTGTTAAAAACTTCACTGCTGTTCTTCCTTCCTGCTGCCCCACCCTTGCATTGTTTCTTTCCTCTAGTATACCCTCTGCTCTGCTCCCCTTAAATCTATTCTTAGACTTAGTGCTGTTTCCGAATGAAACAAATTGCAAATCTAAGATCCCACACAAAAGGTTGTTTCCTTATTAAATTCAGTTCACAATTCTCCACCATTCTTACAATACAGTATGTGTGTGTTCTGTGTGTTTCCTATTGAGAATCATATATGGATAGGATAAGAAGTTAATCTGCCCAATTACAATGAGAAAATCCAATATTCATCTCTACTAGGGCTTTCAAAAACCTTATCACTTTTTTTTTGTCTTGGGTAAAGGAGTTTTGAATTTCTGAGTTTAAAAATAACATTGAAATATCATAAGCCTCTATCAAAATATATATTGTGTAAATTAGAAATTAGAGATTATGGCATGGCATAGCTTTTTGTTTTCTTTGAAATTTAATTTCCTCATGAAGAAGATGATATTTTTTCAAAATATCAGGAAATTCCTATAATAAAAGCCAAACTCTCTTTTGTTTTGTTGTCAGTCATGGGACTTGAACTCAGTGCGTGGGCACTGTATATAAGCTCTTTTGCTTCAGGGTAATGCTCTACCACCATTTGGTGCCACAACACCATTTCTGGTTTTTGAGTTGTCAATTGGAAATAAGGATTTGATGGAGACTTTTCTGTCTGAACTGACTTTGAACCACAGTCCTCAGATCTCAGCCTTCTGAGTAGTTAGGATTACAGGCATGAACCACCAAAGCCAAGCAAAGTCAAACACTTTTAACTATACATCTAATATTTTAATAGGCAAATTATTAATATTTCTCTAGAGACAAATCATTAAAAATGATTAATTACCAGTCAACAGAGACACTTAAAACTAAGAACACAACTTGATATAGAACTGGAGCAGTACCAAGATACTTTCAAACATATCCTTTAGTTGTTGGATCTAAGATGGTCCATGGGCCCTATGTGCAGGATTAAAAAAACCAGAAATATCAAGTAGGGTAAGTTACTTGCTGTTGTAATACTGGTGCCTTGTGTCATTCTTTTTAGTCTCTTTATGATTCCAAGCCTTTGACAACCACTAGGATATTGGTAGCTGATGAGTGCATCCACTACCTGGCCAATTTCAGTGTCCTCATTCATTGTGGCATAACCTATTGGTAGTTTTCAGGCAAAGACATTATTCTAAGAGCAAGGAGTAAGAGAGTAAGATGGGGAGGCAGAGACAAAAGCAAAGATATCACAATGCAAGAAAAGCTGTCTTTCAGGCATAAGTATATGTATAAATAAATTATAGAAGTCAGATTATGGAGAATATTTTAAGGCAATCATTGAACAAAGGTGAAAGATGACTTCATTCAATATGCATGTGAATTTTCATGGAACTATGCAATCAGTGTTTATATACTCTAGTCTCTACATGCTTTCCAAATAACCTTTAGTGTATGGTACTATTCAGCAATTATATCTTGGTTGACCTTATGATATATAATTAATTTTTTATTGCAGTCCTATCATAGCTAGAGAGGGTTAGCAAACACAGGGGTGTAGCTAGTTTTAACTTAGATATCATGTATACAAAGGGCAACAGGAGATATTTACCCTGCAGAACCCTGCTACAGAAAATCCTCTAATCTAGGGTGCTCCACTTTCACTTGATTCCACCGTGGCTCTTTTAAATTATGTTTCAAATTTAAGGTTGGGAAATATCCTTAAATCCTTGTGTCATTGATGTCAAGGTTCTAGATTAAATGCTCTCAATAGATTAAACCCCAGTTTGAATGAGATTCAAAAGTCATCAGTACTACATGAAAGTAAGAAGCCATGCTATGATTTAGAAAAATAATTTCTAAAAAAGGAAAAAAAATAATAGTAGTAAAATACTTAAAATATCTTTCCTGCATATATGGTATCGCTATATATCCAAATCATCAAAGACAGGCTGTGTGTGTTCAAAAGACAATATTAGCACACTGATGTTTTGTAATGCCGTTATGGCTCTTAGATTCTAACCCAAGTTCATCAGTGTCTAATAACATATTAAAAAAGGACATTGTCAAATAACACAAAACAGACATATAAGCATACACACATACACTCACACACATATATACATGCTATAAGATGCCTACTTATGATACTTATTGAAGACTAAATCTAAATAAAATCTAAATTTAACTCTAAATTAGTTAAAATCAAAACATAAAGCAGAGGAAAGAAGCAAGACAAATGATCAACCAGAATGGATGTATCTATACAACAGAACCACGAACCTGGCTTATCAATTATAAAGAAAACAAAACAAAATAAATAGAAATACAAAGAGGAAACATTTATATATTTAAAGATGTTCAAAAGATATATCATGCAAATGAAGTACATCAGTTCTGAAATTCCATGTTAGAACTACGTAAATAATGCCCAAATACATATAAATAAGTGAATATATTATATACATTTAAAGACAATTGTCTTTAAATGTATATACTTTCCAATGTATAATAACATTTTGAAACAATTTTAATATTGGACAGGTTTAGGTTAGACAGCCAGATAAAATTTGATTTTCAGTGTAATATAATATTTCTGGATCCCTACCAATGAAGCCGATATGGTACCACAAATATGTGAAAATATTCCTAAACACAATATCTTTCAAACTCTGGCTAGAGTTTCCAATAAAGACAAAGTGCCTTAAAAGATGAACAGACTGAATGGGAAAGACGTTTTGGCAAATGCTGATGGTGGAATGACACAGTAAAATAGAAATAATCCATTTCATTATAAAAGGTAAATTATTACATGATCTTGTATAAATGTACCTTTTGTGTATTTGATAGCATGTAATATTGCATGGGTATAAACACAGTTTTACAGTCACTTAAGAAAGTATTGTTCAGCGACTTATTCTGTGTGTGTGTGTGTGTGTGTGTGTGTGTGTCCTGGTACTAAGGCTTGGGCTCAGAGCCTGGATGTTGTCCTTGAGCTTTGATGTTCAACCATTTGAACCACAACTTTACTTCTGGTTTTGGTCATATATTGGAGATAAGTGTCTCATGGCCTTTCTGATCAGGTCTGGCTATGAACCATGATCCTCTTATCTCAGTCTTCTGAGTAGCTAGGATTACAAACATAGGCCACAAGTGCCCAACTCAGACATCTATAAATGAAAATTTAGAAGTGAAATTTTGGAATTCTTTCAAAATATTATTCCAGAGTAGGAACTGAAAAAAATGTTGAGTATGATGAAAATAACAAAATGTTGGTGACGATTTTAATCTCAAATTGAAGTTGTTTGTACTATTTTATTTACATTAATGATGGATTGAAAACTCACAATAACAATTTTTGAAATAACTATTAATATAATATCTTAACAATGTGCTATTTATGGACAGTAGCATTCATGTGGTTCTCGTGTATTAAATATTGCCATAAGTTCATTGATATTGATTTGACTGATTTTATTTTTATTTATTTATTTATTTATTATCGGTCGTGGGGCCTGATCTCTGGGCCTGGGCGCTGTCTCTCAGCTCTTCAGCTCAAGGCAAGCGCTCTACCACTTGAGCTACAGCGCCAGTTCCGGTTTTCTGGTGGTTTATTGGAGATAGGAGTCTCACAGTCTCTCCTGCCTGGGCTGGCTTTGAACCTCGATTCTCAGATCCCAGCCTCCTGAGTAGCTAGGATTACAGGCGTGAGCCACCAGCGCCCGGCTCATGATTTGACTGATTTTATAAATGTGCAGTTTTATGTGTACTTTTCTTCTTAAAAACTGTAAAATGCTATATATATATTTTTAGGATGCTACCTAATTTGACTCAATTTCTTCATAAATCTTCACAACCATGGACTGATTCTGATCACTATTCAGCATTAAGAAGCTACCTTTGCAAATAAATAAAACAAGTCTACGCGTTGATAGCATCATTTTATCAGCGTGCCTCTCTGGGTCAAATGTTTGCTTTTCCTTTACATAGACAATGAGGATCTAATTTCTCTATTGACTTTAACAATTGTAAATACAAGCCATAGTAAAACTGGAGCCATCAGGCTGCTGAAGTTATTATGCACACATTCTAAAAGTCATGTTGGTAAGATTTCTTGGAAAAGCAGTTAAACTTACCTTGAGTGGTGCATTTTTGATGGCAGAAAAATCAATATAATAAATTACCTATTTTATATCCACCTATAAATACATTAGATATATTCTGATCATTCTCCACATTCTTGTAAATTTCTCTAATGCAGGCTGTTTATGTTCCTCTATAAACAAATACTTTCCAGATAGCTAGGTTTTTAACTTTAGTGCACAGTTAACTATAATCTTTTACATACCATAAATTTCCACCTAAATCATTTCTCATTTATTAAGCTCTAGTAGCATTCAAAGTTAATTGGAAACTTGAATTTTCCCCTAAAGCTCATACCATACAAAGGTCAGTGAAGAGGTAATAATAATTATTTTTAAAAAAAAGTGATACAAGCTGAGGTTGTTAATAAACCACTTTATAGCTCTTTTCCTACAGATATATTTTAAAAATGAAATTTCTGAATAAATGTCTAATAATATTAAGAAATTTCTAAATAGAAGGAAGAGACGGTCTGGATACTTAAATATGTGGGTTTAAACTACTCAGTTTTATTAATGGTGACAGCAATTTAAGAATTTGAATGGACATAAAATTACATAAAGAAGGAGAGCCATGAAGAAAGAAAAAAAACCTCATTTGACATAAATCAACTTAGATACAAAGAAGTCAGCTCCGTTCTTCCTTATAAAATTCATTCATTAATGAATTGGGGTTTTAAATCCAAATGTTCTCATCTCCATTGACCTTGGGGAAAGTATCTGTCCTCTTTGATCCATATCTGGGCGTGGAATTCTATGGTTATTTCAGATCTCTGACTTCTGGGTTTATCTCAAGGGGCAAAAATCTCATTTGTCTTCCAAACCAGAACATGTTGGAAATGAACAGAACTCTGCATAATTGTTCTGGGAAAAGACGTCCTGGTTAATCTGGAAGGTCACTGGGTCACTGCTGTCTCCAGTATCACCTGATGAGGTGAGGTGGGCTGGGTGGGCTACTTTCCTGCAAAGTCAGAAGGATTCTAGGAATCCATCAGGTGGTCACCCAGAGAGAGCATTGATAGAAGACACTGGATTCCAGAGCAGCTCAGCAGAGCACACAGAATCTTCACCCATCCCTTGTTTGCAGGTGCTTTGAAAATCCATAATCTCCATTTAGTTTGCATTTGCAGGGACATGCTTACCCTCTCCCTTGCCTTTCTCTTCCTCTTCAAGGTCACAGGAGTCTGACCAAGAATTGTCCTTCACATTCTACCTAAATGGTAAGTTTTCATCTAACATGACACCATTGGTGAGAGAATTAGCAACCAGTGGTCCTTCCTGTGTTCTCTTCTATCTGAGAATCAGCTGAAGTTTAACAATGTGCTTCAGTCTCTATCTATATTTATCTACTGTATGCTTGAACATAGATTATTCCATATTGAGTGTGTACTATAAAATGTAACAGACTTGGTAGAAAAAAATGTAAATATCTCATTAATAGCATTTTATATTGGTTACATTTTAATGATTGGAAATGTTTGGATATATAAATTATATTATTAAAATTCACTCACCTTAGTTGGGTGCTGGTGTCTCCCTTCTGTAATTCTAGCTACTCAGAAAGCTGAGATCTGAGGATCATGGTTCCACACCAGGCTGGGCAAAAAAGTCCCTTTGAGACTCTTCTCTCCAATAAACTACTAAAAAACAACAACAAATGACAAAATGTGGTTCAAATGATAGAATGCACACCTTGAGCACAAAGAAGCTCAGGGACAGTACCCAGGCCCTGAGTTCAAGCCCTAGGACTGGGGGAAAAAAAAATCACTCGCCTTTAAAAATCTTTCAATGGATCTTAGAAAACTTTATATTTTATATATGGGTGGGTGACATTCTTAGTTTACCACATTTCTATCACAGTAGTCCCTGTAATGTTTTGCTCTGCCATGCATTTTGTTGATATATTAATGGGAGTTTTGCTTTTTTCTATCTCTTACTTCGTATTTCGTTACTTCAGGAAGCACCAATGGGAACTGTTTCCTTTTCTACACTATTGAAAAATGATGGTCAAGCCACCCGTAAACTGTCCTGACAAGCTAAAAGTGCCCAAAGTATCTGATAGACTTTTAGAACAAGACCCTGTACATCTTGTTGTCCCTACTACCTATACATGTTGTCAAGAAGCTTGGAGCCAAGTTTAGGCCCAGCATGTTTACCAGAGCGTATCAGGTAACAGGTTATAGTCTTTGTAATAAACTTTAACTTTTGTAATAAGTTGGGGGAATATATTTTATGTAAACCCGCCTGACACTCTGCCACACATTGCTATTTCTTGTGGACCCTGGGAAAAGCACCATCCTGACTCATTTAAAGATTCCTTCAGACCAAAACTAGTCTCATAAATTCCATGAGAGTTCTCTTCCTCTACATGCCCCCTGTTAGCAATTACAGAGCAGACTATTTCCCTACTCTGAGATAATTAGTTGTTCCATTTTCATAGACTGAAACAAACGTGAAATTTTATATTTCTTACTCACACTTTTAAGAGTATATTCATTTTATTCCATCATAAATGTGAATGAAGGTGTGTACATATAAGAACAAAAATTCCTATATATACAAGACACTATGTTGAAAATGAACTTTACAACTTTGGGGGGGAAGGGGGGAGGGAGGAGTTGGGAGGTAGGAAGGGAGGGGATGGGAGGGGATAAACAAAGGAGGGGGTAGCAATGTTCGAAAATGTACTCATTACCTTACCCATGTAACTGTAACCCCTCTGTACAGTATTTTACAATAAAATATATAAATAAATTGCTATAATTTCCTATAAGTTAAATGTAATTTCCATCTGTGTTTATTAGTTTGAGCTATTACTTCAAAACTCCTTTCATAGCATTTCATACTTTGTAGTGATTATTAATAACATCAAAAAACCCATCAAGAATGATCTGAGACTTACTTAATGATAGTACATCAATTCATAATACCTTAATTTTGTTTTGCATACTATACACTCTGAAATGCAAAAAAGTAATCATGTGTTCTGATTTATGGATCGAATATTGACTTCTGAATTTAGAATCCTATAGCTAATAAATAAAATGATTTTAAAACCCTGTTATTTCTTCATGGCTGCTTCAATTAGGTTTTGGTTAGTTTAATCCATCCCAGGAAATGCGTTTACATGATGATGGTTCAGAAGAAATGAACTATTGAAATTTGTTCTCCCCAGAAAAACTGTGGGAGATGGCTCTGAATATTATATTATCCCCTCTACATAACTCTATTTTGTTTGCATATTCTTTGTTGTATTTTACTTATTTTTGCCTCTGTAAACTGTCTATCCATAAAATGGAAAATTTGCTTTATAAATATAAATAATGATAAGTATAGTAATATAAATTTATAAATATAAATATCACATACTTATATAATGAGAGCATCTGCTATCTGGACTTTTTGGATTATAATTTGTTTCCCATTGTCCCCTATAAAAACATGCTAAAAATGCAAAACATAAGATTTACCCGAATTTTCCTTGATTCTACTATAACAAATTGCCACTAACAACTTTATGATTCATGCTCTGATTTATTAGGCATATGCATAAAGAAGAAGCAACTTAAAAACAACTTTAGAATAACAAGAGAAGAAACCTAATGCCCTCATTTTCCCCTTACACTTGTTGCTTTGACGTTATGCAAATAAAGTACTCACCACAATATTCTACTAGGTGTATTTTGTCATGTTTTTGCACTACCTCTATCAACTCTATTGTTCCAAATTCAGTTAATTTGGAAAGAAGATTTTTTCAAAGTCAAACCATTCATGGTATCCTTATCCAGAGGGATTTTTAAACTGCAGATACTTAAGCACAACACAGTGGCAATAAAAGCAAGGGTCTAATCTGTGAGGTCAAAGTATTAATAATCAAACTAAAGAATCACCTAGAGTTTTGCACAATACAAAACCAGGAGAATTTCCAAAGGAACTAGTCTGTAACTGAAAGTGATTATTTTGCTGGAATCAGCTCTCTAACAAACTCTTTTTCAATCAGACTAGTACAATCAACTTCATAGATTAATTAATCTAGGCTCTGACAAAGAAAATTCCTAAAACAAAATCACACTAGATTGCAAAGGAAAAAGTAGTGAACTCTAGCTGGATTGCTGTAGAAAATAACACAATTAGAAGTGAGAAAGCTTAAAGTAGATGTTGTTTTAAGATTCCTTTAAAATTAGGTCACCAATCTAAAGGAAAAGAATATAGGATTTGGCTGTTTTGTCTTCTCTCTAAATTCCATTCTTGATTGATCATTTAGGCAGAATGTACCGATGTGGTGTGGCCACAAATGACATCTATTTATGGGTCTTTTTCATGATCCTTGAGAAATAATTTATCTTGTCAGAAGTTAAATCTTGAAAAATTAAATATGGCAGTTAGATTCCACAGTATCTTGAACATCTTATTAACTATAATTCAAATCATTTGAGAGGTTCAATAAAATTCAGGGTTTTTTCCCCTTGTACATGTTTTATTTTATTATACACTAAATAAAAAACCAGATTTTATCAAATTAGGACAGAATTTAAATATTTGTTTGTGCAAGAAGATAGTGTAGAAAATTGTCTTTTATTTCAGAAATAACACAAGCTAAATCCTCTTCTTTTCCATGTACATTGTTTTATTTTGTTATATATTGTTTTGCTGGTACCTGGTCATTTCTTGTTTATGGCTAGAATTCTAGAGCTAAGTCATACTTCCAGGAACGTAATGCTTCTTCATTCCTCAGGAAGTATCTGTGTATATCTCAACCCAAGTATTATTCTATACATAGTTAGTATGTCATACATCTCAAAACCTATGGTATATAAAAATAAATAGGAAGTCTTTAAAAATTCCATTATCTCTAAAAATTATTATTATTCAGTTCTCATTGTGATACATAACAGGTGTTCTGAACCAGTAACAAGAAAACTTTTTGCTGTTTTGGTTTTATCATTAACCATTTAAGACCTTATAGGTTATAATAACCTACCCAGGGGTGAATATCGGAAACAAGAAAAATGGTCTAAATAATCTCAAAGTATCTTTTTGTTTTGTTTTGTTTTTGGAACCTACATTTTCTGACATACCTTCCTTCTATAGTCCATTCTTCCAACAAACCTTTCCAAGCTTTTGTTATGTGTTAGCCATTTGTTCTTCCAAGTGTAGAAAAACAACCATGAAGAAATTACTTTACTCTCATATAAAGAACCAAAAGAGGATAAATGAAGTAGTAAGGTGGGTTATAAAGAAAGCATTGTCTGTAGGTTACTCTAGACTAGGTATTCAAGAAAGAACACATAAGGTGGTTTTAGGATTAGAGATGAAGGACAAGAAAGAAGAGCTAGAAAAGCATTCTAATTGGAGTGACAACAAGAACTGAGATTTTTTAAAGTTATAAGTAGATTAACACAAATCTTAGTTCACTTGGAACTTGGTGAAGTGATCAATGTTTGGCAGAGAGCAGATTTCTTCATTGCTCTGTGTGGATTTTATTCCGATAATGCCTGATAATGACATGAACTGGCTTGCTATTTTTGGATATCCTTATGTCTGATGGATTTAAAATACGAATGGTAGAAGAAAGATCAGTAAGGAGAATGTTTGTTGAGATAAAAATGATCACTGGGTGGAAGCTTTCAAGATAAATGTAATTGGATTTGAATCAGAAAATGTTTGGAAGGAGTAGTTGAAAGGAATTGTTAAAATATTTAGATTTGGGGCTGGGAAGGTGGCTCAGTGGTAGAGCGCTTGCCTTGCATGCCTGAGGCCTGAGTTCGATTCCTCAGCACCACATAAGCAAAAAGAGAAAAGCCAGAAGTGGTGCTGTGGCTCAAGTGGGTAGAGTGCTAGCCTTGAGCTGAAGAGCTGAGGGACAGCACCCAAGCACAGAGTTCAGGCCCTAGTTCAGGTCCTACGACCAGACCCAAAAAAATGAAATAAAATAAAATATTAAGATTTGAGGAATAAGTCAGGGAAACAGTAAAGTTTTAGGCATGAACAGTTAAGCGAATAACTTCATCATTTACTTTGGTAGGTGGTTTAGAAGCTTGATGCTGGATACAAATAGGAGGCTTTAATCAAAACAACATTGAGATACCACCTCACCCCAGTTAGAATGACTATAGTCAAGAACTCTAATAACAACAGATGCTGGAGAGGATGTGGATAGAAGGGAACCTTACTGCATTGTTAGTGGGAGTGTAAACTTGTTCAACCACTTTGGAAAGCAGTATGGAAGTTCTCAAAAGACTCTACATGACCCAGCAATCCCACTTTTGGGCATTTACCCAAATGATCACAAACAAGACCACACTAAAGCTACCAGAACGACTATGTTTATTACAGCATTATTTACTATAGCTAAGATATGGAACCAACCCAGATGCCCCTCAGTAGATGAATGGATCAAGAAAATGTGGTATAAATACACAATGGAGTTCTATGCCTCCATCAGAAAGAATGACATTGCCCCATTTGTTAGGAAATGGAAAGACTTATAAAAAATTATATTAAGTGAAGTAAGCCAGGCTCAATGAAACATAGGTCCCATGGTTTCCCTTATTTGCAATAA